>NW_024870834.1:5169000-5794500 GCF_019054845.1 Dipodomys spectabilis
ACACTGTGGTCCCTGCTAGCAGGGAGGACAGGACAGGACTGGGACTCTCCATCCATGCTCAGCTCTCCACAAATTGTGGGAGCATGGAACTCACCTTGAAGTGTCTTGGAGCCCTGGGGCCATGGCACGGGGTTACCTCATGGAACCAAGCATCTGTGGCCAGGTGGGGGCCCGTGCAGAGACACCCACCTGTCCCATCTCCCTGCTGGGCATGTTCTTTAGCCCTACTCCCCAGATGTCCTCAGGCTCAGTCTCTGTCTCTCTCACCCAGTATCCAATCAGCACAGCTTCTCTTACCGAGAGTCAAGTCCAAGTTCATGCAGGGCCAGGAAGGGCCTCTTCTGGTCAAATGCTGGGCACTGACCATGGCCTTGGCTGCTCAGAGCCCTTCGGATGTCTTTGGTGCCTTGGTGACAGTCTAGATTCTGGCTTTGTTGCAGTATACGAATCAGTCTTGTGGCTAGGGCCAGCGCTCTTTCACTGGTGTCCCTGCTGTCTAGGTTTGACATTTCTCCCACAGGCTTCCCTTGAGATTCAGGAGCTGCTGTTTCTCACCATCATTGCCAGGCACGGTCCTGACCGGACTGAGGTGCTCAGCTCTGAGAAGGGCTTGGAGGTGAGAGGTAGCAGCAGGGAGGCACCCAGCCCCCTCCATCTGTGCACCTTCCTCCAGGCCCCAGGGCCTTGGAGCCTCCATCATCAGCAAATATGAGGGGGGGCCCTTGGGGCTCCCCATTTGGTCTGGAGTTAGGACATGTGTTGTCTACAGTAAATCTACAGTTAGAGGAGCCACACAGTGAACCTCAGTGGTGTATGTGCATGCAGGGGTGTGTGTGTGCGTGCGTGTGTGTGCGCGCGTGCATGCGTGCACGCCCGTGCATGTACACGCTATCCATCCTGGGCAGTGGGGAGAACGGATATCTTGGGAAGGAGGCCTCTGGGTCCTGACACTTGCATCAAAGCAGACCCTGTGCTGGGGCAAGTGAGAGAGGAAGGGAGCTGGGCAGCCTCCCCCTCCTTCCCTCCCCCCTCCCTCCCCCCTCCCTCAGCAGGCTGCTCAGGACTACCCTCTCCCCTGTGAAGTTGTCATCTCCTTAGCAGTGGGACCCAAGAGAGCCCCCTGGGTTCTGCTCTGCCCGCCCAGCTCGGAGATGCCAGGCGACACCATTTCTGCAGAAGTCCCTCGAGACTGTGCCGCAGGAGCTCTGGGCATCGTCCTGCCAGAGGACAGCATGGAGCAGCTGTGGCTAGCCAGGCCCAGGTCCGGACAAGAGGTCTCCAGATGGGACCAAGCTCCCTCGTTCCCAGGACCCCTGGGCACAGCCAGGGAGAAGCTCACTCGCCTTTCTCTTGGTTTTAGGAACCATGCCATTTAAGGAGCTCTGGGTGGCCATCTCTGCCTGGACCCGGGTGGCAATGTCTTTCTTGGGCTTAAGGGGACCACCCCTGACTGGCCCGCCAGGAGCCTGGAGCCAGGCCAGCTCCCCCTAGCACTTCTGGAACCTCAGAGGGCGTGTTAGGTAGGCTGCCCCGGCAGACCAGAGCGTTGTGGCCTTTGCTGCCCAGGGCACAGCTCCTCCTGCCGACACCTCTCCCACAGCAGCGCTGAGAGCTAACGTGTACTTACCTATGCCGGAGACCCGCCCATGCGCTGGACACCACTAACGTGTCTAATCATCCCAGCAAGCCTGCTAAGTGGGCGCCACGGTCATGCTCATTTTCACAGATGAGGAAACAGAGGCTCAGAAAGGTGGTGCAGCATGCATGCCATGTCAGCCACTCAATGCCGTGAAGGGAGGAAGTCGGGGACAGGGGTAGAGTCATCTTCTGCTCCAGGAAAATCCAGCTCTCATCGGAAACCTGACAGGTTTGGGAGCAGCGTTGGGGCACAGCCCAGGGAGCACATTGGTAGAGGATGTGTCCTGGGTGCCAGGGGAGAAGCAAGTGGAGTCCACTTCTCAGGAGAGCCCTCCATGTGACCTCACGCCCCTGCCCTGGCAGAGATCAGTGAGCAGCTCCATAAATGAGGTATAGGGCGTGATGAGCGTCCAGGGTTAAAGGTGAATGCAGCTGACAGCCTCCGGGCCCTTGGGAATCTCTGAGGAGTGGAGGAGGCTTTCCTGTGTCTTGGGGAATAGCTGCTGGGAATGCCAACCCATTCGTGAGCATGACTAGGACAGTCAGACAGTAGTAGTGGGTGACGATGAGCAAGGCTCCACCACAGTCTAGCTGGAGGACCTCCGCAGTCAGAGCCCTCGGTAAGCCTCAGGTTCCCCATGAAATGACCTCCAGCTCCAGCCTAGCTGCTTCAGAGGAGTGAGGAGAGACAAGGCGATCTCTACTGCGAGTGTTTTATATAAAGCACGCTGCACCGTGCTTTGAGGGGTTTGATGTCCCCTCTCGTGCTGCAGGGGGTGACTTTTCTCACAAAGAAAAGTGTGTTGACTGAGGCCGGGTGATCCCACTCAGAACACCGCCGACAGTCTCCTGGAATTCCTCTCTCCCCTCAGCTCACTCACACAGCCTTTTTCCTATGGGCTTCGAACGTGTCACTAAGTACCACGATTGCTTTGGGAAGCTCTGGGGATACTTAAGACAAATCCATCTTGGGCTTTTGATAATCGCCATAAATACTCAGTTTAAACAGCATTCAACTGCAGTCCGCCTGGCTCAACCCCAGCACCTCTGGGGACATGAGTGATGGCCCCATGGGAAATCCTATCCACCCAGGAGGCAGCAATGGGGCACCGTGCCCCTGAGCCCCACAGGACGCACAACACAGGCAGGGTGCGGGATGCAGGGTAGGAGTCAGAGTCTGAACGAGCCAGGCCAGAAGCAGGCACTGTACAGAGACCTCAGCAAGCAAGCAAGCAAGAGCAAAGGCTCTGCCCAGCCTTCCTGACCTCCTGTGCGCAGAGGGGAAATGGTCTCGGGGCTCCATGGCCTCTGGGACAAGCTTCAGATGATTCAGTGTGAAGTATCCAAAGCCACTGGTGTGTACCAACGAATGGAGCGTGGGAATTCACCATCATCATCCCCACTGGTCTTCTGTCCTACCATTGCTATCACCACCAGCAGCACTACCACCACCTCTACCACGTTAGCAGTGCAACCACCACACCATCATCATCACCACCGCCATGGCCCTCATCCCCACTAGCACCACTATTGCCTTCATCATGGTTACCATACAACCACCACCACCATCATCACTACCACCGTGGGCCATCATCAGCACTAGCTCCTCTACTGTCTCCTTTACCACGGTTACCAACACAGCCACCACACCATCATCACCAAAGCCCTGACCACCACTAGCACCTCTGCCGCCTCGTCCGCCATCATTACAACACAGCTACCACCGTCAGCGTCATCACCAACACTAGCCTCTTGTGACCAACATCCCCTTCATCACATTTTTCTATTGCTTTTGGCCACACAGAGGCAAGAGTGCAAAACGCGGTCACTAACGCCTCTCTTCTAACCATCCGGACTCCCAACTATTCACCTTTAACTGTCTGCTTGTAATTAAAGGATTCGATCAAAGCTTGATCCTACTGGGCTGACCATACATTAATTGCCTAGAAAAGCCTCAGTTCAGGCATGTGGTCTCACTCCCCTTCCCTCCTCAACCATGTCCTGGTTGACATGCTAAATTAGAATCTTACCTAGCTTCTGACTGATCCACAAGGACCAGCAGTCCAAAGATACTAATCCCTAAGGGCCTGGAGGGCTGGGAGCCCCCCCCCCCCCCCAAATGCCGATGACTAACCCTGTTTGTGCCTCCCCCCCCCTCCTGCCTTCGCCCCCTTCCAGGAAACCACTGAGGAAAGAAGAAAATGGCACCAGTGTTGCTGAGTACCCCATGAGCTCTGCACAGGGCAACAAAGGGGTGGATGTGAACAATGCGGTGGTGTGAGTCTGCAGGCCTGGACCCCCTGGCCGGGAGGACACCTTCGTGGCACTAGTGGACATGGGAAGGTGGTGGGCACCAGCTGACCCTGGCCTCGTCCGGGACTTCATGCCTTGTAAACCCGGAGCCTCCTGAAGGAGGAAAACATCCTCTTCCCAGGCTGGCCCTGGCTGGGCAGCACCGCTGACAGGCTGAGCGCAGCCCCCCTGCATGCAGCACCTGGGGTGGTGGCATGGCCTGAGGCTCTCCACATCCCTCTTTGTCTTGTCTTTGGCCCACGAATGTCCCCAGAGGGTCTGGCTGTCTCCTAGGGTGTGGAGGCAGACACCCCCGTTAGTCACAAGAAAGCAGATCTAGAGCCTGGAAAACCTCTCCTCCTCCTCTTCTCCTCCTCCTCCTCTCCTCCCCCTCCCCCTCCTCCTCCTCCTCTTCCTCTTCCCCTCCTCCTCCTCCTTCTTCCTCCTTCTTCCTCCTTCTTCCTCCTTCCTCCTCCTCCTCCTCCTCCTCCTCCTCCTCCTCCTCCTCCTCCTCCTCCTCCTCCTCCCCTCCTCCTCCTCCTCCCTCCTTCCTTCCTCCTCCTTCCTCTCCCCTCCTCCTCCTTCCTCCTTCTCTCCTCCTCCTCCTCCTCCTCCTCCTCCTCCTCCTCCTCCTCCTCCTCCTCCTCCTCCTCCTCCTTCTCCTCTTCCTCCTCCAGGAAGCCCACATGCTTCTCTGTGGACATTCCAACAGAAGCCATCAGCACCGCCTTGAGACAGACATCCCCTTCAAAGGTGCTCCCCACACCTCTGTCTGTCACCCCCATGGCATCGTCTTTAGGCCCGCCTCCGCCCTCCTGCCCCACTCCTACCCCAGGCCATGCCTCCTGTCTGTCTGACGGTCCAGCCTGCAGAACTCACTAGGAGCAGGCACAGGGGACATGGCCTGGGAAGAGCAGAGGCCTTGTACCTGCTCTCAGACAGCCCCACACCACCGGACCCTGAAGGAGCCAGGCCCTGCCTGACCAGGCAAAGGCCACCACTTGTGCCAAAACCACTGGGACACTGTGATAGGTCGCTGCTGGCCCGGCACTGTGTCCCACCCACAGTCCCCCCACCCCGAGTCCTGACTGTGCTACCCACAGAGCCCCCGGGAGGTGGCAGCTGTCTTCCTGTGTCTCTCCTGGGAGGCTTCCTGTGGTCCAGCGTTCTGACTGACTGTGGGAAGGAGGGAGGGAGGGAGGACTCCTCCCGGGTGACCTGGCCTGGCAACCATTCTTGCACCGGGCTGCCACAGTGGCGGGGCCTTGTGATTGTACATCACTTGGCAAGTGGGGAAGACACTCTTGGCCCCACTGCCCCCCACACCAGCCCTCTGCACTTGTCCGGAACAACCAGGCACACTCCATGGTTGCACCCTCTAGCTGGGTGGATCCAGTTTGCTCCCTCAGCCACTGCTGTACCTCTATATGGGCTACAAGTGAGACTTTCACACCCAGGTAAGATTCACAGGCCTGAGAGTGAGTCTTCATTGGGGCCAAAGGACGCACTATCCCAGAGCCTCCGTCTGCAGGGCTGTAGCATCGTCCTGACCCAGGCTTTAGTTCTCCTTCGCTTTGGCCCTCTGCTTCAGTTTGGCTTTACATGTCACCTCCCAGCATACCTGGGCATCAGAGCAGGAATGCCAACAGCTTTGCCCTTAACTGCTCCCTGCCGCCCCCCCACCCCAGGTGAGCACTCAAGAAGCAGAACCAGGTGATAAATAGGTCTGAGGAGGAAGGTGAGGGGTAGAAAGGGGAACGGAGCCTCATAGGCCCCACACAGGGCACTGGCCTCTGCTGCTGCAGCCCCTGGTTCCCGCTGGACCTCTGCCTGTGCCCACCCCCGGGGCAGGCAGGACCCCAGTCCTCAGGTCTCATGGGGTAGAAGACCCGTGACTTGGGCCGGAGGGGAGTCACTGGCCCTGGCGTCCTTGAGTACTGGGATGGGTCAGGAAAGGGTAGGCAGGGTCTGGCTTTCCCAGTTTGCAGTTAACCTGCGGGAACTGTGGCCAAGTCATCCATCATCCTTGATCCCTGTGAAGACAGGCAGGACTCTGGGGGAGCAGGGATGGGGGCCACACATCAATTCTCCCTCAGCGGAACTTGTAGTCCGTCTCCCCCAGTAGAGAAAACCAAGGGAAAGACCTAGCTTTTCAAGAGGGTTCACCTGAGTACTGTTTACCCACCAAACCCAGGACTGGCCATTCCAAGAACACAAGGCCCAGCAAGAGACCCACCTGGTGTTTAGCCCACCGTCCCGGCCGAGGTGGGGGGAGGGGAGTCTGTCACAGACTTGGTCTCAGTCCCTGCATGGAGGTCAGGAGTGAAGCCCACAGGCCGTTGCTGCGTTTTCTCCGATGTCTCTGCCACATTTGAGCACGGGATAAGAACATAAGAACCCAGTGGCAGTTAGGAGAGCCCAGAGCTGCCCAGCGCTCCTGTGGGGGCCTCTAGAGGAGGTTCTGGAAGAACGACTAATAGGTGTACACATTAGACAAATATATATAGCTATATATATTTAAAGAGATATCTATACATACATATATATATATAGTAACTGTACTCTGCATCTGTACAAAGTGATTTCAACAGCCCAGGTAGCGTGACACCTGTTCTGCATGAATTGTAATTACCCCAGCCCTGCCTTCTTTGCGCGGGGGAGGGGACTTGGTCCCGGAGTTCTGTCTCAACGAACAAATACACAAGTCGACGCCGTCTTGTCCACCAGCGAGCCGTTCATGGCAGTTCACGCTGAGACTTCTGGGTAGGGAGTGGGCGTGGCAGCCCTGGGGTGCTGTGTCCTATGTACAAGGAAAGAAGCAGTATGTCTTTTTTATTTTCAATAAAAATATACTTATAAAGATGGCTGCTGCCGTGTGTGCTGGGCCCAGGGTTCTGAGCATGGGATGGGAAGGAGGCAGGGTGGGTTGGGGAGGGAGACTTCACTGAGGCCTACTCGTTGGGCTTAACCTGTTAGTCTATCCAAACCATGCCCTCGTCCACTCTGCCCTCCCTTTGATTCCAGACTAGACTGAAAGTAAGACAACCCTTCTCGGTGTCGATCAGGCCTGAGCGGTTCTCCTGAACCCAGGACTGGAAAGGTCCCAGAAGGAGCCGGTCAGCCTGATGTGAGCACTCACAGCAGTCAGAGACAGCAGGACCCCGCTGGACCTGCAGAAAAGGAACGTGGGGTCCAGGTCTGTGCCAGGGTCCTGTGCTGTGTCCATATCTGGCGCCTGGTTGCCCAACCTGCCACCTGCATCAAAGCCTGCCCTGCATTCCCCGGCAAAGGAGCCCCAAAGAGCCCAAGCCCACCCAGGCTCATCTACCCCTGGAGGGGAGGGCCAGGAGGCCCCCCCCCCAAAGCACCCCTTCCTCGCAGCACTTTTGGGGCCGCAAGGACTCTCAGGCAAAGAGAGATGCAGGAAAGGAGAGGAAATGATTTCCTTTTTGTTTGTTCAAATTATCTTTAAATCGTTGCACAAAGGAGTTGCCGTTTCGCGAAGCATTTTGTGAGTACATGTCTATCGATGTCACCCGTGTCAACGGAGGAAGGGGTTTCCCAGCAGTGAAAAGCGAGACAGGGCAGAGATGAGCTGATGACAGGTCACACAAGGAGCAGCCAGCAGGGATGCGCTTGGAGTCCAGACCTCAGTGCTGGACACTGGTCATAATGGAGGGGCCCTCACCCCAGACTGTCTGTCCACAGCCCAGGGAGCTGATGGGTCCTGCTGCTCCATTCCCAGGCTGCCCGAGGCTCCAGAGGGAACTTGGGGAGGGACACTGAAAGGGGTCTGGCGTGCTCAGAGCTGGGGGCAGTGCCTCCTGGGCAGTGGCGGAATCGCTGCCTTGGACTCAGGGCAGGGAGTTCCTCTGCCTTCTCTGCTGAATCACCACACTGAGGTAGGTGCAGGGCAGCTGCCTAGCTGGCCATCAGCTCCCTGGTGGAGGCTTCAGGCAGCCACTGCGCCCAGGCTAGTGGCCTGCTCTGCCCCCCACCCCCAACACCCAGTCCCTTCTGTTTCCTTCCCTTTGCCACAATCGGCTTGGAATCTGCCTTCTCCCCCTTCCACACAACATCCCAGGACCATCAGACCCCAGTCAGGGCTCCAGATGCTTCTGCAGCCCATTCTCCCCTCCCCCCACCCCTCTGGGCAGAGGTTCTTGGGCTTCTGCTCCTCTTCCCCTGCCCCCCCCCCCCACCTCCACCGGCTTCCTGTACCCCATATGATGTCTTGGGGCTACGGAGGGAAACCAATGGGCTCCTCCCTTCAGGAACAGGTTGGTCCTGGCAGTGGACTTGCAGTGTGTACATTTTTTGTTTTTGTTTTGGTCATTTGTGGGCTTGACCTCTGGGCCTGGGCATTGTCCCTCACCTCTTCAGCTCAAAGCGAGCATTCTACCATTTGAGCCACAGCACCACTTCTGGTTTCCTGGTAGTTAATTGGAGATCAGAGTCTCAAGGACTTTCCTGCCTGGGCTGGCTTTGAACCGTGTTCTTCAGATCTCAGCCTCCTCAGTAGCTAGGATTACAGGTGTGAGCCACTGGAGCCCAGCTACAGTGTGCACTTCTTAAAATCACTACCCCCCCTCCCCCGCCCCGCAAAGTGTACCAGGCACAAAGTTCACCACTTGCTCTCAGAGAGTACACTGTGACTTGGGGTATACAGAGTGTACCGAGTTGCTCACCGGAAAGCGGCAAGTGGAAGAGCTGCAGTTCAGACCTAGCTCTGCTGGGCTTACAAGTTCACGTTTCTTCCAACCCAGACAGGCCCCCGGGAGTTCACAGCCCATTATTCTCCCAACCCATGGAAGCAGACGAGCATGCGCAGCCTTGCCAGGCTGGAAGCTGGATTCCAGCACGCGCGCATCGAACCCTGGTCACTACGAATGGGACTTCTGGCAAGGCCCTCGTCTGGGAGCCTGGTTTTCAGCTGGGAGAACAGGAGGGACGCCGCCTGGCTGGCTCTGGTCCCCAGTGAGCACTTGTGGCTTTCTCTGCCTCCTCAGCATGCTCTGTTCTACCCCGTTGCTGTAACACGCTTCTCCCGACCTCGGAAACTTGCTTGTCTATGTGTGTGCTTACTGCCTGCTCCTCCTGGCACAAGATGAGGCAGCGGGGACCTCCTCTGGTTTTTCAAATTTTATTTTATACATTGCCAAAACTCTGGACGTCCAAATATCCAAAACACGCCCAGCACAGTAAATAGTTGTTGACTGTATAAAGGAATAATCAGTGGATTGTACCTTTAATACAGGATGTACAGGAAGAAAGAAACAAATATCCCATTTCTTTCTTTCACACAGCCGTCCTCCAGACGGACCTGAATATGCAGTATCTGGGGTGCTTTCCCATTCACTGGTGTCCTCAGGGTTGCTCGGTTTCTCGGGGGTTGAGGGGTCTTCCCTGGGCCACTCCCCTCTAGGATAAGCATCCACCTGGCCCTGGGCAGGGGGCTGGTTTCAGGAACACTGGACCTCCGGGGTTGTCCTCACAGCTCTCGCTCTGCTGCACAGAGGCTGGCTTGGGCTGCATCCTGGACAGGAAACTGGGCTTTGTCTGCCCTTCGTCTGGCCCTGAAGCTCACTGGCTGAGCCCACAGCGGCTGCCTCCGAGGCCCAGGCTGGACGTGCGTGGCGTCACCCTCCTGCTGGCAGCCGCGGCCTGGCGGGCCGGCCCCTCAGCACAGACGCCCGGGGACGTGTGGCCTCCACACACACACCCCACCGAGGGAGGGCCGTGGACGCTTCTCCTGGAGTTCGTGCGCCGCCATCCTCCAGGGCTTTCGGGTGGATTTCCAACCGGCAATTCTACCAGAGCCTCGCTCTAAAGAGGGAGGCTGGAGCCGTGTCTGCTGCCCCCCAGCCCCGCCCTACATTTCTCTTCCTGCTGCTGAAGAGGTGGACTCTGCTCCTTCCTCTCTGTCCAGAACTTTCCCCACATGTAAGCCTCGCCGCGCCTCCGTGGAAGGGCTTCTCCTGCAGAAGAAGAAGAAAAACATGTAGTTATTATTTTCAGACTATGATCCCCATTACAAACCCACTGCTGTGTTCACACCACGTGCAGCCCAAATGCTGCCGGAATGTGCCAGATGGAGGAGGATTTCCCAGTTGTTCATTCAGCCTCAGAGTCGCGGGGAAGTCTGGAGTCACCACACGCAGCGTGGCAACGTGGGGACACCACACTCACAAGCAACCGCCTGTGGCAAGCTGCGATTTCACACCAGCTGCCGCCCGGCATAACGAGCTGAGGAGGAAACCGTGGCCTGAACCCAAGGCTGCGATCACCGAGCCAGGCACTGTGCAGCGTGGCGAATGTTCTAGAAAGGCTGGCCCTCTTCTTACTTGTAGTCCTTCTCAGTTGTAAACACAACGGCCATCACCTCACTCCGCGTATTCTTCATGGGACAGGGGAACCGTCACCTCCATTTTTCAGGTGAGGAAACTGAGGCTTAGCCAGATAAAGTGACTTGCTCACGGTTGGATAGCACAACAGCGTCCACGTCCAGGCAGTATTTCACCTGTGGCTGCCAAGCCTGAGACTGTGGGGCCCTAGATGGCTCCCATGTTGGATCCCAGCTTCCACCCGCAGGCTGCCGGCTCTGCACACACTGTGGTTTGCCCAGACGCCACATCCCGTGCCCTACCCCGAGCAGCGTGATGGTTCTCACCTGGAGAGTATCTGTCCTTCAAATTGATTACTTGCTGGTTGCTTTCTTTTCCAAGTGGCCACTTGAATGAGCAGAAATCAGGGCATCTGCCAGACAGCCGCAGGAGACTCTCTCCACTGGCCTGCAGGGTGGGGGCAGGAAGCTGTCTGGGCTGCATAGTTAAAAAGTCAGCTCTTTATTCTTGAAACAGCCAAACTCACATATGCTATAAGGCATATGTAAGGCACAGCTGGTGTCAGGGATTCACCTCCGCCCACCCACCTGACCTCAGTTTCCTTCAGTTGAAGAATCTAAGGTGATATGCCGGGCTGACATTGGTTCTGGTGAGAGGCAAGGACCTCGGAAGGAGTGTCAGGGATAGGAGAGCCAAGGTGGGCTGAGAGTGCAACTCCCAGCCCCGTCCCCTCCTGGCTTGCTGGGGAACGTTCATAGCTGCTTGGGTCCCTAAAGGATAGGTCTAAACCAGGGTAGCAAACCCACAGCCTCACTGGACTTTAAAGCTGCCTAGAGGTCCCGGGGCTGGGTCCTCCTGGAGGCTAGGTGAAAGGCAGGAATTGGTCCGAACTGAACCCCAGCTCTAACGGAAGCATTTAAATAAAAAGAAGCAATAACAAATTCCAACTCACCAAAATAAATAAATGCCATACCGGTCATGTTTCTAGCATGTTTCTGGCTGGCGCCTGCTCTAAATGGTTCTCAGTCACCTTGCTGATCAGACAGGTCACAAAGGACTCTACTAGCATTTAGCGCCGTTTGGCAGCGGATAGAACCTGCGCTTCAGAGGCAGACACACTCAGATTCAGATTTTGCTTCCTTGAAGAACTCCTGCCAATATTTCGTTTGTGCCTCAACCTCCTGATCTCTAATAATGGACATGCCTCCCTCAACTCCATTGCTGTGAAGATAAAGTGACATTACTAGATGCAAAGTGCATGGTATCGTAAGACCTCAAGAACAAGTTCTTGAGGTTGAGTGAACTCTCACTAGGTCCCACATTGAAGAGTTCATCATCACAATCTTCAATTCATACAAGTTTATTCTTTTGCGTAAAACTATCATAGTAACTCAGTAACTAAATGTGACTGACGTTGCCATCCAGAATTTCTTTTTCATAGAAATGAATTCCCCCAAGTAAGGGAGGAAACAGCTTTGTCGGATGAAGTGACTGGCACGATTGAAATAGATGATCATCAATAAACAGAGAGACCAGACGGGCTTTTGAGCTGCCTCAGAAAAGCTCTCAGATTTCTGTACCTCATGCTTCTAGCACAGTTCTGTCAAAGGAACCTAGAACTGAAATAAGGGAAGAGAAGAAACATTTATATAATGAAGCTCTGACTTGGAAACAGATGGCCTCTGGTCCTACCACTACAATCGTGGGCTGCAGCGCCTTGGAGAAGGCCCTTTACCTTGGGGCCTCTGTTGCTCCATCTGCAAAAATGGGAGGAATAAGGGAGGGGGCAAGGGCATAAGATAATGTCTACAAAAAGCTTGGGACCAAGTTAGTAGATACTGAACAAAACTGCGGCTGTCTGGGTCTCCCTCGACTCTCCTTCGGAAGGCTCAGCCCTTGCATCTTGCTATGCAAGGACCTGGCCACCTTCTTACTAAAACCTCAGCCACCACCTGTGATGGAACCACTTTTGGTTCTATCCCACCGAGCTCCAACCGCGCTACTATTAAGAAATCACCATCGCTTTCAAATCATTCAATTTGTCCAATATACATATTTGCAAATTCATTCTATTAAAGAGGTACAATAAAGTGTCTGCATTGTCCAATTAATGCCAGTAGCCCTTCAATCACAGCCTGCTCGTAAAAGTGTCTTGATGGATCACTCATCTTCTCTGATCCAGTCCAGCCACCTTGGTCTGTTGTCGCTTGTCCATGGAGATGAAGTTGTTGCAATCATTGGGTAGCAGCTGAGACTCGTAGGGAGATTGGATGAAAACCTCTGCATGCATGGCGGAAAGCACTTGCAGAGGTGTGTGAGAGAGAGAATACACAATGGAAAGAGGACACTGCTGGAGAAGGATTAGATTTTGGCTCCCATCAGTCTTACAGGTCTTGATTCTGAGGTGTTGGCACAAATAAAAACCATGAGCCTGCAGCTGTGAAGGTCCCCTGCAGAGTTCTTTGTAAGGCAGCACCAGTCATTCCAGAGATCCATGATTCTGGTATTTCCCGAGTACCATCACAGTCCTCTGCCCATTTGAACTTTCCATCATCAGATGGAGATGGGCAGATAGCTCCATTTTACAGATAAAGGAAAGAGAGGTTCAGAGAGGTCTAATAACTTGAGCAAGGTCACTCCACTAGTAAGAGGCATGCCCACTGTGAAATATCATTAGGAATAGAGATTTGGGCCCATTTCCCTTTTGGGAATCTCAGAAGGGTGTGTTCTCACTCTGAAATAAGTAGGATTCCATGAAGGGAGAGGAAAAAAAAAACAGTCTATTCCATAACACTTCTATAAGCCAATAATTAGTGCTGGCCAAGCCTGAACCATCAGAATTGTGTTGCCATCTCTCTACCTTGCTTCCATGGCATGTGGGGCTGGTGTGTGGTATAATGGAGGTTAACTTGGGGGAGCTGGAGGCACCATCTCTGGGTTAGACAAGAGCCAGTGGTCCTGGTTCTGACCCTTACAAGCTATGTGACCTTGCGCAAGTAGCTTTCCCTCTGTAGGATTTAACATGAGAATAAAAACAATTGACAACTTTTATTGAGCGCTTACCAAGTCCCAGCTATCACTCTAAGTTTTTTGGGTTGGTTTTTTTTTTTTTTTTTTTTGCATTCTTTCATCATTTTTATTTTTTTGCATTCATTTAAAAACCTTCTGAGGTAGAATGTGTCATTGTCTCCATTTTAGTGGAAACACTAATAATGAAATTCCTAACCCCCTAGGCAGCAGGGGAAATATCTCCATGCCAGCGTCTCAGTGCAGCACTTAGTGCAGCGAGAGGAAGTTGGCTCACTTTCTGAAAAGGGCCAGATGGTAAATATTTTAGGCTTTCTGGGCCACTGTCTCTGCTGTAACTCTCCAACTCTCCCACAGCAGCACAAAACAGGTGCAGAGGCAATACTGATTGCCTCAATAAAACTTCACAAGAACAGGTAGTTAGTTAGCTGCATCTGGCCTGTACACTGTCATCTGCTGACCCTTGACCTAGAGGAACAGCTTCTCCCTCCTGTTAAGCTACCACAAATCCCCTTTTGTCCTGTCTTCTGTCTCCTAAGTGCCTGAGTCCAACTTACTGGAGAGTTGGCATAGGGAAACCAAAGATGCTTCCACGGGGACACATAGGGTGGGCTACTTTCCAGTCTGCGTCAGCCAGCAAAATGGTAGTGTGCTGGCAGTGATAGTACCTGGGTCACAGTTCATAAGGGAAGGAGAGAGATGTCCCTGGGCAGGATCGAGCTTCTAGGTAGTAACTGGGAAGAAGTCCAAAGAGAAGAAAGCATTCTGGGAGCCCAGACAGGAGGAGCCCAGAGCTGAAGGGGTTCCTTCCAGCTCTTGCAGGGGATGCAAATACAGAGAAGTTGAGGCAGAACTTGTTCAAAGAACTAGACCAAGATGGGACTGGAGGAGATGAGATAACTTCAGAACTTTTCTAGTCATGGAGTAAGCCACGAAGACCGGCACAGCCTGGAGCGGGGTAGGCTGAGGACTAGCCAAGAGCCAGTGTGCACGGGGCAGTCAGCAGAACTCGCCTGGGAAAAGCGGCTAGCCCTCGTCCGCTAGCCTCTACTCATCTACAAACACTTGCACAAAAAAGAGAATGCCACAGTTCAGTCCTTGCTGAACTCACTGGGTAGTACAAGAAAGACCTGTTGCTTCAATGAATCTATTAAAATTCAAGACGGTAATTCAACATGTACTGTGCCTCAAACCCTGGAGAGGCCAGGACAGTGCACATCCTCCGAGCTGTTAGCATCCACAAGTAAGAGCGACATTTGCACGACTACTACACTGTGATACAAGGCACACTATGCAAAGAAGCACAGACAGACAAGCAGAGGAGATCGCTGACTGGAGGGGGGACTGTCCAAGTGTGTTCCCTAGGAAGGCGCACTCTTCATCGCGGGCCCCATAGGCTCCCTGCCGGCTTTGCTAAGCAAAGATCTGCTATGCTCCCTAGGTCTTGTGCAAAGCACCTAAACTTCTGAGGGTGTGTTTTCTCCTGGCAAGTATGAACATAACAGCCTTTCCAGAAGAAAGGGTGGGGGATGGGGGTTGGGGTTGGGAAATTCCCACCAATCAACATTCGAAAAGAACATGAATTATCTTGTGCCCTTGAAGTCTTTTCAAGAGACTGGACTTGAGACTCACTTGGTGCTTCCCTCACCAAATGACCTGAAGGAAAGCCTTTTCTTCCTACGAATATTGGAGCTTTAAAGGGAAGTGAGGAGTTGCAAAAGTTAAGAAGAACTAAACTCTGCCTTTATAAACTGATTTTTAAAAACCCCAGGCTCGCAATGATAATAAAAATGCATTTAATAGCATGTTAATATACAGCTTAAATGTGTCTTTTTTTTTTAAAGTCAGTGCATAACAGGGATAAAGAAGAGAGATTTCATTTGGAATGCACAGTCAAATGCTAAATAGAAGTGCTGATAAATCTTGGTGCTCTTACAGTATTAAAACTTAACTCCTGGTATGGTGGTCTGTGCCGGCCAGGGACTTGCCTGGTCTAGTCTGCAATCTATGGTTTTAAATCGAGTTGTATACAAGTATTAACAAAAGAATAAAGTTTATTATCCACAAAACTAAAATAGTATCATAAAGCTTCCAAGAAAGTACAGCCTAGAACGAATGAGTTGAAAAACTAGTTTTAAAAATAATAAGACTTACTGGACAGTTTTGGAAAGTGATATTAGAAAACAAAGAAAGCATTGGCACAGTTTAGCCACCCTATTTCTAAGTGCACTTTGTAATGTTCCTTGCAAGCTGCCACTTTCCCGGGATAATGACAAAAAGCTCCAGTCAGATGTCACTGGCTTATGGTGACGGGTTGTTGTTGTTGTTTTCTATATATATATATATATACATACATATATATATATATATATATACATATATATTTACATGTATTTTTATTGCATTGCCAAGAGTAGATTTTAAGAAAAAACACTACAAAGGTTTCAAAAACCCTATTTATTCTCTATCATCAAAAATAGCAACAGGGGGACTTATACAACTTTTCTGTGAGTACCCACCAGTCTATTTTTTTTTCTTTAAAAAAAATAGAAGTTAGTTAAAGAAAAATGATTTGGTTTTTAAAAAATAATGTAAGGAAACACTTAATCGATAGCCCAAGGAGTCATCAGAAATATGTGTAGCAAGAAAGCTTCGTTGGTGGCCCTCTCCGGCCTTTGCACGTCTTTTACTAAACTAGAAAGAGAATATACAGTACCAATATGTTCCCCAACCTGCTTGGATCAAATTGTTTGTTTTTAAACCCATTATTGCTAAACCAGAGTGTTGACACTGAGAGCCGAGGAGTCCACTCATAGAGGATAGAATTGAGAGGCTGCTTCCGAGGACTGGATTTCCACTTGGGCCATTTTGAACTGAGTGCACTGCAGCCATTTGCGGAGAGCAGCCAGGCCAGCAGTGCTCTGGCCCGAGCCGGGCAGCGTCCTTAGGCTGTGGTGGTTCACGTTGTTCTGAATGGCCTGGAGGCGAAGCTGAAGGCCTGCCGATAGGTGCTGTTAAGAAAAGGCAGAGTGTTTAGTTCCCTTCTTCCAAAGCCCAGGCTAGCCCAGGGAGGGTGAAGGGGCCGTGGCGTTAGACAGGCTGCTAGTTTAGTAACCCAGTCCTGGGCCAAGGGTGTTCCAGTGCCACTGCCCAGGGGCTCATCCTATGTTTCTAGAATCACGTGGCCCAGCTCCATCCAAACAACCATGCGCCCGTTACAATGACTGACTCATTTCAACAGGGACAGGACACTGACATGCCAGCATCTGGACTGACACATTTACTTCTTATCCCCAGCAACTATTCATATTCAGCACATGGGCTTTGTGTAGTGGGTAAATGCTAGGACTCCGCTCCCAGGTTCCAATCCTGGCTTCTCTATGGGCACCTCTGAAAAAAAAAAAAGATTCATCCTCTGTCTATGCCAGGGTGTCCTAATGGGTAGTGTGGGAGAGTGGTACCTACTCTGAGGTGTTTGTAAAAGGAGCTAGTATGTGTTTAGAAAAGAACTTTGCACGCAGTGAGTGCTCACTGCTTTTTGGTATGTTTTGTTTTTTGCAGGAGGGCTGGTGGTGGGTGGGGTTTGGGGTAAGGGAGGCTGGGGAGGGGTGTCATCTCAGTCCTGGGGCTTGAACTCAGGGCCTGGGCACTGTCGACTAGTGATCTACCACTTGAGCCACAGCTCTACTTCTGGTTTTTTAATGGTTCATTGGAGATAAGAGTTTCTCAGCGTTTCCTGGCTGAGCTGGCTTCAAACTGCAGCCCTCCGATCTCAGCCTCCTGAGCAGCTAGAATTCCAAGCATGAGTCATCAGCACCCAGCCTCACTGCATTCTAATTGCTTTTTTCCCCCTAGCTTCCCATCAAGTTCTCTCAGCTTCCTCTCCGCAGTAGGTGCAATGTGAAACTGCCACAGGCTCCCACCTAGCAGGGAAACAGCGCAGCAAGCGACTGAAAATGGTTCCAGTGGGAGGACAGGCAACTCATTTTTCACAGAGAACACACACCAGGAGAGCTGCTTGGCGGCTAGCTGCCTCTGCCCTGCCCGCAGCTTCAGACAGCCCCGGTGCTGCAACACGGCCGACCGCCACCTGGGGGTCCAGGTCAGAGGAGTCCGCACCCCTGCCTTCCCCTGACATCACTCCCCAACTCAGGGAAGAAACCTTTCAGGAGAGCTGCCATCCTCTCCTCTGTCACCTAGACCGCTGTGCCACAGACAAAGGGCAGTCTTGGGGGGGGCAGTGGTTGCTTTGCCCTCAATCCCCACCCCTGCTGTCCGCCACCCAGATGTATACTTGTCCTTACAATGACAAATCGTCACAAAAGGATCTTCCCCTGCCAGGCTATGGAACCCTGTCTGAGCCACTCCCTCTCTGGACTGAAACTTCTCCTGTAACATGAAGGTTGCTTCTAGCTCAGTTCTCTCGGCCCTTCAGTGCTCTCCTTGGTTTTTCTTTTGTGTTAGTCATGGGGCTTAAACTCTGGGCCTGGGCGCTGTCCCTCAGCTCTTCAGCTCAAGGCTAGTGCTCTACCACTTGAGCACAGCTCCACTTCCGGCTTTTTTTCTGCTTATGTGGTGCTGAGGAATTGAACCCAGGGCCTCATGCATGCAAGGCAAACTCTCTACCACTGAGCACCTTCCTAGCCCTGTTTTCCTTTCTTAATCAAGTTCTTCTCATCCTAGGAAAGAACCCATCACCATTAGCGGCCAGGAACCATACTTGCTATACCTAGGACTAGACTCCGGGGTATTCTCTAGAGAGTAGAATGGCAGCTGCGGGCCCCGTGCTTTCATCAGTGGACTCCGCTCCACCCCAGGATACACCTCTCCACTGCGTCCTCAACCCAGTGGGACTGAGGCTCCTGCAGCCGCGCCTCTGCCTGCAGGCCCCTCCCCAGACCCCCCCCCCCCCCCCGCCCCGTGCCCCTACATCATCAGTCCTCTAAGACAAGGAGTGGGCTAAACTCCTTCACCTCCACAGAGAGTCAGCATCAATAATCCTGCTGAACTCTGGACGTTCTCTGGAGGAAACTGAGCTTCCAACCTGCCCAGAGGGGACTTACCTTGATATTTGACTGAATCATTGGCAACCACATAGGTATCAGCTGTGTGGAGAAAGACAGAAGCCTCGTTATTGCTGTTCTCCTCTCCCGCATAAGCTACCCTGGCTGCAGCGAGCACAGGACACACTGAAGCCTTTAACACCGCAAGAGGATGTGGCCTGCTGAGCAGCTACCTGTTATCAGGCCAAACCTCACTGGGATGGTGGCATTTGGAAGCTAATAAGCCTGAAATACACACTTTCGAGTAAATGACTGATTGTTCTTGAAAGCTACTGAGCATAGGAAATTAAATGTGTATTTATTTCATTAAAGCCTCATTTTCTTGAGCTAGCACTACTTCCATGAGTTCTTTACAGTCAAGGCTCTGAGTGGGATGTGTCTCTCCTGCCTGTGGTCATGAAGGGAATGTAACTGGACAAGGAGCAGAATGCCTCAGGGACAGATTGAAAAAGACAGTCGCTGGAGTCTCCTGGGAAGGAGAACTACCGGGAGATGGAACCAGACGCTGGTAGACAGGCACGCTCACACACATACACCAAGTCCCTGCTGAGGTGACTTCTTTCTCATCTGCTCCTCCGGAGTGGCTTTTTTATGGGGGTGGGGAGTAGTTCCCCTCTCTCTGCTCCAGTCTCTTGGCGCAGTCAGTCCTTGGGAATATAGTATCAGTGGCGTTGGAAATCCGGAAGGACGGACAGATGGAACATTTTCCATAAAAATATAGTTTGGTGATTTTAATGGGGGGTGATAATCTTCCAAGTTTGGAAATTCTGTTTGATTTCAGTACTTCTCAGAACTTTAGTATTCTTATGTACATCCTACCATTTTACTCCACGGGGACACCTGTTTTAGTGCTGACACCTGGGCGGAATGAAGGCTGCATAAAGAAAGCAATGGGAGGACCGATGCACCATGTGACCACACGAGCCTAAAATACACTGCAGGGGACCCTCCGGTTCTGATTTGCAAACACATGACCAAAGCAATCTTGTTAAAGTTCATCACCACGGACAGCATTATATAACCCAGCAGTCATCTTATTTCAGGAATGTTAGCTTGACTTACTAAATAACAATTGTTTTACTTCCCTTTTGCTAGTGGCTTCTGTCAGTAAGTATTAGATGTAATTTGGGGCTTAATAGTGTTATGATAAAGTCTTTTTTAAAATATCCTTCTCCAGAAACAAGATCCAGAAAATGGAGAGACATTACAAATAGGCTATTTTATGCCAAAATGAAAGTGATAATTTTATGCTTATTTTGGTCTGTATACTATAAAATAAAGACAAATTTCCTGCTTGATTGACAAATCTTCTGCTTCATCTCTCTCCTGCCTGTGGCAGTGCCTAAAACTAGATGTTATGGTTGATCTTTCTCTTTGACCAACAAAGACCAGGCTTACCCTCCTGCTTGGCACAACTAAAAATGCAGACAAACTATCTGAAACAATGATTTTCAGATATTGAGCATCAGGCAACAGAGGGTGGAGGGAAAGGAAACAAACAAAGCAAGGCCTGCAATTCTCCTGGCTCGTTGGGGGGGGGGGGGGGGAGGGTGTTCAGGAAGCAGCACAGAGCAGGGAGACCCAGATGCAGCCTGGGAATCATTCTCAGGTGAGCGGTAGCTGGGTTCCAAGGCTAGAGTTTGTGGGGCAAATTAGAAAGGACAGAGCTGCAGAGAGGGAGGGGAGGAGAGATCTTTGCGCACAGGGAAAGCACCTTGCAGATTCTCAAAGGCTTCCACCTTGAGCTGTCTGCTGAATACTGAGCAGATCTCATAGGTAAGAAAACTATATAGCAGTGAAGGAAAAAGATCCACAATGCAAAATGATTGCAGAAAAAAATCCTTGGTGGTCACACAGAACAAGAATAACTTATGTTCCAATCAAAGTGAAGACAGAACAGGTAGAGCACTCATCAGGGTGGTGAAGCTAGTGAAGAAGTATTAGCCCTAAAAATGCTGCCCCCAGCTGGACTGACAAGACGGAATGCAAAGCTTCAAAAATACTTAAATATTTGTAAGTAATTTAACCATGCCACTGAACACAGATACTTGAAAGTATCTCTATGAATATAAAACTACACAGCACTTAAGAAAATCAAGTTCACAATGGGAGAATTAAATAAACACAAATCCAGACATGTACAAAGATATGAAACTGTGACCAGTGGTGAGAATAAAAATCTCTCAAGAAGAGACCAAAAATGACAGCGAATTAGTAGGCAAGAAATTAAAAGCTTCTAAACCTATTTTCAGTAAGATCAAGAAGGAAGAGGAAAGACTGGACATGATGAATAAGACACTGTTAAGATGATGTGGAAAAAATGGCTGATGATCTTCAAATCCAATGAAAACTATAACTCCACAAACCCAAATCTCAGCAAACTCAAGAACAAAAGGCATGAAGGGCGCTGATCCAGAAGTTCAGAGACAGTGCCCAAGACCGGCATGCACACACACACGAATACAATAATAAAAAGCAGAAGTCAATTAAACAGAAAACAATAGAGACAAGTTAGTAAGACCCTGTTAAAAAGCAAGTTAATTTTGTTTTAAATTAAAAACTGAGAAATCTTTTTTGTTGTAGTTGTTGGTTGTGGAGCTTGAACTCAGGGCCTGGGTGCTGTCTGAGCTCTTTTGCTCAAGGTTAGCGTTCTACCACTTTGAACCTCAGAGTCTTACAGATTTTCCTGCCCAGGGTTGGCTTTGAACTGCCATCCTCAGATCTCAGCCTCTTGAGTAGCTAGGATTCTAGGCATGAGTCACCAGAGCCTCGCTGAGAAATCTCTTATCAGACAGATGAGAAAAAAAATAAAGTCACATATGACCAAGATCAAGAATTAAAGAGGTGACATGATTATGATTCTACAAATACTAAAAGTATAACAGATATATTAGCAACAACTTCATGTTAATGAAATTGGTTATTTTGATGAAATGGACAAATTACCAAAGCTCACTCAAGAATAAACAAATACTTGAACAGCCCTATATTTATTTCAAAATTAAATCTGTTTATGCATATATGTATGTAGTCTATCAACAATACTGGGGTTTGAACTCGTGGCCTTGTGCAGGAGTTCAACCACCTGAGTCACAACCTCTTGTAATTTGAAAATCATTCTGCCATAAGAATTCTGTGTTCAGATAGCTCCACTAATGAATTCTACCAAATATTTGAGGGTAAGACAATTTTATACAAACCTTTTCAATGTAAGAGGGATATTTCCCAACTCACTCTATGAGGTCATCATTACCCTAGTACCAAAACCAAATATTACCAAAAAAAGAGAGAAAATTACAGTTCAATATTCATGAACACAAAGTAAGAACATTCTAAAGAAAACCAGCAAGTTGAATTTAGTAAGATATAAAAAGGGTAAAACACTATGGCCAAATATGGTATACATGTTGGTTTACCATTCAAAAGTCAAACAACAAAACTCACATATTAACAATCAACAAAGTCAAATGACCTTCTTGGTGGGTTTATAAAAAATATTTGACAAACCTTATAAAACATACCTGGGGGAAAACTTCCTAGCACAACAGGAATGAAACAGAAGCTTTCTCAATCTGACAAAAGTCATCTATGGAAAACTATCAGGTAACATTTGCAGTAAAGGATGTAAAACTAAATGTTTTCATCCTAAGACCAGAAACAAACCAAGGTTTCTCACCACTCCTATCCAGTGGTACATGAGGATAAATTTGACAGAAGTATGATACAACAGTTTTGGAAATTAAAAAGTAGCTCTGAGAATAAAGAAAGCAGAAATAAATGGAGAGATACAGTATGTCTACAGGTCAGAAAACTCCATATTGTTAAGATAGCAATTTTCCTCAGCATTAAGCTTCATTGCAATAACAACAAAATTCCTAGCAGTTTTTTTTGATAGAAATTGACACACTGATTTACAATTTATTTAGAAATCATCAGGTGTAGTGGTTCACATTTGTAATCCCAGCAATCAAGAGACAAAGCAGAGGATCACAAGTTCAAGGCTAGCCTGGGATACATGGTCAGACCCTGTCTCTGAAAAACTAAAAAAATCTAGATATGCAAAGGCTGTAAAAGCCAAAAAACTTTATGAATTTAAATTTCACTGATTTTGAAGTATTTCATAAAGCTATAGTAATTTCAATGGTGTAGTAAGTAGAATAAAATTTAGAATCTAGATATAAAACCATACAACTATAATCAATTGATTTTTACAAAAGTATAAAGGCAATTTGATGAAGGAAAAACAATATTTTTAACATTGATATAGGAATAATTGTATATCTATATGCACACAAAAACTCTCAAGCTATATCTTTTTTTTTTGATTGTGGGGCCTGAACTCTGGGCCTGGGCGCTGTCCCTCAGCCCTTCAGCTCAAGGCTAGTGCTCTACCACTTCAGCCACAGTGCCACTTCTGGCTTTTTATGCTTATGTAGTGCTAAAGGAATCGAATCCAGGGCCTCATGCATGCAAGGCAAGCACTCTACTACCACTGAGCCACCCTCCCAGCCCTCAAGCTATATCTTATACCATATAGAAAAGTTAACTTAAAATGGATCATAGACTTAAAAACTCAGAAGAAAACATAGATAACATCTAGAAGAAAGCACAAAAATGCTGAGTATTAGGACACTAAGACAGCACTAGGAAAGTTGAGGCAGGAGGGTTGTGAATCTGAGGCTAGCCTAAACACAGTAAGATTAAAAAATACAACATCAAAATGATCAATAAAAATTGATAAATGATTTTAATAAAATCAAGAACTTCTACCCTTCTCTAAGTACTACTGGGATAATAATGGAAAGACAACACAAAGAAAAAAGCATTTCCAGATCATGTGTCTGGCAAAAGATTTTGTCAAAATTCAACTATAAGGAAAATCTCAAAATTTAATAAGAAAAAACCCAATTCAAGGAAAAAAATGAGGAAATTGACAGACAGTTCACCAAATAGGTGTATAGTCAGAAAATAAGGAAACAAAATGATGCTTAACATCACTAATCAACAGGGAAACACAATTTAAAACCGTATGATCCATTACACATTTGTTAAATATGAAAGATTGGCTATACTGTATGATATATGCATGTATGAAAATGTCAGAATGAAACTCAGTATTGGGTACAATTAATACAGACTAATAAAAATTGACAGTATCAATTGCTCTCACATAGGTGTAGAGAAACTGAATTGTTCATACAATGCCAGTGTCAATGAAACAGAGCACAATCATTATGGAAAATAGTTCACCAATTCCTTAAAAAGTTAAATAGTACCAATACGTAGACCAAATTTCTAGGTATTTACTCAATAGACACAAAAGCGAACACATACATAAAGATTTATATATAACTTCATAGCAGCTTTATTCATAATAGCCCTGAACTAGAAATATTTCTGATAGCCATTAATTGATGAGCTAATAAAATGTAGACTATCCATATAATAGAATACTGTGCAAAATTTTAAAAAGATCAACTGATATATGTAATGACATGAATTAATTTCAAAACTATGATAATGTGAGAAACAAGGCAGGAAAACTTAGGCATGGTATGAATCTAGTTACAGAAAATTCTAAAAAGTGAAAACTAAGCAGATCAATAACTGCCCGGGACAGGAAGAGGTAAAGAAAAGGAGAAGTTGGCATAGGAAATGTTTGGAGGTGAAGGACAGGTTCACTCGCTTGATTGCCATGATGACTTCATGAAAGTAACGTATGTCGGACTGTATAACTTATATGTCCAATTAACAGACATAAATTATACCTTGAAAGAGCTGTAAAAAAGTAAAATCAGTATTGTCAGCCAGCTGCTAACCATATAGTTTCTTCTGCAGTGAAGACTTTTGCTATACTTTTGTGCCTCTCCTACTGGTACCAATTACCTTGCACCATCCTGATAAAAGTCAAGGGTTCACTGAAAATGGGCTGCTATTTTCAACAGAGTGTGAGTTGACATGGTAATTTCTTTAACTAAGTGTGGAGTTACCCCAAGAAGTGAAATACCAACATATAAAATTGATGCAAATAGATGCCTGGGAGGAGGAGCTGATGACAGTGTGGAAGACAAGAGACTCTGTAGAACTGGTAGATACAGAAGGAAAGGCTCGAGAAGAGAAAGGCAAAGTAACCAAAGAGCTAAAACTAGTGGGATGACAGGAAGCAAAGCAGAAGCAGGAAGAGCTAGAAAGACAAAGGCAGTGGGAGACAAAGCTCTCCTTTACGCTTCAATTCGATACTACCCTAGGGTGTTTCTGATGTCCCTTATAGAGGACAAGCGCCTGAATTATTTTCACATACTTCATGCTGATTTGAAAGAATACTTTAGGAAGAGAGAGAACATCAGCCTTGAGTGAAAAACTGAGACCACGAGGCCCTGAGTTTAAGGCTCAGTGTCATACATAAAAACAAACAAATAAAAATAAATAAGTACATTTTAAACTAGATTATCTTAAATAAAAGCACCAAATACCAGATGAAACAATTGCAGACTATTTCCCTTACTTTTCCAGGTATCTTTTGCAGAATGAGTTACCACCAACCAATTTCTCTTACCACAAGCACATTTTCAGGTCACTGCTTCCCAGTGATACCTAAATTCCTGTGTTCTATGCTGTCATCATCTGCCATGGTCGAGTCGGTCATAAGGGCACACACAGCAAGAGCAGAAATAACACAATACCCATTTGGAAGAAAGTTTGTTATATAGAATCTTCCACTTGAGGACTGAATTCACTTTAATTTTCTATTCAGAATACACAGACAAAATAAATCCACATTTGCTCTTAGCAGTACAAAATGGTCTATAGTAATTGTAAGGTTTTCCTACCTTGACAAAAATGGTTGAATTGCATTCCTGTAATGCCTCCATTAAACTAATCACATGGAGACACACCATTTCTACCATCTGAAACAACAAACACGAAAGTCAGTTCCAGGCTCAGTGATGCTGACATGTTGCACTCCTCATAGCCGCTGAGGGCTGATCCTAGGAGGCCCATCTGCACAATGTCAGAGAAGACTATAGGGAGTGGGGACTTCTCCTCTAAACCTAAAACCAGAAACGGAACTCTTTAAGGCTCTCTGGGTTTCGTAATTTGTCCTCCTTTCATCATCAATCAGCTCAGGGCTGCCAAGCAAACTTGGGCGTGACTCATGTCAAGAGATAAACGGCTTGGTTTCCTTCATCCTCAACCGTAACACCTTTTGGGCTTAGTTACTACCACCTTGGTCCTGCCTCGACTGCTTTCTCATAGGACATGGGTGCTTCACGTACTGCCTCTGAGATTTTATTCCTTATAGAACAAGGCAGCCATGCTCAAAAGAGTCCAAATGTACAATGATTGGAAATCCCTAAGGTTGGATTTTATACACTGTAGGGAGATTTAATGGCTTATATGATCTAACAGCACTTTCAGAGCAAAATTAATTAAAATTCACCTGAAACATTATCTATAAGAAATTCACTTACAACATATTTATCTTTAACATTTGGATATCAATAACAATTTAAAGGAGATCATTGTTGGTATAAGACTATCTCCAAAGCAGCCAAGACTATTTATGAGCCCTAAATTTTTCATATAAACTTCCTTTTGGAATTAAAACATCTCTCTAAAAGACAGCAACATCTGCTTCACTAAAGCAAGTGCTCCTCTAGGGCTGGGATTGTGACTGGAGTAAGAGGGATTCACACCAGGGGGTACAGGGGAAATGGGGGGGGGGCAGAAGGAGGAGAGAACACTTCATTAAAGGAAATAAAGACTCCCTTCCTAATTAGAGTTCAAAGAAAATATTTCTGAGATGAATAGCCAATCAATTCAAACCTCACACTCTAGGAATAGCATTGTCCAAAAAGAAATGCACTCATTACCTGACTTACATAACTGTAACCCCTCTGTACATCACCTGTATCATAAAAATAAAAATAATTTAAAAATTACTCACACTCCAAATACCATCCAGGGTCTCACTGGTGTGCTCTAGGTTCCTGATTCCTTACAGATAAGAACTCCACAAATGTGCCCCAGTAACTACAGCCCTGGCTGCTGCCCACTGTGCTGAGAGTCCTCCTCCAAGCAGCAACCAAACGGAGGACTCGCAAGTTGTTTATCCCTCTGCCTCCAGCTGGCAGTCCAAGTTCCTTCAATGAAGTGGGCTCAGGCTAACCGTTCCCCAGATGTTTTTCAGCGGTTTGAAATAGCCTCTTTCTTGGCTAGCCATCAACATTAAAACAATTTTGACAACTAGGGAGCAGTTGGAAGAATGTTTACAGAGTAACATAAAAAGGCATAGTTCTTTTCAGAACTTAAGCCTTGAGTAGGATGCATTCTGAAATCAATGTGTTCTCAACCTACCACAGAGAAGAGGATCTAATAGCTGAAGTTTTTGAAAATTGTATTGCGATCTAAACATGAGAAGGATCTCCCTTCTAAATCTTTGATCTTATAGCACCGAACCACTCCAAGGTAGAAATTTCATGTAAGTTCATTTGGCACTAGGCAGAAAAAAATTGCCTGCTTTGTACATGTTTTAGGATATTCAAATATTTATGTTCTACAGGATCATGCTTTGATACATGTATAGACTGTAGAATGGTTACACCAAGCTACTTAACATGTACATTACCTTTTTCCTTTTTGATAAAATACTAAAAATGTTACTCTTTGCAAGTTTCAAGTATTCTGGTAACTACAGTCACCTTTCTAGCACCATTATGCGCAGCAGATCTTCTGAACTTTTGTCTGTTTTGTTTTCAACCAAAATTTTGAGCAAGTAGAATAGCTTATAACATGATCACTGATTTAGACAAGTCTTTACAACTTAGATAACAAAGAACAGGCAGGATGAGCGGCCACGAGTGGCTGGGACATTTATTGTGAGATTCCGTTCCCTAGAACTCCATGAACTCACCACTTTGTTGTGTGCCATTAGCTGAAGGATGCTGGGTGTCACTCTACTCCAAAACTCCAGTGCTGTGAGGATAGCTGTGAAGCTGAACTCGTTCTGGTTTTGGACATTTGTAGCCACAGCACTTTGTTCACAGTACACCGTCCAGAGCTGGGCAAAGATGAATGCATGGAACAGGGAGCACATGTG
Organism: Dipodomys spectabilis; assembly: GCF_019054845.1. Lineage (NCBI taxonomy): Eukaryota > Metazoa > Chordata > Mammalia > Rodentia > Heteromyidae > Dipodomys > Dipodomys spectabilis. Next base: position 5,196,465 of record NW_024870834.1, read on the forward strand.
GAGCACAGAGGTCTGGAAAGGAGGACAACAGGGCGCTGTTGCATGCTGCCAGGCTGTGGCCTGGTCCAGGTGCACGGCCAAAGCAAAGAGGAGTTATCTCAATTATAAGCTCTGGGATCATCACGAATAAAAAGATCTGCTCTTCTGTCAGTGTGAGTGTGCCCGGGGAACAAAGCATCTTTTCCAAGAGAGGGTGCCTTAACTTGCAGGGCAAATCTACCCACTTTCCCTTGCTCTTTTATGAAACTGACATTTCTGTCCCTAAACTAGTAGGAGGAATCATCATTCTACCACACTCTCAGGTGTTTCCTCGTCTGTACAGTGGGATGGACAGCAGCCTCTGCAGAGAGGTGGAGTGAGGAGCAGATGAGGTGACACGGAGCAGAAGTGGCAGCAGTGAGCACACTCGGAGCATAACGGAGTGAGCACTGCCAGCATGCTGGGGACCGTGGTGAGGCTTCATACATGAGCTGCATTATCCCCTAGTCATCTCCTCGTCTACATTACAGATGAAAAACTAGCGCTCTGAGAGGTGTTTAAAGAACTTTCTCAGTTCACAAAACTACAAATATTGCTGCTTGGAGTCAGTCGGAGATCTGGGTTGAAATGGCAGGAACTGGCTCTGCCTGACTTTTTGCAAACGTCAACCAGGTCATTGAGTGCTCTGTTTTATCACACGGTAGGCTTGCTGTGGCCTACATCTCAGCAGGCTCAAACCCACAAGGACCTCCCAGGACTTTACTAAGTTCAGGGAAAAGCCCTTGGTTCCCTGTACAGCAGGTTAGTGGCATCTGGTTTGCATGTACAGATTCATGATCGATGCCTACCTGAGGTTTACTTCATTCTCTTAAACATTTCATCTATCACTACAAGTTTGAAAGTTCATCTGTGTAGGTTATTCCAGAGTGTACTTTACTGAGCTCTTTCCTAGCCTTGCATTCGTGCTGTATTTCTATGTATCCCCAGAGGTTTGATTTGAAAAGATATAGTGTAAGAAGAATTAGAGTGCAATTTCCCTCCATTTCATCCTTGGTTCTAGAAACTGGTCATGAAATTCTCCTGTATTCTTAGCCTTTTGTTTCTCATTGTTTGGAGACAGAAATGCCAGGGAAAACCAGCACTGGCTTGCCCCATAATTTATCTTCATAAAAGTAAGCAATTTAGGAGGAGAAAAGACAGTCTGGGAATATAAACAACTTTAAATAAAGCATTAGCACAAAGTTGCTTTTCTAACATTTACAGGAGGGCAAGCGATAAGATACATTTACTTCTCAGAAGAAACGTAATTGGTTGATAAGAGCTTCCATTAGCAATTTCCATGCATATAAATATGGTTCCAATCTTGCAGAAATCACTTACCTTTGATTGCTCTGGAAATCCAATCAGGATGACAATGAGATGGTCTGCAATATGAGAACCTGCATCCAGAGGTATGGGGAGGCAAGGAGAGGAGGCATTGGGACACACCGCATTATGCGTGAGGGAACCCAGAAGCAGCCAGGACAGCAAACGGATGTGTGAGACACACTCGATGAATTCTTTCGGTCTAGTTGGGGGGAAGGAAGCATTAGAGATGACTTTTATAGATTCTGTTTCATTGAGTGCCCACAGAATGCCTATTGAAGGGAGGAATTAACAAAGTGAAAGCAGTCTTGTAGGCAATTATGTTGTGTCAACCAAATTATCTATCTCTTTCTCTTATTTTCAGCTCTAATCCTGGATCTTAGCTTCTTGAGCAAGGAGCAGCCATTGGTGACACAAGCTGCAGAATCGTTCTTCAATAATCTGGTCACCTCTCTAACTGGCTTCTGTTTCTGAATCCTTTCCTTTTTTTCTTGTCAGAAAGCACCTGACATCCTCTAGAGGGATGGGAATAGAGAGCAGACATACACCCAGCCACACATTTCCCTGTTCCTAACAATTTACTGCTCTCCTTGCCTATAATTCCAATCCCTTCCTTTACAGGAAGGATGCCAAGCAAAGCAGCAGGTTCTAGCTTGCTCGGAGTTCCCATGGAACTCTGTGTGTCCCCTTCTTCTTCAGCCCCTGTAGAGCCCTGATCAGGGACCTGCACCTCCTTGTACTCTATTTCATCCCTACTGTGGCTTTTTTTACTGTGGCTTGAACCCACAGGTAACAGGATGTGATCGGTTCATACCTAGTGATTAGATGAAATACCGAGTTAAAACTTTATAAATTTTCATTGCCTATGAAGATTATTGGGATGTTGGTATGTGAAGGAGCAAATTTCCTTTTCGGGCAGGATATCACGAAGTGGTCAGGGTCAGCAAGTGAATACAGGGATGGGCCCTAACTTTAGTCTTCCTAACCAATCCTGTTTCACACGCAGAATTCTTCAGTACATTCACGTGTGTGAGGACTGGGCCTCAGGAAACGCAGGCTTGCTGTGGTCTTATTTGTCCTCATCCCAGAAGTCTTACCCTTGCTGCATGGCGGAAGGAGGGTGATAAAGCCACGGCAGGTAGCGGATCACAGCTTTGTTATCCCGGTGGTTGCCCCTGGAGATTTCCATAGCTGCAATCTGAGCCAGGCCAACTTTCAGATGTCCACCAAAGGTATCTTCATGCAGAGGCTGGGAGCACGTTTTCATGTGGCTCTGTAAAACCAAGCATTACTTTGTCAGTCGGGCGTCTACCTGGAGGTAAGGAGTCTATCCCTCCGATCAGCACGCCAAGGACACACCTATTGAAGCTTCACTGGCTTCCAGTAGTACTGAGAAACATTCCTTAGCATGGTTTATAGAGCCCTAGTGACTGACCACTGCAGCCTCTGCAGCCTCCTCTTCATCCATCTGAGCTCCAGTCGCATGGTTCTACACTATGTCCCTTCCCTCCCCACTTCCCTCTGCCTGAAATGCTCCTCTTGCCTCTCTTCCCCAAATCATTTAAATTTTATGTCAAGTGTCACTTTCTCAGGAGCCTTGCCTGAGCTTCCTGGCTGGGTCCGTGCCACTGACTACCTATTCTTTGTAGCAACTGTGAAAATCACAATTTTACTTCAATAAATCTGTCCTCCTAGTGGACTATAATTTGTTTCATGGCAGTTTGAACAAAGGGCTCTGTGCTTGCTAGGCAGGTGTTTTACCATTTGAGCCGCACCTCCAGTCTTAAACTATAAATTAAATGAGGGCAGCTACTCTCGCTGTTTTGCTCATCACTGCAATCCAATGCTGAAAACAGTGCCAGGCTGTACTGGTACTCGGTATAGATTTGCTGAATTCGTTTTGAAAGCTTTCTTTGTTCAGGGATTTGAGGCCTAGGTTCTACATCTCTTTCTGTCCCCATCAGCCACGTGGCCTTTGATAAGCCACTTGCCACTGATCTTTCTGGCTAGTTTCCTAATATGTAAAACCAGAGAGTTGTACTATGTTTATGGCACCCAATATTTTCACCATTATGGATATTGTTAATATTTTTCAAAGCATCTGAGAACAAGTTCCGAAGTTTGGTAATAACTGTTTCCTTTTATGCATCAGTCATTTAAGCAAGGGTAACCAGATTCAGTGATCAGAAACCAGTATGTAACCAACAATAGAAATGACCAGACTGAGACAAGGTGAGAAATGATCGGCTTAAGTTTTTGTTGTTGTTGTTTTTTTTCCTCTGCTGCACCTCGGAAACACCCTGATTAACTGAGAAGGGTCTAAAAGTTGATCTCAGAGAAGAAACAATCATTTTAGCTGCTGGACTCTGGGATCACTGAGCTCTTTGTTTATCAGAGGGGAATCATTTAGTGTCAGATTGAGATTTGACTGTTCTTCAGCTTGAATTCTCATCTGCCTCTGTCCAAGGCTCTCTCAAATCTCTCGCAACATTAATCTTTTCATTCTCTAGTCAAGTCATGCAGAAGTAGACTTTCATCAGCAATCCATTCCACCACCACCCCCAAAACAGTGATCAAGTACAACAACTTCGGTGGGATTCTGTCCATATGCAAATTAAACTTTGTTCTTTGCTTCTTCTTCAAATATTTTCTTTTTTTTTGTCGGTCATGGGGCCTGAACTCTGGGCCTGGGCGCTGTCCCTTATCTCTTCAGCTCAAGGCTAGCGCTCTACCACTTGAGCCCAGGGCCACTTCCGGCTTTTTTCTTTTTGCTTATGTGGTGCTGAGGAATCGAACCCAGGGCCTCAGGCATGCAAGCACTCTACCACTGAGCCAACTTCCCAGCCCCCTCAAATATTTTCTTAAAGGAGATAGTTTAAACTCAGATAAAATGAGAAATGGCTTACAATGGGTTAAGGTTTAGGAAAATCTCTTTGCCAATGTTATCTTATTTCAACCTTGTAAAATAAGGCAAGGGAGGTGTCAGTCAAATGAGGAAATCAAAACTCAATGTCCTCAAATAACTCTGTGGCACAGTAAAAAGGAATGGATTGGGAATCACAGCAGTTTTAGATTCAGTTCTGACTACCATTTAGCAGTAGATTTTGACCAAAGCCTCTCTGTCTACATTTGTAAAATGGAGGTAATAGATATCACAATAAGGACATTGTAAAAACAGAACAAATAGCCAAAGAAGGATGTGAACAAAGCTGATACCATTTGGCCTTCCTTTCCTTTCTTCATTCCTTTTATGCAGAAGTGGATCTCATTTCTTCAGACTTAAGTCATGGGTTTGTTTAATCAACAGCATCCCAGCTTCCTACCCAAGTAGAAGTGAATTCCCATATGGTCCGCTTAATTCTCTAAAAACCTGAGATGAGCATGTGGAAGCCATCTTACCTTCAGTTTGGTTAGTGTGTGCATGTCAGCCATGAAATCCAGCACTTCGCTGATATACTGCCTCATGCACTCCATCGCCGCTGTCCCACACTGAAACACGAGAACACAGCTGGTACACTGTTCACGGAGGAGTTACTCTATTTCCTGGATTTCCTACTCACTCTACTACTCTCAGCATAGTTTGTGATGATCTGTTTGTAGTCTGGACAAAAATTGTTAGGCTGTTTGTGGTAGAGGACAAAGAAACAAGAGAGGCCTGTAGGAGACAGAGTTAAATGCTATTTCTACTGGGTCACCAACGTGATTTTTGTTTGCCTATTTTTAAACTGGTTTATACACAAAGATTCAGCCTAGCTAATGTTATTATCACCCCAAACCACTGCAGCCCTCTGGGAAAGTCTAACATTCCCATAACTATGCACTACCAAATACTGCCATCAGAATCTTAAATCTCATTATACACACACATACACACATGTGTGTGCATCTTTATACATGAGACACATTGTTGTTACTGAGTCAAAAATTCTTATGTTGGAGTCAAGACACAGCTTCGCTTTATATACACACGAGGCACACTATTAAGTAGATAGATGAATTCTAGTCCAGTGTTCACTAGGAATAAGTGAAAGACAGAAACCAGTAATCTTCTTTACATAACTTGAAATATATTGGGAAGATTTTAATAGGAAATAAAAAAGCACGCTTCTGTTTAAAGTTACTAAATGGCACGAAGATGCTCTCTCAGGGTAATGCGGAGAATTTGGGATCAGGAGCAAAGCAAAGGAAAATAAACTGACAGGCTGCGTGAGAGAACCCACACTCCAGGCTGGATATAATGTGGATCAAAAGCAGGCAGTCTTTGAAGTCATGTGAACACTATGCTAAAGGCCTCTGTGGACCTTTTTAGGAAATCTGGAACATTATATACTTAACTAGCTCACCCAGTGGCTCTCATTTTCCCATATTCATGTAAATCTGCACAGCACTGAGCTACATCGCCTCCTCTCTCTTCTAGAATGTTACGCCTGTCAGCTCTTCTGACACGATAACAAACAGTAAAATAAGGTCGCTGGCAGTCTGTCAGAGTGTTTTCCAAGCATTTCATACATTCTAAGGTTTCCTTCTTTTAATTTAAATCAAGTGAAGGAATTATAAAAGGTTATTGTTTTCCTGCCTTTGCAATATGAATCCTTCAGTGCAAAAAAAAGTATTTCCCCTGATTTATTCCATTTTCTCTGACCTTTCACACATCATTCAAACAGAAGCACAGATTCAGTTCTTGAATTTCTTAAAAGGGATTTGTTTCTTTCATCAGCAATATTTTATACCAGCTCAACTAGGCAAATGTCAGAACATAATTACTAGGAGCATTATTCAATATTTGCTTTTTGAGCACGATTTTCAGGAAATAAAAGCAAAAATTACATAGTTACTTCGCTCTAGAGATAATGTCTACATCCAATAAAAAAAAAAAGCCTTATGGTCAGGAGAAACTATGTTGTGGTCAGGGGACTATCAAGGAGCTATCTACACGTATAAAACAAGGCACAAAATTTCCAATCCCCACTTTGTGAACTTTTTAAACCATAGTTACAACCTTAGATGTGTTTGAAAAATCATGAAAGTCAAGCGCCATTGGTTTCAGAATATTTATATTTATTTCAGTAGGAAAAATGATAATAAGGAGTTCAAAATCTATACTAACCTCAAACACATGAAATAAATAATATCCAATTCTTCAAAATGTATCTGACTTTTGTGTTGTATTTCTTATAGAAATAACACACACTTGTAGAAAATTTGGGAAATACAAGGTAGTAAAAAGGAACTCAGCCTTCTGAGTAGCTAAGATTATAGGTGTGAGCCACCAGCACCTGTCTACTTACTGATTTTGATAAACCTTTTATGTAGAAGGAGTATTACTACTTTTTAGCAATCATACAGGTAGAAAATACTGAGCTCTAAAGAATTGATCAATGAAGAAACAGTGAGTGTGCTAGAACTTTTCTTCTCCAAGCACACAGTGGATAGGTAACTAGGTTCCAGCCAATGGGATATAAGAAGATATAAGAAGAACCAAGTACTTCTAGCCCTGACTCAGAAAAGCTGTCCATGTACTTTACTCACTTCTGTTTCCCAACCTGTCCATTGACCAAATGGGATGCATATGTTGGAAGGAACCCAACCCTATATGCATCTATGTGGCACCTCCCCTTCCCCTGCTAATCAGGTTACCACGTGAACCCATTTGAACAAAGATCTTTTGCGTTAAGTTGCTGAGAGCTGGAATTCTATCTCAGAGTGTCTTGTATACTACTACCAAGAACCCTTTCAAAATCACAATCTAGTCATTCTACCCTCAGAAATCTGTCATACAGAAACAACCTCAAATATGGATAAGGATTTAAGAACAACATTCTCATTGTGTATTAATTACAATTCCAGAATATAAGGAACAGAATATCCAACTAGTCATACATGTGAGTATCATTCTTAATAAATAACATTTAGCCAGCACCTGCTGCATGTGTTAGTATACTTTACATGTGTTTTCTCAATCAGTCCTAACCCTGTATAAGTTATAGCGTCTTTTTACCCTCTTACATCTTATCTACAAATGAAACAAATAATCATATAATCAAATAAGCATAGGCTCAATAATTTTCCTATCATCACACAGCTAGTGAGGGTAGGTCTCAAACCCTGATGTGAGTCTAAAGCCTGCATTCTTATGTCTATAAAGACAATTAATTTGGTCAGGACTTACTCCGGGTACACAGGCTATCATCTGCTTGCTCAGGATTGTTGACTCAGCTAGTTTGGTTCCAGCATCTGCACAAATAAACTAATAAAAAATTGAAAGGGTAATTATTTTAAGAGCACTTGGACAGTAATAAGTAATTTATAATTTCATTAACATAGCTTAAATTCATTAGTGTTTACTTTTGGGATAGACTGGCCTAAACACACAAGATTTCCTAGTCACAATAGTTCATTCCTATCAGCCCAGAACCAGCTGAACATGCCCATTCTTACTTTGCCCAGAAATGTAAGTGGTAAGGAAATGGTACATTCAATCAAAGAAAACAGAAAAGGTGTCAGTATTGTCTGAGTTATTCTGGGGTCATTCCATTCATTCTGAAGCACTTCTTGACAGTTTCCTGTTGGCCCAGATGGTTAGATTTTCATGAATTCCATCATTACAGCATATACTCAGAGTCAAAACAGAAAAACAATCATCCTTAGAGTGAGCGCTCTAACTAAAAGTGTTTCTTCCCTTCGTGATGCTCCATGTCTTGCCTTTCCCCTCCCACTTCATTCATGTGCATCATCTGTGCTAAGGTAAGTCCTTAGGTAAGGTAAGGTAAACTCCTGCTCCCTGCGCCGGTGGGAATTCTCACACACTTCCACTGTCATGGTCAGTACATTAGACTGAGTGACCCAGAAATCTGTTTCACAACCTGTAACAAGCTCTTCGGAAGAGCGCAGCCTGGATGCAACAGACACAGCATTAGCCAAGTGTCTGGCATCCCAGAGGACTCACGATGAACTTATGAAATGAAGAAATTAATCAGTTATGATGAGATCATAATGAGGATGGAATCTGCCAGATTATCATTTCATTTTCTTTATTACAGATTTGACAGGTGTTTCTTACTCAATAAGACATTCAGGGGGCTGGGAAGGTGGCTCAGTGGTAGAGCACTTGCCTTGCATGCATGAGGCCCTGAGTTCGATTCCTTAGCACCACATAAGCAAAAAAAGAAAAAAGCCGGAAGTGGCGCTGTGGCTCAAGTGGTAGAGCACTAGCCTTGAGCTGAAGAGCTGAGGGACAGCGCCCAGGCCCCACAACTGGACCCCCCCCCCCCCGCCAAAAAAAAACATTCAGCTATTTATTTATGGTTTTTGGGAAGCAAGTTAGATAAAGTCTGCAGAGTTTGCCATGAAAGATGATCTGTTTACTTTCTCTCTTTTGGTCTCTTACCGGTGGTCCCACAAACTTTGGGTTGTGAAACTCTTTCTGTACAGAGTTTAGTCTCTGAAGAAGTTTCAACCGTAATAGTGCTTCTTTCTCATTTATTTAGAAGACATGGGGAAGCTAGGTGGGTCAAGACTAAAAATGAATCTAGGCAGGCTTTGTCCCTCAAAAACTATAAACTGGGGTTATACAGAACATATTCTGGAGGCTTGATTAGGAGCTCTGGGACAATGGAAGAGAAATCAGCAGTGCTGATTTCTGCTTAGACTCAAATCTAAGCAGTATTAATGGTCAGCAAGGTGAAGTTCTCAGCCAGAGGCCTTCTGAGTCCAACTATTGGTCTTCAATTGTAAGAGGTGTGGTTGCTCATGAAACATACATAGCTGTAAGTAAGGAAGTTGATAAGAGGTCAGCCAGCAGAGCTGCTCTCAGTTTTACATGACAAGAAGTGGACACAGTCTTTGATGTGGATATTTTGTCATTTCCATTAGCCTCAAATACTATTATAGGAAGCAGAAGATACTGTTTGATCATTTACTCTGAATTGGCAAAGAAAGGAATATCTGGGAACATCATGGGACTATCTAAAAAAAACTCCATTATTTTATCCAGGTATACTTATGTCTTTTTGTCTAATTTGGATTTATTTCTAATGAAATAAGAAAAGAAAAATACTCGGTTGGGAAAGTGGCTCAGTGATGTAGCGCTTGCCGTGCATGCATGAGGCCCTGGGTTCAATTCCTCAGCACCACATAAACAGAAAAAGCTGGAAGTGGCACTGTGGTTCAAGTGGTAGAGTGCTAGCCTCGAGCTGAAGAGCTCAGGAACAGCACTCAGGCCCAGAGTTCAAGCCCCATGACCAACCAAAAATAAAAATAAAAAAGCAAAGAAAAATACTAAATCAGGTTTAAAATGGTAAAGCCTTTGACTTTGGCTAAATCTTGTAGGTTAAAAGTGACACAAATAATATCTGACAGAAGAATAGAATGAGAAGAAGGAACATTCCCAACACAACCTTCTGGTACAAATGGCACAGTTCTCCTTCAAAACGTTATCTTCCAAAGCCATCCAAGTCTGCAAGCTCAGACAGACAACTTGTAACTATGTTCCAAAACTTCTATCTGGACACAGCATTAATATTAATTTCTTTATAACAGAAGTGAGACTGCACAGCCAAAAGAGGCCACAGGGAGCATGGACATAAGAACCATGGGAGGTAAAGGGCTTAGAAGAACTTTAGGGACAGTTGAACACGCTAGGCTCTTCCAGCTATGCTTGCACATCTGGTGGTCCTTGGGAGTAAGGTAGGATTTATGAGAAGCAACAGTTCAACTTCTGGTATCTGGCTTCAGGAAGTGCTTTTGCCACATGCCGTACCCAGTGGAGACCAAGACACTGTGTGTGTACATTGTCAGTATGCTCAGTAGCCACCGATGGTTGTCAAGATCTGAGCCTAGATTCAAATGTCTGATTGGTGATGACATTTATGATCAGAATGAAAAAAAATCACTTCCAAATTAATTTTACTCAAAAAGAAATACAGGTGTATGATTCTCTAAGAAAGTTCGTTATTCATTTTCATCCATGTACTTTAATAAGGTTTATTTTTACAGTGTAGCTACAACTAAAACCTTAGTAAGTCTTTGTGTCTTCATTTAACTAGAGGTGCCAATGATGAACTTGGAAGAAGCGCTTCTATAATTGTATAGAACTGCTCAAAGTACAAAGCTATAACTCAAATGGGCGGGGGCAATTACATTGCTATTGAAGTAAAAAGTCTGTACTTTCACAGAGAAATCTGCCACTGAAATATGCGCTTGTGTATGGGTACAAAAGAATACTGAAGTAATACGATATCCATTATGTGTCATTACTGAATTCTATCAAAATGATACCTAAAATAGTTTCTCTACTTTAGGTCCCACAGTGATCAGATCATTACTAACTCAACTAATACTCAAAATGCCACTCAACAGTGACTCTGTGAATTAAAAACAACAGCTGTATCTCTGTCATTTCTTTGTCTTCCAGCCCACAACTAACCTATTTTTAAAAGAAAGCATTTTGCCAACATGATTTCTCATAAGTTGAATATGCAGGTATATCCCACAGTGTGGGAAAGGTACATGCAAATAAGCAGTATATATACTCTTTTTTGGGGGGTGGGGGTCCGGTCCTGGGGCCTGAACTCTGAGCCTGGGCACTGTCCCTCAGCTCTTCAGCTCAAGGCTAGCACTCTACCACTTGAGCCACAGCGCCATTTCCGGCTTTTTTCTTTTTGCTTATGTGGTGCTGAGGAATCGAACCCAGGGCCTCATGCATGCAAGGCAAGCACTCTACCACTGAGCCACCTTTCCAGCCCAGTATATATACTCTTGAGACACAAGAGGAACCAAGGGAATTATTTTGATTTGAAGTTAGTCTTTGTGATTTTCAATGGGTTATTATTGATCTATTAGAATGCTTTCCTTTAATCTATCTCAAGAACAATTACAGTAGCAAATACATCAAGTATCTACAGCAAAACAGCGAAAGAGAATATTGCAAGCTATGGGGAAAATGTCAGTAAATTTGAATTGAAGTAACTTAACAATGCATCTGTCTAAAGTGCATAGGGAGAGGCATATCCTGACAGCTGACATTTTTTTTTTCCTTTTCTGTCTCTATATCTCTATTTCTTTGGGAAAAAAATCACATGAGTATTTAAAGCCACCTGATTTCGTTTGCAAGTAAAAACAAACAGCAGAAGTCATGGTTAGACAATCATGATGTATTTGGCTGGGGAATTTCCCATGATGCCAGGCCTCCAAGAAGAGTTTCTAGGAATTGAAAAATGACTGGTCTCTGCTACTGTCTTGAAATATTTAGAAATCATTTGTCCCTGCCCCACATTCTTGTGTAAATGTTTCATTGTGTTATAAGGGATCTTATAAACATAGTATTTGGTAAACAACAAAGGTATGTTATAGCTAGGATAAGAAGAACATGAAGGGCTCGTTTTAGTAAACTCATCCATCTATTTACACAGGAAGTGCCCTAGTAGTTCCTAATTGGGTTCAAAAAATGACTGGACCCTATCATTGGAGAAACTGTAGCACCGTGAGGGATTATCTATGGGAGTTCTTCTTCCCAATTATCTTCTTTTCTGTTTTTGCTTATTGTCTTCTAATCATGATCACAAATATCCATGAAGAAAGTTACTGTCAGGCTTTGACCACCATTCTGTTCTTACTGTGAGCTTGGTTACCCAAGTGCTGGGAGCTGGCCCTGTCCATCAGTAAGGTGAAAACTTCCTCACATGTCTAGCCTAGATTGCTAAGGAAGTTACTGAGATAGCAGGCCTTCTCCTCCTCTGTTCTCCAGAGAACGGGCCTCAGCAGTCAAAGGCAACAGAAAAGGGACTGGGAAACTCTGCAGAGAGATGAACTGCTCATAAAGAGAGAGACACTGCATAGAGGTCCTCTCTCCGTGGGTTGGGCAGGACCTTGGGAAGAAAAAGGGAATTGCTCATATAAGTGATGCCTCACATTCATTTCTCTCATTAGGAAAGGAAAGTATTTACCCTAAGAGCTTATGGACAAAGAGTGTGTTATTACTTCAAAATGAAATAATGCTTCGCATTTATTTTGTTAGAGAAAGTTGAAATTGTTTATAAAGTTGTTCTTCATGTGCTAGATCTCAGTGTCTCCAAAATACCTCTCTAACCTAAATCATTTTTGTTTTGTTTTGTTTTGGTTCTTTGTGCTAGGGCCTAAACTCAGGACCTCATGCTCTTACTCTGCTTTCTTGTTCACAGCTGGAGCTCTGCCATGTGAGCCATGCCTCTAGTCTGGCATTTTGCTGGCTAATTGGAAACAGAATTTCACAGACATTTCTGGCCAGGCTGGCTGGCCTTGAACTTTATCCTACAGGCTTCAGCCTCTTGAGTAGCTAGGGTTACAAGCATGAGTCACTGGCACTCAGCCAACCCGAGTCATATATATATATATATATATATATATATATATATAATCTCCACACATATATGTAACTATGTGTATATGTGTGTATACATACATATATGCATATATGCTGTTATTATTGTTCATAAAAGCTGAAAATATAATCACAGTACTCAGGAGCCAGAGGCAGAAAGATATTGAAAGGGAGGCTAGCCTGGGATACAAAATGAGACCCTACCTTCAACCAACCAACCAACCAACCAACCAAAAACGATGAAAATGGTACATTGGAAATGGCAGATGAAAATTCATAAAATCCACTTTTTTTTTCATAAAATCTACTTTTTGCTTTCTTTCTTCCTGAAGCGAATTTGATTGTTATTTAGTCACCTGATTTTGATGCAAAAATCATTGTTTTCGTGATTTTCCCTAAGTACAGGGTGATTTAAACTGTCCATGGTTCTTCTGTTATGCGGTCAGAAGTGCTTATTACAGCTGACTAATACACTTCACAGAAAACCAGCCTCCAGCCCTCACGGTGTGGAGTGCCAAACCCCAGGCAGACCGGCCACACCCGTGCGCTCTGCTCAAGGTGGAGGGCAATTTCGGGAGGAAAGCACGGGCGCAGCTCCCAGGTGTAGGCTGTTGGGCCTACCCCTCCCTACTCCTTGAAGCCAGTCCACTTCTGGGCTGAACAACAACGGCAGGTAAAGTCATTTGCCTGCACCCACCAATCCCCAGCTGGCACGCCATTTCCTTCAGGAAGTCTTTCCTAACTTCACCGTACTGGAGGTGGGAGCCTTCCGGCTCTCAACTGCCCCATGAGATTTTGTTTACCTCCCTTTCTCACGGTACTAGTCAGAGCCTGTCTCGAGGGATCCAACCCTGCGTGCCTGCCTTGCTGCTGAAGGCCTCCAGCTCCTCAGAAGCAACCTACCTCCAAGAGCATCAGCAGTGACAATCCTCTGGAGTCTGGCCTGGATGTGTGCAAGCCCCTGGTCTCCGTGGGTCCACGGAGGCTGGCTCACACCTACCTCCTGCCTGGCCTCAGCACACCTGACTGATACAGCACACCTGGCATAGCTCGGCACACTTGAAGGACACAGCCGTCCGCCATCGCTGCCACAGATGCGGTGACTCAACCCTCAGCCTGCTGCCCCTCTTTTGCCTCCCCTTGTCTCCGCTGTGCTGAGAGAGCCATCACTGCACTACAACTCCCGTGAGGACAGAAATGTTCGTTTCGCTCTTCTGTTCATACCTCACAGAACTATTCCACACAAGGAGAAACCTAACAACTGCTTTTTTCTTTTTTTTGGCTCTTTTAGCTGGTGGAAGTGCTGAGTACCTTGTATTAGTTCGTTGCTTGTGTAACACTCACTATTTCTCCTCACTAGACATTATTTCTCATCACTAGGCCCATATCTCCCTTATTTGTTTTCCAAATATCTGTGATCTCATGGAAAGTTGTATAAACAGCATAGCTTACCTGGACAAGCAGAAGGAGATTTGTATCTGGCAAAGGGGACTTGAGCTTTAGGGCCTGTAGAAGTTCTAGAACAACACTACGAGACAAGTAGAATTTATCCCGTTCCTACATAAAAACAAAATAGAAGAGGTAAGAATTCAAAAAATTCAGTTAGAGTAGATCATGTCAAAGGAGCTTCTAAAAATTCACAGGCCGAGAATTAAAAACAGTCTTTTTAAGTGCAGTAAATTGTCTTGAAAAAGTCAAATTAAAGCTTAAAAAAGAACGAGACATTTTATACGTTTAATGAGTCCAGGGAAGCAATGAAGACATATAATTTACCAGTACGAGACAACAGACTGTATCGTAACTATGAGAACTCTAGGAGCTGGCTCTTAGCCAGCAGGACACTATCAAACAAAACTAAAAGTACTTTTTTACAAAATGACTGAGAAAAATGTACAATGTTTCAAAAAGTCTCCTTACCTCTAAGTAGCTTATTTTGTCGATGAGCCACTCCAAGCATACAGAAAAAGAAAGCCCGGCCTCTCCCACCCACCTTCACTAAACAGCATTTTACCTTAATGGATTCATTCTATTTAAAATAATAAATAAACTATAGACCCAGCTGAAGATGCCATAACGTGTTCTTTCCTCCTTTCCCCCCTTCCTTGAAATAACCACAATTCTGCATCTATGGCTTATTATTTCATGTATGCTTTTACACCTTCCTATACATGTATGCCTTCATTATAGCACACTGTCCTATTTAGTTTTCTTCACCTTTCTACAATGTTTCTCAATTCAACATTTAATAATATTTCACAGTATCAGTCCTTCTGTTGATGGCATATTAGACTGATTTCAACATAATGGGCTTATTTTATTGTCCAAGTTTACCTGTGAGATTTCTTTCCTTCATAGCCCAGCCAAAAGTGTGTGAGTCTCCCCAGAGTCATGCACCTTCCAATATGGCAGCTCAGCCTCTCAGCACATCTTCCAGACTGATAAACATTCCCAGCTCAAATCCAACATTTAGTGCAAGGCTCACAACTCTACAGAACTGAGTGCACAGAACTGAGTGCTCCGAGAGCTCTGAGATTCTGTATTAATTCTTCTCTATCTGTTTAGCCTTTTGGTGCTTGTAAGAAGTTTATCAGAAAATACTGTTTACCTGTGTGTGTGTGTGTGTGTGTGTGTGTGTGTGTGTGGTCATGGGGCTTGAACTCTGGACCTGGGCGCTGTCCCTCAGCTCTTCAGCTCAAGGCAAGCACTCTACCACTTGAGCCACAGTGCCATTTCCGGTTTTCTGGTGGTTTATTGGAGATAAGAGTTTGATGGACTTTTCAGCCCAGGCTCGCTTGAACCATGATCCTCAGATCTCAGCCTCCTTAGTAGCTAGGATTACAGGCGTAAGCCACTGGCATCTGGCTACTGTTTACTTTTTATTTAGCTTTTTAAAGGTTAATGAGAGGGCTGGGAAGGTAGCTCAGTGGTAGAGTTCATGCCTTGCAAGCATGAGGCCCTCGGTTCAATTCCTCAGCACCACATAAACAGAAAAGGCCAGAAGTGGCGTTGAGGCTCCAGTGGTAGAGCACTAGCCTTGAGCTAAAGAGCTGGGGGACAACGCCCAGACCCAGAGTTCAGGCCCCATGACCAGCAAAAAAAACAAAGGTTAATGAGAAAGATAGATTCAAATTATTTCTCCTACTGATGTCAGAAGAGAAAATCCAGAATTTTTATTGGTATTATTATAAATTCACAAATTGCTTTGAGGAGATAAGCTGTCTTTGTTATTTATACCATGTCCTCAGCCTTGAAAATAAGGTTTGTCTCCATTATTTAGTGTGCTTGAGTGTTACTCAATAAAAATTTCCAGTTATCTCTGTAACATTCCTGCAAATTTTTGTTAGGTTTATTTTTTGTTGCCGCAATAAGTAATATTTTAGAAGTACATTTTACAATAATTTGTAGCTGAATTTAAAACAAATAATTTGATTATACTTATCTAGCATCTTCGTTGAAGTCGCTTTTAAATTCTAAAAATGTATCTATAGATTCCTTCTGGTTTATTTCTAACCACATCTGAGAAAAATGACACGTGTATTTTTCCTTTGTAATCCTCATACCTTAGTGTCCTGTCTTGCTGAACTCAGTAGAGCCTCTAGCACCAGGAAGAACAGAAGCAGTGACCTTGGGGAACCTGTATTACTTATGATTTGACATTCACCATTAAATACAATGCTTGCTAGAGGTTTCTAGTAGAGTTTTTGCCAAAGACGTTGTCAAGTTTGATGAGTTCATGTCAACTGAACAAAGAATGCTTTTTTTTCGTTTCTGCTAAAATGTTAAAAACATTAATAGATTTTCTAATATTTACATTTTGAGAAAATTGGGTCATGAGGTTCTATTTTCAATGCATTGATTTGCTTTTAACTATTTCTTATAGTTTTCATTATCATATGAGAAAGAAATGCTATGGAGTGAAACTTTCTATAAATAATAATTGTGGGAGGGGGGGACCAAGATGGTGACGGGACAGTAGGGAAACGCCACAGCTCTCTCCAACCAAAAAGAGAGATCAAGTTCCAATGCTTAATTTCCCCAAGAGACCGACAACAAAAATAAACATCAACAAAAAGACCCAGAGAAAAACAAGAGGTGTAAAAAAAAAAAAGAAAGAAAAGGAAGAATTTCAGAACAAAGAAGCATGAAGACTCCTCCCCCAACCTTTACTGGCTGCATGGCAACGCACCAAGCCACGGCCAGCCGGGCCTGTCAGGGGCTGCCAGAGTCCCCAGAGACACAAGGGGTCGTCTGCAGATCACCTGTGCAGAAGATGCCTGAGGGACCTCAGTGTCGGACCTGCTGATTGCCATGAACAGAGAAACCTCCAAGCTGGGAGCCTGCACAAAGATCCAACCCCACCCCTCTCTGAGCAGAGGGGCTCCATCCTGCCAAAGCCACTCAGCCCCCCGGTGGGAACCCCAGAACTACACGGGTGGCCCACAGAACGCCAGAGCAGAAGACCTGCAAGGTACTGGTGCTGAGTCAGAGAGCACAAACAGAGACAAACCCAGCGCTCAGAACCTGAACGGAGACCCTTTCCCCACCCCTCAGCCGGAGGCTGGAGGCCGGAGGCCGGAGGCCCATCCCTGGCGCTGACCCAAACAGCATCAACAGAGACAGAGGAGAAAGACGCAGAGCCACCACGGCCCGGCCCAGACGGGCCCAGCAGCACAACTGAACTCTGACTGCAGCGGCAACCAGCAACCTACATAGCACAGAAACTACTAGCTCCAGGGTGAGAACCGCGCAGGGGACAGTCTATCCGTCAAGGGAGACCAGAGATGGTGGGAACCCCCAGACCTTGACTGAAACCCCTACCCCAACACCTGGACTACAGGACCCACTAAAACTGGGAAATGTTCTAGAGCTCCACTAGCCTGTGGAGCACACCCAGCCGGCCAGGCTAGATCAAGGGCACCCCTGGAAGGGAGCTGAAACACCCAAGCCAGGAACAGTGCCCCTGGGTCACAACAGCCAACAGTGGAAGAAACTTGAACTGTGTACTCCAGGCTGTGTAACCCAGGTGGGATACACGGCAGCACAGGTCCAACCGGCGTGCCCCAGGCCAGGGACCAGGAGCCAGGACCAGGCCTGGGGATCTGGTGCCTGAACAACACAACCAACTCCTTGCAACTGAAGTCAGAAGCTGAGTATACGCATCAGCAGAGGGGAGAAAACAGGGAACTGCACCCCCTGGGAATCACCCTGTGACAGCAAAAGACCTGGGTGTCCAGGGCAAGAGAACCAGAAGCCCAAACCCCACCAGAACCTGACCCATATATCCCAGGCCAGGAATTGAACAACTCAGGCTATAGCACCTGATAATAGGCAGGTAGGCAGGAGCTCAGGCTGGTAAGGTGGCTCAGCAGTAGAGTGCTTGCCTTGTGTACATGAGGCCCTGGATCTGATTCCTCAGCACCACATAATCAGAAAGGTCCAGAAATGGCACTGTGGCTCAAATGGTAGGGGGCCAGCCTTGAGCTGAAGAGCTGAGGGACAGCAACCAGGCCCAGAGTTTAGGCCCACAACTGGCCAAAAAAAAAAAAAAAAAAAATCAGGAGCCCATAGCAGACTCCAGCAACTAGGAGAGCATATCCAGCACACCAGATCTCGCCAAGAGCACCTGTAGGAGTAAACAGGAGCAGTCTAGGCCACTCAGTCCTTCTAAAGGCAGGAACTGCCAGTGATCTACAGCAGAGAACTGAGAGCCCTACGTGGGTCAGACCAGCAGCTGGAGGTTGGCCCCCAACAGAACTCCGGCAGCCCAGAAACAACAACCAAGCAAAGACAGACACCTATTGACCAAAACAAGATTTCCCTGAATCCCCATGCGAAAATCACAGAGAAAAATTACAAGGTTTATCAACACCCAGGATAGCAAGCTACCCCCAAAAGCCAGCAGCCACCCAGGGGAGAGCCCCAGTGGGAGCAAAGCAGGAATGGAAGACAAAAGCTACATCCAAGAGATGCTGAAGGCAATGACTCAAGAATTAAAGGGAGAAATAGACCAGAAATTTAAAAAACACAGGGACGAACTATCGAAAGAGATGCAGGGTCTCAAACAGGAGGTGCACGCAAAAATAGAGGCAATACACACCTCACTAAGAGGTGAGATTAGTACAAAAATAGAGGCAGTACACACATCACTAAGAGGTGAGATTAGTACTTTGAGAACCAACATCGAATCCATAAATGAGTCCATTTCCTCCATGCGAACCACAATGGAAGCCACAGTTAATAGAGCAAAATGGAATGTAGAATGTCAGATACAGAAGACAGAATACACCAACTGGACCAAAAAGTCATATATATGGAAAAATCACTTAAATTATGCCAAAGGGAAATCCAAGAGCAAGTGGATAGTGCCAAGAAATTTAACCTTCGTATAATTAGAGTGGACGAAGGTGAGGAATATCAAAGCAAGGGAATGCAACACCAATTCAACAAGATTACCAATGAAAATTTGCCCCATCTTAAAAAAGAACATCTTACCTACACAACAGAAGCATATAGAACACCTAACAAGCAAGATCCCAGGAGAAACACTTCTAGACACATTATAGTAAAAATGATAGATCTGAATAATAAGGAAACAATCTTGCATACAGCAAAAACGAAGAAGGAGCTATACTACAACGGGAAAAAGATCAGAATCACTGCAGATCTCTCCACACAGACACTGAATGCAAGAAAGGCCTGGGAAAGTACCATCCGAGCCCTGAGAACCAATAACTGCCAGCCCAGACTGATATACCTGGCAAAGCTAGCATTCACATTCGATGGAGAATTAAAATTTTTTAATAATAAAGAAAAACTAAATGAATTAATAGACAATAAACCAGCATTACAAAGAATACTAAGAGGGGGAACACCACCTGAAGAAAGCAACCAGGAATGGGGACCCACACCAGACAGGTATTAATAGAAGTCTAACTTAGTAAGCACAGGAGGAAAGGAAAGAAGAAAAACTTAGGAAAACAGAGAATGACAGGGACTACAATGCATCTCTCTATAATATCCTTAAATATTAACAGACTTAATTCACCAATTAAAAGAAAAAGAACTGCAGATTGGATCAGAAAACATGACCCATCCATCTGTTGCCTTCAGGAGACCCACCTTTCAGCCAAACATACAAACAAACTCAGAGTGAAGGGTTGGAAAAGGATGTACCAATCAAATGCCCCCAGTAAGAAAGCAGGAGTAGCTATCCTGATATCTACAAAATAAACTTTTCATTAAAATCAATACAAAAAGAGAAGGAAGGACACTACGTATTAATACAGGGAACAATCCAAGAGAAGGATATTACCATTATCAACTTATACTCCCCAAACATTGGAGCACCCAAATATGTTAAAAAATACTCTCAAACTTACAGAATAAAATAGATCCCAATACGATAATACTAGGAGAATTAAAACCCCACTCTCACCAAAGGACAGCTCTACCAACCATAGGATTGGCAAAGAAGCTACTGAATTAAGTGAGGCCATACTTCAAGCAGAACTAACACATCTACTGAGTATTTCACCCTAAAACAACACAGTACACATTCTTCTCAGCAGCTCATTGAACTTTCTCCAAAACAGACCATATCATAGTTCATACAAGGAACTTAAGCAAATACAAGGGGATTGACATAATGCCCTGTATCCTATCCGACCACAGTGGAATCAAGCTACTTCTCAGTAACAAAGCATACTGCAGAAATTACTCAAATACATGAAAATTGAACAGCACACTTTTAAGCAACACCTGGGTAACAGAAGAAATTAGAGAAGAAATTTAAAAGTTCCTACAATTCAATGAAAATGAAGCCACATCACAAAGAAACTTGTGAGACACAGCAAAAGCAGTCCTGAGGGGCAAATTTATCGCCCTCAGTGCCCACATCAAGAAAATAGAGACAGACCAAGTAAATAATCTGATGTTGCAATTCAAACAGCTAGAAAAACATGAAAAAATGGAACCTAAAGTTACTAGACGGAGTCAGATAGTCAAATTGAGAGCGGAAATTAATGAGATAGCGAATAGGAAAATTATAAATAAAATTAATAAAACAAAAAGCTGGTTCTTTGAAAAAATAAATAAAATTGATAGACCTTTGGCAAGATGAATTAAGAAGAGAGGAAACCCAAATTAACAAGATCAGGGATGCCACGGGAAAAATCACAACAAATATCCAAGATAGCCAACCAATTATAAAGAACTATTTTCAAAAGTTATACTCTCTAAAGAAAGAAAACCTAGCAGAAATGGATGCATTTTTAGAGAAATACAAGTTTCCCAAACTGAGCAAAGAAGAAGTAAATCAATTAAATAAGCCAATATCTTACAACAAGATACAGGAAGCAATCAGAAGTCTTCCAACAAGGAAAAGTCCAGGACCAGATGGATTCACAACAGAATTCTATCACACCTTTAAAGAAGAACTAATATCCATACTCCTCAAGCTCTTCAGAGAAGCAGAGAAGGAGAGAGCTATCCCAAACTCATTCTACGATGCCAATATCACACTCATCCCCAAACCAAGCAAAGACCCAATAAAAAAAGAGTACAGACCAATCTCCTTGATGAACACAGATGCAAAGATCCTTAACAAAATTCTAGCTAACAGAATACAGAAACACATTAAAAAAATCATACACTACGACCAGGTAGGCTTCATCCCAGAGATGCAGGGATGGTTTAACATATGTAAGTCAATAAATGTAATCCAACACATCAACAGAGCCAAGGTCAAGAATCACATGATTATCTCCACAGATGCAGAAAAGGCTTTTGATAAAATACAACATTCATTCATGTTAAAAGCTCTGGAGAAAACAGGAATAGAAAGAACATTCCTTAAAACAATAAAAGCCATAGACGACAGACCAATAGCCAATATTATACTTAATGGGGAAAAACCACAACCAATTCTCCTAAAATCAGGAACAAGGCAAGGATGCCCACTGTCTCCACTCCTCTTCAATATAGTCCTGAGTGCTTAACCAGGGAAATAAGGCAAGAAAAAGATATTAAAGGGATTTGCATAGGGAAAGAAGAAGTTAAACCATCCCTTTTTGCAGATGACATGATACTATACCTTCATGATCCCCAAACCTCCATCCCCAACTCATAGAAATTATAAATCACTTCGGCAAAGTAGCAGGATACAAAATCAACCCACAAAAATCAGTCGCCTTCCTGTACACTGACAATGTACAAGCAGAGAGGGAAATAAAGGAAGCAACCCCATTCACAATAACCCCCCCCCAAAATAAAATATTTAGGAATTAACCTAACCAAAATGTAAAAGAACTATTTAATGAAAACTATAAAAACTTAAAGAAGGAAATTACAGAAGACACCAGGAAATGCAAAGACCTTCCATGCTCTCGGATAGGCAGACTTAATATAGTGAAAATGGCAATACTGCCAAAATTAATATACAAATTCAATGCAATTCCTATTAAAATCCCAATGACGTACATTTATTTTCCTTTTTTGGGGGGAGGGGTCTGGTCATGGGGCCTGAACTCTGGGCCTGGGCGCTGTCCCTCAGCTCTTCAGCTCAAGGCTAGCGCTCTACCACTTGAGCCACAGCGCCACTTCCAGCTTTTTTCTTTTTGCTTATGTGGTGCTGAGGAACCCAGTGCCTCATGCATGCAAGGCAAGCGCTCTATCACTGAGCCACATTCCCAGCCCCACCAATGACGTACATTTCTGAAATACAGAAAACCGTCCAAAAATTCATATGAAACAACAAAAGACCTAGAATAGCCAAAACAATTCTAGGCAAAAAAGAAAACATTGGAGGGATCTTGATGCCGGACTTCAAACTCTACAATAGAGCCATAATAACAAAGACAGCATGGTACTGGCACAAAAGCAGACCCGAAGACCAATGGAATAGAATAGAAGATCTAGAAATAAAACCACGCGCCTACAGTCAGTGGAAATTTGACAAAGGAGCCAAAGACATACTGTGGAAAAAACACAGCCTCAACTACTGGTGCTGGGAAAACTGGGAGGCCACATGCAAAAAACTAAAAGTGGACCCCAACCTATCACCATGCACCAACATCAACTCAAAAATGGATTAAAGACCTTAACATCAAACCTGAATCTCTGAAACTACTGCAAGACAGAGTAGGAGACACACTTGAACTTATAGGCACAGGCAGGAACTTCCTGAACAGAGTCCTAGGGTCACAACAAATTGAAGAGAGACAACAAATGGGACTACTTTAAAATAAAAAGTTTTTGCACAGCTAAAGCTAGAACAACCAAGCTAGAAAGACAACCAACTAACTGGGAAAAAATATTTACCAGCAATATATCAGACAAGGGGTTAACATCCTGTATATACAGGGAACTCAAGAAACTAATCCCTCCCAAACCTAACAAACCAATTACTAAATGGGCAAGGGAACTAAAGAGGGACTTCTCAGAAGAAGAGATAAAAATGGCAAAGAAACACTTGAGGAAATGTTCACCATCCCTGGTTGTGAAGGAAATGCAAATAAAGACAACCCTGAGATATCACCTTACCCCAGTCAGAGTGGCCCACATCCACAAGTCAGCCAACGACAAATGCTGGAGGGGATGTGGAGAAAGAGGAACCCTATTACACTGCTGGTGGGAATGTACACTTATACAACCACTTTGGAAAGCTTATACAACCACTTTGGAAAGCAGTCTGGAGGGTCCTCAGAAAGCTAAATATTGATCTTCCTTATGACCCAGTCATACCACTTCTAGGCATCTACCCTGAACAACAGGAACCAATATACAAGGACATGTGCACCTCCATGTTTATTGCAGCACTGTTCACAATAGCCAGGATATGGAAACCACCCAGATGTCCCACCACAGATGAATGGATCCAAAAATTGTGGTATTTATACACAATGGAATATTATGCAGCCATTAGAAATGACAAAATAATGGCATTTGCAGGGAAAAGGATGGAGCTAGAAGAAATCATGTTGAGTGAGGTAAGCCAAGAGCATAGAGACAAACGGTACATAGTCTCGCTGATAAGTGGATTTTAATGCAAAATGTTAGGTGATATGACAAAATTAACAGGACTTAAGAAACAAAGGACTTCCACTCATCTGGTCGAATCACTACTAAATAACCCCATGCTGCTGATCACATATATGGTATATATGTGCACACCAGAGGGAAACTAGGAGGATGACACAGAACTAGAGGGAATCAGGGAAAAACATACAACAGTGGGACCCATCAGCTGCACAGGATATTGACCAAAATGAACTAAGCATCTCAATGGCAGCGATGGGAGGGAGGGAGCAAGTGGGAAAGAGGGAACAGCTGATGCTATGCAAAACAAAAGAAATGTACATACCACCCAATGTGAAAGAATTAACTGTATCGCAAAGCTCATAGAACTCATAAATGTTATAGACCATGATAGACAATTTGCCCCATGAAAGTTAGAATGTGTTTGTGACTTTAACTAAGCATCACTATCCCACAATACTGTGAAATTTGGGAAATTATGTAGTCATTTAATCACAACAAAAAATTTGAGAAAAAATTGTGTGTGTGAAATGAGGAATGGTAGTTAAAATTATGATAGAAATATGACATATGAAGGAGCACATGAGTATACAAAACCATAAATAGCCTTAATTCATAAAGGAATTAAAGATTCTCTTAATCAATACCTATAACATTCAGCATTTAAAGTACAAATTCATTGTGGGTTTTCATCCAGAAGATGTTAAATAAAGGTAATTAAGAATAAAATAAACCAGGTGCTGGATGCTCACACCTAGCTACTTGGAACAGTAGGACAGAAAAGCCTGTGAGACTCAATTTCAAAAATAACCAGCAAGCATGGCTTGAGGCATGGCTCAAATGGTGGAGCACAAGCCTACCAAGCATGAAGCCCAAAGTTCAAGGCCCAGTACTGCCAAACAAAGAGAGAGAAATAGATGGGCACTAGTGGCTCACACCTACCTGTAATTCTAACTATGCAGAGAGAGAGAGAAATTAGGAGAAAGAGGAGGGGGAGGGAGAGAAGAAAGGGAGAGAGGGAAGAAGAGAGACAGAGCATGACTTCTAAAAATAAACCATCTTTATTGCATTTAATTCTATGCTGCACAAATTTACTTTTTAAGTGAAAAGAGAAAGAAGTAAATTTTAAAGAAGGATATAAAATAAAAAATGCTGTTTTTTTAAAAACAGAAAATATGGGTAACACGTAGCTCATAATTAGAAAGGCCAAAGAGAAGATTATCATGGAATACTGAATGTGGAAAATGGACACAAATGAATGAAGCATGGGTATTGTAAATAGGAGAGGCTTGTTATAAAATTAATTTTTGGGGGGAAAATAAAGGACTCACAGAAGTAGCCAATACGAATAAAGAAGCATTCTGAACGTTAAAAAGAGAACAAGAGAAACAAAGACTCCATTGAAAATGAGCTTGAAAAATCTGAAACTGGAAGGGCAGACATGGTCCCCCGATTTTCCCCTGCCCCCTGCTTTTCTCTTAGGACAGTGTTTACCAGTTCCCAATAAGGCAGCTCTGACCACGGGCAGAGAGTATTTTTCCACTCTCTTGGTTGTAGGGAACAAGGTGCTAAAAACAATTAAACTGAGGAACCATTATTAAGGCAAGAAAACACAAAAAGAGATTCTCATCTCAGTGGTCAAGAATCAAGACTGAAGAAAAGACAGACAAAGGAGAAGTGAGATGCTCTTTATAGGTTTTTACAAATGACAAGCAGTGATAGCTTTGCCCCTAATCATAAGAGAGGCAACTTGAAAACAACCTTCTTTAACTCATGTCATTGAAAAATATCTCTTTTCTTCAAAACCGCCTGACCTCAATTCTCCAAATCCATGCATTTTAGATGTAGTATGTGTATGATGCATGTACATAGGACTAAAGTGTTTCTTTCCAGTGATATGCTATAGACCTTGGCTAAAATGACACGTTTTTAACTATATTAAAGCAGTTAAGCTCCCAGGGATCTGACAGTAATTGGAGAGAGTTTCTGCTGGTTTCCGTCTTCACACAAACATACGCAGATCTTACCTTGGTGAAGGCGCGGTAACACAAGCCACACAGCTCCACCAGGTAGGCCAGAGTAAAGACAGCATTCTGAATTACAAAGCTGAGAAGCTTTGAAAATGGCTCCAACAAACTCTATAATGAGATTAAGGCCAAGAAAGTAAGTTTCTGGTACTTACAATAAAAAAAGAAGTATTAAATGCTTATTGCATTTTAATGACTCTTTTTTAGTTAAGTGGCTACCGTAGGAACTCTGCTGGTCTAATACAAACAAAAGCTTCCACCAATGACTCAAGAGCATAATTTAAAATTTTTATCGTTTTTGATGTGTTCATTGTTATTTTAAAGGTAATATACAGAGGGGTTAGTTACAGTTGCATAAGTCAGGTAAAGAGTGCGTTTCTTGTCAGACGGTGTCACCCCTTTCCTCTCACTCTCTCCTAGTTTTTCCCTCTAATCCCCTCCCACTCTTTTAATTGTTCTTTAAAAAAAACATTTCTCCATGTAGCATCATGTACAGATGTACCTGACTACAACCCAGTCCTGTCTGCCCGGAGCAATCCAGATCCCAGGATTTCTTTTTTTTTTTTTTTGTCGGTCGTGGGGCTTGAACTCTGGGCCTGGGCGCTGTCCCTCAGCTCTTCAGCTCAAGGTGAGCACTCTACCACTTGAGCTACAGCGCCACTTCCGGTTTTCTAGTGGTTTATTGGAGACAGGAGTCTCACGGTCTCTCCTGCCCGGGCTGGCTTTGAACCGCGATCCTCAGATCTCAGCCTCCTGAGTAGCTAGGATTACAGGCATGAGCCACCAGCACCCGGCCAGATCCCAGGATTTCTTGGACAGGATTGCTTGTCCCAGGGTATTCCACTCAGTTTCCCAGAACAGTTAGGTGTCGATGGTTCATGGGATTCAGACCCTCCACAAGCCTGTATTCTCACTCACATAGAGCAACTGCTCTGTGTACAAGCACCAAGTGCCAGCCTGACCCAGCCTCATCAGTGTTGATTGGAAGACATTATCCATTTTGGTTTCTCTACCTGAATCTCACCCATTGGGTTTTGCTTTTTTGAGACAGTATCTCCCTAGCTCAGACTGGCCTTGAACTCATGATCCTCCTGTCTCAGCCTCCTGAGTGCCACCACTACCCCCGGTCCTAGTTTTTTTAAGTGATTTAGAAATGATGATGGAGCACACCTACTGAGGGTCAAGCAGAGCTAATGTTTCCATTCACTGCATCACACTCCTATTTCTAATAACTATCCTGGGAGACAGAATATTATAATAGGTTTAATGACACAAGCTCCGAAATCTAAGTGCTTTTGAACTCTCCCTCTTTGTAATCTTGAATAAGTGATTTAAGCTCTTTAGGACTTAATTTTCTCCTCTGAAGAAGGGAAAAGATAGAGGCTTAACCTTAGAAGGGTTGAGAGAATTGAAGAAAACATATGAAAAGTACTTGGCAAAAATATATTCTCCATCAGTGCTGGCTGAGATCTTCATTGTTAACCTTCTAGAACTTTAGTAGCTCTCCCTGGGTTTGGGAGCTGAAGCATTTAAGTAGACAAGTAACCGGCCTAAGGCCATGCAGTTATGGGATAAAATTCAAATCCAAGTTCCAGAGTAATTTTCCCAAAGTAAAACTGCTTTGTAGAGAAGGCAGGATTTTAACTGGACACTTTACAATATTTCCATGCTATGACTTTTACTACTTCTGGAATTTTGTAGTCAGTCCCTTGGGTATGGTTTATAAAGTATTCCATGCTTAATGTGCAGACTTAGGTTTTGTAGGAAAGTAGTAATGAGGAAATTAAAGTCATACAGAAACCAAGTACCTAGTGATAACATTTGATACATTTCCCTTCTTCATTTTATCCATATAACCTTTCATATAAAGAATTACATTTTTTAGTAACTCAACAAGAAATTTACAGTATCAATTCTTCATAAACATCTATTTTTGTATATATACTCTCCAATAAATATATTTTTGCATGAAATTTTCATTTTCATTTTCTTCAGAATATTTTCCCATGAAAAGAATGAATAAATCAAAGTATACGGGCATTTGAGAGATTCTTTTTTTCTCATATCTGCAAAAATGAATTCATTAAATGTTAGTTGCATCTGAGAATGGAATTATATTTTTTGCTTATTTGTGTTCCCCACAGAAAACTTTGGAGTACAGACCCTGTAGAAAAATCTTAAGGAAATTTTTGAGGTAGTACTGTTGATTCAGCATTCTTTGCTCTGCATAATGTTGTCTTGAAATGCTATCAGTGAATAAATAGGGATGCAAACATGTATCAAATTGATATAGAATGATTTCTGTACTTAGAAAGATCACCTAGTTAGTAGTAGGGAAGATGGATTGGTATGCATGGCCCCAGATATTACAAGCAATGGCATTCTAATATGTATATATTTATATATACATCTATATAAAGTACATATAGTTATATGCAAACTATATATAATTTTATATAAATATAACTTCCATTTACATTTTCCTGAAACATACATACCCTTGTGGCATTGGTGGAGGGTATCTTCAACAGGCAAATCATAATTCTCAAACTGGAATCTAAAGAACACTGAACAAATATGAAAAAATCAAAGTCAATTCTCTCCTTAATTTATCATTTGCTTCAAATATTTCTTGAATTTGCTTAAGCTAAAAAAGAAAAATAACTATCTCTACACAGCTTCCCAAGCCATATATTCATACAGAAAACAATCACTGTCATGTTAAAAATGAATAATAATGCTAAATGATTAAATAGTTAGATTCAGTTCCTAAAAGACCAAATGTTCTAAAATTAAATCATATAGAAAATTGGATAGAGAACTGATGGATGGATGGATGGATGGATGGATAGATGGACCCATAAGTGGACAGGTAGATATTAAATATATCCAACTCTGAAGAGATACACTAATTTTTGAAAGACACTATTTTGGAAAAAAACCCTTAAGACCATTAAAAGGCATTAGTCCAAGTAAGAACCAGTTTCATCTGTCCTTCCTCTGACATGACATGAAAACACATGACCAAAACCTGGGGAAAAGAAGCAAAATTTCTACCAGATAAAATCATACTGTACAAATCTATTAGAGGCCTATTTTGGCAAACTTCTACATCAAAATGTACTTTTTAGGTCTAGGAATGTGGCTCAGTGGTAGAGTGCTTGCCTAGCATGAATGAAGCCCTGGATTCGATTCCTCAGTAGTACATAAACAGAAAAAGCTAGAAGTGGTGCTTTGGCTCAAGTGGTAAAGTACTAGCCTTGAGCAAATGAAGTTCAGGGACAGTGCCCAGGCCCCGAGTTCAAGCCCTAGGACTGGCAAAAAAAAAAAAAGTACTTTTAAAATTGAGTTTACTAGGTTGAGAGAAAATGTTACAGAAATAATAAACACAGATACTTTAAAAATTGTAAATATATCATAACAGCAGGTATTGTTCTGTTTCTGCAGCACACACTAAGCAGAATCCCTGGAGCAGCAAGCACGTCTACTACCTGAAAACCTGTGAGACTGCAAGTCCTCAGGCCCTACCCCTACTGAATCACAAACTCTTGAATTAGGTCCAAAAATCTGTGTTTTAGCAAGTCCTTCAGGGATAAGGATGCACCCTAATGAGGGCAAAATTCAATGGCTTAATATTTTTCCAACAGATTAAAATCAGAACAGAAGTAGTTCTCTGATCTGCCTAGTTTTGATCTAGAACAGTTTTACAGAGAGAAATTTCATTGTTTGCCTTCCCACATATATTCATATGTTTCAATGAATCTCACCCTCTCTATCACTCTCTAGCAGGGAAAATTCTTACACGAATCCTAAAAATGTCTTATCTTCTAAAAGAACTACTGGCCTATTGAACATGCTCAGCAACCCTAAGATGTGATGTAACACTGACTTACTTTCAGCCAGGGCTGACAACAGGCTTTGTATCAAGCCCCCACATCTCCTCCTCTGCCCCGTGATTTAAAAATCAGGAAATGTCATCTTAGAAAAAAATGAAAAGGCCCACTACATGAAGCATGTTCTCCCACATAACAACGATCAGCAGGCATGGAGGAGGCCACAGGAGGAGAACTGGTGTATTACGGTTGTTAAGGGTCTCCATTCTCCTCATTATGCTGTCTCACTGCACGTCATTCATTAACCTTGCAGGCAAAGCCCCCATGGGCAGAGTTGATTGACACAAATTAGGCACACCAGTTATTTACAGCTGGCAAGACTTCCAGCTAGTCAGCGTGCAATTTTAAAGAATTTTGCTATCACATTTTAGCATGGGCATTTGAATTTGCTGACCTTGCCCACTCCTGTTCTTAGAATTGGTGGCTCTTCAGCCACAGGCCCCAAATGACTCTATCCACGTAGTCACGTTAAATGTGTACACACCTATGTCCAGTTCCTGGATACATCCATGGTTCCAAAGTATCAGTCCTCTTTGTCTGGATTTATTTAGCCACTCCAATTTGGACAAACAGGGCTCGTAGAATGAGAGAGGTGAGAAAGATCTCTGTTCTGTACTTTCACTTTGTACCATAACCTCACACTCAAAGCAGTGCCTAGCAAACCACAGGCCTCTGAATTATTAACCTTATAGACCCTATTAGTAGTATCGACCGTAGGAGGCTGATCGTGATAGTAGTGTATATATGCACAATACTCATTCCTGGAATATAGCCATCAACATGGAACATCACTTGTTAGATCAACAAGTGACTATTTTTGTCCCAATTTAAATACGTGTATTTATGAGCTGCATAAAGGGAAAAACATTTAGTGGAGCAAGCAAGGTTCAAAGACTAGCTTTGCCACACCAGTTGTCTTCTTTATCTGGTTATACAAAAATAAATGCCTGCAACTCTTTCCCATTTTAGAAGAATGCAAGGAATCTTTTAGTTGAAAATATATTGGACTGTAAGTTAAAAGACTTCAGTTCTGTACCTCATGTTGCTACCACCAAACTATTCAAGCAAGTTATACCACTTCTGTGAGTTGGAAACTCCCCAATTAGAAGATGGGTCATGGAAAGAATGGGTTTAATAGGTCTCTTCTGGTTGTAACAGCACAGGCTTCTGTTTTTATGATTTTAGCAGGACCATCTTGATAACGATACCTGGGCTCACACGTTCAGCTAGGTAACTCATGTGTGTGTGTGTATTCTTGAACATTGTATAGTGTCATGCACAGCAAGCAGTTCAACAGAAATGTCATCTTGGTTCTGCAATTATATTATTCACAAGTACACGATCTCTTCCCTTATTCTTAAAAACTGAAACTTTACATAGGTCTGAGCTTCTTAAAGACAAAACTATTATCTATGATTACTTTTCTTATATCCATATAAGAAAAATTTTTAGGTCAAATGTCTTTCTAAACTTTTTTTTATTTTTTGGGTCCGGTCGTGGGGCCTGTACTCTGGGCCTGGGCGCTGTCCCTCAGCTCTTCAGCTCAAGGCTAGCGCTCTACCACTTGAGCCACAGCATCACTTCCGGCTTTTTTCTTTTTGCTTATGTGGTGCTGAAGAATCGAACCCAGGGCCTCAGGCATGCAAGGCGAGTGCTCTACCACTGAGCCACCTTCCCAGCCCCTTTCTAAACTTTTTTTAATCAACTAAAAATATGCAATTACTGACTGAGCTAATTATTATCAGTAAGCAAAATGCCAACCTCATATCATTCTTATTCTGTCATATCAGAAAGAATAATCTAAACATATTTTCTTCATTTGGTGCCTGACCAATTCCTTATAGACCTTTAGAAACACCAAATCACCTGACTCTTGTACTGATCTCTGTAAGCAGATGGTCAGAAAGTAACTCAAACTGAAGTGGTGGGCTCTGCTTACCTTCAGAGGTAAAACACAAGGCAGCTTGGCAAAAAATGTCTGGAACTGGTTGCTGATTGTGGTCCAGAGGCTACTAGGAGAATCCATGGGCAAAGCTTCCATGAATGTAGCAATGTTTTCCAAACAGCGTATCATAGCACCCCCTGCTGGTAAATTCTTTTTGTTATTTAGACCCTAAAAACACAAAAGCATAGGCAATCAACTGCTGAAAATTACACAGGAAGTCATAAAGCTACTTGGTATAGATTGCTTTAAAACCACCTATTCTCGCTACAATCATGTGCTGAGTGCCTACCATCTAGGCAAATCACTGTAATAGGCAGAATGAATATGGATATGTTTAAATAAATAAACTTGGCGGGGGGAACTGGTGATCTTTGACTCTGTGAAAGTGAAACGTGAGCAAGAAAGAAGTAATCTTCTAAGAATCTATCATTGGCATGGCCAGGTGCCAAGAAGAGACAATGAGTTGTGCTTGCTGGGAAGAACTCTCCAGGACAAGGCCTGGAAGTAATTACACAACAGCAGCTTTTCTCCTAACAGTGCCTGAGAACCATCAAACAGTGCAAACGAGAAGAACTGGAGTCTTGCAGTATAGTCTAAAAGTACTGGAGCTAGGACTTGAATTCCATCATACAATACAGCATGACATTGTGAATACGCAGTGGAACTGTTCCACAAATCACATCTTGAGATCCTGGGAGAAGCAGTGGTGCAGAAACTCAAATCCAGCTCTCATGATACAATATACATGCTGCTTTCCTCTGCACATGTGTTCTGAATTCCAGAATAGGATGATTCTGTAGATGTGAGTTCTCAACCCCGGTGGCTACCCCTTAGTTCAAGTCTGGACATTCTGGATGACAATAAGCCCATCCAACATTTAAGTTTTACGTGAAATTACTGGATTTCCCCCAGAGGTACTATTATGGAGTGACTCCAACGTGCCACATGATTTTGGCTGGGGCCTAGCCTATCATTGGAACAAACCTACCTCCAAGAGCTGACTGAGAGCAGCAATGGAGCTGAGCTCATTGAAGTCCATGAGAGACGTGGCTAACGTCCGTAAAAAAGTCCCATCTGCAAAGACATTCATCAGATTTAGCAGTGTTTGGGTCTCTGGCTAGGCAAGCTTCCAGTGCCTGCATCTGCCGCAAGTGAATTACCTTTGATGGTGCTCTGGAACAGCTGAGGGAAGATGCCGTTAGGGGCCAGCTGATGGAAGACGCAGCGCAGAAACTGCTTAGCGACCCCCGCTGCATTGCCAGGAACCATCATGCTGCAACGAACACAGAGAGGAAAAGACACAAATTGAGAGTCACAGAGTGTGTGGTGAGGTACCGGAACCTAGGCATTTACACACGGATTCTCTTATGTAATGTCTCATTGCCAATTTCATCAGTGAGATGAAATAATGTAGTCAAACTTCACAATCTTTTTAAGGAAAAAGATAGTTGTGAAGTGCTAGTGACCCAGGCTATCCCTGGCTTCCTAAAGTAGAAATGTGTGTTCCAAGGCTCAGGAGAAAATGGTGTCCAGAGAATATGATAGTCAGGACTGGAACGCTAGATGAGGACTATTAGCAAGAGCCTCCCACGGAAGTCTAATTGCCAAGGGAGTCGCTCTGAGGAAGAATGCAGTGAGGGAAATGTTCATTCCCATTGGGAGACATGGGAAGTTTTTGAGTGTCCGAGTTGATACTTGTAAGCAGGATAGGATTTTGGTAGCCAGAATTTCCCCTTCACACATTGTATACTTCTGCCTGGCAAAGAGGGGAGCAAAAGATCTTTTTGTGCCCTGCTGAATAGACCAAAGTACCAGTATTTCCTGAGGTGGTTAGGAGGTACGCCATGGAAGGAGGAAAAGTCAAGAATCACAAATGTATTCAAGATGAGAGGTTATTGCCTTATTATGTCATGCCTACCCAGAAATGCTGATGAAAGCTTCTAGGCAGAAAATAATTTTCAGGAAAAACATAAAATAACTTTAAAAAATTGAGAAGTTTGTTTTACAAGGCCAGCATAGTCCCCAAATTAAAATCAGATAAAGACTTTATCTGAATGAATGAATGAATGAATGAATGGAAGCAGAATGGACAGATAAAAGATAATCCAGTACTTTTCATAAACATTAAATTCAACTCGACAGTAAATGAATTATATATTGTGGGGGGCTGGGAAGGTGGCTCAGTGGTAGAGCATTTGCCTTGCATGCCTGAGGCCCTGGGTTCGATACCTCAGCACCACATAAGCAAAAAGAAAAAAGCTGGAAGTGGTGCTGTGGCTCAAGTGGTAGAGTGCTAACCTTGAGCTGAAGAGCTGAAGGACAGCGCCCAGGCCCAGAGTTCAGGCCCCACGACCGGACCCTCCCCCCCAAAAAAAAGAATTATATATTGTGATCAAGTAAGGTTTATCCCAAGAATATAAGCACAGTTTAATATTTAAAAGTCAATATAATTCCAAATATTGAAGAATAAAGGGCTAAAAACTTTTGATTATTCCAATAGATGCAGAAAATACAGTTGACAAAAGTTAACACACATGATAAATTGGAAAAGGAAGGAATTATCATCAGTCTATTAAAGGGGATCTACAAAAATATTATAGTTAGCATAATAGTGAGGTAGTAAACACAGTGGGAAACAAAGCAAGAATGTCCACCGCCACACCTCAAGTTTTGTCTAGGTAGTCCTAGGCACTGTTGAAAGGTATTTAAAATAAATAAAATGAGAAAAGAACAGAAAGGAAGTAACAAAATGAGTCCTTCTTTGCAGATGGTATTTTTTCATATAAAATCAAATGAACAAAGCAACTTCTACCATTAATGACTGAATTTAGCTAGGATACAATGTTAATATACAAAAATCAATTACTATTACAGCAGTAAATAGAATTTCAAAATCTCATTTACATTAGCACTTAAAAACATAATTCTTGGGAATTAATTTAACAGAAAATTTACTGAAAACTTGAACATTGCTGAAAGCAACAAAAAAAATTGTTAAAATTAAAGATCTAATGAAATAGAGGTGCATGCCATGATCATGAATTGACAATTCAATATTTTTATATCAGTTATCTCAAAACTGATTTATACTTTCAATATAATCTGAGCAGGCTGTTCTAAAGCTTATATGGAAATTTAAAGATCTCTCTCTCTCTCTCTCTCTCTCTCTCTATATATATATATATATATATACATATATATATATACACACACACACACACAAACACCACTCTTGAAAAAAATGACTAAAGTTGAAAGACTCATTCCAACTTCATGACTTACTGTACAGTCACTATAGTCAAGATTGTGTAGTGTGAGTTTAAGGATTAAGATTTAGATAAAACCAACAGGATACTCTTACATGATGTTTTGAGCTTAACAGACACAATAGTGTCAATCAACATTTGAAAAAACTGTCATAGGGAGATACAAATTAAAACTACGTATCTACCAGAATGAATAAAATTTAAAAGATCAATAACTCTGAAATATGGGAAGGATGTAGAACACCCTGAAGTTTCATACATTGATGATGGAAATATAAAATAACATGCTAATTTTATGTACAGGAAAAAAACCATGTAATAATTTTAGATAACTATTTCTTACAGAAGATAAGTTCTGGCAATTTCTTATAAAATTAAACATATACTTATCCCAAAAAGCATAAAACATTTGTTTACAAAAAAAGTTTGTATAAGGATGTTCATAGCAGCTCTGTTTATAATTGCCCCAAACTGGGAATAACACAGAAGTCCTACAATAAGAAAATGAATAAACTATGTTTGTAAAAGAAATAAACTACTTATTATAAGCACAGATGGAGCTCAAAATTTTGCTGCAAAAAATTCAGACACAATTCCATTTATGTGAAGTTCTACAACAGGCAAAACTAAGCAGTGGTAGGAAACTCTGGAAGTGAAAGTAATATCCAATATTTTGACAAGGGTTTAAGTTTTGCAGGTATATGCATTTGTCAAAATGCAGTGAATATGTACTTAAGACTCATGTGACTCCTTGTATATAAATTTTATAAAAGAAACAATCATACTTAATGTATAGCATGTTGACTATCAATAATAGTATTTGAAATCTGGTATGTCAAATCACAAGATTTCTTACCAAAAACAAAACAAAAGGTAACTATCTCAGATGATGACTATATTTTGCTGAAGGATATAGGGAAAACTATAGAAATATATGTATTTTCCTCTAAAATGAACTCACATATAAAATGGATAGAAGTGTCATTAGTGGGTATGTGATTAAAAAATAAAATATTGAAGAATGTAAGTCTAAGATTTTATGAGTGTTCACTGTAAAATTCTTTCACCTTTGCAATATGCTTAAAATGTTTCTAACACTACAAAATGTAAAGGAAAAACAAAAGAAAAAAGTTTTGTGCCCAAATAGAGCACAAGAAAGATCTTAAGTTATAGACATGCAATGCTAAAATGATGACATCCTGTGTTTGTAGGACCTGCTACAATCATGCTGCCGCACAGACTCTCACTCCACACAAGAAGGGCATATGTCCATCCCTCTTTGACAGATGAGAAAACTGAGGTGTCCAAAGTCACACATGGCATATATTTCTGTCCTCTGATTCTTGTTCTCTGTGTAGCCAAAGTAACCTTCACATGCTGTACGCACACACAAATGTACGCCTCAGCGTTTAAAGGTCCTCCAGTGGACTTCTGACCGCTGCTAGCAGTATACCCCAAATATGGGGTTTGTAAAACCTGGACCACCTAACAAGCCAGCCTCAGCAAGAGCTTATTTACATCTCTGTGCTGTAGTTACACAGGTCTGTCCAGCGTTCCTCTTGTATGCCCCCACCCCACCCCACCCTTGTCCTGAGCAAAGAATTTCAATGGAAAGTGATCCTGACACTTCTCTCTCCAGTGGCTTCCCCTGTCACCAAACTTACAGAGACACACAGGGCTCTATGTGTCCCAGCGCCCTTGCTTGTCCACCTCATCTCACACTACTTCCAATGCTCATTCCAGCCACATTGATCCACTTCCCCAATATATAGTCATTTTCATGACTGAAAGACTTTGCCTTTGCTGCTCGCTCTGATTGGAATGTTTTTTCCAAAAATCGCTGCATGGATTCCTTTTACTTTACTCAAGTTCTGTTCAGTGACACAGATATCATTTTTCTGTCCTTATCGTTGTATCTAAAATACCAACTCCCATCCCCCTCTATCATCTGGACTACACTGATTTTCATAGCACTTACTACTAAATGATATTAAATAACAGTATCCATTTTCTTATTAATTAGTTTGATCATTTTGTCCTTCTTCTTCAACTTGAAGGACCAGAGTGTACCATTGTAAACCACCATGTCTTCAGTATTTAGTATAACTTCATAAATACTTGTTGAATGTTAACATAGTTTTGGGTAAATATTAATTCCGGCTTGCTTCCCTGATAAACTGTTTCTTAAGGACAGGAACCATGTCAGGTCAGTTCCCTCCCCCCCAATTAAAACTTGAGTATTGGGAATGTATACTTGTTTCCTCATTTATGACATCTTATTATCACCTTAATATGACAATAAAAATTTAAACTTTTTTATTAGGGCATGATTGTAGTTCATTAGTAGAGTACTTTCCTAGCATGCGTAAAATTGTGGGTTTAAGACTCAGCACCGCAAAACCAAACCATAAGTATCTAGCATAGGGAGACTTAAAAATACCTGTTGACTAAAATGAGTGAGTGAATGAATAAATAAAGGTATGAACACAAATTGAAAACTAGTACTCCCTGGAACTGCAACTGGAACCAACAGTAACCCTTCCATACAATACATACAAGTGTTTTTACAAACAGGGTAAGCATTCAGGGGAGCAAAAACAAAGTGAGATTTGTGTCCACTAAAGACCTTACCTTTCTGCTTGATTAGAAAAGGTAGTGCTGGATGCCAATCTAGGAAATAAAATAGACAGAGTCACACAAGTAGCTCGAGTTTTCATCATGAAAGGTGTCGGTAATGAAGCAGGATTGTGGTTCGGGTTTACAGGGGAGGAATAAGTACTGATCATTCCTTTCACCAGGGCCAGAGGGGCTACTCAGTGGTAAGCGTCCAGGGCTAAACTTAACCCTTGAACTCTGTGTTCAGTGTCATGTCATCTATTTCCACAGAGTGGCATGCAGATGCAGTTTGGTTTTCTATCATCCAGCCACAATATGGCCTCCACCGATAAATAACAGAACATTTGACTCAGCCCATTTTCATATTTACTCAAATTACTACAAACTAACCACAAGTCAGAAAAGCCTCCATAATACAGTAAAATAGGTAGCAGAGGTATTTGTCATCCAACTTTTGAATTGAAATAATGAAAAGGGAAATCCATTGCATTTGGAACAGAAATATGTTAGGTTAAGCAAGTGATCTATAACACATAATGTTGGAAAGTATGAAAATTTTGACGTATGGAAATCTGCTATGCCATTATGTAGAAAGAGCATGTCCTAAGCTGACGCATTTAGAAGAACTTCCTTCTTTACTCCTTCCTCTCTCCTTTCCGTTTTTCCTTCCCTTTTCCCTTTCCCTTCTTTTCCTTTGTCTTCTTTTTTGTGGTGCTAGGAATCAAACTCAGCACATGGTAGGTAAATACTCTGCCACTGAAGTACGTCTCCAGCCTAGGATCTCATTTGATTATTGTATTTGTTTTGTTGTGTTTGTTGTGTCATTGTACTGAGGTCTGAACGAAGGGATTCCTATTTCTTAGGCAGGTGCTGTACCACCTGTGCCATCCCTTCAGCCAGAACAATAAGTCTATCTGTTACTAAAAAGTATCGGCAGCGGCAATTCTGACCTTACACTAGTAAAACCCATCAGCTCCACAAGTATAAATAATACAGTATTTATCCCATAATGATTAAAATTAAGCCTTAAGTGAATTATTAAAATCAACGTTTTTAATGAAATAATAGTTTTCTCTCTTATCTCTCCATATTCATCACTTACTTTTTCACAATGGATTACTTTGAAGGTAACGAGTAGATGGTTATATAACTTTCTATTGCCTCTGACTATATAAAAGATACCTCAAAAGAACTGGAGGGACACGAAGAATGGGGTTATATGTTTTGGGAGTCAACATTTTTTCTGTTTATCTTTAACTTGAAATTATTTCTTCATTTTAAAAAAGGTTAAATTTTAGCCCCATTAGTATTCATCTCTTCCCTTCACTCAAATGCCAGGAACATTTCCATTCTGAACTTTTATAGCACTTTACCCTCATACATTACAACACTTATTTATGCCCTATCTTGTCTAGCTACTAAGTGATTCCGCATACAGTCATCTTTGTCAACAACTAAGGCACAGCTTGGCATGGTGTTGCATACCTACAATGGAAGGCTTCCATGCAGGAAGCCTAGACAGGAAGATCATGAGCCCACAGAGCTATCTATGGAGATCCTGCCTCAAAACAGCATAACACTAAGCCAAAACTAAGACACAAATTAAAGTACTCGATAGCAGGAGCAAGGTCTTAAAGCCAGTAGTCTGAAGTCCCTAGCACTGTGCTAGCACAGACCGGGAACTTCATAACTTAATTATAATCTTCCTGCAGGCTGAAAGTCCTATTCCAAAAACATGCACTCTTACTTTATCAGTATATCATGCCTACACTAATGCCCCAAGTTGCATAGTTAAGTGAGTACCTTGAGATTATAAAATAGCTAGAGAATCCATCTCAGGTAAAGAGAGATGATAACAACAGTATTAATAATAGTGGCTACTAATACTACTACTATGGCTCACCATGAACTACTGACAGTTCTGAGCACTATTTCCCACATTATCTCCTACAGGAATAGGGAAAAAATGGTTTTCCCAGTATAGATTCCTCTCTCTTCCTTCTGTTATTGTGATTCATGATCCTGGACAGCTGGGGAACTTGATCAAAAGATCAGCTCATTTTTTATGAGTTTTTTATTGTTGTTGTTGGTTATGCGGCTTGAACTCTGGACTTGGGTGCTGATCAGCTCATTTTTTAAAAACTCATCTGAATTGATATGACAGATTCCAAGCAGCTACAAGGTGAGTGCTTTATTTTCAAACTGCTGGTGTTATATCATGATAATGCTTTGATAAGGCTCCTTCCTACAAAATAGAACAGAAGCCAATATTCACCTTCCCACAGACTGCATGATATCCAGCAAGAGTGGGGCTGCCAAGTCAGGGCTTAAGTGAATGAATGTGGAGAGAACCACAATGGCCAGTCCAAGGGTTTCTTCATCATATTCTTCAAGAATGGCTCCACAGTCATGGCATCTACAAAGAAAACAGAGAAAGGCTTTCCATGAAAGCCAGTCATGGTTCAGGGTAACACACAGCCATATCTCACTAAGTCTTAGAAAATTCCCCCAAAAGGAAGTTAATGTCCCCAATTCTAACAGCAGGTGGCTCACACACAGAAAGAGTGCATACGACAGGTCGTGAAAGCTCCTTAGGTTACTGAAGACATACTCAGCACACTTCACAAGCCTCTGAGTTTTGGTTTTCTTTTAGAATGAGCATCAAGAATACTGACGTGATACTTAGGGAATGGTCAGCATGTGAAAATAGGGCTAGGGAGAGTTGTAAAACATATTTTGAATTTGTGCCAGTCTTAGGGTTTGAACTCAGGGTGCTATCCTTGAGCTTTTGTGCACAAAGCTAGCACTTTACCACTTGAGCCACAGAGCCACCTCTAGTTTTTTGCTAGCAACAGGCTCTTCCTTTTTCATCCTAAATATTGAATCACATATAAGCCAGGTTCCTGTGGCTCACACCTGTAATCCTACTCTCAGGAGGCAGAGATCTGAGGATTGCAGTTCAAAGCCAGGCTGGGCAGGAAAGTTCATGAGATCTTATCTCCAATTAACCATCAAAAAGCTGGAAGTGGAGCTGTGGCTCAAGTGGGAGAGCTCTAGCCTTAAACGAAAAAGCTCAGGGACAGAGCCCAGGCCCTGACTTTAAGCCCTGGAACTGGCGCGTGTGCGTGTGTGTGTGCGTGCGTGTGCACACACACACACACACACACACACACACAGAAATTCCTAAGCACAAACAAAAGCGTCACATAATACATCATTTGTAAATTCACCACACATACCAACATTTGTAGCTACAGTCTTTTAAAGAACACAGTGTGACTTAAAAACAAACCATGTTTCTTCTGACACCCTCTTACAACTCTTACCACTGTGGTGACCAAACCAATTCTATAAACATGGTGAAGAAAAGAACAGTGTGAGCTTACTTGTCTGTCATCACTGTTGGCTGCTCATCAGTGAATTCTTCTGGTGCAGGCACAAACATGCTGACTATGCTCGGTGCTGACAGCAGGCTGGATTTAGTGGCACCTGGGTAAGCAGCAAAGAGATAATCTGTGAATAAGGATCAGCTCCAGGGGCCAGATGAAGGCCTGGTCTGCTCCCCTAAATCCTCTGAAAATCACATTCACAGGACTGTGACTTGAACATCCTAACTGCATTGTGGAAAATCCTCACCAGTGCAAGAAGTCAAGAAAGATGGTTATTTGTTTCTGCTTATGTGATTTTAAGAGCTAGATGTCTACCTCTCCCTTGCTTCATGAATTCAATAAAATCAGAAAGGGTTCACATGGACCAACGGTACTAGAAGAGATGACAAAGAAAAGGGAAAATTGACTCTAGGGAACTCCTAAGTCAGTAGTATCCTTACTTGCTAGCATACATGAAAGCTGTTCACAAGATGCTGCATTTCTAAAAGCACAAATGCACATCAACAGTAAAGTGTTATTAGTATGATACGGAAATAAGATTCTAGAACTTCACACAGCTAAGCAAAGGGGGATATTTGAACTATCTTTAAGTCACTTTGTAATATCCCAAACTGGAATACAAATGTTAATACAATGTTTATCAACTATTTCTGATATAACATTGCTTCCCAAGTATATATAAGTGTATTATAATGATGTTAAAGTGGAAGCAATAGCACAAATTACAAATTTGTTATTAAATAGAAAGACAGCACAAAGTTGCTTCATTAAATGAAAACACAGAAAGCTTAAATACAGTATTTCACATTTCTTGAACATTGTTTACTAGATGCCAAAATGCCCATGCTAAAAGTGGAAGAATTCAGTCCATAATATATATGATAATGCAAACGTAAGTCTTACTGGAGACATGTGACTAAATAAACTATTAATTCAAGACTTTCAGAGGATTATTGTCAATTACTATTATATAGTAATCACAACTAAAGTCAAGACAAGAGGAGAGATGTGGTCCTTTTGGTAGTTTCAAAACCATCATTAACCTAAGAAGAGTCATCATTTTTTACAATAGCATGATGAGGGTTTTTTCCCCCTATATGACAAACACAGCATATGATGCAGTATTTATGATGACGATCTGTAAAAACAGTTAGGTTAAGTCACTGGGCATTGGTCCTTCAAGGAAACATTAGCCGAATCAATCGATTCCTGAATCCTGCATGAAAAGGAAACAATGATGTACAAGGAGGAGATGGGAAGTAGAAAAAGGAAGCCACAGACCTCAGCTCCCTTCTGCTATAACTGAGTCATCACCAAGTCTGCACTATTCAAGGAAGTTCCCATGGCCCCCCAACCGCTCCCAACACTTGGGACACCACAACTATGCTTCCCCTCCTAAATATTCAGAGTACACGTTGAACAGAACTAGAAGCAGCAATAGAGGGTTCTAAAAAACTTGAATGTGGAGAGAACAATTTCAAGACTGGAAAGGCTGACAAAAGACCCATTGGAATCTTGGAGGTAAGAGAAATGATCAAGATGTGTTTGTCTCAAAACACACACACACATCAGGCACCTAGCTGCACTAAAGGGCTCTTTCATTTACCATGAATAAGAGAAAGACCAGTTTTCCATGCTGGCTCCTTTACCTCACTGTTCTTTTTCTGTTAAGTGACCAGATCTCAAACAAGCACCAAAGATTTGTTCAGCCACCTTCATTTCTATTTATGTTTTCCTACCCTCATAGATTAGAAGAGTCTTACCTCATCTGATAAAATGGCTAAAAAATGCTACTCGATACTGAAATAGTGTTTATGAAAGTTGGAGATTAATATCTCTACACTCCTTAGGAAAACCAGAAGAATAGTATGGTCTAGAAAAACAATCTGCTGGACTTAAGAGACTACTTATGAAATGTCCTCTTAATTTTTTTTTAAACCAAAGATAATATAATTTGTCCTCTGAATTTTAAGAATATAAATAAGGACTCACTACTTTTATGGCTAAAATTAATAGGATGGATTTTGAAAATAAAAATTTTGATGATCTAGCACAGATTTATGCTCTGCTTCCTTCCACAGGGAGCCTAAAGTTAAGTATATATTTTCAGTATGCAACTCAGTTGGAAAAGAATCTGTTCACTTATGACCTCAATGTTCTAGAAGAAATATAGATAAGCAGGATCATATTCAGAAAAATAGAGTGACATGAAAATTGGTACATATTGGAGGAACGCTGAAGGGCCCAGGAGTGCCTGGTCTAGAAACAGCTAAG
The DNA here is from genome assembly GCF_019054845.1 of Dipodomys spectabilis. Classification (NCBI taxonomy): domain Eukaryota; kingdom Metazoa; phylum Chordata; class Mammalia; order Rodentia; family Heteromyidae; genus Dipodomys; species Dipodomys spectabilis. The sequence continues at coordinate 5,239,609 of NW_024870834.1, forward strand.
GGAATAAGCACTGGTGGCTGTCTCCAAGTGTCCAAAAAGTTGTGTGAGGGATACTAGATTTTTGTGTGGCCCTAAGGGATAGAAAGTCACTGATCATATTGGTAATAGTCTAAAATAAAATGTCATGCATTCCCAGTCCCTGGAGGTATTTAGCAGAGGTTGGACTACTTCCTGGAGCTGATGAACAGCCCTCAAAACCTGCTGGGTAATTCAATGATGGACATAAATAGTCTTTCAGCACTACAGTCTGAGATTCTGTGACTCAACCAACCTCTCATTCTCAATGGCTGTCCCTCCAGGTCAAGGTTTAGGCACATTGGCACATTACACTGGCGTTTCCCAGGCTGTATCTGTTCTGTGGATAAACAGAGCATTTCAGTCTTCAACATGGTCAGTTTAGTACAATTTACATTACAAAATCGATATAAACAATACTCTCTTAGGGTCATTGTTTTGGTCATTATCTTTATCAACTATTAACATTTAAAGGAATCACCTGGACTGTACAGTAGGATTGTTTGAATGTTTGCTATAGAACTGCCATTCACTTAAACGAAAAGCATCTGAAAGCAAGAGAACATACAGAAGTATCCAACCTCCACCCCACCTCAAAGAAGAACAGTCTTGTATCTCCTGATATGAAATGAATGGCCCATGTCATAGCCCTAAAAGAAATGTTTTATGAAAATCAACAAATACATAAGTGATCATTTGGAGCAACAACCAAAAACTTCATACAGGAACACATGGGCCCATGAAGAGGAAATGGCGAGCAGTTGGTTGGGGAACAGAGAACAGAAATAGAGGGCAGAAGCAGAAATCCTGGCAAGGTGCTTCAGGGATGTTCATTCACAGGAAAGACAAGGCACAGAAGCAAGTCATCTCAATGTATACGATGGAGAGACAGTGCTCTGTGAGTGAGCTGGTGGGTACAGAGCTGGGGCATCCATCAGGACTCATGTTTCAGGTCACTTTTCTCAGTGTGTGTACATGACCAGATTTGCTCTTGTTTGAGACTAGTGAGTCATTGAATCAATATGGGGTTTAAAGTGACATGCCACCTAAATATCACACTACATATTCATAGACTCTGCCCGAAGATGGCAGTAATAAAAATGAGAATATTAAAACCAGCTACTATGGTATGTGTCTATGGTACTAGCTACTCAAGTGGCTGAGATTGAACAATGATTGGAACCCAGAAGTTCAAAACCAGCCCCAACAATATCTTTTTTAAAAAAAGAAAGATAAAGGAAAGAAAGGAAGGGAGGGAAGGAAGAGGGAGGGAGGGAAGGAAGGAGAGAGGGAGGGAGGAAGACAGGGGAAGGAAGGAGGGAGGGAGGAAGACAGGTGAAGGAAGGAAGGAAGGAAGGAAGGAAGGAAGAAGAAAGAAGGAAAGAAAAAGAAAGGAGGAAAAGACATAAATCTTGAGATGAAACTCTAGTAAAACATATAGTAACAGAACCAAATTAGAGAATGGAAAACTCAGGTGAAAAATTCAGGCAACATGTAAATAAGTGTTTAAATGAAAAATCAAGTAACATGAACATGGTTGAATGAAGTCTGGTTGAAAAGTAAAAACAAATCAGTTAATGGGTTATTTGGCATCATGTGGTGTTTTAGGTTAAAATTCAGATCAGAAAACAAAATCAATTTGCCTTTTTATTACTCAAAAAGTCAACCAAATTGGGTTGTAATTATAGCCAGAATCTAAAATGGTTAGTTTAGGCTCAACTATTTGTTACAAAAACAACAGCATGGTAAAATAATTTTCAGAGCTCAGCTTAACCTAGGAATTTAATATCAGAGACCCAGCAAACAAAAGCTGCCATTCTCATATCCTTACATAGCTTCCACTCTGTACAGATAGAAAAAGTCTTCTTTGGTATGAACAGAAAGACTTTGCTCATACCGAATAACCTCCTGAGATTGGCCATCCAATGGCTATTTTTTTCCCTTTTTTTCCCTGCCTACTGGCTTCTGGCTATTCAGTGTTCACTCCCATAAATTTTTTTTTTTTTTTGGTCCGGTCGTGGGGCCTGAACTCTGGGCCTGGGCGCTGGCCCTCAGCTCTTCAGCTCAAGGCTAGCGCTCTACCACTTGAGCCACAGCGCCACTTCCGGCTTTTTTCTTTCTGCTTATGTGGTGCTGAGGAATTGAACCCAGAGCCTCGAGCATGCAAGGCAAGTGCTCTACCACTGAGCCACCTTCCCAGCCCACTCCCATAAATTTTTAAATGAAGACACTAGTTCCTTAGACTGTTAAGAACTCTTACAAAGTTCAGGATAACTGGACCTGTCTGTTACATGCAGATTGGGTGTGTTATGTGGAACTTAATTATTGAAAAGAGGTCTTTTTTTAAGAACAAAAGGAAAAGTAAAAAGATACAATCCCCCATGTATATGTAAATGCACAATTACACACATATACACATTTATATACATATATGTTATAATTTATAAACAGAATATCAGGGTCTTGGTTTTATAGATATTGTAATTGCTGGTAATCATAAAGATTATTAAAATAATTTCTTATACCCAGAAAGTACTAAAAAGACTAAAAGAATAAACTTTCATTTTCACAGTATATGCATGCTTCAAAGTGTTTCATATATCATCTTGTACCTCAAATGATCCATTTAATTAAATAAAAAGAAAAGGCCACTTAAAAGAAGCTTGCGGCTTAAGAAGGTAGTAAATGTGGAGAAGAAAATAAAAAGTTTAGAAAATACCCTGACCATGATTAAAACAGAACACGTCATGGCAGTCAATTCTTCCTCTAAAACTGAGGTTAGATGTAGTTCCATCTTATGAGTGTGAACATGTGTGACTATAACCTAGTGACCACTTCTAATACACAGAACTCATCCCAAACCTACAGGATTGTAACATCATCACTAAGCCTACATTTGTTTTTCCTCTTATTACTTCTAGTAACACTTGCTTACTTTTGGGTACTTTGTGATTTATAGAACAGAGAATATGGTAACACCTAAAATCTGGATCTTAAAGAAAAAAGAATTGGGTGAGCCTAGATTCTCTAGAACACTTGGAATGTTTAAATCAACTTTTTAATTATTTCAGGTTTTTAAAATTATTTGAACCAAAGAACATGAGAGAAAAACTATTCCTCTGGCATTAGCTAATCTGAGAGGTTGAAAAAAAAAAAAAGAAGAAAAAGCTTGACCCACCAGTGTCCCAGTTGCTGATGTTATGGGGGGCGCTAGACTGATGTTCCAGCTGTCGCTTCATTAACTGGCTCATTGTCAGAACTCCCAGGGATCCCCTTTTCATCTGCCTATACTGAGCTATACGAAGGAAATTAGGAGATGATTACTAGGGGAAATAAAATTCCACAGAGCACAAAGGCTCTACACATCTGTATGAATCTTAATTGAATTTCATTATCTATTCATAATTTTTAGCACATTACATGCTCCTATCCAAGTGAAAACTAAGGCACTATGTTGTTCCAAGTGTCTTTCCTTACTCAGTATACACAGTAACAGTGTCCTTTAGCAATTATCTATAGCCTATAAATACTGATCCCAATTACAGCAGAGGAAATATGATTAGATTATTTTCATTTGCTATTTTACTGAAATACTCCACCAGATCCCCAAAAGTATTAAAGACAGATGATACTACTTTGAATTGGGGGCATGTCATAGGGATTGAACTCAGGGCTTGGGTGTCCCTGAACTCTTTTTGCTCAAGGCTAGTGCTCTACCACTTTGAGCCACACCACCACTTCCGGCTTTCTGGTGGTTAACTAGAGATAAGAGTCTCAGAGACTTTTCTGCCCAGGCTGGCTTTGAATTCTGTTCCTCAGATCTCAGCCTCCTGAGTAGCTAGGATTACAGGCATGAACCATCAGCCCCCAGCTACTTTGAATTTTTAACTTATCTTTCTTTACTGGAGCTTATTTAAACAAAGTTTTAGTCTTCATGATATCCCTATAAGGTCCTGTAGGATGTATGCATTGCGTGCGTGCATACGTGTGTGTGTGTGTGTGTGTGTGTGTGTGTGTGTGTGTGTGTATCTAGGAGTAAGTTGACACATCTCAATTCCAATATTTAGAAAGCAAAATTTAATCAAATGATATTATAACTTGAATCCAATCAGCAATTGAGGTGGCCCTAAAACCAAAATTTATCAATGTCAATGTCCTATTTCTATAGGAACTTCTGCCTACTGTTTGAAAAATGTAATCAAATAACATTAAAGTATGTTCTACATGTCTTTGCTTTAGATGATAAAACTGTTATCCTGAATTAAGAAAAACCCAATAATGAAATGATTTATTACTTCCAAACCATATAACAGCAAAAAAACCACAGTTAGAAAGCTTCCTACTCTTTTGCTCCTATTTATCAAGAGATCCCACCAGTCCCCACCAATATCCAGTGTAAGACAGCACGCAAAAACCTCTGGTGTGGCTTTTGTTCACAATCCCAATCAAATACTGGGATATTTGACAACTGGTGTTTGTTTTGTTTTGCCTCTTATGAGATCAACTTCAGAAACCAAAGAAGTGAACTGCATGCCCTAGAAAGAGAGAGTAGAGATCAGGATGACTAAATGGCTCTGGAAAATCTTAAATGTGCTACATGGATTTTACAATTGTGGTAGCAAAGCAGCCACTTGGTATAACATGAAATCAATTATACTATTATTACTAATGTAATAAGCATGCTGCTTGATTGACAGTGGTCAAGGCATGTTTAGCTACAAAATAACCAGCTGATAGAATGAGCAAGAAAAGAGTTCATATTTAATGAATTTTAGAGAAAGGACTAATCAATCTAATGTTAAATATCTCTGATTTTTTGTCGTTGATTGGTAAAATAATAATTTTGAGAACTGGTTTATAATTTCTTAACTTACTTCAGAAGAGTAGCTTTAAATTCAAAATAAAAAAATCTTTTTAAAAGACTTAACAAAAATAATTAGCATCTCAAATCGGATTTAAAACCCCAGTGATTGTGGGTACCAGTGGCTAACATCTGTAATACTAGCTTTTTAGGAGGCTAAGATCTGAGGATCGCAATTCAAAGCCACTCTTGGAAGACAAATCTGAGAAATGCTTATAATCTCCAACTAACCAGCAAAAAAAAAAAAAAAACAGAAGTGGAGGTATGGCTCAATTGGTAGAATGCCAGCTGTGATCAGAAACTCAAGTAAGAGCTTAAAGCCCTGAGTTCAAGCCCAGTTCTAGAACAAATCACACACAAATGAAAATCTACTGGATGAATGATTTCTCCAGTTCTCAGTCTTATCTTTTTGTCTTGTTTTTCAGTGCTGGAGACAGAACTCAGGTCCTGTCATGACATTCTAGATAAGTGTTCTACCACTAAGCTATACCCCAGGCTCCCAATTACCTTTATAGACAGTAGAAAATTAAGCAAGCCTGGAAGTATTGTCTCCAAGAACTAGAAAGTAAATGCTCTGAATGGTGAGGAGGGGAGACGTGGGAATCTATTATGTCAAACTAAATCCCCAAAGCCCAAACGGAGCCATGATTTTGGGGATCATGACACAGTGGTACACTTATATTCTGATATATTTAAACACCACTTAAGTCAAAGCAACTGAATCATACTGACTACCTTAAATTATGCCCATTTTTTATTCTAACTAACTTCATTGTCTTTTTTTAGATGATTCATATAAATTAGGAAGAGAAAAAAAACCTCTCCACAATGTCAACGTGGACTTAAAATTGGCATTGTATCATGTTAAATATTTTTAGAATGAGCTCTTCTTCTTTGCTACCAAAGGGCAAATAATAATCACTTGGAAACTAATTTTTAGAATTCCTATCTTACAAATGATTGAATTATTCTAACACAGGGTGTACACTGACAAAGGATCTGGGCTTGAAAGTCTAACAGACATATCATCACTTTCTATCTCTAATTCAGTAGCTTTATGACTTCATGCAAGTCATTTAGCCTCTCTGTTAGACTGAGGTCCAATCTACCATGCAGTGCTGATGTAAGGGTTGAATCACATAACAATGTGTGTGACCTCAGAACATGGTAGGTGTCAAGTAAATGGTAAATGGTAACTATAATTACTATTGTGACTGTGAAGTCCTTGAAAATCAGGAATGTCTTATTTATTCACCTTTGATCCCCAGTGCCAAGCAGAAGACCTGGCACCCACTAGACACATAATAAACAATTTCTGAATGAATGAAGGCACAAATGAATGAGTGATGAAGATGAATATACTCCATACTACAAGAGCAGTATTTATTTACATTAAGATCTTTGGACTTTCAGGATCTCTTCATGTCAAAGATGGTCCAATAAGAACTGATTAGCTTTTAGGCAGCATACACATAGAACACAAAACTTATCAGCACATATAACAAATGTTTGTGGAGTTTGTGCCTTTGCATCTCTGATTTCTGCTAAGATTTCCCTTGTTAAAGTCTCCTAGTTGACTCCAGTAAGCTAAGTGGACATCATGATGAAATCTCAATGAATCCAACCTTCTCTTCAGACTTAGCAACTGAAGGAACTTTCAAAACACTATCATTCTACAGATGACAAGTGTTCATCCTACAGATCATCCTACAGATCATAAGAAAGAGAATATATATCATGTCATTTTTATTTTCCATTCTACAAAGGCTAGATTCATTCATGCCTCATGATATATTTATTTTATGATAATATAGAGAAAGTTTCATCAGTGATGGAGGTGATTAAAAAAAACATGTTTCACATATAATTCTACCATGAATGCTGCTTTTCATGTGTCACATAACTAGTTTTGGGTTTATCTTCTTTATTTTATTCAATGATGAAATTGGATATTCTTTAACAAATCAGGATTCCTGGCCAATCAGTAACCATATAACTAATAAGGCATTTGTGGTATAAACAAAAGTGGGCATGCTGTACCTCACATAGTAAACAACAGAGCATCACCAAGGACGCTAACAGTATTTTAAAGAGGGAGAGGATTGCAAATTTTAAAACAATATAGAAAATTGTGTCTAAAACTCAATGTAGAAGTGAAGGAAATCTTACTTGATATTGAGGAATGACTATTGGTTTCTGGTACACCTGCTTCTAATGTAGGGGCAGATGAAGATTCCCGTGGCATTTCCAAAGTTGAAAGTCCTTTAGTAGAAGGATCTACAAATGCAAATATTATTTAAAACTCAGAGCACCGATGAAAAGCAAATTCAAGAACCCTTTTCATGCCTTCTTCCCTCATTTTTTATTAAACTTATCCAGTTCCTTATATAACTTATGGCCCTTCCACATTCTATAAAGAACTGCCACATTCTGCCACCATGGATATGTTTCTTAGAGATTAATGATAGTACAATTATAAAAGTTAAAGTTCAGAACCTTCACAGTTCATATCTTTGAATAAGCCACTCAACCTTCAGGCTTCCAAGATCCCATTTCCCTCCAAAATGCAAACAAACAGTGGATACGGTGACCCTCCTGTTTAATTACAGAACCTGTCCTTACTTTTTCCAAGCTTATCATACTAGAATGTAAGTGTAAAGTTACTTGTCTATAACTTTTACCATGTTAGAAGTAATTTCAGAGCAGAACTGCATTGAATGTGAAATAAATAAATAAATGTGAAATAAATAAATTCACATTTTTTATTTGGTTGGTTGAACACAAAACATATTGTGACATTTTTTTCTATTAGACTAATGCTGCATCTATGAAAAATATTTTATGCATATAATGTTGTCTTGTTAATCTATCAATAAACAGGACAAATATAGTGGCTCATATCTATAATCCTAGCTACTACTCAGAGGTAGACTTTGGGAGATGCATTTTTCAAGGCCTTAAACCCCATCTCAGTTAATAATCCAGGAGTATGGTTGCACCTACCAGTTATCCCAGCTATATGAGAGGCCTTAGGTAGGACTGCTGCCTAAGGCTGGTCCAGGCAAAAATGTAAATAAAGCATAAGAAAGAGTGTAGCTCAAGTTGTGGAGCACTTGCCTAGCATCTGCACAGCTTGAGTTCGACCCTAAATACTCCCCTCAAAGGGAGACGTGCTGTCTAATGTTATTCTAGGTAACTATAGCCTATTCTTTCAAACTTCCTGTCAGTTTAGTGGTCTGTCAGAACAAACCTCCTAAAATTCTTTACAGACATTCTGGACATCTTTACAGTGAGTATACTAAGCATCTTGATGGTTTAGAGTTACCACTGATGGCTTCCATAAGTAGACTGTGCTGTAAAACAGGGCTACCTACCCTAAATGCCTTCAAGTTTTTAAACTTTAACATGATCTGTCTCATCCTGTTCATAGTGCCAATTGTTTCTACTGCCACAGAGCAACTGCCATAATTCATGCACATATATAGCTCAAGTATGCTGTTCTATCACAGGAAGATCATTAAACCTGCTCAAGTGTCAGAAATGAAAGCCAAATAGATCAGGATGAAGACCTGGGAGAAAGTTTTGGAGGGATGATTTTGGAATACCTATTTTTTAATTCTTAGATGTTTGTCGATAGATGTGATTGACAGATCATTAACTTCTTGGTAACAAAAAAATGTGACTGTTGTTAAGTTTCCCAATCTCTCATAATAAAGAATAAAGTAACTCCTAATTTTCATTTAGCTAGTCATCAAGATATAAAACATTATACATTGTTTTAGGGTTTTTTGGGGGGGGGGGGGATGTCCAGTCGTGGGGCCTGAACTCTAGGCCTGGGCGCTGTCCCTCAGCTCTTCAGCTCAAGGCTAGCACTCTACCACTTGAGCTACAGCGCCACTTCCAGCTTTTTTCTTTTTGCTTATGTGGTGCTGAGGAATCAAACCCAGGGCCTCATGCATGCAAAGCAAGCACTCTACCACTGAGCCACCTTCCCAGCCCTGTTTTAATTTTTTTAATGTGGCAGCACTGAGGTTTGAACTCAGGGCTTCATGATTGCTAGGCAGGTATTACACACTTTGAACTACACCTCTAACCCTCTTTTGCTCTTGTTATTTTTTGGACAGGGTCTCTCTTTTTGCTCAGGCCAGCCTGGACTACAATCTTCCTATTTACATTTCGTGTTTACATCATGGGATGACACATGTACACACCACTATGCCAAGCTATTGGTTGAGATGAGAATCTCATTAACTTTTTATCCAGACTGGCCTTCAACTGAGATCCTCCTAATCTTCACTTCTCAAGTATCTAGGATTATAAGCACGTACCCCTGGATGCCTGCCTATTGTTTTTCTCTCATGTGTCCTCCCCAAACCACAAGTCAAAAACTTACCTCTTAGCTTTCTCTGTCTCCATTTTACTTGTGTTGTAAGTATGGTAAAATAATGTCACCAATACAAAAATGAAGAAGCTTAACGCTAATTTTGAAGAATTCTTTGAAAGACTACTAAGATGTATATAACTTTATATATCTAGTTTTATATATTAAAGCTTGTAGAGTTTTCAAATGCTTATTAAAATTCATGATATAATATTAATCTTAGAGAAACAATACTATATAGATACTTATTAGCAATCTTGAAGCTAAATAAATTATTCTCAGTTCTTCTCAGTTCTCAATTATTTGATAAATACTGTGTGTGTGAATGCGCTATTCCTGGGGTTTAAATTCAGGGTCTGGGCACCGTCCCACGGTCCCTGAGCTTTGTCACTCAAGGCCTGAAGCTCTACCACTTGAGCCACAGCTCCAACTCCATATTACTTGGTAGTTAATTGGAGACAAAATTCTTACAAGTTTTCTTGCCTGGGGTGGCTTTGAACTGTGATCCCCAGATTTCAGCCTCTGAATAGCTAGGATTATAGGTGTGAGCCATTGGCATCTGGCCAAAACCTTCTGTTTGCATACAGTTTAAGAAAATATTTGAACAGAATTACTCATTTGTCTTAAGATACCTGAATTCAGCATTTTTAAAGTGATCTTCACAAGAATGTAATAACTGTCATTATATTCTTCAAATGCTTCCCAGCATTCTCCTGATCACTTGGGATACAATGAATAAGGGGGAAAAAGGCAAGAGCCATTGCCTTTGAGAACATTCATTTTGTGGAAGGAGAGATAGTACGTAGCATGTGCAGAAGTAAATAGATTATTATAGGTTAGAAGATCAATTCTTTGTAGAAAAGATATCAAGATGCCAGGAAGGATGGGATAGTGCTATATAGCCTAAGGTAGGTCTTATTGTTAACTTGATGTTTGATTGGAGAGTTTTAAAAAGTGATGTAATAAGCCAAGCTGGTATTAGACCATTCCAGATTGAAGGAGCAGCTGGTATAAAAGCACTAAGGTAAGAATGTGTAGGAAAAAATAGCAAGAGGTCACTCTGGTTGAGCGAAATTATAGGAAGAAAAGTACCAATAAAGTGAGAGAGCTGAGGGCAGGAGCTATGGAGAGCATTCTAATCATTTAAAGAACTAGAGTTATTCCTATGAAAGAAATAGGGAATCACCAGAAGGTTTTAAGAGATCAATCTGGTATTGTGTTGAAAGAAATGAAGGAATAAAGGTAGAACACCTTATCAGGACCACTTAGGAAGCTATACAGTTAAGTCAGGTAACAATATGCTAGTGATTTAATCCATAGTAGAAAAAGTAGATATACATGCAATAAGGTGTGATATTCTGGATGGGTTTTGAAGGTAGATTAAGGTTGTCAGAAAAATAGAGAATGCTCAGAAACATTTTAATTTCAGATGAACAACAGATATAAGTTTACTATCGTATAGTATAAGTATATCCCGTGCAATATTTAAGAGATGTAGTCCCAGTTCTTTGCTTCTCCCTCAATTGGTACCTTTTACTATGTGACTCTGAAGTTTCTTCCACTAAACAAGCAGAGTATATTTGCCTCTTGGTTTTGTTTGATTTGCTTTGTTTATAGTCATTAAAGGATGCTTGAAAAGTGCTCACAACTGAGCTTGTTCTCTGAGACTTTGATATCACATTATAAAGAACATTCCCAGGTTTTACAGTGTCCAGGTTTTCTCATGGAAGCAAGAGAAGCGCAGCCTGGTCACCCAAGCACTGTCAGTCCCTAGTGACGGAGAGGTTCCCAAATAAATAAATGCTTACTGTTATATGCAACTGATTCTGCTAGAAAACACTCTAACTGACAGCTGTCTTTGCATGTAGACAATACATAACACTGGATGAAATCATAATGAAAATGAGTATTTACAGAAAAGAAAAAAGATCAAATATAGAAACCTGTGTACTCCCCTCATTAGGGGGACAAGGAGAAACCAATGAAAGAGATTGAGGTCGGGCGCCGGTGGCTCACGCTTATAATCCTAGCTACTCAGGAGGCTGAGATCTAAGGATTGTAGGTCAAAACCAGTCCAGGCAGGAAAGTCCATGAGACTCTTATCTCCAATTAACCAACAGAAAACTAGAAGTGGCAATGTGGCTCAAGTGGTAGAGCACTCTCCGGAGCTGAAGAATTGAGGAACAGCACCCAGGCCCAGAGATCAAACCCCATGACCCACCAAAAGAGAAAGAGAGAGAGAGACAGAAAGAGATTGAGGAGTGACTGATTAATAAGAAACCAAAATAAATGTATATCCAAGTTAAAGAAGCGTGATCAACTATGTCAAATTTTGTAAATATGTTAGAAAGCTAGATATAAGTGCTGACTATTTCATTTAATGATGGAGATCTTGGTGGCTTTGGCAAGCACACTTTTGACCGTATATGGACCTTATGCTTCATAGGGATAGTTTTTAGAATACTGCTTCATAGAGATAGTTTTTAGAAAAAACAAGATAGGACTGGCTACTTTGCTTAATGAGATTTTTTTCCAAGTCTTTCCAATTCCTTGTACATGGGGCAATGTCATTCTAGGGGAGGCATAGAATCCCATTGTGTATACAAACCACATTTTCTTTTTTTTTTGGGGGGGGGGGTCCAGTCATGGGCCTGAACTCTGGGCCTCGGCGCTGTTCCTCAGCTCTTCAGCTCAAGGCTAGAGCTCTATCACTTGAGCCACAGCACCACTTCTGGTTTTTTTTTTTTCTGCTTATGTGGTGCTGAGGAATTGAACCCAGGGCCTCATGCATACAAGGCAAGCACTCTACCACTGAGCCACCTTTCCAGCCCCAAACCACATTTTCTTGATCCATTCATCCACTGAGGAAATCAGGGTTGATTCCATATCTTAGCTATGGTAAATAATACTGCAATAAACATGGTTGTGCAGGTGACTTTAGTGAGGGCTAGTTTGTGGTCATTGGGGTAAATGCCTAGGACTAGGATTGCAGGATCATAGGGAAGCTCTATGTTTAGTCTTTTGAGGAACTTCCATGCTGCTTTCCAGTGGATGAACAAGTTTACATTCCCACCAACAGTATAGTAGTGTTCCCTGTTGGCCACATCTCCACCAGTATATGCTATTATTAGTTTTCTCGATAATGGCCATTCTTACTGGAGTGAGGTGACATCTCAATGTTGTTTTGATTTGCATTTCTTTTATGGCTAGAGATAGTGTCCCTCATTTGCAATAACTACAATATATCTATAAACCTACAAGTTAATCCAATGGATAATAAAAGACAAATAATTACACTTACACACGATTAACTAAACAGTACTCTAAGCATTCACACAATGAAAGCAAAGGAGTATATTCTTAGGAGAGGATCACAATGGCTCAATAGGTATGTGTGTATGACCATATAAAATGATGCTTTCTGAAATGAATTCCAAGAAATGGAAACAAGAGGTTTTTCATTGTACTGTTTGCCGTTATTTATTTTTTCTTTCTTTTTTTTTCCTTTGGTTTATTCCCTTTTGTCACTGTTTTTGGTTTCTGTACCCTTTGTCTTATACATGAGAGTATCTGATTTGGGGAGGGGAAAGGAAATCACGGAAATGGTGGGACAAAGGGTAAACCAATTCAGCAGTGATACTCACTAGACACTGTGTTGGAAATTAACTTTATAACCTGGCAGGGAGGGTGGTCAGGTGGGAAAAAAGTAGGAGATAATGAAGGAGAGGGTCACACTGTTCAAAAAGAAATGTACTCATTACCTGATTTATATAACTGTAACCCCTCTATACATCACTTTTACAATAAAATTTAAATTAAAAAACATAATGGGAGAAAATTAGAGATAATAATAAGAACACTTTTTAATGTAAAAAATGCAACATGCTCAAATCAGAGAACAAAAATTGTTATGGGGCTTGATCCTGGCATAGGTAAGACCAATTGTATCTCAGTTGGAAACATAGCCAGGAAAGCAGGGAGTATATGTCCAAATGCTAAAAGACAGCCAGAGGAGGGGGTAGAAAGTTATGGATGATGACAGGTGGATTTATTAAAAGTTTGGGGAGAAAAGAAGCTATAAAACAATCATGTAGCAGAATGGAAATATGGATCTGGAAAATATGGTATGATTACCAAGTAGCTTTAAGGATCCAGTTAAGGCTTATGCCATATATTTCAAATAAGGCAGCTACATTCTATGGTTTTATCTAGTCACATTAATCTGATAGGAACAAGTACAAATAAATGGAGAGTTTAATTTAGCAAGGACTGTGTTTAGTCAAGCAAAGTTAAAAAAGCAAAAGCTACAGAGGATAAAGGCAGGGACAGATTATACCAGTAGATATGAATTTAGGTGAGCAGGGAGAGAAGACATGAAGTAGGAGACAATGAACAACAGTAGGATTAATAAGCATTGTCCTGAGACAGACTGAGATAGGGTAATAAGAAGATCTATGACATAACCATGGAAATGAGTGGTTAAGCTAAGGTAGAGGATCACATGAAAACAAAACATAATCATTGGAGAAGATGAATTCAGGGAACTGGGAAATGAGCGAGATCGTCAGAAGAGTCATCAACTGTAATATGATAATCAAAAGAACTTAGGCAGGAATAAGTCTGAAAAGAACAAAAAGATCCAGAATTCTATTTCCTGGTTATTTCATATTTGCTAGCAAATGAGAGAGGGGGTTGGTGTAACAATGAGACTTTGAAAATCAAGGTTTAATAACACAAGATTCGGAGCTGAATATGTGTGTGTTATAGCTAAAGAGGGAAAGGTCTACGAGGAGCAATGATGAGTAAGGAAGACATCTACATGGACTGTTGGGAATGTTGTGACCTCGAGGAAAGCCAGGCTTCTATCAGTCTATAAAAGCCAAGGAAATAATTACAAAAGCGAGAAAACACATAAGGTATTTTGCTCATGAAGGACCTTGACTTTCTGAGGACACAGATACAGAGTTTCTGGGTCAATCAAGGTTGAGAGACACAACGGATGTGCAGGGTTTACAGAAATTTGAGTCATGGAGCTAAACAGCCTAACATCCTATGATTTGTCAGCAGGACTAACACTATCAGAATGTACACAGTAAGAGGAGTCTTGAGCTCAAGACAATTAGTGGTATCAAGGCTGTGAATTTAGAGAGATTAGAATGGACAGGTGTCTGGGCTTCCTTTGCTCTTGCTGAGAGAGTCAAGAAAGCCTGGGAAGCCTGAGTAAAGCAATGCTCTGAGTCCACAGGCCTCCTCCACTGTCCAGAAGGAAAGGGTAGATATATGTCTCTTTAGGAGGAGAAGTGTTATGGACATACATTTCTTCAAACTAATTTTCATGTTTATTTCTTGTGGGGAACAGGGAAGTCTCTATAGTCAAAGTACCCAGGAAAGACAGGCTCTGTTGGTAACTCTGAAGAACTATGAACAGTTTTCTTATTAGCTCTCAGCAGCTTCTTCTGAACAATATGGTAGGAGAGTAAAGGCGTTAACTGATGCATTGTCTATAATAAAAATAAGCCCAGTCCCTGAAAAAGTCTGAGACAAAATTACTATGATCATAGAGAATGTATTATAAAAAATTTGAATACATCTTGTCATTACTCTGAGACACATTTCTTTTGTGTGGTTTCAAATATATGAATATAAAACTAGTTTCTTCCCTGGTAGCCTGGGAACTAATCAGATGTAAGAATGAATAAAGAAGACAACACATGTACATATAAACATATGTACTATGACCTATATAGTCTATCTCTCTATCTTTGTCTATATTTATATCTACATCTATGTATCTACCTCATTCATATACCCATCCATTATTCCTCTGTAGTTTCTAGGCCAATGTTTTATTCTATTCATATGCAGCAAGTTTCCTAACTTCTAAAAAGGTGCCCTCATTTCCCTTGAAACCTTCTTAATTTCTTAAGCTTCCTTAACAAGATCTTTTTTTCCCGGTCTGGCTGAGCATGACCTTTCTAAATACACTGAAGTTCAGTCAATACGTTTTTCCAGACCCACTTTAAGGTATGAATCTCTGTCTTATGGGACCTGTTAGAAACATGTGAGGAAAATTTAAAAACCCAGGCACATTCATGAGAACTTGCTTTTGGGTGTAGCAGTGGGGAAAAAGTACTACTAGAATTGAGAGACTACTCCTGGCGCTGTTTCTGTCCAGCCATGTGACCTAGTATAAGGTACATCACTTCCTCTATGCCTCAGAATCTTCTCACATATAAAGAGACGTAGGCTGGCGGTCTCTAAGATTTTTGCTAGTTTCTCAATGTTCTCCAGTCAACAAATATACTAAAATAACTGTCACTGGCCAATTCTATTTTTTCCTGAAGTATCGCATCATCATTACTACCACTATCATCATTGCTTAGATTTGAGTGAAGAAAGGAAATGTGTATTCTAACCAGCACTGCAAAACTACAGTCAAGTGTATTTCAGAATAAGATGCACCATTAGCTTCCTACTTTTTAAAGGTTATCTTCTTAGATATAATGCCTCCAAAAAAATATAGAAAATTGACTCTTGAGGGAGCAAACCCATGTACTGTGACAATTTTACCATGAACTGGTAATTTGGGGCTTCTAATATTTAGTAGTATCAATAATCAGCTATAGTTTTCTAAATGATTATACAGTTGGTTCTTAGTCATTCTAAGCACTCTGCTTCTCCAGATTTGTTCTTCCTCCCTTGGATTATATCACAGCTTACTAAACCAGAACAGAAAAAATAGCAAAAAAAAAAAAAAAAAAGAGCTCCAATTAATTACTTTTACATTTGAGAAAAATCTAATGTTATATTTGGAATATTCTAGTATCAACCAATCATTGTCTATTATTGCCAACAGGGGTCAAGAACTGACTGTTAAGTTTAGAAACAACCAACACAGACATGTTTATGAAGCTAGTAGAACCACATCTGATTCTGCCATACTCTGGTAAGCAGGAAGAATTCAGAGAGGTTATGAAGCAGCTATAATGTCAAATTCTGACATTATAAGATTTTGAATTTGATGCGTATTTGGTGCTCAAACCCAGCAAGTAAGATTCACAAACCTGAAAGTAAAGACAGAAGAAAGAAAAGAGATGGGCTCACCTGGATCTTTCTGTTCTCCTAGTTTGTCTAGAATGTTGAAAGAGATGTCGAGGTACTCTCTCTGAATAGCACTGACAGCAATCTTTCTCTGTTTCCTCTGCCGGGGAACAATTTGAATCTTAAATTCTGATTCCTCGGTTCCATCCTCCTCCACTTTCCTATCCAGGTTCTGCTCTGTATCAGACTCGGCACTTGTGTCGGGCTTCTCACTTTCTATAGGATTCTCAGCATCTTCAGGAACTTTGAGGAGGACAGTTTTTGCTCCTGAACTTGGCATCTGCCCAGGCTTTTCTTCCTCAGTGCCAGGCTCAGGGTTATCATCCATTGACATCTCAGGGACAGCAAACGACTTCTGAAGGAGGTCTCGCTTTTGCTTAAGTGTTAGTGGACTGCCACAGGAAAGCTCTCGCAGCTCCTCCGGCTTTGATAACTCCTCCGAGTCTGTAGGATCTCCTAGGGCTATGAGAGCAGAGTCGTCGTTGCCTGCTGACTGGCTATTTCCTGAGTCCTTAGAAGAAAAGTCTTTGGAACAGTCCTCCACACTGACTTGCACAAGAGGAGTTGTGCTCAGGCTGAGGACGGAGGGGTGGCTGGGGATGGAGGGAGAAGAAGCAGCATTTTTACCTGAGGGACCACCATTTCCTTGCTTCGTGGTCTCCTCTTCTTCATCGCTCTCCACTATTCTAAGAGGTGGAAGAGGCTCAAATACAAGAGAGTCACTGTCAGATGTTGAGAGTATAGAGTGTTTTTCTGGCCCAGATGTTGAATCTGAGGACAAATCTATTAGATCTAAATCCTCTTTAGGAGCAGGCTTTACTGGGGAGTCAACTTTCACCTCAAATGTCTCCATGCAGTTTAACCTAACTTCTGGAATCACAGGCCTTCGAGTTTCTTGAAAACCTTCCATAGGTCGATTCTCAGGGATCTCTAAATTGTCAGGCCTCGTAGCAGAATTCTGTCTAGAACGTCCATGGGCGTGGTCGTTTGGTCTTTGTGTGATGTGAGCTGCGTGGGCAGGAGGCTTATCTATGTCACACCGATCTATGCAAGACTTTCTACGATGCTCATCTAATGTAAACAAGAGGGAGTCTGCATTCCCTATATCAAGAGATTTTTGTTTGAAAGAGCGCAGTTTTTTTTTCTGAATGCTTTCTTCTCTCACACAGTGTAGAATGCTGTCTTGTAATGCACCCGTTTCTCTATATTCAGCCAGTTCTATTTCACCTGATTAAAACAGAAAAAGCTAGTACTATTTTACTTGGAGATTTCACCATTTTTTCCCCTCAAACTTGGGCAACTATTGGCATAAACCATAATCACAATCCCAGCTCCACCAGAAGGGAAAACTGACTTTGTGGCCAAGTTTTCATAAGGTTTACTCTAATGTCATAAGCTGGAAAACTTTGGACAGAAAGAAACCAAACCAGCAAGTTTATGATCTGATTTTCAAAAATCAAGCTTTAGGTTAATTCCTCAGCTCTATTCATTTGTGCACAGAGGAATTTTTTTTTTTTTTTTTTTTTTGGCTGAGGCAGATCTAGAAACCTGTATTCAAATTGTGTGGAAGAGAAGCAAACATTTTTGCAACAAATCAAATCAAGCAATGGCCCTTGAAGACGATCATGACGTTAATGATGTATCTGTAAATTCACGTATATATATATAAATGAGTATATATATACTGTTTGTGCATACATATATATAAAAATCAACGATATCAAAATATGTAGTAACATAATAAAATTAAGATTTCACCCCAAACAAACAGTAGAGTACAACATTTCTGCATAAAATTACTAAGAGAAAAAATTCATACTTCTCTGAACATTCATCTCAACCGGCTGATATTTCACCATTTTGCTGCCGCCTATCCTTTTCAATCTTGCAAAAAAAGTTTGAGACTCTTTATTGCAGGGTCCAGTAGGTGTATCATGAATATCAGATTCATCAAAAACACTATCTTCTTCTAATTGGGGAGAGAAAGTCAAAATTACACTTAAGAGGTTATTCTCTCTTAGGCTGTGTCTATACAAGCATTTCAGTGAAAGCATTCTGGAATCAACTGAGGTGGTTTCTCCACCAGCCAACCTAACTACAGGGCTAATATTCCTATGTCAGACAGAATAATCTGTGACAAGATTGCCAGTATTTTCAATGTGACAGTTGGCAGCATTTTTGAGAGACATCTCAATATTCAAATAGAACCCTCTTTGGGAAAACTTTTCCCAGTGTATACTACATTAAGATCAAATGGCACATAAATAGCAGCTACTTTGTCCAGGAATCTGTTATACTGCTGGGAACACGACTCTTATCTCAAATGGACTTTCAGGCTAATTTGGCAACAAGAAATTAGACAACATGAGTAGTTCTTGACTTTCCCAAATTGTATATTCTTTCCTGGGAATTAGGAACTGGCATAGACACAGCCTAACAGTACATTCACCTTATATTCTGTGAATGCAAAATACTGTACTCTACATTTGATAATGAAACACACAACACACAGAAAAAGCTCAGAAAAGCCTCTCATCATCTCAGAAGCTCCACAAATGATTATGGACAGAAAATTAAACAAAGAAAAAGAAAACAGAAAGTAACACTTCTTCCTATTAAAGTAAGACTCATTTTCTTAGATATTGACACTATTCAACAACTATTACGGATCTCATGAACCCTAGAAAATATCTTTGAATCTTATGATTTTTTGTTTATTCATTTAAAAATATTTTTATTATCTTTAAATAGTCGTGCAAAGAGGTTTCAACTCAACATGCCAATTCATAACTCTTAAGGTTTTAAGTATCCATAAACAAATGGACAACTTATGCCTATTAAGCTTATTTCGATGTTCTTCTTCTACCTCCATTTGGCCACTTCTAATCAACCCAGAATACAATGATAAGGAAAAAAATAGTATGTCACAACGCAAACAACTTAGTTTACAAGTTTTCTTCTTTCATCCCTTTGAACGGCCACATCCCTTTGAACGGCCAAAGCCATACACAAAGTAACAAAAAAAAAGCTGTTTAAATACACTGAATATCACTATAAAAAGAATTAGTACACTATTTCTGTGAATATTACAGAAATAATACTATTTCACACATATGTATGTATATATACACACCTATACATGGCAAGATGAAAATTAGGAATGATTATAATTATTCAACATTTCTTAGATGTAGGGGAATAGAAACACTAGGGTTTAAAAAAAATTGTACATGCCAGTCCTGGAGCTTGAACTCATGGTCTGGGTGTTGTCCTTGAGCTTTTTTGCTCAAGGCTAACATTCTACCACTTGAACTGCCCTCCACTTCTGGTTTTTTTAAATAGTGTAATGGAGATAAGAGTCTTATAGACTTTCTTGCCCAGTCTGGCTTCAAACCATGATCCTCAGATCGCAGCTTCCTGAGTAGCTAGGATTACAGGCATGAGCCACGGGCACCTGTGTTAAGTACTAGTTTTAAGAAACTTTTGTTTCTTAAGAAAGTTTTAAACTTTTGAAGCAGTACATTTTATTTCGATGGTACAGGTGTTTAAATTCAGACAGGTGCTCTAGTGCTGTGCCATGCCTCCAGCCCTGCCAGTAAAGTTTAAATGATATAGCCATAGTATTTTTTGTTAGGCAAATAAAAAAAATGTTAACAATCAGAATGGATAGAAAGCTCCCGGTGAAATTCCCACAAGGATGGGGAAGCCCATCAAATTCCCATGCCTCTGGGGGAAAGCATTCTCCTTTAAAAGATAATTTTCTGAACCAACTGCTCTAATGACTTCTATTATATAACTTTGGAAGTTTTCAGAATGTACTTTGCTGTGTGATAGAAACAGAAGAACAGCAAGATGGCACCACCGCTCCAGGAAGGTCATCTGTGCCAGGCCCAGACACTGAACATACATTGACAGCATTTGTGGTTCAACTGAACCCACCCAGTTTTCCAGAGACCTATGCTGATGGGCAAGGTATTATTTTCAGGAAGGATCTCAATAGTACCACAACTTAATCTAGTTTTGAGATTTTTGTCTGAAGCCAACTTATATTCTTAGATATTTGAGTAACAAAAATAGTAGAGCTCTATCTGATCTTTTCTAGCTCTTTCTCAGCTCTTTCCTTCTCTTCTCTTTCCCAGCTCCCTTTTCTTTCCTAGCTCACTCTTTCCTACCTTTCCCAGACACTCTCTTTTCTAGCTCTTTTCTCTCTTTTCTAGCTCTTTTCTCTCTCTTTCCCATCTCTCCCAGCTCTCTTTCCCAGGCCTTTCCCTACCAATAACAGAAAAAACAAAAAATAAAAAAACAAAAATAGTAGAGCACGGGCAACAATCCATTTTACGGAACTATTTCTAGAGCAGTCTCACCAATGCAGACTGTACTAACTCCACAGAGTGTCACTAGACCTTGATCTTCCTCCTAGGATTACATTAGATGGCGTCTTCTATAATTTTAATAGCACTGCAACGTTCACTAAAGAGATACACCTTAGTTCTTCATCTCTCACCTGAAAACATCCAGACTGTAATTTTGCTATATTTTATATTCCATTATACTTTTCACATTTATAGAAAAGCTATCAACAGAAAAGGTGTCAATATGGGGAATAATTCATACTTGTGCACTAAGAATATGTCATTTCCTTGAATTGCTTCATATTGAATAGTAAGGTTGGATAAAAGCATTTAACCCTCAAGTGATGATTCCATTGACTGCCAATCAAGATTTACATTATAACCCAAAATCAAGATGTTTACAATATGGAAGAGAAAGTCTACAAAAGCTATTTTATCAATTGGTAGGAAATGCTTTTACCTAGTATTATTTCTATGATATATGTGTTAGAAGGCCCAAATAATTTCTCAAGTGCTCAATTAAAAAGTTAAAGGGGTAATATTCATGGGAAAGATGAACAAAATAGTGTTTTTTTCCCATAATGATATATAGGGTACTCAAGCTAGGTCTGGAATAGAAAAGTACCTTTTTCTTTTTCACTGTATCTGCTTATGTTACTGTTGTCACTGTACAGAGGTCCTGCCGTGGCATGGGGCTTGCAGCTGTGATACTGTGCATTGAGGGTATTGACCGTTATGTGAATCAGATGCAGCAGGATCTTGCTGATATCACAGTCTCGGTATGGATACTGCTCAATAAAATGGAAGGAGAGGAAAATATAAATGGTTATTTTAAAGAATAAGCTTTTCCAGTTGATCTTGCTGGATATGTTTTCTTGATATCATTTGAACATAAAAAGGAATGTATAAACAAGTAAAAACATAGATTCTGAGATCATAGCCTTGTTTTTACAAAGGACCATACTCTCTTCCTCCTGCATCTACCACTGACAGCAACGTAATTCAGTTTTCAGCTACAACTGCCTTCCAGAATATTAGCAGGCATAAATATGTTTAAATATCTTCCTTGTTTTCTGATGTAATAATTAGTAATATTTAGATAAAATATGAGATTCTGAGAATAGGGGTTACTTCATTATTTAAAAAAATGTTTTTAGAGCATTATATTGACATCGCCTGCTATTTTACTTTCATTCCGATACCCTTTTGTTTCTTGGCACTAACTGCATATCATGATCCCTCCTTAGAAGATCCAATTTTATGTATTTTTTATTGTAAAGATATTGTAGAGAGGGGTTACAGTTACATGTGCAAAGTAACGAGTCCATTTCTTATCAAGCATTGTAGAAGATCAAATTTTTGTACTACAAAATTCTCAAAACTCAGATATCGTCCTGAAGCTATACTCCTAAGAGAACTCAAAAAGGGGTTGTAGCCACTCACTTTGTAAAGGATGACGAGCAAGGCCTTTAGCCACATTTGCCGGATGTGAGGTTTTAGGGACCAGAGGGAACAACGAGGTGGCTGTTGGAAATAATGCCGTAGTTGAGGACAAGAGCAGTATTTGAGCACCTGAACCACCAAGGGGAGAAGGTGTTTTCCCAAGTTAATGTTATAGTCCATAACCTGAAATAGAAAGAATATTAGTAACTGAAAGAAAACAGCAAGAACATTCAGAAATCAAAAGGAAAAATTTGAATCATCACAGGAAGCCATATTTAATAGGCAAAATTTTTAACAGGCATCTCATGAAATGTTAACAGTAATAATCAGGATTATTTTAAACTTGTCAGAAATTTTTAAAAATTTACTACTGAAAGTTTTATCTCTTATCTATTTATTCCATCATCTATTGAGGATAAAATGAACTAGTTAACTATTAACTAGAATTAAAGTAGTCTCAATGTAGAAAATAAGTCATCTTGATCACTATGTAGGAAAATGTCCTTTTTTTTTTTTTTTTTTTTTTGGTCCGTCATGGGAGCTGAACTCTGAGCCTGGGTGCTGTCCCTCAGCTCTTCAGCTCAAGGCTAGCATTCTACTACTTGAGCCATAGCACCACTTCTGGCTTTTTCTGCTTATGTGGTGCTGAGGAATTGAACCCAGGGCCTCATGCATGCAAGACAAGCACTCTACCACTGAGTCAACTCCCCAACCCAAAAATGTCATTTCTTAGACACCACTAGAAAGACTTTAACTTGCACAGTCTTTCTGGAGAGCAATTTAGCAATATGTATTTGGAAATAAGAAAAAGCATACAACCTCTAATACAGAAATTAAATATATCCTAAAAAATGAGTTAAGTATTCTAAAATAGATGTATAAAGATACTAAACATGGCTTTGTTCTCATACACTGAAAATAATCTCTATATACAACAAAATGAAATTTAAAAATATTATT
Organism: Dipodomys spectabilis; assembly: GCF_019054845.1. Taxonomy (NCBI): domain Eukaryota; kingdom Metazoa; phylum Chordata; class Mammalia; order Rodentia; family Heteromyidae; genus Dipodomys; species Dipodomys spectabilis. The sequence continues at coordinate 5,262,722 of NW_024870834.1, forward strand.
TGTACCACAGAACCCCTTGTAGTAAGAACATTAAGCAGAAGACTTAAGTTTGTTTGTAAATAGGAACTTCATAATAATTATCAACTTTATATAGGCTATATATAAATCAGTATATAATTATCATTTTTCCAGTATGTAGGTTCATATATTCACATGTGGACATGTATGCATGTATGCATGATATTTGGAAGGAGCAATATATATCAAAATGTGATTTTTGTTGTATTTTCTAGTGTTTAAGGTTTCTTTGCTGAGTATATTTCTTTTCTTTGTGAATTTTGTTCTTTAGCCTTCTCTCCACCTGCTGTTTGGTACCCACCCTCCAACAGTGCTTATTTTTCCTTTCCTGAATTCTTTTTTCATTTTTTATTATGTATATAATGTACAAATAGTTTCCCCATGGTTTTTCTGAGGTACATTTACTATAATTTAGTCAGTTAAGCTCTTCTATTGCTCTTTCCTTACCCTCTCAACTTTCAGTACATTTCATTATGCCCTCTTCACAGTCACAATGTAGTGTAATTATTTATTATGTAGTCCAACTAAACATTCTTTATCATTCTTTCTTTTTTATTATATTTCTAAAGTAAATATCTACAATGTCAATTCAGAGAAGGGGGAGAAAAAAGTAAAGCTTATAAACTAAAATAGCATATTTGTCTTCATAATATACAGGTAAGTATTAATAGTGATCCATGCAGTTATCAACATCAGCTAGAGATAACTCTATGCATAGTTTGCTATATTTGAGCAAATAAATAATAATAGCTACTGTTTATTGAGTTCCTACCATAGAGAAGCTTTGATAAAGCTTAATTTCAATACGTTAATTCTAATAATAATGAGAGAAATGAAAAACTTATATATGGTGGCTCATGCCTATAACCCTAGGAACTAATGAAGCTGAGATCTAAGGATCACAATTTGAAGCTAGCATAGGCAACTAAGTCCATAAGACTCTTATCTCCAATTAAACACACAAAAAAGTCCAGAAGTGGAGCATAGCTCACAAGGTAAAGTGCTAGAGCAGCTCAGGGACAGCATCTAAAACCTGAGTTCAAGACCCAGGACCAGCACACACAAGAAAAGGAAGGAAGGAAGGAAGGAAGGAAGGAAGGAAGGAAGGAAGGAAGGAAGGAAGAAAGAAAGAAAGAAAGAAAGAAAGAAAGAAAGAAAGAAAGAAAGAAAGGAAGAAAGGAAGAAGGAAAGAAGGAAGGAAGGAAGGAAGGAAGAAAGAAAGAAAGAAAGAAAGAAAGAAAGAAAGAAAGAAAGAAAGAAAGAAAGAAAGAAAGGAAGGAAGGAAGGAAGGAAGGAAGGAAGGAAGAAGGAAAGAAAGAAAGAAAGAAAGGAAGGAAGGAAGGAAGGAAGGAAGAAAGAAAGAAAGAAAGAAAGAAAAAAAGAAAGAAAGAAAGAAAGAAAGGAAGGAAGGAAGGAAGGAAGGAAGGAAGGAAGGAAGGAAGGAAGGAAGGAAGAAAGAAAGACAGAAAGAAAGAAAGAGAGAAAGAGAGAGAGAAAGAGAGAAAGAGGGAGGAAGGGAGGGAGGGAGGGAAGGAGGAAGGGAGAGAAGGGGAGAGGGAGAGAGGGAGAGGGAGGAACAGAAAGAAAGGAGAGAAAGAGAGACAAAGGGAAACAGAGAGAAAGAGAAGTGAAGGACGGAAGGAAGGAAGGAAAGAAGGAAGGAAGGAAGGAAAGAAGGAGGAAGGAAGGGAAAGAAAAAAGAAAGAAAAAGAGAAAGAAGGAAAGAAAGAGGGAGAGAGAAAGAAAGAAAGGAAAGAGAGAAAGAGAAAGAGGGAAAGAAAGAAAGAAAGAAAGAAAGAAGTGAGGAAGTGAGGAAGGAAGGAAGGAAGGAAGAGAGGAAGGAACCTTATGTTATTTATAAACAAACAAGCAGAGGATGCCAATGCTATAAGAGCTAATTCTTTAATTACAATTAAAATTAGAAATTCACATTCTCATCTTTCTATCCCCAAGACCTTATCTTTGCAGATTGCTGCAGTCAATCTAAAGAGTAAGAGATGTAGCACTGATCAAATTCAGCATGAGTACATGATCCAGCAATTCTGCTCTGGATTCACACCCCAAAGGAATTCTCACAGTAACCAATAAGGTATGATATACAAGGATGTTCATTGCAAAGCTGTTTGGGGTAGTAAAAACTTGAAGCAATATGATTGTCCATCATTAAAGGAATGAAACTAAAGTATGGAAAATGTATACGATGGTATATGATACAGAAGTTAGAAATGCATATGAACACATGCAATGATGTTAGTGTGGCATGAAATCAAGTTATATTGATTAACTCAACTGTCTGCATTTCAAGCCAGAAAAGAAAAAAAATTTATATGCTGTTATTGCTTAACCAATGCAGAGAATTTTAGTTTAGGATGATGAAAAAAGGTCTAGAGATGAATGATTATACAACATGAATGTTCTTAATGCCACTGAATTGTGTACTTAAAATGGTCAAATTTTATTTTATATGTATTTTATAAACACACACCCACACATTCCCTTATGATAGCAAGTGACTAATTCTTACTCAGCTTTCTATTCCTCTCCATGTACCCTTGCCTAATACCAAGTAATTTGGGCACTTAACATTGGCTGAACAGAATATAATGCCTTGCTTTTACGGAAACCCATGATGTGACCTCTGAAAGCTGTTATTACACTTACTTGGGCAATTCCTGCAATAAATGCATTAAAGCAAGTTGACAGGCGCATTTTCTGAGGTGCAATCATGAAGCAACCTTCCTGTTGGTCATAGCCAAGTAAGACATATAAGTGCCGCTTGACCGTGTTAAAGGCCTTTGCACTGCTGATGTCTGACTCAGCACTGCTCTCATCCTTGGCCATGAACTTCATAAGCACTGTAATCAGCTGATGAACTGTCTGGTGGTCGATCCCAGCATCTTCTGGGAGCAGGTCCTTGATGGTGTTGTCATTCTCAGGAGATTGTTGTCCTGTCAGTGCAAGGAATGCGGTCAGTGGGTAATTCTTCCACACCTGAGTTTACACTAAAGTCTCACTTGACACTGACAAAAGCACAATTCTTTCTGCTCCTACTAAATATTTAAAAATTCTATTTTAGACAAGAAACTTATAAAGGCACAGAGTAAGGGCTCCTAAGCAAAACACCAGTTCAGGGGTAGAAGTTACTATGTCATTAGTGCCAAATTACTTGGGAGTAAGGAAATGGAAATAAAAACAAGAAACTATAAAGATGTTATCCTCAAACTATAAGATGACTAAGTAAACTTTGGATTTAGTGATTTTAAATATATTGGAAAAGTTTTATTCTCAGTGGAAAAGAGACATTTCCTTTCCATATTTGTAAATTAAGCATCCAAGAATTACTCCAAAAAATAGTAGTCTGAACCCACTGAGCATAAAAGTAATCCATTGGGTTACTTTGTTTAAATTATTATTTCAACTCACTCATGCTCATGATCAGCTGGTATAAAAAAATTTTTTCCCCAAATCTTGAGATTCGGGAACGTCTACTCCTTGAATGAGGTAGTCAAAAATTATAAGAAGCAAATTATAAGTGCTTTAATATGTAATGAGAAACATATGAGGGGAAGGGAGACAAACAGGAAAAAGAAAGAAATGCATGAACTTTTAAAAACAGAAAACACCACATGAAGGTGAACTGAAAGTTCACACGAAAATAAAATACTTTCACCCTTTCCCTTAACCTATCTGAGCCTACCCTTTCCCTTAACCCTGAAACTGACTTCCTTGTTATTTTTCAAAGTCAATGCTGTATCCTGTCTTCCTTTGTTCTCCTACCCCTTGTGATCAGGTGTAGTTTAGTACTTTTAGGGAAGGAAGAATGATATTTGTTCTGTATTTATGTCTGGGGGCTTATTCAAAATACTTTGCATTCTTCTCCTTTTGAAAAGCAACATTAGAATATCTAAACTGGAAATTAAGTTTTTGTCTGGTAGGTAAGAGCAGGACACTGGCATTTCATCTCTCATGATACAGGGAAAAGTTCTAAATGCTAATAAACTTTGGTTACAAAACTTTTAACAACCCAGCTTTGATTATATTCCTTATAATTATGATATAAATGACGCAACGAAAAGTTAGCAATTTATACTCATTAACTTCTCAGTTCATTTGGAAAAAAATATCTTAGTCTTATAGGACACAGAAGAAAGATATATAAGATATATGTCTCTGTACTGTAGCAATAAGCTGTCTGAAGTCCATTTTTCTCTGAAACTAATTAGCCTGAAGGTCATGTCAAATTCAGAATTTACTAGTTAAGACCTGCGTATATTGTGACAAGTGATATACCAAGAAGAAACTGTAGACAGTGAGTAAAAAGGTAGCAGAACCAACTTGCTCTGAGAGCTCCTCACATGGGAAAACATTTTTCATTCTAGGACATTAACATTTTCTGTCTCTCTAAAGCTGACCATGGAGGAATGAATATGTACAATGTACTTCAGAGAAATTTTTTACCAAAAATTATTCCAAAGGACTTGTTTATTACAGGGTACCACATGCAGAGAGTGATCAATAAGTTAATAATATTATTTACTAGGGATGCATCTGAAATCAATTTATGTGGAACATCATATTTCAACGACAGGCTAGATATGTGAAACATCACTGTGTAGTACAGTTAAATATTTGTAACACAGGATTTGGTCAAAAGCAATGATTATATAAATCCCTATAAAAACAAAGAAAAGTTTAGAGAACTATCTCTTCATCATTGAAAAAAAATTATTTTAATTTTTTTCCTCCAAAAGATTATTTTTACAATTTGAAGGACATTATTGCTTCAGGACAGTTTGATCCAAAATGTGACAAGTGTTCTCTACAGGGTCCAATGTTATTATAGCAGCAAATGAGAATTGTTCCAACATAGCTTCAACATAATTCCTTTTAGCTCTGGGATGCAAGACTCAGGAGAATATTTATCGTTCAAGTCTGTCTGGCTCCTCCAAACATGAACTAACTTGTTTAGTGGGAATATGTCAGAGGGAGTGGCATCTTTGACGCCTAGTTCTAAACATCTAGGGACTTGGATATAGAGGAAAGAAGCTCCCAGTGAGGGCTGTACTCTCATTTCACTCTATCACAGGCCAAATCTACAAAATAAGCCATCAGATTTTAGCTTCACCATTCCAAAACTCTCCTTGCCATTTCAAGCAGGCATGTTTTAAAAAGTGTGTAAACCTTAAGTTTTCCCAGCAAATCATATTGTCTTATTGGAGAGAGGAGGCTTCATTTCATATATAGCCTCGTCTCACTGAGGATTCATATTGATCTTTGGTACTTTAAGGGGAAGTTTGCTGCTTCCTTTGCTTTTCCTGAACAATCAGTAGTGAGAAACCATTAACTGTTCTGAAAAAAACCTAATTAATAGACTATTAACTTTTTGCATATCATAAAAGTCCAATAATTTGCCCCTTCCACTGTAGGATTTGCAGTCGTGTACTTTATTAACTTTTTAAAAAATACAGTATACTTATGACTGGTATACTCTTCAGAAAGAAAAGTTACCTAAGTCCTATAAAAAATGAGCTATGGATATGCTGAAATGTTGTTCACTGATAAGAATAAAGTTCATATGCTAGTTATCTATAAAAGCTATTAAATCTTCATTTAAAAACTAAATGCCTAAAGTATTTTCTCTAAGGAATGACAAATAGTAGTTTCAAATTCTAGCCCATGCATTTCCTTTACTTTTCTTAACCATAGCAATATAACATGTTATGGGGTTTGACCCTATTATTTCAATAATGAAAACTGCAGGCATTTTTATAATCATGGAGGTAGGGTTTTTCCTACAATGACTTTAGTGTACACAGAGTTGGAAAACCTGAAACTCCAAAGTTGAATACAATGGTAAAGATTCAAATAATTTGAAACCAGGCAGGATCAGGATCTGCTTTTCCAGACTTATCCCCTGGTACTCCACAAAGAATGTTCTACATTCCCACGAGCTGGTCTATTATGTATCTCAGAACAGACCACTCGGATGGACCAGTGGTCCATCTTCACGTGTCTGTTCATGGCCTGCTTCACCATTCAGGGCAGACCCTTGGTCCCATCTCCTTAATTCTATGCTGTGGATTTGGACCCCAGAAGCCATTTTTCTTTTTTTTGGGTCCAGTCATGGGGCCTGAACTCTGGGCCTGGGCGCTGTCCCTCAGCTCTTCAGCTCAAGGCTAGCACTCTACCATTTGAGCCACAGTGTTACTTCCAGCTTTTTTCTTTTTGCTTATGTGGTGCTGAGGAATCGAACCCAGGGCCTCATGCATGCAAGGCAAGCGCTCTACCACTGAGCCACCTTCCCAGCCCTCCATTTTTCTTATATATGTCTACTCTCTCCTCAGAACTGATGTGAACTCTAAATTCTTGTACTTACCAAAGAAAAGAGAAGGATGGGCAGGAGAAAGAGAATGATAGAGAAAATTTTCTCTAGTATTTTCTAACATTCATATGGCAAATAATTACTATGCAAGACAGAACTTTTTATGTATTAGTTTTTCTTCCTCCCCATAAGAATTTATAGTCCTTAGCCGGGTGCCGGTGGCTCATGCCTGTAATCCTAGCTACTCAGGAGGCTGAGATCTGAGAATCACAGTTCAAAGCCAGCCCAGGCAGGAAAGTTCTTGAGACTCTTATCTCCAATAAACTGCTAGAAAACCGGAAGTGGTGCTGTGGCCCAAGCGGTAGAGTGCTCGCCTTGAGCTGAAGAGCACAGGGACAGCGCCCAAGCCCCAGAGTTCAAGCCCCACGACCGACAAATATATATATATATATATATATATATATATATGTAGTCCTTATGCCATATCCATCTTTAAGTCCCTCACAGACTATGAGGCAGTTTCTGACATATAGTAGATATTTACTGTTCACAAATATCTAAATGCACTGAATTCAGGTAGTAGTTCCGATTTGTCTTTGATATAAGAGAAATCCACAAACCGCAAGAAAATGACTAGGGAAACAGGGAACCTCCTCAATTCCTGTCAAAGCAACTGGTGGCAATGAGGCAGAGAAATATCTTATTCTTACCTAGTCAAGTAAAAAAAAAAAAACAAAAATCAAACACCATAAAGGGGTTATATTCCATCCACAGTTCCAATTGTGCTGTTGTATTAATCTCTTTCTCTCATATCTCAGTATCTCATATCTTATGTATATACATAGCTATAGAAGACCTAGAAAACAGACCAGTAGCCAATTTCATATGCTCATGTGCTCTTTACTCCTGCTTTTGTGTCTTCCTATCCCCATCCTTTGTCCATGTCCATCTCCACCAATCCTGATCAGGTTGAAATGCTGCCTGTCCATAAGATCTTCCTTAATGGCTCCAACTAGTAGACAGGTCTCCTTCTCTTGCATTTGACAAGAACTATCCTAAGAACTCTAGATGAGAGTTCATTGATGATTATACGTTATCCCCTCACTTAACCATAAAAAAGTAAGAATATAAATGCTTCTGGCAAATTTTTGTACTCTTTATATTTCTTGGTACACTTAGGTACACATATGTTGGTTCAGTAAAAGTTACTTCCCAAAATGTAATTTCAGACAGAAGCATTCTTATATAAAGTGTAGTTTTGACTTATTGAACCTTAATGATCAATATTCATTTTGCAAGTAAGTGAAGGAATTAATTGTAAACCATCTATAGGAAGAAAGAGTGGCCAAAGAGAAGTTATTTGCAATAATAGGAGAAGTTATTTGGAATAAGAGGAGACAGGAAAAATCAATGTAAGAGAGAGAGCTGGGTTTTTATAGTTTGTTTTTTTTTGGGGGGGGGGGATTGTCTGTTTGTGTTTTGGCTAGTCCTGGGGCTTGAACTCAGGGCCTGAGCACTGTCCTTGAGCCTCTTTGTATTCAAGGCTAGCACTCTACTATTTAAGCCACAACATCACTTCCAGCTTTTTCTGAGTAGTTTATTGGAAATAAGAGTTTCACAAACTTTTCTACCCAGGGCTGGCTTCAAACCACAGTCCTCAGATCTCAGCCTCCTGAGTAGCTAGAATTATAGATGTGAGACACCAGTGCCTGGCTACAAGACAGTTTTACCAAGCACTTTTTCTTGTAAATAGAATGTGAGTCAAAAGATGTCCAGATTTATCCATCAACTCAAATAGAACTGGGAGAAGGTAAGTCTTATGCAGGCTGGGATATCCCTGGACCAACTGGGGGTCCTAACATTTGGACCTTTCTGGGGAAGATTTTGTATTTGGGTCACTATAGGCTTAAGCTGAACTAATAGAAGTCATAAATGCCCAGTCAACTCTACAACCAGACTAATGTCCCCATGTCCCACAAAATGAAAATACCATAACACGGATGCATCAAGAGATAGATGTGGTAGAAAGAAAGCCAAGTCTCCTGGATATATCAGTTCTATTCCTAACCTTAAGCAAACCACAGAGGCAGAATTACACAGGCCCTGGGTATATCAGTTTTTCTGTCTGTATGTAAAATGAAAAAAAAATTAACATTTTACATATATCCAGAGTTGTTGTGAAGTCAGACAGCTGGTTTGCAAAAACATTCTCTATATATGCAATATTATTATATATTTATCATTTAATTATTCATTCCAGTAGACAGGGAACAATATGTAATTAAATACCCTATGCTCACTAAAACTGTTTATTCAGTACTGTGCTGATATAGCAACAGCTGAATTATTTTCAATTAATCTTCAATTCTTGCTCCAGCTATCCAAAGGCAAAGAATTCCTGGTTCTGGCAACATTAGTGAAAACACACCTTATATCTGATTATAAAAACTTCAAGTGGGCTGGGAAGGTGGCTCAGTGGTAGAGCGCTTGCCTTGCATGCCTGAGGCCCTGGGTTTGATTCCTCAGTACCACATAAGCAAAAAGAAAAAAGTCGGAAGTGGTGCTGTGGCTCAAGTGGTAAAGCGCTAGCCTTGAGCTGAAGAACTGAGGGACAGTATCCAGGCCCAGAGTTCAGGGCCCATGACCGGACCCAAAAAAAAAATAAAAAAATAAAAAAAATAAAACTTCAAGTTAAAAGACCAAAAAAGAGAGCTCAGGAACCCTAAGGTCTAGGTTTGTCACCAAAATAAATCTGCGGCACCTGTTCCTTCATAAGAAACCCAGTCTCTTCCTCCGTAAAATGAGGATGTTTGCATATCTCTAGTGTTTTGGCTGTAACATTCTATACATTTTATTTATGTGCAGAAAGGCATTTGATTTGACTCATAAAAATCACAGAGGAATGCAGCTGTTTACAAGCCTTGTGGAGAGTATCATCCATTGAAAATGGAATTTCTGTCTTATTTGCTGTGGGCCCTATGTAAAGGCTAAAATTAGAATCATAAATTATAAGTTCAGTGCCAAGAAGTTCAGCCTAAACAAAATTTGAAATTAAGTCTTGCTACTGAATTAAATAGTATCTGCTTAATTTCAAGCCTAAACAATAAGAGGTCTACACAGGAGAGCTCATTAGGTAGACCAAATAAAATATGTTTATTAAATAGCAAATTCTCTGGTTTCTGTGTGTGTGTGTGTGTGTGTGTGTGTGTGTGTGTGTGTGTGTGTGTGTGTGTGTGTGTGTGTGTGTGTGTGTGTGTGTGTGTGTGCTCGAACTAGGCCTTGAACTTGGAGCCTAGGTGCTATTCCTGAGCTCTTTTTGCTCAAGGCTAGCATCCTACCACTTGAGTCTCAGCTCCACTTCTGATTTTTTGTGGTGATTGATTGTAGATTATCTGGACTCTAATTGGAGATTAAAGTCTTGGGGACTTTTCCTGCCCCAGCTGGCTTTAAACTATAATCCTCAGAACTTAGCTTTCTGAGTAGGTATCAATTTACTTTTTTAAACCATATGCAGAATACTATGATTATCTTGGCATGTCTTTGTTGCTAATTTAAAATATTCCATGTCCAGCAAATAAGAAGGCAAAAAGTACTAGCTTGAAATTACCTTATAAGCGAGCCAACTGTTGCCAAATCTAAGCAAGTTTTACATATAAATTTTCTCTCCAGAAGTTTCAGTTCATATTTAATTTAAACAATGCTGTTATCTACCACCTTTCTCCTGGGTACTTTTTAATGGGATAATTAGCTCCTTGAAAGACTTCCTTAACTTCAAGATATAGATAGATAGATAGATAGATAGGTAGATAGATAGATAGATAGATAGATAGATAGATAGATAGATAGATAGATAGATTCCCACTAAGACTGAGGGGACTCTTAGGTTGTATTTTTTAAGATGAATAATAATAATTAAAGACTAACTTTTCAAGTAAGCCTTAATATAAAAAGACAAGCTAACATAGAATAAGGAAAGTGTCTGAAATACACAAATACAATCTCAAAAAGACCTCACTAAAGAAGAACTGAATAGATTTCACATTTCTAATGAAACTCAGGACCAGAAATTTTTATTTCTTCCTCTCTCTCTCCCTCCCCCCTCCCTCTGCACGGTAAAGACAAGTCATCTGGAATCCAAGACAGAGCAACTCTTCCAAACATTTGCTACTCCTGCTTCATTAATTTTTAAAAAGTAAACACATACTCTTTCAGTTGCCAGTGCCAATGGCATTTACAATTTTCTTTCTCTCTCATTCCTGACTCCCTCTATTTTTAGTGTCCTTTTTCTAATACCAAATGCACATTATCTTCATATCTCCTTACTTGAAATTTTCTTTCTGAGAGTACTGATTCCATTCTGAAAAGCTTAAAACCATCTTAGATGAAAAACCATATAGTTATAGAATGACATGTAAGAGATAGTTACCAAAGCTATTTTTGACCAATATTCAAATATTGAAAACTTTTGTAATCTTCCCCATCCACGTGGCACTACTGCGTGGAAAACATTCAGTCTGCAATGTCCTTGCCAATGGCCATCCAACTCTTAGGATACTTCATGATAAATTATAATATATCATGGAATATCAAATGATAAGTAACATTCTACCATGATGCTGACCATGATCCTATGGTCCTCCAGAAAAATGAAAATGCTCCTTTCTGTGAGAAACAGAAATGCAAAGTCGCAAATCAAGAATGGCTAAGAGGATGAGTAGATGACGGTGGTTCAAATGCATAATCTTTTACAATGTAAATGGAACATATGTTTTGCCTAAAGCAGATGTATATAAAAACAATATTTCTATGTGTAAATACACATACAAATATAAGTACTATGGATAGTTCTGATACTCTTGGCTCTGCGGGAAATGGTGCATATTGAGGTAATATGATGCTTCTTACTGGACCAAAAGTTCACGAGTCAAAAGTCATAAGCTAAGAGTAAGATGAAAGAATTGCTGTTTGAGGGCTCAAATGCTTGAGCATCTGGGGAAAACCCCTGTAGAGCTCACAAATCCTAAGAATATCACTCTGGTCCAGTTAGAGACACCAAAGTCTTTACCTTGTCCACCTGTGCTAGACCCTTGCACAGGCCCTTTCACGTCAGCAGTACCCACCTGGCGTCTGTTCGGGTGTCCCACCGAGAGCTGGAGCAGACTGCTCATGCCTGGTCAACCTCACAGCTTAAAAATCAACAACAACTCTATTTAAATAAGCATTAAAGACAACTTGAGTCTAGAAAATACACTCAGTGCTAACTGCAATTTGACAGTAGAAACATGCTTTTAGCATCACATAAAAGATGTTTATATAACGGAATTTTCATGGTTTTATTTGGATCTCAAGAAGATCCTTCCACATTACTTAAATTCTTAATCACCAAAATTGTCATGTGAATTAATTAGCAAGAAATAACAATAAAGTTTATACCTCAATTTAATAAGTTAGGAAATAAATGTGCTGGAAAACTCATATAAAAATGGCAATTTATTTAATCTAAATCTTGGTTTCTAGGATCTGGAAGTTTTCCCTGGAACCTTCAACTATACTATAGGTTTTCTGAAAGGGCTACATGTGATTATCTTCTTTCCCTGGAAAACTGGGTCATTGATTATTTATGCAGCTTTCCATCGACTTTCCAAAGTTGAAAAAAACCACATTCCCATAGGTTGTCATAAAACAGAGAAACACATAATAAAATTAAATAAAAATTATGATTAAAATGGTAATGTTATATAAGGCTGTTTTCTAGCAAAAGCCAATGAAAAAGCAAACCTCTGAGCTTCTGACAGGGTAAGAAATGCTTTAGGTATTATTTTATTAACTTCATGTTACTTAAAGATTAACATGTTGAATAGTTTTAACAATTTAGACATAAAATTAAATGTACTCACTTATTAATATGGTGATCTAGTTATAAATTTTTAATTATTTTCACTCATGTACCATTGTTAAACATTAGAGCTAAACTAGTCATTTGGTTTCTAAGGAAACTTTTATTATCATTAAAGTGTAATATAAAGAAAAACATTTATCAAATAAACACACATATATGTATGTATGTGTAGACATACATATAGAACTCTTGTTTAAAAACCTGGTAATGAAGTTTATTTCACTTATAAGTTATCTGGTGAGTTTGAATAAAGGTTCAACTTCTTAGCCTTATTTTTCTTTTTTGAAAGCAACCATTATTACTGGCTTGTCTGAAGGTTTATGTGGCTGCTTCTGGCTTCATGAAAAGAAAACGCATTCTAAATTTTAGCTCTACCTCACAGCTGCATAGGTATCATCTACATTTTATTTAGAAAGTGCTTAGATTATATGACTGGTGTGCATACCTTCCTATTCTAGAAGTTAGAAGCAAATGCTCCTTCTAAGCTTCATGCCCCACTATCAGTGAATTTTTTTTTCCTTCTACATCTCAAAACAATCTCTTACTAGACCAGGGCTTTGCTGCACCCACAAACTATAAAAAATTACTCATGACCTTTACAACTCTGGGTGAATGTTTTAGGGAATCTGAGGGCCAAGCTTCTTGGACAAATTGTTTGCTATCCCTGCTACCCTCTGTGAACATTCAACAAGACAAGCAGCCTCAGAAAGACATTAAACAGATGTCATGGAAAGATGGACAAAGATACTCAACGAATTTTGGAGGTTAGGGTCTCGGGGAGGGAGAGCGCCCTCTTGGATTCCGCCGGCCCTTTCACACTGTCCCTCAGAGATCTCACACTCTTCTGGCGATTTCTTGCGAAGCGAGCCCTCTTGATCTTCCACAACGCAGCATCACTAAGGTTGGCAACATTGGTTCTTACAGCAGTGATGGCTTTGCAGAAGGAATTAAAGAGGTTATCGTCTTCCTTGACTAGCTATGTGATACAGACAATTTGAAACAATCATTCTGTATATAATTTCAGTATGAAAAGACATCTTTCACTGATGCATGCATCATCCATCTCCCTGTATGATAAGTCTTATATTAAATAAATAATGACTATCCTCTCTTATTTTATATTTTAGACTGTAAGACTAAATTATCTAATTTTAGAAATTTTTCATGTACTTAGAGATATAGGCAACTGATTAATAAGCACAAGGTGCAAATGTAGCTCATAAGATTGCTTGTGAACATCATAAATATAATAAAACAGTCACAAATAATCATCGGTTCTCAAGGAAATAAGAATTCGGATTTTGGAATGTCAGAATATATCTAAATCTATGAATAAGCACAAGAGACATTCAAATAATTGATTTGAGTGCACAAAGTCACTTGACGTGGAATTGAAATCACATGCCAACTACCTTTTGCTTACCTAGCGGGAACAGCAGGAATTATGGCTATTTACAACCAGTAAATAGTGCTTTTATTTTACTTACTTGTAGGGAAAGGAAATTCTTTGTTACAATCCAAATGTAGCTGAGCTTCCAAAGAAAGAGTCTCAAATCTATTGACAAAGAACTCCCAGCTCAAAGCAGGAATATCCTGCTTGAGAAAATGTAAGAGTAAAAGCTTGCTCAATATTGTGGGTCGGTCTTTGACCACAGTATCAAACTGGAAGTCAAGGCAAAGACATAAGCCCTGGAAAAGAGGGAAGGTAGAGAGCATCAGACATAAATAGCCACAATTCTTCAAAGATAGTATTCTAGACAGTGAATGAAATGAGACAATTTCCCAAACCATACTTATAAGTAGAATGAGCCAACTACATCTTTTTGATGACCAGTAGTATAAGGGGAAAAAATGCAGAGGAGTTGCTCCTAAAGAGAGTATCTCCTGAATTTTGATTCAGAAATATGAACTAAATGTATACTATTAATTTTCTTATGTGTTAGATAATAATCATTTGATCCCAATATTAATGTATCTTGTTTTGATGTCTGTAGTTTTCATCAAGAAGCACCTTCAAAGCTGCATTTTAGATTACATAGGAAGATGGTCTTCAAATTCCCTTTCAATCTTAAATTGTGTGATTCTAGAAGAACATAGGGAACATGGAATGCTAGAAAACAGAAGTTGGAATGGATGAAACATCTACTTCTCTACTCTATGATCCTACCACTCATCTTTTTGTTATCTTCATTGTAACGTAATGCAAATGCCCACACAAAGAGATTTCCATTCTAAACATCATCACTACCAGCATCAATGTAGTATATGTTTATACAATGCTGTGGTCTGAATGTTTGTGAATATTTGTGACCCCTTAAAAATTCATAAAATGCATAAATTTCAAAACTTCATGAGGAATGATTAGGTCATGTGGACAGAGACCTCATGATAGGATTAATGCCCTGAACAGAGGCTACGTTTACAGAGATAGGCATCATCTGTGAGCTGGAAAGTGAGTCCTTGCCTTACCAGTTACTAAATTTGTCAGCACACTGATTGTGGACTTCCTAGCCTCTAGAACTATGAGAAATAAAGTTCTATTATTTTATATGTTAGAAGTTATCCTGATTTTAGTATTTTGCTACAGCAAGTCTAAAATACTAACACAGGTGACAAAGAAGCCAATGATTTAGTGGTACAGACACAGACCATCTTTGGGGTTGATGACACATTTCACACATCACCTGTAATGCTGGTCTCTTTATCGTGTCAAGCAGGAGACCTGCCCTGGTGGCCACTGCTGGGTTGACATCCTCCACAGCCGTCAGGAAACAGCAGAAGGCATGCGCGAGGGAGTACTTCAGCAAGTGGTTTTTGGTCACTGAGTGAATATCCAGAAATCTGCAAATTACAGCCACTTTTTCCACTGAAATATAAAAATACAGTGTACAAAATGCATGTATATATATATATAGACAATATTTAGACAGTATACTGAACCACAGAGAAAAAGTTAATACAGAGCTCCTATATGGAAAGGTGTGTGTATGTGTGTGTGTGTGTGTTGGAAAGGTGTGTGTGTGTGTGTGTGTGTGTGTGTGTGTGTGTGTGTTGGAAAGGTGTGTGTGTGTGTGTGTGTCTCCTGGGGCTTAAGCTCTGGATTTGGGCACTGACCCTGAGCTTTTTCCTCAAGGCTAATGTTCTACCACTTGAGCCACAGCTCCACTTCCAACTTTTGGGCAGTTAATTGACAGTAAGAATCTCACAGACTTTCCTGCCCAGACTGGCTTGGGAACTGTGATTCTCAGATCACAGCTCCCAAGTTCCTGGATTACAGGTGTAAGCCAGAGCTCCTTTTTGCTCGAGGCTAGCATTCTACCACTTGAGCCACAGTGCCACTTCAGGCTATTTCTAGTTGTTAATTGGACATGTCTCATGTTCTTTCTTGCGCTGACTGGCTTTGAACCACGATCTTCAGATCTCCTGAGTAGCTAGGATTACAGGTGTGTGCCCATGCTTGGCTTTATTTGTATCTTGTTGGAAGCAACCATAGTTTTTTATATTACATCCCAGCTATAATTATCTTATCTCCTGTAGTCAATCTGGACTTTGACATCAAGTATTATAAATCTTAACATTTACTTCCATCTCCTCCCAAATGCTTAAGATCTTTAAGCATATATATGTGTGTATGAATGTGTGTGTGTATATATATATATATGTATATATATATATATATTTTATATATATATATATATATTGTGTGTGTATGCTTGCACACACTCTAGGTTCTAGTATCATGGTTTGAACTCAGGTCTTTGCGCTATTGCTCAGCTAACTTTATCATGACTGGTGCTCTACCACTTGAACCATACCCCACCAGTCCAGCATTTTGATGGTTAATTGAAAATGGCATCTTGTGGACTTTCCCCCCACCCCCCCACCCCAAGGCTGGCTTCAAATGATAATCCTCCAGGTCTCAGTTTCCTGGGTAGCTCAAATTATAAGCATTAGTCCCTGAATATATATGTACATGTATATATGTATATTTCTTAATATACATTAAAAATAAATGAACCTATGGAATTTTTGAATATATACAGCATATCTTATTATTAGAGTAATAATAAAGAAGTTTAATAGAAAGTTTCTATTCTTAATGGTTTCCCAATTGAATTAATGAGGTAAAATAAAAACATGGAAAAGGTTAACAAATCATAAATCTCAGAAGAAAATGTTACATAGCGATGTATGAACATACAGATGCCATATGTAAATTAATAGTATGTACATGAGTAGAGTTTTACCAGAGTTCATAGGATAAAGGTCAGAATGGACTTTATTGAACAGGAAGAAAGTCAATATGGTAGATTCTTTTTTTTTTTCTTTGCCAGTCATGGTGCCTGAACTCTGGGCCTGGGCACTGTCCCTCAGCTCTTCAGCTCAAGGCTAGTGCTCTACCACTTGAGCCACAGCACCACTTCCAGCTTTTTCTGCTTATGTGGTGCTGAGGAATTGAACCCAGGGCCTCATGAATGCAAGGCAAGCACTCTACCACTGAGCCACCTTCCCAGCCCCAATATGGTAGATTCTTAAAGGGTGGTAATGTCAATAAACAGGAAAGAATAGAAACAGTATTCTAGGCTGAGTACTCAAATATTTTAATTCATACCACAAAATACTGCTTTACTATTTATGATAACTTCATGGCTATATTTTTAGGAATGTCTGGAATAATTCAACATAGGCTGTTTGGTTATTTTATATCATGACCTAGTAACAGCAGAGACCCGGAACCTAGAGCCTGGTGGGTACCTTTCCCCTCCTATGTGGTCCAAGAGCTTCCATGGACTGGATGCAGAAATCAACAGGGAGGCATTCTGAATTGAAGTGTAGCTGGAACTGGCAACAATTCCAACTTAAATTGGAATTAAAAGCATATTTTCCTATTTGCATTAAATACCACATTTCCTATGAAATAACACAAATATCAAGTACATTCCTGCTAAGAAACTAATGCTATAGATTAACATATAATTTCCTATAATGTTATGTATTAACTATCATATAAATGAATTTGCTTATGGGATCACATGAGCATCAAAAAACAAGCACTCTCTGAAGTTACTAGGAAACTGAACTCTAAGATGTCATAGGTAACCAACCTGACAGAAAGTCATTACTGTGCCAAATGTTTGGACTCTAGATACTAGGGCTGTTATGAGGAGCTAGGCTCAGCATGCTAAACCTGTTTGTTGCCCTTGATAAGGCAAGTATTAGCAGAATGAAGTGATGATGAGCTAGCAGATCTGAGGCTAAGAAAACACACCCATGTTCCTTTCTTACTTATTACTCAGAAAACTTGCTATTCTATGCCCTAGGAAATTATAATCATCACTGCAACAGACTCAGGGAAGACCAGGTCTCTGAAAGGCCAAAGACTTGTCTCTCAGTAGTAAGTGTATACAGTAGGTATCAGCAAACTTCATTGAGTTACCTGGATAACTTATCAGACATCTAGATACCTCTCCCTTTAAGATTTTGAGTCAATAGGTCTAGGAGTGGGTTCAATACTCTGGGGAAAGTAACTCTGATACAAATAACAATGTGGGTTGCCATATTATAACCCAAGCTGGGAAGCAACTAGGAGTAAAGAATGCTGAAGTTAATTATGTGTGTATAATAAGAGTAATTACACTTTGGCAAACATGGCAAGAATCTCCCCTAAAACTACACTGCATCTAAGCTCATCTAAATGGAACCAGCAAAGAACACAGCATGAGAATTCCCTTTACAAGGATGGGAAGGGAAATTAGAGTTAAGACAGGCTTAATCATAGCTGTAATCCTAGATACTCAGGGGGCTGAGATCTGAGGATCACCATTCAAAGCCAGACTTCACAGGAAAATGTGAGACTCTTATCTCCAATTAGCCAGCAGAAAAACAGAAGTGGCGCTGTGGCTCAAAGTGGTAGAGTGCTAGCCTTGAGCAAAGAGACCTCAAGGACAGCGCCAGGCCCAGAGTTCAAGTCCTACGACTGAACACCACCACCTCCCCACCCCCTCCTCCAAAAAATAAAAGAAATTAAGGCTAAAAATAAATGCCCAAACTATACATCCGTCTTAGGAGAAGATCACAAAGGCACAATGCTTATGTGCTTTTGATCATATAAAATAGTATTTATTGAAATTAACTCCAGAAAATGGAAATCAGAGGGCTTTTTCTTCATTGTTTTTGTTTTCTTTTCTGTTGTCTGTCTCGGGGAGGGTAAGGGGAGGCACAGAAATGGAGAGACAAAGGGTGAACAAATGCAGCAGTGGCGCTCACTACATACTATGTTGAGAATTAACTATATTATGGGCAGGAAAGAACTGGAAGAGAGTGAGGGAAGGGGTGACATTGTCCAAAAAGAAATATACTCTTTACCTGACTTATGTAACTGTAATCCCTCTGTACATCACTTTCATAATAACAATTTTTAAAAAATTTAAAACTATACAACTGGTTTACCTTACGGCCCAGGGAATTGTTAAGCTAATATAGAAATACCTGCTTCAAACCTCATCTTCCAGTCTTTGCTGTTGAAATTTCCATTTATGATTGTCCAGAAGATGTCAGCACCATGAGGAAGTGACAGAGCATGGAGAAGGAGAGGAACTGCCAAGGAGGACAGCTGGGAGAACTCAGACTTGACAACTCTCCACAGGCTGGGGAACCAAGGAGAAGGAAAGTGGTTACAGTTACCATAACCTTTTCAGAATAAAAGAAATCCCGACGTCTTAATTCACGGAAAGTGTAGTTAGTTGGCATCCAGTAGGGATGCTTTTGTTGAAACTGCACTCATCCACAAGATAATAATCCTGTGACAAACATTTCCTAGGCTTTATTCTGTTTGAAGAAATTGTTTTATGTAACATTATAGACACTGTATTTTAACGTAAGATTTTAATTGACTTCTAAATTCAGCTCTATAAATGAACAATGACTTAAATAACATACAAATTTATGCCAGTTATAATAAGTGACTTCTAAAATTTTCATATAGTGAGTATCTGGACATTTTTATTGGTTTTGCCTGTCCAGCAGTTTTTTCCCTTTATTTATGGAAAAGAACAACTGTTTTTCTATTAATAACAATCTCTGCAAGAACTGATATGATTGTAACTCAAGCTTCTCCACCTTTCCTGTTATAAGGGAAAACACAAAATGTAAATTAATCAAATATCCTGAACAGAGTGATTGGCCTATAATTGGGCATATGATCCAAACATAATAGCGTCAGAAAGTCTCTCTCCAAGAGCAATATGGCTTCTGAAATATCCTCCTTCTGTAATCTCAGAATTGAAGGGCATCAGTCCAGCACTTCCAGAGTCATCCTGACTAGGAATAAGACAACATTTAGGTTGCTGTAAAAAGTTCTGACAGAACTGGCCTCACTGATAGGCTGAGAGAAAGACGAGGGGGAAAAAGATAAAGTGACAGAGAGAGGTTGTGACATAGACAGAGACAGAGACAGAGAGAAACAGAGAGAGATACACTACTGAGAGATGGTAGAACTAACCTTATTTGCAAAATACATTGAGATACAAGCCGCTGGAGTTGCATTAGTCAAAAGATACACCAAAGCTTTAGAATTTAAAAGATTGTTTCAAATGACATATGCTTAATCTGAGTAATGTAACATGGATCTAATCCTACCTATACCATTAATTAGCTATGCAATCATGTGTAAATGTCTCAACTCATCTGAACTTTAATTTCCTCTTATTGTGGGCTGTATTAAACAACATGATGCATAGTTGATGCATAGTAGATATTCAGTGACCTTGAGCTACTATCATTCATTATTATCATTGTGAAGATAAAGATGTTTCTAGAGTATGAAAATAAGCCCTATGAAGAATGCAAAGGAAAAAGCCATAATCTGTCTGTAATGGTATGTTCAATCTAGTTGAAGGCAGCAAAACAAAACTCAGCACCAATGATCTCTTTTCCTCAGAAGTTATCACTGTCAAAGGAAAGAACATTCCTCCACTTTTCCACCCTTTGTTATTGCTTCCTTCCTTCCTTCCTTCCTTCCTTCCTTCCTTCCTTCCTTCCTTCCTTCCTCTCTGTCTTTCTTTCTTTTTCTTTCTTTATTTTTGGTGCCAAGCTTGGGTCTTGAACTCAGATCCCTGGCACTGTCCTTGAGCTTTTGTGCTCAAGGCTGGTGCTCTACTACTTGTGCTACAACCCCATTTCCAGCTTTTCTTGGGAAGAAAAGGAGGTAGGGATAAGGGTATCACAGACATTTCCTGCCTGATCTGGCTTCAAACTGTAATCCTCAGATCTCATCCTCTGGCACCCAGCTCCACCCTTTATTCTTGATTACAGTCACTTGCTTTCCAGATGGTAGTGCCATTATTCTCTTTCTAGCCCTCTCTTCTGATCCTTTTCCACTGGTAATAAATCTATCCAAATTTTCCTACAAGTCCTTGATATTAGCTCCCTTTCCCCTCTAAAGTAGCCAACGTTTCCTTTATTTTTGTAACAAAATTTTCAGAGAACAGAATATTGTGCTATATACTTTCAGTCCTTTTATAACAAACTTTTCGGAAAACAAAGTACTGTGCTATAAACCTTTAGTCCCGTGACATGACCTTGCATTCTTTTGAATGTGGCTCTTTTTGACATTCTCAATTAAGGCTCAACTTTGACCTTGCTCATCATTTTATTATCTTTCAGAACCTCATTAAAGAAAGTATCTTTGAAGGTTCTTTGCACTTGAGTCCCAACTTACTTCTCTAGCTTCTTTTATTTTCCTTCTCTCCTAAAATTGCACCATGCCGCAAAATAGAACCTTGGGATTATTTAAGTAAGCCTTGTCCATTTCTTTTCTCTTCCTTCCAATTCCATTTGTCCTTGATACTCCTGCTTTCCACTAAATGTCCTACCTATTTCAAACCTTTATGCAAATTCTTGACTGTACTTCTCACTCAAGTGGTATCTTCTGCTGAGTCCTTCCCTAATCATTCATCTAGAAATGTTCCTGCCCACCTGGGAGCTATGCAAATTAGCCATGAATCATATTCCCTTAGATTAATAGAGACTTATACATACATACACAGAATGATCGTGTGTCTTGGGTAAGAGTGTGATGAACTTAGTCTACTTTTATATTTTGAAGTTATTATGAAAACTACTCTCAAAAGTAGACCACATTAAATAATAAAAAAAAAATCGTGGTCACCTTCTGTATATTTTAGTATTCATTCTTTTCCAAACTAGACTGCAAATTCTCGTACACCTAGAATAATAATGTATATGGTAAGCATGGTATATATTTGTTGAATAAATAAATGAACAAAGTGAGTGAACATGAGACAGCTTCAGCAAAGTGTACATGAACCACCCTTCCCTTTTTTTAATCAATTCATTCTCTTACATGTAAAATGAAGACATTTTTTTGATTTATTTCCAGGAAGATTATAACAGGTATTTTAAGATTCTTAGGTAGAGAGCACTACAGACCTAGGATGAAGTTTTATTATTCTTCTCAAAATGACTCATATGTGTATAAAAGTAATTTATCAGACAACATGAGGAAGGATTTTAAATGTTCATTAGCAGTTCTAGTTCTGGTAAGAAAATAATTAAACGGTTACCAAGTTATAGTAGGTAATTATTAACTTATTGTCTGTTGACATAGTCTTTCTTTTCACTATATTGTATTTATTTTTGTTTTTAATAACATATTAACTTGTAAAAAATTATCACTGTAACGTTTTGATACATACATATAATTTACTTTAATCAAATTTGCCTAGTAGGTATGCTATTTTATTACCCAATCAAACAACTGAAAGGCATAAAATAATCTTTATTTTACCATATTTATTTCCACAGAATCTAGCAAGTAAACACTGCTATTTTCATATTAGCATTCAGAATAATGTAGTTCCCATAACAAATTAAGCTTTCTTAGCTAAGAACAATAAGTCAAATGAACTAGAGTGGAAGTGGCAGTGTGGCTCAAGCAGTAGAGCACTGGCCTTGAGCTGAAGAGCTGAGGGACAGTGCCCAGGCCCAGAGTTCAAGCCCCACGACCAACCAAAAAAAAAAAAAAAAAACAAAGAACTAGAGTAAATCATATTCTAATTTTAATTTTCACACCTAAAGCCTAAAGTGTAAACAAAAAGGAAAGGTTAGCAAGACATACCTGGCAATCAACATATGGTCCTGAATATAGGCTAAAAATTGAGGATGATCTTTTCTAGCAATGTATAAACACTCTCCATGCAGACAGAGAATCTTCAGGCAATTGAGCATATTAAAGAGAATGTCTGGCTCTTCAAACTTAGCCATTTCCTATGTAAACAAACCACATGGTTACTGAGCTTTTCAAAACAGCATTGCTACCAAGCCAAACAATCAAAGGTTTAAAAAAAAAACATACCTGGAAAATAGTATATATTAGTCTTAATGTTACTGGAAGCTGTTGGTAGCAAAATTTTCTTTCCGTATCATTCTTTATCACTGTGGAGAAATAATTACACCAAAGTTAGCTTACCTCCACTTCTCCCACCATCTGCTAAGATATCAAATCAGAGAAAAATAGATCAGAAAAAATAGATACCGAATGTATCAAAAATGTTTATGTAATGTCTGCATTGGTGTCCAGATGAGCGTATATCCTGCTACGAGGCAAGTGCAGGAAACCTTCAGAAGTAGTGTTGTCAGCCTCCCCTTTCACTTTGTTGCCTACTACAAATTCTAGTGTTTGGCTCTCTGAGCTACCTTAAGCCAACCCTGCGCTCCTGTGGGATGGAAGCTCTTACGCTCCCTAAATGATGAGAAGCTTTGTAATTAAAATGGAAACAAATATTAAAGAGATGTACGCAAGATAGTAGAGCACTGGCCTTGAGTGACTAGCACTGAAAGTGGGATTTATCAATAGACTAACACAAAATGAGCATATTTTGAACAAGAAGAATATAGTCAGATAAGAACATCACTCATTGGGGCTGGGAAGGTGGCTCAGTGGTAGAGCGCTTGCCTTGCATGCATGAGGCCCTGGATTCGATTCCTCAGCAGCACATAAGCAAAAAGAAAAAGCCTGAAGTGGCGCTGTGGCTCAAGTGGTAGAGCGCTCGCTTTGAGCTGAAGTGCTGAGGGACAGCGCCCAGGCCCAGAGTTCAGGCCCCACGACCAGACCCCCCCAAAAAAAGAAAAGAAAAGAACACCACTCATGGATTCATTTTCTCATGAGGGTCCCTGAATTTTCCACCTCTATGGTGGAGCAGGGATATGGCATACAGACCAGCATGCTGGAGACTAGAAGCCACAAGCGAACCAGGTATCAAAATGATTGCAAAATGTCCGAAATACTGTGTCATGGTAAGTTGTGGAAATTCCTAGGATCAGAGATAACATCCATCAAATTCAGATTAAATAGTTTTTTGGGATACCGCCCCTCACAGGCATTTTAAGTGCTTGTTATCTGCACTTGATTCTATTTTGTTTAACACAACATTTTTATGTATTTTTGGTGTGGACATATCTAGTCGCTATAAGAAATGCAGCTTTCTATAAGATGCAGAAAGAAGGGAATCATCTAGAATGACATGGAACTCACTAAGCATATGTCAATGGAACATTGGTTCCTGCAGGTCACAGACCAGAAGTAACACTAAGGCGCTCAGCAATAAGGAACACTGATCTAGGAAGAAAGCCAAAAGGAACTTCTCTGAGGCGACAGTTTGTTGTCTGCTTCTGTTTGAGATGGATCTCTTATGTAGGTAGCCCTTGAACTCATGATCTGCTTTGTTTCAACCTCTTGAGTGCTGGAATTACAGATGTGCACCACCAGGACCAGCTCAATAGAGACAGTAACTGTTCTTGCAAGAAAATAAAAAAATAAAAGAAGGAAAATAGACCAAAGCTGTAATAGGCGCTATTGTCTGCGTCAGAATACCCTTATATTTTTTAAAGTAGAGTTTATAATAATTCAACAAGGAAAATAGTACAGTTGGATTTCTGTATCTATTGGTAGATTCAATCCAACCAAGGCTCAAAAGTATTCAAAGAAAAATAACTGCATCTTTACTGAATATATTTATAGACAATTTTCTTGTCATTGTTCTATAAATTATACAGAATAACTATAATTTTTTCATGATAGGCCAAGAATATAACTGGGTATTAAAGCTCATGCCTAGCATGTGTAAGGCCTTGGGATCCATCCTCATCACCACAAAACAAAACAAAATAAAATAAAACAAAGCTTTTCCATTTCATTACTTAAGTAAACTAAGGATAATTTAATGTATATGAGAAGTACATAGCTCATATGCAAATATTATGATACTTTATATAATAGACAGATATTTGCATAGAAATAGTTTGTGGATCCTATGTCTCTACTTCTTTTAGGGTTCAAATCTACATAAGTTTAACTCTAAATCTAGGCCTTAACAACTTCAGTCCTAAAACAAGCTCACTATTAAGTAAACCAGGATAAATGGGTTCCAGTCCCAACTCCTGCCACTATAAGGTGTTCAATATTTGGATTTCTAATTCCCAGACCCCACCTCTGTTGTGCCCAGAATCAAAGGTAGAGAATGAAGCTCATTTATTTTCTTTGTAAGAATATAAATGATAAATTACAAATGAATCATGAACTACAGGACCATGAGCAAGTGGCATAATCAATCTAGGATTTATTTTCTTATTTGCTAAGTAAGAAGGCTGAAGTAGGGTGAAGTAAATCAGTAGATTTGGGCTTTCTTTTCAAGGCCTCACCCTGGCTAGCCAGGTATTTGAGCTATGCTGCCAGACTAACTTTCTTCTCTGAAGGATACTTTATTTAAAGAAAATCTTTCTTTTTTTTTTTTGGTCCGGTCGTGGGGCCTGAACTCTGGGCCTGGGCGCTGTACCTCAGCTCTTCGGCTCAAGGCTAGCGCTCTACCACTTGAGCCACAGCGTCACTTCCGGCTTTTTTTCTTTTTGCTTATGTGGTGCTGAGGAATCAAACCCAGGGCCTCAGACATGCAAGGCAATCGCTCTACCACTGAGCCAACTTCACAGCCCAAGAAAATCTTTCTTAAAACTCCAATATAGAGGCTGGGTAGTGGTTTAGTGGTAGCATGCTTGCCTAGCATGCATGAAGCTCTGGGTTTGATTCCTCAGTACCACTGAAACAGAAAAAGCCAGAAGTGGCGCTGTGGCTCAAGTGGTAGAGTGCTAGACTTGAGCAAAAAGAACCTCAGGGACAGTGCCCAGGCCCTGAGTTCAATCCCCAGGACCAGGAGAGGAAAAAAAATACTCCAATACAGCCAGGTATGGTAGCACATACCTGTACTCCCAACTACTGAGGAGGCAAGATAGAAAGATTGCAAGATGATGGCCAACTTCGGGCAAAGTTATGATGATCCTATCTCAAAAACAAAATATGAACCAAAGGCCTAGGGGGTGCATCTCAAGAGACAGAGCACTTGTCTAGCATTCAAAAGACCTCTGGTTCAATTCTCAACACAACGAAAAGCAAACAAAAACAACAACTTCTGAAATATACCACACTGGAACACTCTTGCCAGGCCTTTAGCACATTTTCCCACATCTCCCCACCATGAACTCACTCCAATGAAAACATTCCATACAAAGCAACACAGAGCTTTTACTACTCTGAAAATCAATGAAACATCCCCTCAGGTATTCTTTAAAACTCTGCTTCAATGGTGTGAAACAGTGTGAGCCAAGGCTCTAACACAAACTGGAAAGTGTATACTGCATACTTCCCAACAGCCACATTCACCTACCAGCATGTTCTGTAGGCACACTGCAATTGCCTGGATTCTCTCCATGCTTGGCTGCTGGATTATCTTCCTCCTCTCCTTCAGGGCCTATGATGAACTCTGGTCTGGAAGAAAGGAGACTGTCTTCAAGGCTGTCTGTGGGCTCCTGCAACAAATACAACAAGCAGCAGTCCTTGAGGGCTATAAAAAAATTGGCTTGGGTCAACAAAGGTATATCACTGCCTGGCCTGTGTGCTGAGCAGAGAGTGAGTCTTAGAAGGGCCTGAGCTTGCTTTGTTGACACTGAGAAGTCTATATAAGCTATGCTGAAATATTTCCTTTCACTTGAAATAAATATGGAAAGATAGCAAAATCATTGTCAGATCTTCTAGCCTGTTCTCCCACCTTCTGCTTCATTCCCGAAGATGATTATGCCACTCCCCAATTGATTCTCATCTGTGCATATTTTGTTCAATGACAGAAGGTATTTAGAAGGGAATAAAGTGTTCACAGAGATACCTTCAAATGCAAACTCTGGTTATCTGGTTGTCAGGGGTTTAGGAGCAAGAAATTGATATAATAACCTGAGTTAAAGGAAAGTAATGTAGCCCAGGTGCCCATGAATAACCAAATGGATGAACAAAAAGTCTATCTACACAATGGAATTTTATCTTAAAAAGTAGAGAGAGTCTGATATGTTCCCATTTGGAAGAAATTTTAGGGCACTACATTAAGTGAAATAAACCAGACACAAATGACAACCACTGTATGATCTTACTTTCTTAAGGTATCTACCTGTATATCTATCTGCAGTCAAAAGCATAAAAACAGAAAGTAGCATGACAGCTGGCAGGTGATGAAGACTTGAAGACTTTGTTTAATAGCTACAGAGTAAATACTTAACATTATCTAAGCACACATATATTTATACTTACATGCAACATGTTATTTTATACATGCAAAATAAGCTGCAAAATGGAAAGATTTTTAAAAGAGCATTAAGTATGTATATTCTTTGTGTGTGTGTGTGTGTGTGTGTGTGTGTGTGTGTGTGTGTGTGTGTGTGTGTGTGTGTGTGTGTAATACTCTGGCTATCATGTTTTTTTTCTTTCAGGTTTCATATCCAAATAGCCTCTTTTGAAATGCTCTTATAACTAATTCTTTAATGAGTGAATAGTTTTTCAAGAATTGACAGACAAAGCAAAAGTAGACAACTATTGTAGAACAGTAGCTGATAGGGCTCTGAAAAATACCTTTACAGGTTTACTGAGGTTGCTTCTTTTCATAAGCCACATAAAACAAGACAGTCAAATTATAAATTGAATTTCATACAACTTGATACAGTGGGAGGTTGTGTGCTGCATATTGATTTTTCTACATATACTCAATAACCCACATTTCTGGTACTGTCCTTTAATGTGGTTGGATTGGTGTTACCTGTCTTGCAAACCTGACTAAGACTTCTGCCAGCAATTCTTCACATCCTCTCCTCAATCTCTTGTCCTCCACTTGACTCAGGAGGAAGCTGAAACAGTTAAGATGGCAGTGCACAGTAGAAACTGTGTTCTAAGACAGAGTCCTCTTTTACTAATTTAGTACTTTATCCTCCTCTTTTATTTGTTTTATAAAGTTACGAAGTTCACAGCTTTATACTAAAGTATAACAAAACTAGGGTATTGTTGATAAACATCTTTGAAGCCAGGAGTTATCTGACTTCTTTTTTTATTTTTATTTTTAATTCATTTTTATTGTAAAAACGCTGTACAGAGGGGTTACAGTTACATGAGCAAGGTAACAAGTACATTTCCTATTAAGCATTGTTACCTCCTCCTTTGTTTTCCCCCTACTACCTGACTTCTTTTAATCCACATCAATCATTAAAAAATCAAACACTAACACTTTTATTGAACCCCTCTTCCCATCAAATTCAAGAGAGAAAAACTAAATCCTTTAGCTCTATCTCCAAATTTATTTTGAGCCCATGACAAATGAAAAACATGTGGACATTGGGGATTGCTTTGGTGGCTCAGTTGTTCCATGTTTATGCATATTTCCTTGTTTTATGGCATGATGTTGTAAAAAATGGCACAGTATCGGAAGCTTGCTGTCTGGAGATCATGTTGAGCAAGATAAACCAAACTCAAAAAAAAAGATTATCAAGTGTTCTTGCTCATTTGTGGAGTACAGACCTAAAATACTTATGATAATGATGATGATGATATATATATAAAAAAAAAACACAGATACATATGAGTTAACAGCATAATGAAACCCTCTAAACATTTTTAAAAGGAGGAGGAGGAAGGGGAGATGGGAATGTGGTAGAGGGGATATTTATTCAAATTACACTGTGTGTATATATGGAAATATCACAACAAAACCTCATATTACAAATGCATGTTAACTCAAAATTAAAAATGAAATTAAAGGTCTGTTAGGAACAGGGCAAAGGAAGCTCCTGGCAGCCCCATCCAACTTCTTCACTCTCTCCTTGAAAGAAAAGTCCATACTTCTTGTAAATACTTCTTCAGCTGACTGTCTTCAAACTGTAAACTTCTAGAATCTGCCTCTGGCTATTGGTTAGCATCATCTCTGAGAGCACTAAGGACCCCCTAATTTCAGAAATCCAAGGGCACTTTCTATCTTTTTCCTCTCTTTAAAACTCAATATGGAAGACTAGGCCCTCCTTTTCTAAACAATATGCCTTGGTTTCTGTGCTAATGCTCTCCCATTTTTCTTTTGTATCTCTGGTTCTTCTCAATTTATTTCCGGTCTTTCTTTTTTTTGTTCCTTCTTCCGCTTCTTAAGAACTAGTACTTCCCAGAATTACAACATTAGTTCTCTTCCCATCTCACCCTACACATCCTCCCACAATATGCACATGGCTACAGCATCCATATCTTTCTAATCTTCCCTGAAGAATATGATCCATATTTCCAATGATGCATGCATCAGCACTTGAATGCAGTGGTTTGAGTATGGTCAGCTCCCTCTGAAACCCATGTTAAAATTCTGAGATAATAAGAGATAGAATAGATAATTTGGATTCTGCCCTGACAAATGGATTAATCTATCCATGCAAAAAAAATGGATTAATGGGTGTCTATCATTTTAGGCACTTTTCTAGTTCTGGAAAGTCCTATAATCTTCCTTTTATTAATTCCACTCCTCCTTTACTTAATGTTCAGGTCTCATCTTCCCCAAGAAGGTTCTCTTGACCCCAGCATATGGATTTTTCCATATACACATAGCTACCTTGTTCATCCCTTCATCATTTGATTCAGCATACTGTCTTGTGGGATTTTTAGTTTGCTTTGTTGTTTGTTTTGGGTTTTTTTGTGTGACAAGGTCTTGCCATGTAGCCCATGCTGGCCTTGATCTTAAGATTCTCCTACCTCAACCTTCCAAGTGCTATCTTTTCCAAGGTTTTTTTTTTTTTTTTGTCGGTCATGGGACCTGAACTCTGGGCCTGGGCACTGTCCCTCAGCTCTTCAGCTCAAGGCTAGTGCTCTACCACTTGAGCCACAGCGCCACTTCTGGCTTTTTCTGCTTTATGTGGTGCTGAGGAATCGAACCCAGGGCTTCATGCATGCAAGGCAAGCACTCTACCACTGAGCCACCTTCCCAGCCCAAGTGCTGTCTTTTCCTACAGTTTTTTCTTTACTTAAAAGTCTTCCTAGCCAGGTGCTGGTGGCTCACGCCTATAATTTAGCTACTCAGGAGGCTGAGATCTGAGGATCACGGTTTAAAGCCAACCTAGGCAGGAAAGTCTGTGAGACTTTGATCTCCAATAAACCATCAGAAAACCAGTAGTGGCGCTGTGGCTCAAGTGATAGAGCGCTAGTATTGAGCTAAAGAGCTGAGGGACAGTGCCCAGGCCCAGAGTTCAAGCCCCACAACCAAAAAAAAAAAAAGTCTTCCTGATTAAACCATAGGATTTTTTTTTTGTTGGAATTAAACCTGAGGCTTCCATGTATGCTAATCTAGCATTCTCTACCAGTGAGCTCCAAAGACTGATTTCTCATCATCTATTATTGTGTCTCGTTTGGACTTGGTTTTATGATGGGGTGGATGTTAAATATTATTGTATACTTACTAATTGAACCTGAAGGATATTATGCCACACAAGATGAGCAAGGCACAGAAAGCCAAGCACAGCACATTATTATTTACATATGAATCTAAAATTCCTAGTGGTAGAGAATAAAATGGTGGTTACCAAAAG
This sequence comes from Dipodomys spectabilis, assembly GCF_019054845.1. Lineage (NCBI taxonomy): Eukaryota > Metazoa > Chordata > Mammalia > Rodentia > Heteromyidae > Dipodomys > Dipodomys spectabilis. Next base: position 5,292,898 of record NW_024870834.1, read on the forward strand.
CTGGCCATTGGAAGTTGTAACTGTTCTACAATAAATATCTGATGACTATGCTAGAATATATACTACAAAGATTTTATGTTGAGCCAGGTAGGACTAATAAGTTAAATGAATTGAAACTAAAGAAAGACTTCATTGATTGTATACTGTACATTTTAGAGAAGTTACTTTCAACCCTAGATTAACAGAAAAGAGAAGACAAAAGAGAAAAAGATGGCAGGAAACGGCTCAAGTAATTCAGCTTCATCTACTTCTGATGGTATGAAAGTATTTTGGTGTTATAAATATATCTTAGGTCTTTAAAAATAGGCTATACAGAAAATAGCTACTATATGGAGCAAAATTTGGCATTTATCAATTTAGACAATTTTATTTAAACAAGAAAAGTAATCTGTAAAAAGGAATGAAGGTTTTCTTGATTGCTGATGAAGTCAATGTGTTTTACAATCCAAAGTTACTTTGGAACACTGTCTATTTACAAGCTATTTATTATATGGTTACATATGCTATCGTCTGCATTATTACTTAAATTATAAAATAATTTAGCACTAAAATTATTTTAGGAATACGAGTAATATTTTGCATTCATAAGAATTACATAAATCAAGTTGCTATGACTCTAACTCAAACCACCTACTTGAGTTCTGTATGGGGCTCCATCCCTTTCCAGGAGCCTGAGTTAGCAGAAACACAAGGCCTTTCTTTTAACACAATCTTACCTGTAACCCAGCATGCAGAAGAACACTGGAGAAAGATCCCATTACACCAACTACTGAATTTTTTTTATTACTACTATATATGAGTCATCTTATTTCTGCAACTGCTTACCACCAGCCGGCTTTCTTCTTTGGGAGCTAGTCTCTCCAGGAGTTCACAGGCAAGCTGATAGCAGAGAATACTAGACTGGCATAAGTTACACTCAATTGCTTTTTCATCCTTCTGGCAAGAATGGGAGCCCCCCCAGGGGGCCTGGAAGACATTGTTTATAATAGAAATAATGTCCTTTGACAAGCTGTGCTCTAAACCCATTGTAATTCCATCATCTTGCAACTCCATCTGGAAGACAATGGAAAAGAGAGACACACATACACACAGACAAAAAAAAAAGAAGTTTGGTCCTTTTATCAAATATTCTATTGACACTACTTAGAGATAATTTTTAATAATTGACAGTATTATCATATTATTAAAGAATATAGTCTTCAAAAACAAGAATATACATTCCTTTCTATAAGCTCCTCTAAAAATAATATAAATACAAGTCAAAGTAATAGGAATTCTTTTAAGAATCATGTGTGAAATTTGAGAGTTTTTAAAAGTTATTTTTCAAGCATAACTGTGAGATTTTGCCCATTTAATAGAATGCATTTTTTTCCTCTATCTTTTGTGCAGTACTAGGGTTTGAACTCAGGGCCACATGCTTGTAAGACAGGTTCTCTTACCACTAAGTCACACCTCCAGTCCAGATTTTACCTATTATAAAAACAACTCTGCTCCTCACCTTGACCGTGGTTTCTAAAAGCTATTATCCACTGACAAGAGCCAGGTTTCCTTGGAGAAATGCCTGGCATCATTTCATCAAGGGCTAGAAAAATATAAAAATGAGCCTGAAACATATCTAGCTATGCTAGAAATCAAGGAAATGTGGAAGGCTGGAGATACGGCTTAGTAGTAGAGCACTTCTTTAGTGTGTACGGGTCCTGTGTTCTATCCACAGCAACACAAAAATTCACAGAGATAGAGAGACAGGAACAAAGACAGAGTGAAGAGAAGACCAAAAGAACCATCTTGACAGGACTCCCACTGACTATATATGGAACAATACAAACAAAACAAGTAGCACATTATAACCCACTTGATAAAATAAGAATTCAGTGGTGCATGTAGGAGTAATTAGATGAATAAATGTATGTCAGCAAAAAAGAAAACCTGTTCCTTTAGTAGAATATTAGCAAATAAATTTTAAAGAAATTATAGAATTATAATTATCATTAGGCAGTCATCATAGTAATAACAAATTTAAGAATGAATCATCCATCAACAAAACTAGTGAATTAAAATCTGATAAGAAATAGGAAGTCTTATAGTCTTGAAAGTATTCTCCCACATGTTACTAATTACAAAAGGTAACATATACTCATCCTCCATATCTCTAGGGGATTGACTTCAGAACCACCCACAGATTCCAAAATCCATGGGTGCTCAAATCCCTTATATAAAATGTCACAGTGTTTGCATATAACCTATGCATATCCTTCTATATGCCTAAAATCATATTAGGACTATTTTTAAGTAATACAATATGAATAGTTGCTATTCTGTATTGTTCAGGGAATAATAATAAGAACCTAAGTTCAGAATGGATACAATTTCTATTTTTTCAAATATTTTTGATTTGTGGTTGTGGTTGAATCTGTAGATGTAGAACCCAGGGGAACACACAGAGGGCTGACTGTAGTGACTTTATAAAGTAAAGAAAGTTGGCAAAAAAATCTCATTAACCAAGTGACCAAAGTTACCATCACCAGGAAGGAAGCTATTATATCTTCTGCCTATACAGGACATAGTATCACATCTGTGATCATCCTACCAAGATGTATGACTCCAATTAACATAAAGAAACATCAGACAAACCCAAACTGAAACACATTTTACAAAATAACTTGGCAGGGCTGGGAAGGTGGCTCAGTGGTAGAGTGCTTGCTTTGCATGCATGAGGCCCTGGGTTTGATTCCTCAGTACCACATAAGCAGAAAAACGCCAGAAGTAGTGCAATGGCTCAAGTGGTAGAACACTAGCCTTGAGCTGAAGAGCTGAGGGACAGTGCCCAGACCCAGAATTCAGGCCCCATGGCCGACAATAATAATAATAATAACTTGGCAATATTCTTCAGAATGTCAAGGATGTGAATGCTACATATGAGGGACTGTCCTGGACTGGAGAAGAGTAAGAAAGTAGAACCAATGGACACTGAGTGATTCTGGATTGCTCCTGGACCAAAAACACTTCTGCTGCTGTTCTTCTTATTCAGCTAGAAAAATGATATTGTTACTGTATCAATTTAAAAATGAATGATCTGGAGGTCGACAAAGTGGCCGAGCACCAGCTTGAGTGAAAAAGCGAAATGAGGTCAAGAGGCCCTGAGTTCAAGCCCCCACTATCAGCAAAAATATTTTTTTTACAATTTTACAAATTGTAAAAATTTTACAATTTTTAATTTTTACATTTAAATTTGTAAATAAAATTGTTCACAATTTACAATAAAAAGTTTTTACAAAAATTAAAATGTTTTACAAAAATAAATTTTTAAAAAATGAATCTTTTGTGTTTAAGGTTATATTACCACTATATTGCGGTGACATAAGAGAATGTCCATATTTTGTAGAAAATACTCCATTAAGTATTTAGGGATATGGGGATACCATGTTTGTAACTTACTCTTTAAAAAGATTAACCAGATTCGTGCATATACAAAGAGAGAAAAAGATAAAAGTGTTAACATATTAAGAATTTGAGGGAGAAGTATTTAGGAGTTCTTGGTAGTCTTCTTGTAACTTCTCTGCAAATCTGAAATACTTGTTTCAAAAAGAAAGTTACAAAGAAATGTTCTCGATGAAAGCTTAAAAACCTATCTTTTCAAGCTAGGAGCCAATGGCTCACACCTGTAATCCTAGCTACGCTGAAGGCTGAGATCTAATGATCACAGTTCAAAATCAGCCCAGGCAGGAAAGTCCAGAAGACTCTTAACTCTAACCACCAAAAAACTGGATGTGGAGTTGTAGGCTCAATAATGCCAGCTTTGAGTGAACAATCAGACAGTGCTTAGACCCTGTGTGAAAGCCCCAGTATCATCATAAAACTCATCTTCTAAAAAGATCTCCAAATAGTTGCATGCCAGTGGCTCACATATATAATCCTAAGTAGTCCAGAGGCTAAGATCTGAGGATCAGGGTTCAAAGCCAGCCCAGGTAGGAAAGTTCATGAGATTCTTCTAATTAACCAGCAAAAAGCTGGAAATATAGCTGTGGCTCAAGTGGTACTTGAGCAAAAAAGCTCATGGACTGTGTCCAGGTCCTGCATTCAAGCCCCAGGACCAGCACATATATAAATACATACCTATACACAAAAATAATCAAATAGCAATTTATAAAATATATTAAAATTAGCCCCATCACTAGAGAATTGTACTTTGTTCTTTTTGAAGATAACGATTATCCAGTTTGTTCAATCAACTTAGTCAACAGAATTAACTCTAATAATGCTAGTGTGCTTCTAAAATTCAAATCCTTCTCATGTTAATATCATTGTAGATATTCACACAAGTAGTTTTCATACTCTAGGAAATTCTCAAAGGAATCTCAAAAATGTCTTGAGTGTTGATGCATCCTTTTAGTAAGTGAGAAGATACCAATTCATATAAAAGAATTACTATCCAATGCCTCATTCTTCACCTCTGATCTAAAGGAAGCTCATGCTTCAGCTACCTGCTTCAGGAGAAGATCAAACATGAGGATGAAACAATTTAGATTCATTTCATCATCTTCACAATCAAAGTCAATAGTCCTTCCTCCTGGGTGTCCAAAATTCTTGAAAGGGCTACGAAATGGACTACGCATAGGACTCCGAAATGGACTCTGGAAAGGACTATGAAATGGGCTCAGCATATTATGCTGAGCTCGCCGACCAGGATCAGAGGCAACACTCACCTGTAAGAAAAAATGTCATGCATGAATATACTCAGAAGCTAAAATTACCATATAAAATAGTTGAGGACTCAATGGAAGGTGTTTCCAGCTATCACACTGAGTTCCTTTGACATTTCCCAATGGCCATATTCCCTCCAAATGCTCTCTATAGTCTCAAAACATAAAAACAAGAAGTAAAGCCTTCCAAATTTTCAGAGCAGTTGTTAGGTTCCTGACAGTTTAGATGAACTAGTATTCATCAGCAACCTAAAGAATGAAGACATTTGACTACATTCTCATCCCATCAAACATTTCCAATCAAATGAGATTAAACTAGATTGTCTAAACCTACTGAAAACCAGAACCAGAAAAAATGAGGGATTGAAAAAGGGAAGCACTGTAAGATAAATTTTAGATGGTAAGCACAGAATCTCAAATTGATATGACTCATTAAAGAACAATGACCTCTGGGATTATAATGATTAAACTATCATCAGAAAACACTTCACATCAAACCTATTATATTTGTTATTCTTCCTTTTCCCACCCCATGCCGAAACTAGGCCATCACTACCTTAATACCCTTACTTTATACCCAAGGATGCTATGGACTAAATTTTCCTTGTCTCCTATTACCTATCCAGTTGGGTTTAGTCAAGGAGAGACTGCAGCAGAAGAGCTGAAGCTGGACGGCTGAGTGGTAGGAATATTTCTCACTAACCTCTCCTGCTTTGGAGCTACATTCATGGAGTGTTGCTACTATTGTATATTTTCTTCCAGTCAGCCCTTTCTTGGGGTACTGCTCTCAGCCCAGAAATCTTTTCCTTCTTCCTTCAGCCCTAAGAGCACAGTAACTTCCGTCTGGACTGCTACTAGACTGTGGGTGATTCATCAATCCTTACTGTCTTTTAACCTTTACTGTAACTACAGGAAGAATCTTCATTAAAGGTTTTTCACTTATATCAAAGATAGATTTTGTAGCAGAGTTCTGCCAAATTATCTGTATATCACTCTATTTTCTCTCATCAAGATCCACAAACACCACTTTTAAAACAAACAGCAAGAGTAATCAGAATCCATGGATATTTATAATGTCATCTATGGGAACTCACTTCATTGAATACCAAGTATGATCCCATGATTATATTAGACTTTCTGATCCCTAATGGCAGGTGGAAATATTATGGGACTGTTCTATGGAGAGGCCTGATGCTGAGAGCATTGATTTCAGAGTTGAGAACAACCCTTAGGTGAAAGTCAACTTCTCCAAAACTGCTCATGGTCTGAGAATATCCCTCTATCAGCAGAAACTTTTTTCAGGTCTTCTCAGGTCCTCTCAAGTCCTCCACAGCAATATTATCAAAAAGTTCTTACAGTTTTGACATATTATTCTCATCCACAAAAGTACAAAGAAATCAAGGAAATGTATTCTATAGTTCACAGTGACAGCTTCCACCAGTTGACCTTCCCCAAACACATGGCAAATAGAAATAATTAATCCTCCAAATTCCTCACTCCCAACGAGAAATGCTGATATGCCAGTGGCTAGTAAAGAATTCTTATTAACTGGGAAACACTCTCCCCCACCAAAAAAAAAAAAAAAATCAGAACATATAACCAAAAAAGCTATTCTGTTTCCTTTATCAATGATGAGGAAACTAAACTTCAAACCAATTCAAAGGAAAATAAAAAGTCATTAACTTACTGATTAAGAGATTATACCAAACCTATCCTAATTAAATGTTTTACTTACTGTGATTAAAAGATTAATGGAACGAGATGTGATGAATTCCTAGTGAGATACTTTCAGATACTGATATAACTGACAGGAGTTTTATTTTATTTTAATCTTAACAAGTAAAACAAGAAATAATTACCCTTCGAGCTGCAAGGTTCCCTGCCAGTTCATTGACTCTTGATTTTCTTTGATTTGCCAGTTCTTTGACAGAATTAACTCCATCAGAAAACATACTTATTAAGAGTTGAAGTGGAACCGTGATATCTAACTCCGATAATACCTGAAGAAAAAAAAGGCACATATCCCCCGCAAAAAAACATGTAAACTGTAAAACTCAGAAAACTATATTTAACACTATTTCCTATTAACTATTAAGCTATTAAACATAAGGACATTTAACCTACACATATCAACACAATCATCATCAAAATTGTACAACAAGAAAATCAGTTATCTTTCATGTTTTTTTTTTTGGTTTTGGTTTTGTTTTTTTTTTTACTACCCCAATATCCACCATACTCCTTCCATCAAGTAAAATTTCTTTTGATGTTGTCTCTCCTCTCTATCCCTAATGACACTGGTCTTAGCTTGCATCTTCCTCTTGGAAGATGCAACAGACCTCCTCCTCCATTCTACACCTATTCTTTTCTGAATGCTCCACCTAATCTTGCCCTCTGCAACAAGTTCATGTCCTTCCAGGTTCTGGGAAGGAAGGCTGAAGAGAGTGGTAAACTCAAAAATAAGATCTGGTGCTTGAACTAGAAGAATCTGTAAGCAGTGGGAATAACAAAAACTATCAGACAGTAAACAGAATCTCCAGAGAGAAGCTGTATGGATACTGGAGGAAAGAATGATAACCTGGATTGGGATGAGGGGGTGGCAGTGTCAAATAGCAGAAACCTTCAAAGGAGAAAAATTTTTTGTTGAAATTTGAAGGATAAGTTGGAGCTCACTAATGGAGACACAGAGGTAAAGAAGTCATTCCAGGTAGAGGGAACAATGTGAACAAACCACTCTTTCAATCAATCATTCTCAACCTTTACAAGTAAAGGAGATTTCTCAGAATCCCAGACAGCTAGTAATATAAGCCCAAAAGGCACTATGAATTCAGTACTATTCTTGCATAAATTTATATTAGCCACAACTACAGCTACGTATAATTTAAATTTTAATCATTTATTCACCTATTTGTGATGTTAATCTGCAGTGATCCTTCATAATCATGAAATTTATGGGTTTCCCCAAAATTCCCCACTCTTTTACCTAGTTTTGCCTCTTAGAGGCAAAAAAGTATTGCTCAAAATGATCATAAATATTATTCACTTACATGAAGCCATAGTAAAGCTTGTTCCTGCACAGAGGAGGGATATCCTGTAAACCGACAACTAATAAAGCCAAACATCTCTTCCATTGAAAAAGGGAGAGGACAGAGCTCTATGTCAAACATTTTGCTGGAAAGAAGAGCAACAACGGTAAATGACCAATGAGCATACATTAGGCTCAACTGATACCACCAAAGTATGTCTAACTACACTCTATTAACAAAACCCTTTAGACTAGTTTGCGTTCTGAACTGTTATAATCATGTTCATTTGACTCTAAGAAAACATTTCACATCAGTAGAACAGTTGTAGATAATTCATCTGTAACAACATTAACATCCATCTTAGTTTAACAGAAAGAATTGATGCTCTAAGGAATTATAGTTATATCCTGGCATCTAAAAACATTTTCCCTTTGCACATTTCCAAAATACCATACCAATAATACCTAAAAATAGACCAATCATATAGTACATATACTTATTACTCTACAGGAACAAAATCTTTTCTGAACAATTTGAAATAATCTCAGCTCAATTTAACAGCTATTATATTAGAGGATTGTGAATTTCTTCACAGGTTTGTTTGAAAGGAGAAAATACATGAAATACATAGCAGAGTGCCACGGACACAGTAGACCTTCAGTAAATGTTAGGTATTATTGTAATTACAATGACTTCATTAAACTACTTACCCACCTTAATACTTCCCTGAATTCTTTTAATTGGTTATCAGGAACTTCTGTTCTGACGGCTTCCAGCCATTCTGGCATGATACACTCCCACACTGACTGGCTGATCACATTGTAGGGAATCAGGCAGAGGATCCGGCTGAGACCTTCCTTCAATTGAGTCACCGTGCTACAAGACTTATCCCAGTATCCACCAACCTGGAGGGGTTTATACAGTCATAGAGGAAAAGAACAAAACACATTCTTCACAATTGTAAAGGAAGAAAAAGACCACAGCCTATTGCACCCAAGTTCAAGGAAATAACGTTCAGAGTGAGAATTTTAAGAATTTACAAATTACCAGTAGGATCCATTAGTAACAGAAAGGAAAACATAGTTACAAATAGACCCAAATATTGCTCAGAGATTGAATTCCAACCACTACTGCAGACTTTCTACACCACATATAAATGAAAATTCCCATGATTTATTCCTAACAGAATGAAGCACTGTTGTTTCTAAAGCCTGACAAACCATTACCATATGCTCAGGTAGGCATTCCTGTGCTTCACAGAAACAATTTTCTACTGCCACCTGCTTTGTTAGGAAGATTTTTCTTTATGGAAAACACTGTTCTGTGTATTCTTCCACAGTGTTGTTTCCCTGAGTATTCTAAGGCTGGTTGAATCAATTATTTAAAAGATGCATTTGGGGTTGATAGAGTCCTTGTCTAGCATGCATGATGTCCTGGGTTTGATCCTAGCACCAGGAGAGAAAGAGAGGGGAGGAGGAGAGAGAGAAATCTGGGACAGGGGATTACATAAGCCAGTTTAATATTGGCTAGAGGCCAAGAGTAACAGAGAGCTAGCCTGGGATTTAGGATCTGGAACAGGAGATGATGAGGGGGTGTAAGGGGCAGAAAACTTTCTAGGCTGATGGGCTGCTTGTGCTGCTCTTGCTGAAGCTAGTTAGCACTGTACAGGCTCAGCTCTATTATTCTGTGCCACCAGCCAGGCCTGCTACTGGCCCCTACGGGAGAACAAGCTGCCACAGCTGTGGCACAAAGCATACTCCTAGCCTCAGGAGTTCCTCTCCTCATTAGATCTGTCCAAGAGATAAAATGTGCAAAATATAGTCAGTGTCATCTATGCAAATATCACAAGGAACCAGTATATGCTCCCATTTTGAGGCGCTTGCTAGACTCATATCAGCACTAGCATTATGGCAGATGTGGTCAATATCAAGAGGTAGGATGCACAGCCCTAACTCTGTTGCCAGTGCAACAACCATGGCTCCTGTGAGGGAGGCAAAAGCTGGTATGGGAGTATATCCATTAGCTTGGTGTCTCCAGTGAGACTTGCAACCTAAGGCCAGGATTGAGATGTTTAACCAGCATGAGCGGTGCTCTGGATTCAGACTGCCATACTATTACAGAGCTATACCTTCTGGAATGTGCATGACTATGGTGTGTATGCTCGCTGTCTCTTTCTCTCTCTCTGAAGACAATGATGGCAGATATCTACACCAACAGCTGCAGTGGCAACTCAAAAAGGAAGGTTAATGACACTAGTGATACCTGTGCCTGTGGACTACTGTGTGAAACATGGACAAGACAGGCTCTGGTGGCTCACATCTTAATCCTAGTTACTCAGGAGGCTGAGACCTAAGGATCTTGTTTGAAGCCAGCCCAGGCAGGAAAGTCTATGAGACTCTTATTTCCAATTAGCTGCAAAAAGTCATAAGTAGAGCTGTGGTTCAAGTGATAGAGCCTAGCCTTGAGCACAAAAATCCAGGTCTAAAGTTCACACCCCAGAACCAGAAGGAAAAAAAAAAAGACCAATGTAATCACTTACCTTTCTTGCAACACTTATGTAAATGACTAGATCAAATTTAATGAGTCTAGATTTATTTTGTAAGCTAGAGTAATCCTACTTTGATCAAAATGGAAGCTATAAGCTTTCTTTATGGGTTATCAAATTCTACTACTCATCATCTCTGAGTTATTTTTGATCTCTTTATACACGAAATTCTGCCATCATTTTCATTCTGTCAGTAATTAATATATCTACATTCTCTGCTTTTCTTTTTTTTGGGGGGGGGGTCCAGTTGTGGGGCCTGAACTCTGGGCCTGGGTGCTGTCCCTCAGCTCTTCAGCTCAAGGCTAGCGCTCTACCACTTGAGCCACAGCACCACTTCCAGCTTTTTTCTTTTGGCTTATGTGGTGCTGAGGAATCGAACCCAGGGCCTCATGAATGCAAGGTAAGTACTCTACCACTGAGCCACCTTCTAAGCCCACTCTGCTTTTCTTACGTGGCATCAACTAAGAATGAAAATCTAACTGCCTAGATCGTTATTAAGACTGAGTAGTCACGTTTCAAAACCCTACAAGCTGAAGCTTTAAAACTTGGTATAACTTCAAAGGACTTATAGTTTGAGTCACTCACTAAGTTCACCATTTACCCACAATATTTCATGTTGTACTTGGAAATATCCAAAACTGTGACATTAACAGTCTCACCCCACCATCTAAGACACTTATAGGCCAGAAATCTACCAAATCTTCTCACTTGATGGCCTCTGGACTCAGAAACTAGGTTTATGGTCTATTCCAACCATCAATTTTTTTTTTTTTTTTTGGTCAGTCATAGGGCTTGAACTCTGGACCTGGGCACTGTCCCTTAGCTCTTCAGCTCAAGGTGAGTGCTCTATCCCTTTAGCTACAGCGCCACTTCCGGTTTTCTAGTGGTTTATTGGAGATAGGAGTCTCATGGTCATTCCTGCCCGGGCTGGCTTTGAACAGCGATCCTCAGATCTCAGCCTCCTGAGTACCTAGGATTATAGGTGTGAGCCACCGGCGCCGACTCCAACCATCAAATTTTTTAAAAATTGCTTCTTTGTGCTAATCTCTGCTCTTTTTTCCTCTTTTATTTCCTCTCTTATTTCATAATTTCTAACCTAAAGCTTCTCTCCATAGCAATTTTTTTGCAGGTGAAACTTGAAGGGAGGATCCAGAGGAAGAAATGTAGGGATCTATTCAAATCTCCAAAGCTGATACCAAGATTAACTGAAATATTTAGTCTAAAGAAACATAAAGTAATCTTATTTGGACTTCCAGTGTTTAACTAAAGCAAAACATCCTGAAAATACACCTCTTCAGTGGGAATTTCCTGTGAATTCAGCTGCCAGGCAAAAAGTAAAGTTTCTGGCAAACCTCCATTAACATCAAAAAGGAAAAAGAAACACACTTCTTTAACTTCTTGATTGTCTTTTCAAAAGACAAAACAACAAGAAGACCCTATTTGTTCACTTTGGTATGTAAATCTTTTTATCATTGACTATTCTGGTTGTATTTTATCATTTAGCACTAATCTATTATGAATTAACTTGCTGGCCTCCAAACAACTGGACTCAATTTAAAAGAAGAAAGTTTTCTTCCCTACAAACTATTTGTTTTTAACTTCTACAATCAGATCATATCAATCCTTCATTATTTTAAGGGAAATCATAATAGAAAAACACCAGCATAGGCAAAGAACTCCAGGAAATGGGAACTTTATATTATATAAAAATTCAGTTTTATAAATGAGTCAGTAGGTGGCACCATCAAAGACAGAAGTATATTCTAATCTCTGAGTCCTGAAAATCAAATGAAATCTATTTCTTCAGATGGACTAGGTTCTATTTTATCCTTAAATGTCCTATTTTTTTTTAGCACAGCATTAAGCTGAAAATTGCCTGAAGGCTTTTTTGAAAGGAAACAAAATATCACAAATAAAAATAAAACCTAGAAAATACTTTGAAAAAAAAAAAAACCCATTTCCTGAACTGTTGCCAAAAAGTGATTCTGAGCATCCTCCACTATGGGTTAGACAGAAATTACACTGGAATGAAGAATACCAGTTCTTCCCAGCCACACATCTGCAGCCTGTGGTCCAATGAATCAGAAGCAAGAGTATCAACACAGAGGAACCCATCGATTGAACTAGGGGACTGGGGGCATTTGGGCAGTTTCAGAGCCATCTCAGCATTTCAAATGGCTACTATTACTGAAGTAGGGAAGTCAGGTCTGGCTGGCACCATACTGGCCACATGTGGATGGTAGGGTCTGGCATCTTGTCTTCATGGTGGAGGAAGGTGAAGTGAAGTCCCTGCCTCCTAAGTGATGGGTGTGCCTGAATCCCTGGAGGCAGGGGCAGGCACCTGTCAGTCCAGTGACTGGGACTGGGAGTTTCCTGTGACCCTGCCCCCTGACCTACCATATTTAGGCCTGTGCCAGTTCAGGCACCATTATCCCATGCCACGTGTCTCCATGTTCCTGTCCGGTCTCCTGGCTACTCTTGGGTCACCATGGCATCCCACTTCAGCTCTCCATTGGAGCTGAATTGGCTTGCTGGTTTTGTTTCTGTTCTTTCATTCCTCTCTGACCTGTTTCCTAACTGTGTTAAGTATATTTGCCGGCTGCAGGTCTTTGTAACAATTGGCTACCTGCAGACCGCTAGTGCTCCAATAAAGACTTCTTGATTCGATCCTACAAAATGTGGCTTCTCTGATTCCTCACTTTACAAAATTACCAGAATCTTAGGCCAGAGGCCCAAAAGGAAGGAGGGCAAGAAATCAGGTCTAGCACTCGGTCCAGAAATCAAAGGGCAATACTGCTGATGAAAAGTAGGAAAAGAATTTAATATTCAGTAAGACGATACTAAAAAGATAAAGAAGATCAAGTGTATCAGTACTACCCTCAGAGATACTGGCAGTGTGATTCAGCAAGAAAACAGAGAAGCCACATTTTGAGAGGATGAGTTCTGAGTCTTTATTAGAAGGCCAGTAACTGCAGGCAGACTCTTGTCACGAAGACCTGTAGCTTCATGAAAACACTTAATACTATTAGAAAACTGAACCATGGAGAGCAGGAAAGGAAAGAAAGAGCAGAAGAACAATACCAACAAACCAGATCAGCTCCAATGGTGAGCTGAACTGGGAAGCCATGTTGACTGGGTGGAGAGCCAGGAGACACTACACAAGCAGACAGAAGACACATGGCACTGCTACCCATGCCTGAGATGGTTCCGGCCTAAATAGGGTCAAGTCAGGTGGAAGGTTCACAAGGCACTGGAGAATTCACAACCCAAGACAGGCAGGTCCAAGTCCTGGCCCCTGCCTCTAGAATTCAGGCAAGCCCATCACTTGGGAGGCAATACTTCCCTGCCTCCACCATGAAGACAAGATGGTGCCAGTTAAACCCACTTCCCTATCATCCACCATGTAGCCAAGATGGCGCCAGCTAAATTCAGCAGCCCTACTTCATTACAACAACTCCCAGATTAAATAGGGAAGATGGGAAGAAGTGTGCACAGTCAAGCAGTCTTAGTCAAACTGAGGTCCTATCAAGGAAACTGCTTTGCAAGAGTCTCCACATGGAGCTGAGAAAACTGCCCTTACTCTGAAGTCAGGCTAAAGACCATTTCATTTGCTTCAAAGATCTATAATCCTATAAGGGAGAGGGGCAAATCAATTCCCATGAAATGACTATTCCTGTTTAGGAGGACATCTCATCCTGTAATAACCTGCTTTCAAGGTTCTGCTATTCCTAGAAGGTATGAGACGAGAATCAAAGACTTCTAGGTGCCATTAAAGAGGTTTGAAAGGAGAATATTGTAAATGCTAGCAATTGACAATCTGTCGAAAATACCTTAGTTACTCTTCCATTAGTGTCTTCAGCCTGAAGAGAGAAGACCAGCTTGAGAGGAATACTTCTTAAATGACTAACATGCCCACATGCAGGGTTGAACAAGAATCTGATCCAAAGGTTAATACAAAGGAGGCAGATACAAGACAAGGTGAAGACAAAGATTTTAAGCTTTATCCTACTTTTATTTACTTATCAGGCATTTGCTGGCCCAAGTGAGGAGTCTGTGTTTTTAGCAAAAACCCCCAAGTCCCTGCTTTATTACCATCATCTCTGAAAGTATACAAAAAACCACAGAAGTTCTGAGTCTCTCCATTAATGTGCAAGCCAGGAAAATCCTGAGCCCTAACAACTTCACAGAAATGTCTGCTGTCAATGTTGGTTCCTTCTGAATAAAAAAATAAAAAACCAGTAATGTCAAGGAAGACTATTTCCTTATTATTTTTCATTAGTATTTATTTATAGGTATTAGTAAGATTTAAATATTGAAGTGTCAAAATTAATGCGTACATTAGAAATTTCAGTTTCTGTGAATAAAACTAGTTCACATGTTGGTAACTTTTCTTTATATATTGACTGTGAAATTAATTTGTCCATTAAGACACAATAGAAATTCTATTAAAAGCAAATATTAAGTCAGTGCTCTTTTTTTTTTACTTAAAGATTGATTTGTGGTACTCAGAACTCTTTTTGTAATTATTTCCTTACATCTTAAAGATACCTCACAAATTCACCTGCCATTATTTCCCCTCCTAAACCAGCATCAAAGCACCTCTCTGAACATGCAGTGGCTAAAGTAAACCTCTTTGGCTATGGACCAGAATAAGAGGAGAACGCTGGACATCTCCTGCACACATTTCCAGTACTCGGGCAATCACGGCAGTGTTTAATGCCTACTCCTTCCTACCAACTAGGCCCAAGCCAATGGCTGCTACTTACCCTAGCAAATTCCATAGGTTTGGGCAGAAGGCACATGACCATGACGTCAAAGCGAACATCGCATACCGTCTTCAACCACTTGGTGACAAATTGAGGCTTCAGTTTTTCTACCAAGCTTCCAACTTCATCGTCCATCATATACGCTGTGGAGTGAAACCACTGAAACACCATGGCCACTAGCCGGGCCAGGCTCTCTGTAGGCGTGTTCTCGCTGGGTGTGCAGAGGCTAACCTGTGGTAGGCAGAACAGATCCTTGTTCAGCCACTATACATTTTTACAAAATTATTACATGTCAATTTAAAGGCAAAAAAAAAAAGAGAAAGGATGTTCAGATAGTCCATTTGGGACAGGAAGTTTTACAAATGAGAATCACTTGTCCAGAGATTGTTTTCCTCCCAACAGGAACAGAGGAACTACATCTACATCTAATTAAGATTTTACCTTTCAGTGAAGCATTTTTTGTCCTATGAATTATCTATGTCATAACCTGCATTGGATAAATACTTCCTAAAAGTTAAGTCCACAGAGTGATATTTCATCAATCTTCAGTGAAAAATAATCTAAACGGCAAAGTGCTGGTGGCTTGTGCCTTTCATCTTAGCTACTTAGGAGGCTGAGATCTGAGGATCGCAGTTTGAAGCCAGCCTGGCCAGGAAAGAACATGAGACTCTGATCTCTAATTAACCACAGAAAAAGCCAGAAGTGGCACTGGGGCTCACATGGTAGAGCACTAGCCTTGAGCAAAAGAATCTCAGGGACAGTGTTCAGGCCCATCATTCAGCTGTAACATCAGAAGCAAGACTTACAAAATCAACAATTAAACTCCAATTTGGTAAACACACACACACACACACACACACACACACACACACACACAAACTTTTTCATGAAACCACATGTAAGCATAAAAAAGATGTATTACTGTGAGGATTTAATCAATTTTGCCAATAGGCAAAATAAAGCTTGCTTCTCTGTAGAACTGGTATATTCAGCTGGCTTAGTACACAAATGATGGGATATAAATTATAAAGAATCTAATACTAGAAACTGTCCCATGTGTTTCCTGTCAAAAAGGTGTGTTTCAGCCAGGCAAGGCCCTGCACTGAATGTCTCCTTTGCTTGTTTATTCAAGTCAATTAGAAAGTCAATTAGCTTTTGGGGCGCAGGGGAGGAGGGGAATCCCAGGATTCTGGGGTGGGATTTGAAAATTGTTATTTTTTAAGTTTTTTTAGGTAAATCTCATTGTACAGCCCAGGGAAGACAACTACCCCCCATTCTAAGGGTAATTTTTCAAAGAATAGGATGGTTTCCTCATCAGTGCAATGTTGGAGTGAGAAACAAAAAACCAGAACAGTTCATTTCTTTTCTTACTAAGAACCATATTCCAAATTGACTGAGCAGTCTCTGGTCGTGCTTATCATCGTCCTTGTTATCAAAGTCAGCATTATCCAGGGAATGGTGGGAAGATGAGAGGCCCAGCTGCCGCCGCCGATTCAACTCATGTTCCCGTTGCTCAGCGTGGAACTCTGCTTCTTTCAACAAGCTGGCAATAAAGGGTGATTTCAAGTTAGACTAAGGAAGAATCACATCTGAGACCAAACCTATTCAGAACAATGAGTTCATGAATACTCAGGCATCTCAAATAATTCTCCCTCCAATTGGTAAAATTACTCCAAGAACCTTAATTTCATTTTCTTATTGTTTATCTTCCGTTCCCAATTCAAAGATCAACAAACTGAAACACAAAGAGGTTACTTCTGCCCAACAATTTTAAGCAAGTTGAACTAATGCCCCTGACTTCTGGTTCACCCCCAAGGTTTCTTTGTACCTACAGTGAAACTATGTGAAAAATAATTCTACATTCAAGGAGAATTTGAGCTCTTAAGGCCCAAATGGGGAAAAAAATAACATTAACTATCTAGCATTCGAAGGCCACAAAAGAGGCAATAGAGAATTCTTTTTAAATTCTCTCAAAAGTACTATTGAAAAAAATAGTCATGGGGCTGGGAAGGTAGCTCAGTGGTAGAGCACTTGCCTTGCATGCATGAGGCCCTGGGTTCGATTCCTCAGCACCACATAAACAAAAAGAAAAAAGCCGGAAGTGGCACTGTGGCCCAAGTGGTAGAGCGCTAGCCTTGAGCTGAAGAGCTGAGGGACAGCACCCAGGCCCAGAGTTCAGGCCCCATGACTGCCCACCACACCCCGCCGCAAAAAAAAAATAGTCATGTTGATGAGGGTTCAGCAAAAACTATGTACTTTAGTATTGTAATCTATTAAAGTATCATGAGTTATAGAGACCATTTGACGAATCAGTACACGTGTGCTAAACTGCCCTAAAAAAAGTAAAAATAGGAAAACCCAAGCACCAGTGGCTCACGACTGTAATGCTAGCTACTCAGGAGGCTGAGATCTGAGGATGGCAGTTCAAAGCCAGCCTAGTCAGCTAAATCCATGATACACTTATCTCAAAGTAACCACCAAAAAGCTAGAAGTGGAGCTGTGGTTCAAGTGGTAGAGTGCTAGCCTTGAGCAAAAATGTTCAGGGACAGTGCCCAGGCCCAGAGCTCAAGCCCCAGTAGGAGCACATACTCATACACACATGTGAGCACACACTCACGCATACACACAAACAGAGGAAAAGCACAATAAACAAAGATATTAGCTACTGATAAAAGGAAAAAAATGAACAAAATCTAAATATGGAATGGTGAAAAGAAACAAGTTATAACCAGATGGTATTATGTATCCATTAGAAAGGGATAAATATGGAACTTCACAACATGGAAAAGAGCTAACTGCATGCTAGATCAAAAAGAATCACAGATTCTCTGTGATTACAAATACATATATATATGCATATATAATGCATTTGCATAAAACTAGACGATACCTAGATTTGGCTGAAAGTCAAACATGATGATGATGATGATGACAATGATAGCAGCAATAAGGCTAGGTTGTTTTTTGGGGGGGAGGACTGTGTTTCTGAAATGTTTAACAAACTTTTTAAAAAAATTTCCACTATGCATCAGCACTGAGATAAGGAGATAGTCCCTCTTCTTAGACATTTAGCTTATTGATTTTTTGTTTGTGTTTTTTTGTTGTTGTTGTTATTGTTTTTTACAAAATCTTGCTCTTAGCAGACAAAAAAGAACAAGTCTAGAGATTATCAGTTCAAATGCCTCTTTCTCTGTCTTCTAAGAGAAGGAGAGAATTTCAAATCCCATCTTAACTCCTTCCCCTTAAGACTTAGCCCAGTATCCCCTTACTTGGAGCTCGACCACACCTTATTGCTCATAAGCAGATAATTTTTTCTTACGGTTTTGCCTAGGCTTCTGGCTAAGATCACTGCCCCTCAATCCAGGATCTCTACACCCATCCCTAACTCTGATGATGCTCCTAAGCCTCTGCTCAGTGCTGTGTGTCCCTGTACTCACCAATGTCCACCACAACTATACACATAGGTTTCCTGGTTCCTTCTGAGCCACTGGAGGACACTTCTGTCTCCCAAGAGCCTAACATAGTATCTGACACATAACTAGCATTCAATAAAAATATTTGTATTAATTAAAACAATATGTACTAATTAAAACAATGTGATGGCAACACTGCTATGCTGAGGACATCTGAAGCTGGACTGAATTGACCCATCTCAGCATGGGAGGAAGCTCAAAGCCAACATGTGTCTTTAGGGCATGCTGTCATAAACGTGGTTACCTAATCACCGCCTCTACAGCGCAGACCAGCTCCTCAGCGCCGCACTCCCGGGTGTTGATGGGGGGTGGGGAGGTCTGATAGAGGTGGGTCTCCGAGGCGGCCCCCACCTCATTACTGTGGTGATTTGAGTGGCATCTTTTGCAGTACCGAACAGGTCTGTTGCCGTGACGACCGCAGCACCCTGCAGAAAAGCAGGTAACGACTGCTCTTCTCACATGGGAACTGCAGTTCTAGAAGCAGAAAAGGTGGCATCAATTAAAATAGACTGCTAAGGTAGACGTGGCTTAAGAACTAGAGCAAATGGAAACTTTAGGGACCACTAGAAGGGACAGTGCATTTCACAAGTACATCCAGGTTTCCAAAATGCAAGTTAGATCCAGTGACAGTTAAAAATAAAGGTGAGAGGTGTCTTTTCCTAGGGAGAGAGGTAAAATAAAAAAAGAAAATGTAGAGGTCAGGGTATCTGTGTTGGGAAACCAGGGAACAAAGGGGATTCTTTCTGGATGATCCAACTTACTGTTTTAAGAGTTTTCAACAGAAATATAAAGACAAAAATTAGAATGGTGCTCCAGAAAGAACACAACACAACGGAGTAGAAATGGAAGACTCAATTCCCAAAATTGTTTTAATCAGCACTCAAAGAGCAGATTTCCACGGCAGTACATTGTCCTTGTGGCATTTAAGGGCAGGTAGGGAGCATGCTGTGCCGAGCTGAGTTGATGGCCCCAAAGCAGGCCTCTCCACTCCCACCAACTGTCATTCGATGAAGACCTAAAGAATATGTCAGTGACACCACAGGGACACACTAAAACACAGTGAGAGCCACTCACAACAGATGAAGGGATGGAAATGTGAAGAGTGAAGTAGCCTAAGCAAAGCTCCTCTGAGTCCAGGGATGCTCTTGACAAGAAGCAGGGCAGCGTGTGCAACAAAGAAAACTGAGAAGCTATGGGAACACCCTGAAGTGAACAAAAGACATGTGCCCGAGCCTGTTAGTGATGGTACCAGCACACACTCTGGATCTACAGAGCTTTCTTAGCCTTTTAATAATGCTCAACAGAGGTGAACACCTCAGTGGAATGTAACATCCTGGCCTTCAGAGTTTTGTGAGGCCTTCAGAACCTTTGTGACAGAAATCTCTGGTAGAGACGAGGAAGAAGGCAAGCACAAAACCTCCATCAAAATAATGACAGTGGGCTGGGAACTGGTGGCTCCTGCTTAGAATCCGAGCTACCTGGGAGACTGCGATCTGAGGATCACCATTCAAAGCCAGCCAGGGCAGGCAAGTCTGTGAGACTCTTATCTCCAATTTACCAACCAAAAAGGCAAACATAGAGCTGTGGCTCAAGGGGTAGAGTGCTAGCCTTGACAAGAAAAGCTCAGAGACAGTTCCCAGGGCCACATAGTCAAGTGGCAGTACTGGTACACAGACCAAAAAAAAAAAGAGAGAGAGAGAGAGAGAAGGAAGGAAGGGAGGAAGAGAGGGAGGGAGGGAGGGAGGGAAAGAAAAAGGGAGGGAGGGAGAGAAAGAGGGAGGGAGGGACAGTAAATTGAATTGCTTAAGAGAATCGCCATCTCAAAACAGTTTTTCCACTCTGATTTTAGCACAAGGACACCAAGTTTAGATATTAGTGCTAGAAAAAAAATTCATTTTTTAAAAACAGGAGTCAGGTCAACAAACCACGGAAGCAAAATGCAGATACAGGCCATTCTATTTTCAGAAATAACAGTCTCTTCAGACATCCGTGTGTATATTGTCTTAAAGTATTTTTCATCTGTTATTTTCTTTTCACTAATATTTTTTTTTGTAGTACGGAGGACTGAATTCATGCTTGTGAGGCAGGCCTTCTACCACTTGAGCCAGGCTTCCAACTCCTGTTTTGTAATGGTTACTTTTCAGGTAGGGTCTCACTTTATACTCTGGCAGGACTACACTTAATCCTCCTATTTGTGCTTCCAGCTTCTTTGGGGATAACAGGCCTGTGCTTCCCCAGCTACAGCTGGATGGCAGCAACATGCTACTGAGCCCTGCAATTGGCTGAATTGTAGTTTCTTCAAACATTTTTCTGCCCAGGATGGCCTTAATCTCTTGGATTATAGGCTTAAACCACCATGTCCAGCTTTTTAATAATAATTTTGAACAACAAAGTCATTAGCTAAAATAAATTTGATGCTTGTGCTAAGATATACTGTCATTATTCCTCTTTTCATAAGCAATTAATATTTATTGAAATCTTATAATACGTTAGATCCTATGAGAAAGGCTTTAAATGGGTTATATAAACATTACAATACCTCTATAAGGCCCATGTTATTTTGTCCCCAGTTTTTAAGTAGAGAAACTGAGAGTTTAGAGGGGATTATATGTTTCCCAAGTCCATACACTGCCCTTCTTTACTCATATTCTTTGGTATAAAAAAGGGTAGAGCCACAACCAAAGAGATTAACGCCTAGGAGGTAGGACTAGAGAATAGACTGTGCCTTGGTGGCTTTCAGTATTTCTGTGGACCTGTTAATATATGGCTGTCATTCCCTCACTTTTTACATTACAGTCTATCCCAGTGATCTATCTGTATCAACACTGTATCTTTGCTGCGCAATGGGCAGAGAATGGAACTCTCATTCACAGACATTCACAGCAAGAAACACAAGTAAGAAAACAACCTCAAAGAGCCCCATACACACCCAGACCCGACTTATATGAGAAGACCTTGGCCGCCAGCCAGAATTTTACACGTAAGGAGTCCTACGGAAGAGCATCCTAGACACTCTTCTCAGAATGAGAGCTTAGTCCCTTCCTCTTGAATCTGATGGGCATGTGGCTGCTTCAATCATTAGAGTAGGGGAGCAGTGATGTTTAGATGTCTCTCAAGGCCAGGTTATAAAAAGGCATACAACTTCTCTCTGGCTATCTTGGAACCTTCTCTCTTTAAAAGTTTTCCTATGGAAATATCCCTTCCAGAATTCAAGAAAGACCACATTTAGGTCTGTAGTTAAAAGCATCAACTAACCTTGTCTTCAAGTCACCCATTCCAGAAACCAAACATGATCTAGAAGATTCTAGATAGTTCCAGTCTTCAGGTATCCAAGTCTGCCCTAATAAGGCTCCAAACATTATCAAGTAGAGACAGGTTAGCTCCACTGTGCCCTGTCCAAGTCTCCAGCCCACAGAATTTATTAAGTAATTGCTTATTGTTCTGAACTACAACATTTTAAATTTTCTTACATGGTATTTGCAAATACACATGATATATTAAATAAAAGGCACCCTGCTTTGTTATCATATATCCTAATTCTAAACAATATCAAATACTCTCCCACCCAGTTTTTTTTTGTCAAAATTCTAAACAACTAAATCTTAATAATTGATCTGAAAGTTCTCAGCCCAGGTGGGCTCAGCTATAAAAACTTATTGTCATAGTAAGCAAGAGAGAGTGTGTTTTCTTAGATTCAGATTCAGTGGGGCATGATTTTGTTTTTGTTGTTTTGTTTCTTGCACCAGGGATGAGCTTGAACTCAGGGCCTGGGCACTATCTCTTAGATTTTTCATTCAAGGGTAGTACTCTACCATTTGAGGTACCTTCTGATTTTCTGTGGTTAATTGGAGATAAAACTCTCAGGGACTTTCCTGTCATCGCTGGCTTTGAACTACAACCCTCAGATCTCAGCCTCCTGAATATAGCTAGGATTCATAGGAATGAGCCATCAGCATCACACTCCATCTAGAACATTTTGACTTTGAAGAGACAGTATGTCCATATAAGCCTTTTGTTTTTACTTTCAATACAGTATTCAGTAAATTATTTGAGATATTTAGCATTTCACTGTAAAGTAGGGTTTGTGTTAGATGATTTGGTCCAACTATATGCTAATGTAATGCTCTAAGCTGTTTTTAAGGTCAGCTATCATATCTGATAGGTTAGGTACATTAAATTCATTTTTCAACTTACAATGGGTTTATTGGGACATAACCTCATCTTAAGTCAAAGAAGATCTGTATTTCAATTGAGATAAATCATGGCAGATAAAGCTGATAACTCCTCTTCATCTTTTACTTCTGTGTTACTTTGCTTGTTTATTGTTTTTGAAGCAGAGTCTCACAATGTAGCCCAGGAAGGCCTGTGCTCATGATCCTCCTGCCTCTAGCTGAGATTACAATCTCTTCATCTTTCATTGTTTATTTCAAACCTACTGCCCAAAAAGGCAAGAACACAAACTGTGACCAGAGCAAGCTCAAATAATTCTGAATTGTTATGAACTTAATGGAAGGTATCAAAAACAATATTCATGGCTGGGAAGGTGGCTCAGTGGTAGAGTGCTTGCCTTGCATGCATGAGGCCCTGGGTTTGATTCCTCAGCACCACATAAGCAGAAAAAGCCGGAAGTGGTGCTGTGGCTCAAGTGGTAGAGTGCTAGCCTTGAGCTGAAGAGCTGAGGAACAGCATGTAGGCCCAGAGTTCAGGCCCCACGACTGACAAAGAAATATATATTCATATAAAAATATAACATTTATTAAGAGGTAAGTAATAAATATTGCCAATTTGAAACTTATTTCTGTTTTTTAGTTTTGTTTTTGTTGGTCATGGGGCTTGAACTCTGGGCTTGGGCACTGTCCCTGCGCTCTTCAGCTCAAGGCCAGCGCTCTACCATTTGAGCCACAATGCTACTTCCGGTTTTCTGGTGGTTTATTGGAGATAAAACTCTCAGGGACTGGGGCTGGGAAGGTGGCTCAGTGGTAGAGCACTTGCCTTGCATTCATGAGGCCCTGGGTTCGATTCCTCAGCACCACATAAGCAAAAAGAAAAAAAAGTCTGAAGTGGTGCTGTGGCTCAAGTGGTAGAGCGCTAGCCTTGAGCTGAAGAGCTGAGGGACAGCGCCCAGGCCCAGAGTTCAGGCCCCACGACTGGATCCCCCCCCCCCCCCAAAAAACAAAAAAAACTCTCAGGGTCTTTCCTGCATGGCTGGCTTTGAACCACAATCCTCAGGTCTCAGCCTCCTGAGTAGCTAAAGGATTACAGGGGTGAGCCACCGACGTCTGGCTTTGAAACTTATTTCTAAAAATAATTTTGTCATATAAAAAGAAGTGCTATGTCAGGCACTGGTAGCTCAGCCTCTACTCCTAGCTACTAAGGAGGCTGGGATATGAGGATCATAGTATAGTTCAAAGCCAGTCCAGGCAGAAAAGCCTGTGAGACTCTTATCTCCAATTAACTATCCAGAAAGGCCAGAAGTAGAGCTGTAGCTCAGAGTGGTAAAGTGCTGGCCTTGAGCACAAAAGGTCAGGGACAGTGCCCAGGCCCTGAGTTCAAGGCTAAGACCGATACACACACATACAGAGAGGTGGAGGGGGAAGGAGAGGGAGAAGGAGAGGGAGAGGGTGAGAGAAGAACTTCAAGCCAAATGTGGTGGCACACTTCAGTACTTGAGAGGCAGAAGCAGGAGGATCTTGAGTTTGATGCTGATTTATTACACTATATAGCAAGTATATGGAGAGACTCAGTCTTGAAAATGAAAAGGGAGAGAGAAAAGTTAAAAAAAAAAACATCTATTCTAAGTCTCAAATATGTTAGGTATGGCATCAAAACCAAGACATGCTGGTTACAAAAATAAAACTTAAGCTGGAGATGAGGTTCAGCTGTTGAGTGTTTGCCAAGCATTTACAAGGCCCTGGATTTGATCACCCAGGTCATTCTCAGATAGCAATCCCCCTGTCTCCTGTGTATCTGAGATTACAGACATGAACCACCATACACAGCTTATTTGTTGATATGGGGTCTTGCTAACTTTTTGCCTGGGCTGGCATCAAGCATATTCTCCCAAGATCTGCATCCCAAGAGTCACTGGGATTACAGGCATAAATCACCACTCCTAGCCTTTGAAGGTACATTATAACAATTTTCAGAAAGATATAAAGTGGTGTACAGTTGATCCCTGAAAGCAGATCAGTGCATCTAATAATTATTGTGCAGGCTGAAATTACCAAAGTATGTGAAAAAAAACCTATCTCAAAAATGATTATTTGGAGACCCAGAACTCCAATAAGAATCATTCATTGAAAGTGGTTTCATGAATCCAGGAATTTTTTTTCAGTGCTGAGGACTAACCCTAGGGCCTTGTTATTGCTAGACAAGCACTCTACCACTGAGCTACAACCCATTTCTTATTTTTTTTAAGACAGGGTCTTACTATATAGCCCAGACAGGCCTTAAACTCACTATGCAGACCAGGCTAGCCTCCTGCCTTCACTTCCTCAATGCTGGGATTACAGGTGTGTACCACTAAGCCCAGTGGAAATCCATGAATATTTCAGGAAAGGCATACTAGACACCTAAAACTAAAGTGGAAAGATACAATTCAAAATGAAAAAAAGGTCTGTAACATCCCAGCTTCTAAACACAGGCAGCAAACAGACTGAGGCACTTGCTGCATGCAACACAGGCCATTTTCTTCCTGAAAAGGAATCAAGGCCTCAGAAGGATGGGTGGGTTTCAAAACTACTCCTAAGAAGCAAAACCAGATTCTAATAAAGGCACATCCACTGTCCCTACAAGAGTGGCAGGAGCTGCTGGCGTGTTCATTGCTGGAGCCACTGTTGACCTGAGACTGCTCTCTGCTGCTGTTGCTGCTGCCGCTTCTTTCTGGATAGATGCCTGCCTGCTGCTCTTACCCTGTCCCTACTTCACCATTTTGCCTTGGGTGAGATGCAGTAGATAATTTTCCTGGTTAGTCCACACGTCTCTAAATCAAAAGAAACTGTACCAGTGATTTTCCTCAGTGACCTTTACACATTTAGATTATGAGCACTTAAACTTTAAGCCTGTGGAGTGTCTTGTGGTGAACATATTTTGTATATGGAAAGAATTTACATAATTGTGTATAGAAAAAAAGATTGTGTTAGAGTAAATACAATCAGCATTTTTTTTTGCCACTGTGATAACCAGGAAAGTCCCATTACCCTACTTCTTGAATCTGGGCTGGCCCTGAAATCTGCTTTACCAAATGCAATGCAACAGAAAGGATGCTGTGTGACTTCTGAGCTTCCATATCAAGGAGCCTTCCAACTTCCTTCCTTACTATTCTACAACACTGCTGCCTGTGAACAAGTCTAGCTTAGCCTCCTGGAGAATGAAACATCTCCTGGAAAGTGGTAGGCACACCCACCTCAGTCATCCAAACCAACCACCTCAGTTAGGACCCGAGATAGGATATGTACAAGTGACACCTTCTGGGACCTGCCAATACCCAGTGTTCCTAGCAGAGTTCATCAGGAGGTCTGCCTCACTGAGCAAAGGCCAAACTTCTGAACAACAGAATTGCAATCAAATAATTGGTAGTTGTTATTATCCATTGCATTTTGGGGAAGTTTGTTATAAGAAATAATTAACTGAGATAGCCTGCCAAAGATACCTACTCATAATCAATCTCCCTCAAATTTTAAGTAATTTATACAAGGTCCTCATAGATAAGAGGAAGTACAGGTATCTCAACCAATGAGTCAAAGCTCTTTGGATGATACCATGCTACCTTCTCTTACACTTTACAACTACTAAAACAAGTAGAGAAAAAAAAAAGAAATGGATTAGAGAAACTTTATAAAAAGCAACTGAAAGGAATTTTAAGGAAAGAATCCTTAGCTAAATATCTCATACAACTTACATATAAATGAATACTTTCAATGTATATACTTGATTGGATAGTTTTTACACATATATTAGAATATTTGCACTGTACTTAAAATAATAAAGATTTTTAGCAGAAGGACAAATCTTTAACAAAGATTAAGCTCCATGTATTGCCTTCTCATTCAAACCTTTTCAAAATTAGATTCCTATCCCAGATTACATGTATGCCCTTACTTCAGATTACTTAAAGAAATGCATGTGCACAAGATGAGTGAGCAAAAGCAAAAATGGAAATAGAGACTACTTGGACATCACAATGTTCCATGCTAAATTGTTTCCTTTCCCCTCCACAAAACCAGTGACATATACAAATCACAAAACCACGGTGCAGACATGAGACAGATGTTGATGAATGAATTTACATATAAACAGGAAACCATGCACCACCACACAGATGGTTGCTCTTACCTTTTTCTGACATATAGCAGATATTTCAGCTGTAAGGGGAAGGTACACAAAATATCAACAAAGGAAAAGAGCCTATTTTAAATAAGGGCAACCATGAAGGGGAATAAAGACAACCTTAGTAACATAACCTCTGATCTTAACCAAAACAGGTTTTGTCTCATAAACTGTCATCTGTTTTGTTGGCCTCTATTCTCCTACAAAGGCATAAAGTGTTCTTTCTCAATCTGATAATGATCTCAAGGTCTTGTTTCATGTCCTAAAAATGTCCCTTAGTTTCACATCTAATTCGACTTTCTCTCTCTCTGACTAGAAATCACATCGTGTTGAAGCCAAACAACATTAATTTTGCCTCTTCATGTTACAGAAGATGAAGTTGAGGGCCACTGTGGTTGGAGAGTTCTAGCTATCAATGGTGGAGATGTACCTACAGCTAAAACCTCTGAATCCCAGTTGGCTATTCTATTATACGATGACAATGGCCTGCACAATACACTTAGACCACCATAAAAGATGGTTTGCTATAGCAAAATTAAAAAGAAAAAAAAACAAGTAACTTGACCTATTTATATTTGAACTATGAATTTATGTCAGTCTTATCTCATGTAAAATCAGCTACATGGTTATGTAAGAGGAGGTAATTCTCAAACATATGAGTAGACCACCAGGAGTAAAGCTGCCTAACTGCTGTCTTCTTCCAACATTACTTTTAATGAATGTGTAAGAATTTTTTTTTAGTTGGAATATCAGTCATTTCCATGGAAATCAATGCTTGAGAGTACTTGAAAATAATTCTTCCAAGAATCTAGTAACATTACCCTTGAAATAGTAAGTGCTCAAAAAATGGAATGACACTGTATTTATAGGATGGTTTCTTGCAAGTTAGTTAAAAGATTAAAGTGAAACGTCTTGCAAATCCTATCTGGAAAGTAAGAATTAGTGGATGCCAAACCAATGAAATGTATCTTATTGTAAAAACTCACTTTATATAACTATTATTTGATAGTTTGTTATCCTAAGTTTAGAGTTATATCTTAAATAATCTTAGACTACTGTCATATTTCTAGAAAAATCCTTAAGTTAATCTTAATTCTTTCAAAGATGAATATCATCTGGAAATGATGACCAAAATTCAGAAACCCATCTCATATTTTAGAACATATGGTCCTGTAGTGCCAGCTACTTGGGAGGCTGATAGGAGAATTGGTTCAGCCCAGAAGTTTAAGGCTAATCTAGGTAATATAACAAGACTGTCCATTAAGAAATGAAAAAACAAGTCGTTCGTAGTGCTGCACACCTGAAATTTCAGTACTTGGGAGGCAGAGGCAAGAGAACTGGAAGTCTGAGGCCAGCCCCAGCCATAAGGCTAGACCGTGGCTCAAAAAAAAAAGAAAAAAAAAGGAGGAAAAGAATTTTAGAACTTCATAGCCAGTTTTCCCTCAAAGCACTGGAAGTAGCCCAATTTACCCACAGTTCAGCCCAAATCTTTCTAGCTGACCTTCCGTGAAATGTGCTAATGGCTCTTTGAAGGAAGTGAAATGTAACTCACAGCGTCACATTGTTCTACAGATGTCAGTCACTAAGTCAATTTCTCTCTTAACACTGAGATAGTGTAATATAAAACATTATACTACAAAGTGGTAGTGTGATTACTATCAGCAAAAGGTCTTAAATTCTGTGTATCAAAAGTATTATGTCAAGTTCTCCCTGTGCCCCTGATTTGTAATATGTCCCCAGATTTTTCCACCTGTCTTTGCTATGCTTTTCTGAATCCTTGTCTCTGTCACTTCAGGCACCAATGAGGTAGCTGAAATAGATGCTTCTCCTGGGTGCAGAGCAATGCTCTGTCTGGAACCTATCTTTTAGGATACAGCTTTAAAAATTCTAAAAATTTTAAGGAGCACTAAAGATCTTGTCTTTCCATTGAAATAGGTTAAATATACTTTATCCTAATTTCACTGCTAGGGAGATGAACTCTCAGAGCAATTAAAAGACGCCTCCCCAGTACAGAGCCTGTAACAATGGCAGATAAAGGCCTGTTTTCAATTCTCTTCCTTCCTTACTCCCTTCCTGACCTATTCCCTTCCTGAAAGAAAATCCCTTAAGACAATTCAACAGGACATTAGTCAAACAGAATCATAATTGCGACATCTAACCTGAATTTGGGTAGGGCTGATACCTCTTCCCCCATTAAGTGTTTGAGAATATTATAAGGAAGACATTGATATAATGCTTCAGGTCAATAATAGTCATGGAATATTATGCTTTGGTTACTGCCTTTGTAAAAATAAAATAGTACAAAAGGAGACAAATCTATCATGCCATTAGTCATGATTATGCATTATTCATCCTTTCCAAAATAAATCATACCTTGTGGCAGAAGAACATCAATCAGCCACTCGCTGTGGTCCCTACAAAGAGAAACAGAATCCATTTGTGAGCTTCTTCAATGAAATGCTCCCCTTCCACATGAATGTTTGTAAGCTTCGTGCTCTTGATGAAAGGCTTTTAATAAAATGAAGTATAATTAAGAATACTATCATAATAAACCTTTTAAAATGTCTAATGCATTCCAGTTAAATGTTAAATTATAAGCATTTCATCATATGTAGTCATCTTTAAATGCTACTTTCCAGATGCTAACTATGCCACCCAAAATACAGCATAATCAATACAAAGCTGAGTGTGACACTACCAGCCAAAAAAAAATCCCACTTGAATTCTATGCCATGTTTGAAAAATCAGTTTTCTTTTGCATCTTTTTTATCCCTCTAGCAGCCTTTTTAATAGAGTTAGTTCAAAACTGGAATTGCTTTATTCTGTGGAATTACTTTATCATGTCATGTGGAGGGAAATATTGCGACGTTTTCAAAGCTGAAATCTCCCAAATGACAGTTTGCTGCATGTTAAATATCAAACTAACCTGTAAAAAAGTAGAGAGGCTAACATAAAACTTGGGTAACACAATCACGTTGAGTCCAACTAATGTTGCTAATGTTCTCATTTTGCTCCACCTCTTTCTTTTTAAGGACTTTTATACGTACCCTGCAATTCTCTCGCTGCATTCTTCACAAAGATACAACGGAGGAGGTTTATCACCCAAAGCTACTGACAGGGAAGGATCTATACACATCTGAAACATACAAAACAACAGAATGAACTCTCCTGCTCCTATGTACCACATTTTCTGTACCACGTGACAGACACTTCAATATGACAGAGTAGTAAAGCAAGATGGAACAAACAATTTTAGGGAAACCATTTCACATTGTAATGCTGTGCTACGCTGACTGATGACTGAAATGTGCCTGCTGTGTATTTCCATTTCTCCTTGTTATTTGCAACTCAAGTAAAAATAGGGGCAAGAAATCCACCCTCAGCCCACATTATCTTGTTCAATGACTATTCAAACTGGCTCTATGGGTAGTAAACATAATCATCTCTTTTAGGAAAAGAAAAATATAGTATTAAGATTTCAAAATCATAACTAAAATCAAAGTGCTGGCAGAAGAGAATTTAGAGAATTGAGAATTTTTTGCTTCCTCAGGTATAGCTCATTTAAAACATGAGCATTAAATCACTTTTCTTACTCAGTATCTTAACTCTAAATCAATCATACAATGTTTTATTTTCCTTTGCTTTTTTTCTGCACATGACTTACAACAATTCACCCTTGATGCTTGGAGTTTCACTAGTCTAAGAACAAAAGAGTGTTCATTTTACACTTGATCATCATTTCAAATATCCGGATGTTTAAATCAAGTGAACAAACTTTTCAAAAGAGTAGCTGAGCCGGACGTTGGTGGCTCACACCTGAAATCCTTGCTGCTCAGGAGGCTGAGATCTAAGGATTAAGATTCATAGCCAGCCCAGGAAGAAAAGTCTCCGAGAAACTTATCTCCAATTAACCACTCAAAAGCTGGAAGTGGGGCTGTTGCTCAAAGTGGTAGAGCACAAAGAAGCCCAGGGACTGAGCCCAGGCCCTGAGTTCAAGCCCCACAACCGCAAAAAAACAAAAGACTAGCTGAGTTTTGCATTTTGTATCACCTTAAATTTTTGTGTTTATCAGTCATTTTGAATTCTGTTGTTGTTTTCAAGAAGTAATTAGTCTACGCTATAGCGATTATACAGTTAAGATGCCTAGTATACAGATACTTGTGGAACTTCACTGGGTCTTTACTTGATTTGGAAGGAGGAAATGACCCAAATTTACAACCCAATCAGCCTGTAATTCAAAGTTAAAGCCCTGAGGAGTTGAAGTGATTGGCTATATAACAATTGTAATTGCTAAATTTAAGTAATTAAACCATCAAAATTTATAAATTACATGTTGCCTAGAGCTAAAGATGTAGTGTAAAAAATTCTATTTAAGTTTATTTCTTACATTCAATGAATAACTACTGTTTGGTTTATTAAATCGAGGATTGGTAACATTTATCCTATAAAGGCCTAAGGAGTAAATATTTTAGGCTTTGTGGCCCACACAGTTTATCACAACTACTCAACTCTTCCCGGCCTGAAAGTAATCATAGCCAATGTATAAGGCAAATGAGTATAACTGTGTTTAAATAAAACTTTATTTACAAAAGCAGACAGCAAGCCAAATTTTGTTGTGTGTCATAGTTTGCTGACCCTCCCTTACATGGTTATCTGGGCTTCAAGTAGTTTATAAAGTGAACTTCAAGTAAAACCAGGTACCAAAAGCAGAATGTGATCTAATACACACAATAAACCCAACATATTTTCACATTTAATCGGACTGTAAATCTTGGATCTTACCTAAAATGTACTTCTTCGCAACATGTTTTAACAAAAATAAATAACATATTTGTATTTCGCCAATCATTTGGGCCTAACTCACTATTATGGCAATATCAGGCTTTTGATAAAGGTTAATCAATTTTCCCCAGGATTTTACCGTACTTCCTTACTTATCAAACAAGCCATCAACACCTTGACTAGATACAGATGAGTCTTTCATTCAACTTAAAAAGAAAAACTCTCGGGGTACTGGTGGCTCACATCAGTAGTCCTACTTGGGAGGCTGAGATCTATGGATCATGCTTGGAAACCAGCCAGGACAGAAAAGTACATGAGACTTTTATTTCCAATAAACTAGCAAAAGCAAAAGTGGAGGTAAGGCTCAAAAGGATGAAGCTCTGATACCGCAAGGAAAAAAACAACAAAACCCAAACCCCTCCTAGGTTATTAGAACCATTTAGAGTTTACTAGCACCATACGTGGGTGGCACATGCCTGTAATCCTTTGATCCTTAAATCTAGTCTTGACAACCAAAGCTCAGAGACAGAGCCCAGGCCCCAAGGTCAAGCACCAGGACTGGCATACACACCACACACACACACACACACACACGTTTATTGGAGATTTAGCTAATTGATCTCTCATCTGTTAAATACATTAACAAGACCCACTGTTCTGAGCAGATCAGCTTGCCCTCACATTAATGTGTTCATATCTAGCTGATTATAAATAAAATCTATGCCCATTGTAGAGGTTTAAGAAAATGGAGAGTAAGAAAAAGAAATGAACTAAAATAACTCAGAACACTCCAACTCAATGTCATAACAGTCTGATGATTCATACTGGCTACTTTTCACTATGAATAATACTTAGTTTTAAAACTTAAATTAGACACACTATACAATTTCATAAATTTCCCTTACACTTAATACAATGTTATAAGCATCTGCATACAGATACCCTTGGTCTGTATGTCATGTGGTAATGGTATGTGTTTGGGAACACTCACATTGTAAAGGGAAAACAATTCTGAGGTAGGCCTATTCTAATGCAAAAAAATGCCCAGCACAGGAAACTTTAACAAAAAAGGTTACCTTTCTATAAAATGTGCAGTGATAATAGAAAAGAGAGCTCTTTAAGAAACTGGAGATCAGTAAGATTTGGGGGTAATGAAAATGTCTTTGAACTAGATAAAGGTGGTAGTTTAAAGCACTGTGTGAATGAATGTCCTAAATGCCACTGAACTGTTCACAAATGGTTAATTTCTTGTTGTGTGAATTCCACCTTAATAAAGAAAAATAAGATAAAGAAGGATGGTTTGGCCTATCCAAGAGAATTTGTTTTAGGGAGAGAAGTAAGATTGATCTAGTGGAGTGAAACAGGCTGTTAGTTTGAAAAAGGAGAAAAATCTAATTCCTTGATGATTTCTGTGATTGGATGACCAGAAAGCTTTATTAACCAGGATGCCAGAGAACTCCTGAAAATGTAGCCTGAGGGGATGGGAAGGTGGCTCAGTGGTAGAGTGCTTGCCTTGCATGCATGAGGCCCTGGGTTCGATTCCTCAGCACCACATAAACAGAAAAGGCCGGAAGTGGGCACTTGGCTCAAGTGGTAGAGCACTAGCCTTGAGCTGAAGAGCTGAGGGATAACACCCAGGCCCAGAATTCAAGCCCCACGATGGACAAAAAAAAAAGGAAGAAAGAAAAAGAAAATGTAGCCTGATATGAAAACCTATAACCAGCAGGAAGAAAAAAGATACAGAAACAAAAGTAAGAGAGAACTATGCAAATCTCATCCTTGAGAAGAAACAAACTGAGCTCCATGAATAGCTTATTATCTTCTGTGTGTTCAGCTCAAATATCCTCAAATCAAGGAAGAGTACTTGTAAACCCCCAAACTGCTAAAGTCCAGTAGAGGGGTACACACAGTAGAGGTCTATTTCCATTGGCAGTTCCTCTCTTCTGCTCCTTTTCAACACTCATTCAGTTTGCCTTTATCAAAGGCAAAGAACAAATTTAGTAATATAAGGATGACCTTTGTTAGTCCTTATATTACTAAATTTGTTCTTTGCCTTTGTTAGTATGAGGTATCTAAATGACAATGTGATAACTGGCACTCTGTTGCTCATTTTAGTTTATAAAACACATTTTCGTTCCTTTTCTATTTATTATGCCTTACTTTTCCTGTTTTCTGTTACTATAAAGTTTTAGCATTCATTTTCTATTATTGAGTCATCAGCAAAGTACATCAAGGGAAGCCAATTCCCATAACATTAAGTTCTCTAGAGTATTCATCAACTCTAATGATTCAACTAACACTCATTTGCCCCTATAAAGCCACACAGTATTCTACCCAGCCAAGTATTTTAGGTCCAACAAATATTACCATAAGTAATTTTGTTTGATTATCTCTCTTAACACCTTATTTCCAAGATTAAGGCATTTAACAGGACTGAACTAATTTGATGAGCAGAAAAGAATAAGGCTGAGAATAAGGTGCTCAGTTCTGTTAATAGTTTTAATATTAAATGACAGTATGATCTTTCTGACCACTTGACTTCTTTAAAACACTATTTCCTCTGCTATAATTTGTTGTATATCATCCAAACATGTCTATCGTTTCAACTGCTATTGCATCTGTGATCTGAACTTAATAATTTTATCTATTTTTTACCCTACAATGCTTGAATTTGCATAGTCATCTACTAGGTATTCTGAATTTGTAACATTCAAGTAAAAATGAAAAAAAAACACATTACCCTGAGTTTACTAGCTCAAATAGAAGCTTAATTGGGAAATATGGAAGAGTTCATCAAGATACTTCTGATAATTAGTTCTGTATTGCATAATGCTTGCCTATGAATTCAACCAAAACTTAGAGGCACCACCACCATTAGGCAGACAATCTGCCCAAATACAGCTAAACTGAATATGGAAGATGTTTGAGTTTATACATACTAGGCCTCTGCTTTACAGAGAATCATACCCCCAAATCTTACCCCCAATCTATACCACTTCATTCAGCAGTGTGTTCCTAATAATGTGACCCCTGAAAAGACAAGTGGCACAAGGTCTAGTAAAACAATACCTTCACGGCTGGCTTGTTAATTGCGTTGTGGCATTCCATGTGCTGGCAGTGGATGGGATTCCAAGCTGTAAAGCAACGGAGAGCCAATGAATATTTTTCATTGAAATCATTCATACACTGGTAAAAGCACAGTAGATAGTTCACTAGTTCACTAGTTTTCTTTATCATAAATGGGACCAACATAATTAGATGGCTACCTAACAAAATCAGGATTTGTAATGTACAAAAAAAATTGAAAGCAGGCAAAGATATCACAATTCCAACCATTTTCCTAAGGAGAGAAAACAGTTACAAGGTGGCATATACAGCACCATCTTACCTCACGACAATATTAATAATTTGTCAAAGATTTCCCAACAGATTATTAACCTCATTGTATATGAGAACAAATTTAAAATATTAAGTAACTTGATAGGGTTACATAGGAGTATACAGAAGGTGGGACTAGAACCAATTATCTCTTACTTCCTGGAATTTTACATTTTTTCACCATAGAATACTATTGGAAATGTCCTAAATTTTTGGCATCAGGCTAAATTTCAAACTAATAAGTAGAGGAATGGTAAGGCATTTACCACCTTTTCACATCCCACCTCATTTGTCATCAAAAGTGGAAACTAGAAAGATGAGTTTCTTGCCACATGGAACTTATTTCTCTCATGATTGGTACCCATATATTGAACCTCTGCTAGTTTGTTGATATCTACAATCAAGTCCTCATCTGAGTATACATAGAAAATGAGGAAAGAAATGAATGATCTGAAAGGTAGCAGATAAGAAAACATAATCAGGAATTATTATCCAGTGATTATGATGTGACCTAATGTATTTAACTAACAATATCCATCATTTAAATAAAATATAATGTGATTGTGTGATTGGGACATCTTTCTAACATATCCTAGTCTAAATTATAGGGCAAGAAATCAATTTATTTAACAAGAGGACAAAAATTATAGACCAGAGACCATGCAGTATCCAAAAAATATAATATCAGGTCCACTATATTTTGAGAGCAAGAAAAATAGAAATGAATGTATGAGAAAACATTAATAGACATCATTTAGAATTATCAGATTTGTTTCCCATATGTGATAAAGTCAAGCTGTCTATAAAGGGGGGTAACAAGTTTTCTATATAACTAGAAAAACAGAAAGACTATTTAACCTATCCATGAATGCAAATACATGGGATATAAGCCCTGTTCCTCCAATCCAATACTCACTCATTACAGACATAATTAATCCATTATAGCATTCTTTTCTATTTATAAATGGATTAAAATCCTTCCTACCACTGAGATCTGAGCAGTGAACACAAATCAGTACACAGTTGGGGTTAGACATGCTAGTGCATGCCTGTAATCCCAGCTATAGATGGTTGAAGGCTAGCCCAAGGAAAAATGTTATAGAGACCTCCTCTCTCAAAAGCAAAGCTGATATGGTGATACACCTCTATAATCTCAGCTACATAATAGACAGAAGTAGAATTGCAGTTGGAAGCTAATCTAGGCAAAGTTAGTACAATTATCTTACCTAAAAAAATTAAAATCAAAATGAATGAAGTCGTACTTTAAGTAATAGGATGCTTATATAGCAAACATGAATTAAATTTTGAGTACTGCAAAGAAAAAAGAAGATGGCAGATTAGTGGCATCTTCTGTTAGACTCCATGAATAAGAAGACTCAGGGTAACAAAGATGAGACTATGTTCTGAAGAGAGGAACATCAGGAATCATGAAAAAGGACAGGGCAGATGAAAATCATAAGGAAACAGAAAGACAACAGAGGAAAATAGAAAGAAAAAAACACACACAAGAAGTCCAGAACTTCAACTCCAGTTCCCCAGAGCAGAAAGGAAGGAAAAGAAACATAGACAAGGAAATCCAGGTGGCTCTACTGACAGACTGACACCTCTAGCTGCAGGATAAATCCACACTTCCCACAAGACTTAAATCCAGTGCAGGTGCTTGGCAAAACAGGGACTGCTCCTGCACAGCTGCCTCATAGTGGAAAAGAAAGACATTTGTTACTCTCCTTTTCTCACAGAGTTATAGAAAGGTGCCACCTTGAGAGAAATGAGACTAACTACTCTGGAGATTTGAAACAAAAGACAATCATGGCTCAGAGCGCTTTGGAACACACTGGCACAGTGCGGGTAGGAGGTGATCATGGAAAGGCCAAGGGTCTAGCCTGGACCTAATGAGATGCTTAATGAGCAGCTCAGGTGGTCAAGGGCCCCATGGTGGGTGGCAGTGCAGACAGAGTGGTCCTCTGGGAGGAGCAACTCTCCCTGCCTGAGAAGCATGAAACAGCACTGGGCCCACTGCTGACAGAGTACTTGGCTGACAGAGGTCTTAGCTTCCCAGTTACATGAGTCCCCTTCTAGATAGGGCTGAGAACTGTGAGCCCAGGCCTGGCACATCACGTACTTTCCCCAGCCTCCTCCCTAACACAGAATGAGACTGCTGGAAGCACAGAGACACTTGCAGGAGCAGACTCTGGCTTCCTGTATTTATTGCCAGGCAGGACTTAGAGCGCTGACCCAGAACCTACCGATCACATTTCTTCCAGCCTCCTCTCTCTCACAAAGTCTCACAGTGGGGTCTCAAAGCACTGAGCCTGGCTGCAAGACTTCCTGAGTGTCTCAATTGTTTTCCCACTGAAAAATTCAGGACTCTGTTAGTTCTCCCACCCTCTAATGCATTGAGGGTACATCCTAGTCTTAGACACTTATTGCCCCTGTGGGCACAAATGAGGAGGAGTGTGGAACAAGAGGGAACCTGCCTAGTCCATAGGCTGCAAAGCTCCTTATAGGCCACAGTGATTCCCACTACACAAAAAAAGGAAAAAGCAAAACTAGAGGTGCAAAATTAATCTTTGACTCAGCCCATATATAGCAACAACGAGTTCAGGCAGCACTACCAGAAACTCCAGCTATTTTTGTCTGAGTGGTACTTGGGATTTAGCTCATTGCCATGAACATATGTCTGAATATTTGGGTACTGAGCTATATACACTCCCAGTCCAGTGATGAGAAACTACACCTCAACCCAGACCCTGTATAATTCAACCTAAATAACAGACTCTGAACAGCCAAAGCAAGCTGGAAGTATCACAATACCTTACTTCAATTTATATGACAGAGCCATGGTAACGGAAACAGCAAGGTACTTGCAAAATAAAAATTAAAAAAAAACAACCAGATATGTAGACCAATAGAAAAGAATAGGAGACCCAGATATAAAGCCAGAAATGCACAAGTACAGCCACGTGGATTTTTTAAAAGTTGCCAGTAACTTGATGGAGGAGACATCCTTAACAAATGGTGTTAAGAAAAGTGGCTTGCCACATGTAGAAGACTGAAACTAGATCCTATTTCTCACTGTACAAAAATCAATTCTAAATAGATCAAAAATCTTAATGTAAGAACTGAAATTCTGTAACTACTATGAAAAAGTACTTGAAGATATAGGCCTAGGGAAAGCATTTTTTAAATTTTAAATGTTATTTTATCGTAAAGATGCTGTACAGGGGGGTTACAGTTTCATGATTAAGGCAATGAATACATTACTTGTCGAGCATTGTTACCTCTTCCCTTGTTGTCCCACTATCCCTTCCCTCCCCCACCTCCCTTACTCCTCCCCAACCCACCCCACTCCTCTGCCTGAAGTAGTTAAGTTCCTTTCCAATATACTGTCCTGTGGGTATCCTTGTTACAATGGGTCATCCTGTGTCCTCGTTTCAGGGTTTTGTTATTCCCCTTCCTCTCCCCAGATAAGACATATGTATATACAAGATGCAGGGTACCAAAATCAAGTACAGTGACAATAGGAGATATACCATAGGGGGAAGAACATACAAAGGAAACAACAACAAAAAAACCCACATAGTATATTTAAAACAATAACAACAAAGACAGACTTCTTGTGTCCATATCTTGGGGTTCATTTCACTTAGCATCATCTTTTTTTGGGGGGGGTGGGTCTGGTCGTGGGGCCTGAACTCTGGGCCTGAGCACTGTCCCTCAGCTCTTCAGCTCAAGGCTAGCGTTCTACCACTTGAGCCACAGCGCCACTTCCAGCTTTTTCTTTTTGCTTATGTGGTGCTGAAGAATCGAACCCAGGGCCTCAGGCATGCAAGGCAAGCGCTCCACCACTGAGCCACCTTCCCAGCCCCCTCACTTAGCATCATCTTATATGAACATATGTACATAGCTTCTAAGCTTTTCAGCTTATCTGATAAGATTATCCTATATGCATACAACTTATTTCAAATAAGGGAAACCATGGCTAAGATATGGAACCAACACTTAGTAGATGAGTGGATCAAGAAAATGTGAGATAGATAGATAGATAGATACACACATATACATACATACAATGGAATTCTATGCTTCCATCAGAAAGAACAACACTACCCCATTTGTTATGAAATGGAAAGGCTTGGAAAAAATCATATTAAGTGAAGTAAGCAAGTCCCAAAGAAATTTAGGTCCCATGGGAAAGCATTTTTGAACAAGATTCCAATTGCTTAAGAAATAAGAGCAAGATTGACAAATGAGATTGAATCGAATTAAAAATGGTTTTCTACATCAATGGAAACAATTGCCAAAATGGAGACAATCTATAGAATGGGAAAAATATTTGCTGAACAAAGGATTAATATTCAGAATATATAAACAGCTCAAAATTTTAATATTAAAAAAACCAAATCCATTTAATAAAAGGGTAAGTAAATTCCACAGATCTCAAAAAAATGGATAAATGGCCAATAAATACATGTAAAAAGGTTCGACATCCCTACCCATAAAAGAAAAATAAGTCATTGAGATTCCATCTCACTATAGTGAGAATGACTATCATCAAGAAAATAGCCAGACACTAGTGGCTTACCCCTATAATCCTACCTACTCAGGAAACTGAAATTCTAAGAATCTTGGTTTGCAGTGAGCGTAAGCCAAAAGTCTAAGATGCACCCCCCCCCAATGCAATTAACTAGCAAAAAGACAAGCTAGAAGCATGGCTCAAGTGCTACAAACCAGCCATGAGCAAGCTAGCCCAGTGCATGAGAAGCCCTAAATTCAAAGTTCAAGTCCTAGTACAGTTATAAAAGAAACCTTTACACACTGTTGGTATAGATGTAAATTAGTACACTCACTATGAAAATTAGTATGAAGGATCTTCACAAAAACTAAAAGTAGACCCAGCATATGCTCCTCTTATACCACTTTCAGGTATATATGTGAAGGAATTTAAGTCAGCATACAATAGAGATATCTGCATACTCATGTTTATAGTAGCACTATTGGTACTAGCTGAACTACTGAATCTACCTAGGCACCTATAGACCAATGAATGTGTATATCTACACAATGAAGTATTTTTGAGCCAGAAAGGAAAATGAAATTGTGACATCTGCAGGAAAATGGATAGAACTAGAGATGATTATGTTAAACAAAATAAGCCAGAATGAGAAACACAAATAATATGCTTTCTCTTTCACCTGTAGAACCTAACCCTTAAGAAGGAATTTCAAAAATATAAAATAAGTTCTATTTAAGAGTGTATTGCAGAAGGGCAGCAGAAGAAAGTGAAAGGGAAATGAATATGGTCAAAGTACTTTATGTACATGTATGAAAATAAAACAATGAAATATGTTAAATTATTTTAAAATAGCTACTATAAACATGTACAAAGGAAAATATGAGTAAGTACACAGTGAGCCTAGAGATGGAGAATATAATGAAAGAATCAATGGACTTTTTAAAATTAAAAGATGCAATATTTGAAATTAAAATTCAGAACTCATTAGACAATTCAGAAGGAAAGATCAATGAATTAGATGAAACAATACAAGCCCGAGACAATGGAAGAACATCTTTAAAGCTAAAAGAAAAATACTGCCAAAGTAGAATTCTAAGCTCTATGAGAATATCTCTCATAAATAAACATTAAAACAAAGAGTATATGAAAACAAATGTTAGACAACAGAACATATTACCAGTTGAGTTCCAATACAAAAAATATTCAGAAAATTCTGAAGGAAAAAAATACTACACAGAACTACCCAAGGTATTATAATGAGACATAGCAAATATAATGTATAACCACAAAAGATATTACTCACATTAATACATTATTAAAAGATGATTATTTTTAAAAATAGTATAATATTGTGAGTTTGTGTGTATAAAATGTCTAACAAGAACAAAAAGGATGACAATGGAAAAGGACAAAAAGGACAAATGGAAATAAATATACATTAACAAGTATAACATAATTTGAAAGTATACTTTGAAGCTAAAGATAGAGAAATTCTATTATAAAGTTAAAACTATCAATCCAATACACACATACAATTAGATACTAAAAAAAAAAATCAGTCCCAAAGAAATTAAGAGCTAGAGATGTAGCTCTATAGAATGCATTTAAAAAATAATCCTAAACAATGTATGAACCAAATAAAAAATCCCAAAGAATGTTATAAAATATTTTATACGTAACATGTATAAAAAATTCATGGGATGCAATGGAAACAATGCTTGAAACCAGCAGCTCTAAATTCTTATATGAGAAAATAGAAAAGATCAAAAATCACATATTTCTTCCTTATGGAATCAGAAAAAAGAACGAGTCAAGCTAAGTGGCGGAAATGGTAGAAATAATAGAAAAATAATAAAGATAAAGATAATGAAACTGAAAAAAAGAAAAACAATTGAAAAAAAGTAATAAATCCAAAAGCTGGATCATTGGAGAATTCATAAAATTGATAAAACTTTCCAGCCCAGTGAAGAAAGAAAAGGCATAAATTACCAATGCCAGAAATAAAAGGTAGAAACCCCAACAGATATTCCAATATATTTGATAAGTTGAATGAAATTCTCATATTCCTCAAAAGACACAAATTTCAAAATATGGCTCAATGAAAACTGTAAGTCCTATTATAAAAAATAAATTCATAACATAAAATTTTCCCACATAGAAAGCTTTAAGTCTAGATGGCTTCATTAGTGAATTCTCTTAACTACTTAAGAAATGAATCCTATATAAACTCAGAAAATAAGAGGAAACACTTTTCAACTCATTTTATGAGACCAGCATTACTCTGAGAAAAAGACTTAATGAAATACTACAATAAAAAAGTATATACAGGGCTGGGAAGGTGGCTCAGTGGTAGAGCGCTTGCCTCGCATGCATGAGGCCCTGGGTTCAATTCCTCAGCACCACCACATAAGTAAAAAAGAAAAAAACTGGAAGAGGCGCTGTGGCTCAAATTGTATAGCACTAGCCTTGAGCTGAAGAGCTGAGGGACAGTA
This sequence comes from Dipodomys spectabilis, assembly GCF_019054845.1. Lineage (NCBI taxonomy): Eukaryota > Metazoa > Chordata > Mammalia > Rodentia > Heteromyidae > Dipodomys > Dipodomys spectabilis. The sequence continues at coordinate 5,334,904 of NW_024870834.1, forward strand.
CCCAGGCCCAGAGTTCAGGCCCTGCAACCGGACCAAAAAAAAAAAAGTATATACATGGGCTGAGAAGGTGGTTCAGTGGTAGAGTGCTTGTCTTGCATGCATGAGGCCTTGGGATCGATTCCTCAGCACCATATAAGCAGAAAAAGCCGGAAGTGGTGCTATGGCTCAAGTGGTAGAGTGCTAGCCTTAAGCTGAATTGCTGAGGGACATCACCCAGGCCCAGTTCAAGCCCCACGACAGACAATCAATCAATCAATCAATCAATCTAGCATATTAAATCTGACTACAGAACACTGTAGGGAAACATGGAGTTTAACTCCAGGAATGCATAGTTGGTTTGACAATGAAAAGCAAATCAGTGTAACATCACATTAAGAGAAAAAAGATAGTAAATTACATGATCACCTCAATAGAAAGGTAAAATACATTTACCCCAAAGTGACATTCATTCACAATTATAAATCTCAGCATCTATAGAAAACCTACAGCTAACATCGTATTTAATAGTGAAAGTCTGAATACTTCCCCACAGGGATGGATGTCCATGCTCAGCACTTACACTGAACACCTGTAAACTTAAATTATGAGACAATACATTAGAAAAGGTTGGCAGGAAAGCAAGAATAGATTCAGAGAAGGAGGGAAGACAGAAAGGAACACAGGAACGAAGGGAGGGAAGAAGACAGAAGTAACTGAAGTAACAGAAAAGTATCCTTATGTTCAGAGCATATGATCATTTATACAGAAAAGCTTAAGAAACTTACAAAATATATAAAACCTCGTAAGTTAAATTAGCAAGGTTGCAGGATACAAAATACATACTAAAACCAATTATATTTCCACGTAGTGTTAATAAACAAATAGAATATCAAAGTTTTAGTATTTGGCAATCACTTTAGTAAAATATCTAAGACCTGTACATGGAAAATTACAAAACACTCCTGAGAGAAATTAAGGGAGACATAAATAAATGGATAGATATGCCCTGTGTGTGGATCAGTATTGCTAATTCTCTCCAAACCAAACTAAAATATACAAAAATATAAAACTAACACTTAACAGAAGAAAATCATATACCAGTAACTTCACTCCAGAAAATATAAACACAAAGTTCAATATTTTTAAAAGAATATACTTTCCTCAATGCCTATCAGATAGATAAAATGTTATAGGATATGTGAAAGCTAGAAAAAAACTAGAAAATCCATACTCAAAAAAAGTCAAAATAAACAGATCTAACCCAAAGAACTGCAGGCTCATGCCTATAATCCTAGCTATTTGGAAGCTGAGATCTAAGGATCACAATTTGAAGCCAGCTGGGGCAAGAAAATCTGTGAGACTCTTATCTTCAATTAACCAGCAAAAAAGCTGGAAGTGGAGGTGTGGCTAAATTAGTAGCATGCCAGCCTGAGCAGAAAAAGTTAAGAAAGAGATCCAGGCCCTGAGTTCAAGCCCAGTACTGGCACCAGGGCGGAAGGAAGGAAGGAAGGAAGGAAAGAAGGAAGGAAGGGAGGGAGGGAGGGAGGGAGGGAGGGAGGGAGGGAGGGAGGGAGGGAGAGACTTTAAACATGTTAAAGAATATAGACAAATAGATTGCTAAGAGGGGAATTTAAGAGAAATGAAAACCCCCAAAAAGCAACTAAAAGCAAATTTCTAGAACTAAAATAGAACATGTGAAATTAGACTCAAGAGATGGATTTGGGGTGGGTAGGGGCATCATAGGGCTTGAACTCAGGGCCTAGGGCTTGTCTCTCATCCCCCCTACTCAAGGCTAGTGCTCTGAGTCACAGCACCACTTCCAGTTTTCTGGTGGTTTATTGGAGATAAGGGTCTCATAGACTTTTCTGCCCGGGCTGGCTTTGAACCACGATCCTCAGATCCCAGGCTCCTGAGTAGCGAGGATTACAGAAATGAGCCAATAGAACCCAGCTGGTAGACTGAATTTTTAAAACATTTGATATAACAAAAGAAAGGATCAGTGAACAGATTATTCTAACCCAAAATAAAGTATAGCAAAAATTTTAATGGAATATTTGAGACCTTTGACATAATATTTAATATTTTTAAAGTCCCAGAATGAGAAGAGAAAAAGAAAAGGGCAAAGTAAATGCCTAGATAGTATAAGATCTGAAATTTTCCCATTACTGAATAAGGACATGAAATCACAGATTCAAAATGCTACCTCAGCAATCTCTAAGCAAAATAAATACAAAGACTACCACACTTAAGCAGATCATAATAAAACTATTTTTAAATAATAATATTTAAACTCAGGAGTCTCTTGGCTCACAGTTTGCTCACTCTGCTGGTGCTCTACCTTGAACCATGTCTCCAGCCCAGATTGTCACTGGTTATTTTGGAGATGGAGGCTCAAAGACTTTTCTGCCTGGGATGGCTTCAAACCTTGATCTTCTAGTTGTTAGCCTCCTATGTAGATAAGATTACAAGTGTGAGCCAGGAGTGCCTGAGTTATTTTTATAAGGGACAAATCTTTAAAAAAAAAAAAAAACTAATGAAAAACCAACAATTGAGCTTTTATCCTATGAAACTCCAGCCAGGCACTAGTGGCTCATTTCTGTTATCCTAACTACTCAGGAGGTTGAAATCTGAGGATTGTGGCTCAAAGCCAGCCAGAGCAGGAAAGTCTATGAGACTCTTATCTCCCCTTAACCAACAAAATGCTAGAAAGTAGAGTTGTGACTCAAGTGCTACAGCGCTAGCCTTGAACACAAAAGCTCAGGAACACCACCCAGGTTTTGAGTTCTAACCTTCAAGCATCAGGACCAGCACAAAAAAAAAAAAAGAAAAAACTTCCAGAAATAAAAAAATAAAAGCAGAGAGCAATGAAACAATGAATTTAACCTTTACCAATTTTTTCTTTAATTTTTCTTTTAATTTATCTGAAGTATTCAGAAAAAAAAAGTCTAGGATATCTGCAAAACCCTGCAGCTACAGTTTTAATAGTAAGATGCTCCCAAAAGTTAGGAACAAAGCCACAATGCCCATTCTTACCACTCCTATTCAAGAGACCTTCTGTTCAAAAGATCCTAGACAATGAAACAAAGAAAACAAAATTGGAGCAAAGGTCAGAAAGAAAGGAGCACATATGACATCACTGTCTATATAGAAAACAAAATCTCTATAGAAAACAAAATCACCAACTACTACTAGTAATCATTCAATTTAGCAAAGTCAGGAGATACAAGATCAACATATAAAATTAATTGGATTTCTTTATGCTAGCAATAAGCAATTGAAAATTAAATCTCAAAATAATGCCATCAGAGAAAAATCAAACACAAATTCAAGGATTATACACTGAAAAGTACAGAACACTGCTGAAATGTTAATACCTAATTAATGTATAGAAACATTAATGGACTCAAAAGTGAAATATTGTTAAGATGTTTATCCTTTCCAAATAATACCACAGATTTAACATAATCCTAGTAAAAACCCCAGAAATATTGTTTTTTTGGCAGAAATTGAAAGCTGTTACTAAAATTTAAGTTAAGAACCTAAAATAGTCAAAATGATGACAGGAAAAGAGCAAAGTCAAAGCCAGGCACTGGTGGCTCACACCTGGAATCCTAGCTACTCAGGAGGCTGAGATCTGAGGATCACAGTTCAAAGCCAGCCAGGGAAGGAAAGTCCATGAGACTCTTATCTCCAATTAACCACCAGAAAACAGGAAGTTTTCTGTGGCTCAAGTGGTAGAGTGCTTGCCTTGAGCTGAAGAGCTGAGGGACAGCGCCCAGGCCCAGAGTTCAAGCCCCATGACTGACCAAAACACAATTACCAATAAGTACATAAAAATATGTTCAATATTCATCATTAGAGAAATGTAACTAAAGCCACACTAAGATTCACACCCACCATAATGGTTAAAATCACATTGATATTTAGTGTTAGGGTGCAGAGCAACTGAAGCTCTCCTATATTGTTGGATGAAATATAAAGTAGCATAAACATCTGAAAAAACTGTTAGACATTTCTTACAATTCCAGAAATTCATACACTCAAGAAAAACTAATGCATATCTCCACAAGTCTTCTTACATAAGATGTTCATAGCAGCTTTATTGAATGTTCACTAAAATCTGGAAATATCCCAAATATTCATCAATAGGAGCACTGAGAAGCAGAGTATGACATATATGTGTAATTAAATACTTAGCAATAAAAAAGAACCATGTGGGAGGCTAAGATTGGAAGGATTCCAGATTCCAGGTCAGCCCAGGCAAAAAAAAAAAAGTGGAGACCTCAATGGAAAAAATTGGACATGGAGATATATATTTGTCATCTCAGCTACAATGGGAAACATAAATAAGAGGACCATGGTGCAGGTCTGCTTGAGGGAAAAGTGAGAGTCTATCTTAAAAATAACTAACTCGAGCTGGATGCTGGTGGCTCACGCCTGTAATCCTAGCTACTCAGGAGACCTGAGGATCACGATTCAAAGCCAGCCCCAGCAGAAAAGTCCGTGAGACTCTTATCTCCAATAAGCCACTAGAAAACCAGAAGTGGCACTGTGACTCAAGTGGTAGAGCACTGGCCTTGAACTGAAGAGCTCTGGGACAGCGCCCAGGCTCAGAGTTCAAGCCCCACGACCAACAAATAATAATAATAACTAAAGCAAAAAGGATAGATACATGGTTTAAGCTGTACAGAACCTGCCAAGCAGAATGCAAAGATGTAATCACAAACATCAGTATTACCAAAAAGAAAAAAAAAAAGAACTAGACTAACCTCAGCAACATGAATTAATTTTAGTAATATTATATTGACTAAAGTCAGATGGGAAAATGTGTACTATTTGATTTCTGTTTATATTTGTGGAGGGTGTATTTGTTTGAGATAATACATAGATTATACAGAAACCAGATTAGAGACTACCTGAGGGTAGAATAGGAAGTGGTCATTAGAAGATACATACCTTTATTTTGTATTATCTTTATCTGAGGGATAATCACAGTAATATTATACTCCAATCATAACTGATCCAGCAGTATACCTGATATTTGTTTATCTTGCTATTACAAAATATTCCTTAAAAGTATAATTTTTACTAATAAGACACAGTGACTGACAACTTTCTAAAACTGACATCAAGTCTCATAGAAAAGTTATATGAACCCTCCTCCCAAAAGGCAAGTATAAATAATATCATAACTACATATGTCATAGTCAAGCTCAAGTTAATAATAAAAACCTTTCAAATAAAGTAGAAAATAGTGCCTTCAAACAAGCAAGCTATAGAAGCAATGCAATTGAAATGTTCATGAAATATCTTCAAAAGATAGAAATAAAATGACTGCCAGTCTAGAATTGTATACACACAGAAAACACCTTTATGGAACAAAGGTAAGTGCAAGGTTTGGTGACATACGACTGCTATTGCAAGCTTTTGGAGAGTCTGAGGCAGGAGGACCATGAGTTTGAAGCTAATCTACATAGTAAGTTCCAGTCCAGCCTGAGTTAGATAGAGAAACCATGTTTCAAACAAACAAAAAGAAACAAAAGCAAAATAGTGACATTGTCATACAAACACAAAGAGAAAATGTATCCCCAGTAGAATACCACTAAAGGAAATTTAAGTGTATTATTTTTAATGTATTTCAATAGGAGCTTAGAGCTACAAAGAAAATGAACAAGAAGCAGAGAAAATTCAGCAAATATTGACTGAATAGGATAATAATATTTATTTTTATGAGCATGTATTTACATCTGATATTTGCAAATTATATATGTATGTGATCTTCACACATTATATATATATATATGCATCGTGTAAATACATGGAAGTTAGGAAGGAGTTGAAGGCACTGAAATCTATTATCAATTAACAGGAAAGGTAAATACACCTGTGTTATTCTAGAAACTGATAAGCCAAGAATGCATGGCATAATCTCTAGGGTAAAGAATAAACAGTAGGAATAACTCACTAAGACCAACATACGGTGATGAATACATAGATACATTTAACCACTGTAAAAAGAGGGGCAAGGAGAGAGAAAAGAAGCACAGGGAAAGCAGGAAAAATAGAAAGCAATAGCAAAGTTGTGGATTTAAAACCAAATTATGTCAGCAATTATATTACATATATATTGGCTAAATGTTCCAACTTAAGAACAAAGGTTTATTGTTATTATTACTGGACCAAACACAGGGTCTTGAGCATACCAGGCAAGTGCTCTACCACTGAGCTAACATCCATACCCTTTTTTAGTTTTATTTTGAAACAGGGTCTCACTAAGTGGCTCATACTATCCAAACTTTCCATGCTCTTACCTCAGCCTCCTGGGTAGCTAGTATTATAGACCATGCCTAGATACAAAGATCATTAAATTGAGTTTTAAAAGAATCACATAAAATATATGAATATAAAAAGTTGAAAAAAAGTGAAAAAGCTTATACCATGCAAACACTTGTGAATGCTAGTAAAGATGTATGACTTTAATTCAAAGTAGATTTTAACACCAAAAAATCATGACAGATTAAAACATGAATTTCAAAATTAAAAGTTTTGATTCATCTGGAAGATACTGCATTCTACATTTGTATGCAGCTATCAAAGCAGTCTCAAATTATAAACAGCAAATGCAACAAAACTTCAAGGAGAAATTAGACAAATCCACAGTCAGAGATTTTAATGTTCTACACTTGGCAACTGATACAAAAAATGCAGTAACAATGCAACAACACAACTGAAAAATGTGATTTATTTAACATATGTAGAACACTATTCAAACAACTGTCAAACAAGTTTTTTTAACTATACAGAAATTTATAAAACGATGTCCAGCCCTAAAGAAAATATTACAAATGAGAAGGCATAAAGTAATATATAATATTTCATCTCACCACATAAGATATAAATCATCAGCCAGGCACTGGTGGCTCACATCTATAATCTTAGCTACTCAGGAGGCTGAGATCTGAGGGTTGTGGTTCAAAGCCAGCCCAGGCAGAAAAGTCCATGAGATTCTTATCTCTAATAAACTACTCAGAAAAAGCCATAAGTGCCAGTGTGGCTCAAGTGGTAGAGCACTGACCTTGAGCAAAAAGAAGCTCGGGGACAGCGTCCAGGCTCCAAGTTTAAGCCCCACAACTGACTATACATACATACATACATACATATATATATATATATATATATATGTATGTATGTATGTATATATATATATCATCCTTATCAATGGGTCAAAAAAGAAATCATGAAGAAACTTAGGAACTAGCACAGTACAGGAGGTTTACACAGTGCAATAAGACAATAAAATATTAAAGTTTAAGGATTGAAAAGGAAGCATTACACTTGTATTGTTCAACAATGTTATAGTTGCACACAGTAAGAGAAATTTTAACAAAGCTACAGTTAATTATTAGAATTAAAAAGTGACAGTGCTGTCTGTATGCAAATCAATATAATAAAATGAATCACATGCCTACAACAGTAAGAAAACATTAGAATATGCAATTTTAAGAAGATATATCACTGACAATAACGTCAGAATAAACACTTAAGAACAATGACCTAGGAACGTGAGACACCTCTACAGAAAATGGTAAAACAGCACTAAGTTAACTCAAAAAGTTTTTTAAGCATAAAGAGATATTCCAGGTGAATGAATTGGAATAGTCAACATAATAAAAATATTAGTTCCCCCCAAACTAATTGAGACGATCCCAATCTAAATTGACAGTAATCCAACAAAAATCTTAGCAGTTTGGGTGTGTGTATTAGGTTCAACTTGATAAAAACTTCAACAAGGCAAAGACAGCAATAGTATAAGGTACATTGCAAGTATCAGATTGTATTATTACCATATAGTGATTTAGACAGTATAGTACTGGTATGTAGAAAAACACAGCACTAAGCTAAATTAAGAATCTAAAGACAGTACCATCTTCAGATCGTTGAGTTATGAAAGCAATGGTACTACAGACCAATAAGGAAGAACAATGTTTTCAATAAAGACTCAACCGAGAGAAATGAAAACAGAACAAGTGACCACTGCCTCACATCAGTGTTTGTCTATAATTTGACTCAATGCTCTTTTTTGTGTAGATGCCTCACAGCCACATCAGGACATTTCTTATTTTTTTTGTGTTACTGTCAGTGACAGTATTTACATTTATTAATCTTTACTAATCTTTACATTTACTAAAATTACATTTACTAATCTTTTACTACTAGTAGATATGTAATTAATTTTAGTATATTAATTTTAAATATAGTAACCTTGCTAAATCACTTCTTAATTCTAATAATTTACTCTGGTAGCTTTGTTTAAAATTTTATTTTAATGAACATAACTATCATTGTTGAATAATAAAAGTATAATGTATAGTTTTCAATCCATAAGCCTTTTATGTCTTGTTACCATACTGTATTGGATAAACCATTCTGGACTATGCTGCTTTCTTTTTTCTTCCTTTCTCTCTTTCTCTCTTTCTTTCTATTTTTTCTATCTTTCTCTCTTTCTTTCTTTTTTTTTAGCAGTACTGGGAATTGGGCTTAGGATCTCATGCCTCAGGTTTGCTAGGCAGGCACTCTGCCACTTGTTTTTGTACTTCATGTTTGTAACAGACTGAACTGGACTGTGATCCTCCTACTTGTGTTTTTACATGTTCCTGGTGATGATTGGTACATACCAGAATGCCCTGCCATTGGTTGAGATGGAATCTCAGGAATTTTAATGCCCAGGCTGGCCTCAAATCCCCACCTTCCATCTTTGCCTCCCAAGTAGATATGTGCTGGATTTCTACAATCTCCGCAGCTGGCCCTCCATTACTGAACCACACCTGCAGTTCTATATTTTTGCTAGTTAATTAGAGATAAGAGTCTTTCAGATTTGTTGGTCTAAGCTAGCTTCAAACTGAGTTCCTCAGATCTCAGCCTCCTGATTTACTAGGATTATACATGTGAGTCATTGGTGTCCAGCTGACATTTGCCTTTTTAACACTTTCTTTGGGACTCAAACAGAAAAAAATTAATTCCAGCTATACCTAAAAGGTAAAAAGTAAAGATCACAAAAAGTTGAAAAGATTATCATCACAGTTTTGGGGTAAAGGAACATTTTCTTGGGATATAAAAGGGACTAAACATAAAGAAAAAGATGGAAATGATGCAACCTATGTTTCTCTGGGTCTGGATTACTTAATGTAATTTTTCCAAGTCTTCCCATTTCCTTATGAATGGTATAATATCATTCTTTCTGATGAATAAATAGAATTCCATTGTGTGTACATATATATATAATATAACATTTTCCTGATCTATTTATCCACTGAGGGGCATCTGGGCTGATTCCAGATCTCAGCTATGGTAAATAATGCTGTAATAAACACGGTTGTGGTGGTGTCTGTAGTGTATTCTTTTTGTGTAATAAACACGGTTGTGGTGGTGTCTTTAGTATATTCTTTTTGTGTAATAAACACGGTTGTGGTGGTGTCTTTAGTGTATTCTTTTTGTGTTCTATTGAATAGAACTGCTGGGTCATGGGGTAGTTCTATGTTTTGGATCTCCATGCTTTCCAGAGTAGTTGAACAAACATACGTTCCCACCAACAATGTAATAGAATTCCCTTTTGGCCACACCCACGCCAGCATTTGTTATTGTTAGTTTTCTTAATAATGGCCATTCTAACTGGGGTGAGGTATTAAATGAAGTGAGCCAGACCCAGAGAAACACAGGCTGCAGGGTTTCCCTTATACTCTCATAGGAGCTAGAATGAGCCTATAAATCAAGAAATAAACACACAGTAGCAGATGCATTATATTCATAAACTGATTTGTTGAATGCTAACACTTTTGTACAACTGCTTATAGACAATGAAAATAAAATTTAAAAAAATAAGAACATCCTCTGAACAAAAAAAATATCATTACAAGAGTTTTCATGATTTGGGGGGTGGGGGGCAGGAAGTTTGGTGGTACCAAAGTTTGAACTCTAAGCCTTGCACTTGTTGGCAGGCACTTTACTAAGGACAGTTAAAAACAAGAAAACCTATTTGCAACATATATAAATGACAAAGATATCAAGAGTATATCAAAACAACCAAAAATTATGAAAAGGTATTTAGTTTCATAATAATCACAGAAAGGCAAATTATAACAGGACACATGTATATATCCTTCAAAATAGCTAAAATTTTTAAAGAAAACAAAGTATTGACCAAATGTGAAATATAAGACAAGAATAACTCTTTATACTGCTAATTGGAGTACAAGTTAGTATATCCATATTGGAAAGCTTCTTGCCATTATCCACTAAAATTGGATACATCCATATCCACTGATTCACTATTCCATTCTAAGCATGCAGGATGTTCATAGCAGCATTATTTGTAACAACAACAACAACAAAAACAGGAACAGCTAAATATCCATTTACAGCAGGGGTAGGCTAATAGCAATAAAAATGAACAACAGGACTATAAATAGCAGTAACAATGTATAAAGAATAGTTAACTTGAACACCACAGACCACACACACAGAAATAATGGACAGCTCCATTTCTATAAAATTCAAAAACAGGCAAAGTTAGTCTTAGATGCTAGAAGAAGAAAGAGATTGGAAAAAGGAAGAAGTAATCATTGAGAGCAAGCATATGGTGGGAGATGTTTGAAAACATGTTTATGTGAAGATAAAATCAAGACAAAGATAGTAACTTAATTAACAGTGAATTAGAAAAAGACTGGTAAATCTTTTATACAAATCAAAAATCCAATTCCACTAACATGTAGTTAGATATTTGGTAGCTCAACTTAGGTTTAACATAGTAGTGCCATCTTTGCATATCCTCTATTTTTTTAATCTCTTTCATGGAAATGTATAAATCTTATACCATGTCTTTTATTCTAGAGCTCCAAGAACAACTACTTGTTCTTTGCTACAAAATATTAAATCAGCCGGGCGCTGGTGGCTCACGCCTGTAATCCTAGCTACTCAGGAGGCTGAGATCTGAGGATCGAGGTTCAAAGCCAGCCCGGGCAGGAGAGACCGTGAGACTCCTATCTCCAATAAACCACCAGAAAACCGGAAGTGGCGCTGTAGCTCAAGTGGTAGAGAGCTCGCCTTGAGCAGAAGAGCTGAGGGACAGCGCCCAGGCCCAGAGTTCGAGCCCCACGACCGACCAAAAAAAAAAAATATTAAATCAATCACTAGTTATTAGATGCAGTTTGTAATTTTTCCCTCCCTTATAGAATGTGCATAGGATGAATGGTTATTTTATATTTGTCTGATTTTTTTTTTTGGGGTCCAGCCGTGGGGCCCGAACTCTGGGCCTGGGCGCTGTCCCTCAGCTCTTCAGCTCAAGGCTAGCGCTCTACCACTTGAGCCACAGTGCCAATTCCAGCTTTTTTCTTTTTTCTTATGTGGTGCTGAGGAATCAAATCCAGGGGCTCAGACATGCAAGGCAAACGCCCTACCACTGAGCCACCTTCCCAGCCCCATGAATGGTTATTTTAATCGTCAATAAGTATCTTGATTTGAACAAGAGAAAATCCACTTTAATTACAAATATATAAATAGGAATACTACAAAAATGTGAATTTAAGACACACAGGTGATGGCCAGAATAATTAGAATAGGATTTTTTTTTGTCAGTTGTAGAGCTTGAATTCAGGGCCTGGGCACTGTCCTTGAGTCTATTTGTGCTCAAGGGTAGCTCTCTACCACTTCAATCCAAAGCTCCACTATTAGTTTTTGAGTGGTTAATTGGAGACAAGAGTCTAACAGGACTTTTCTGTCCAGCTGCCTTCAAACCAAGATCCTCAGATCTCAGCCTCCTGAGTACCTAGGATTACAGGCGTGAGCCACTGGCGTCCAGCTTCTGTATCTAATTTTTAATGCTAAGAATTCTTGGGATTTCAGTGTCACCTACTTGCTGACAATATGCTTTGGTATATTCTCCACTGCAGCAGGAATTGAAGAGACATCCTAATACTCTAGCCAAAATTTAATTAAAGAGCTGAACTGTGTCAAAAGTGATATCACACAGAGTAGAAAATGTAGAGTCCAAATTTAAGCTCTGCCTCTCATTATCTGTGTGAATGCAAGTGTGTTACTTAAATCCTGTTCCACTGATCATCTATGGAATTGAAAAGAAAACTTACCACTCAAGGTACTTGTGAAGATAAATTGAGAAAATGTCTGTGAAACCTAATTTGGTGCATGAATTGTGTTCTATTAGGCAATTAAAATATTAGAAAGATAATGGCAGCTAGAACAATGTCTTACAAGCAGCTAGTACTGAATAAATAGTAATATAAAGACCAAAATAATTAAGTTTTCTCCATATCTTTTGTTTCCTGCATAGACTGTTATAATCTACTTGAATGGGAGTTCTAAGAGAGCTATATACATCCCCAGAGCCTAAAGTGACCTGCAGAAGTTGTATCCTAACTCGGGAAAGGGGGGAGGGGCGGGGGGGAGGGGAGGGAGGTTGTCAACAAATGGTAGCCTCAATACATGACTGCTAAGGATGCCTTTAGATGGCCACATCTTGATCAGATAGACTATAAAAGAGTTGAAACGATCTAATCATTGAGCTAATTTTTGTGAACACAGATTTGGGTGATCCTTCCTAGGACTATGGTTGAAAGGGATAAATGGAAGTGGATGTTAGTGTGCTGGTCTGGGGAGCTCTTCTCCAATTCACAGCCAATGACTTGTTTCCCTTTATTATTAGGGAAAAAAATCCAAACTCATTCACAGGTTCTATGCGTCTTTTTTCTGCCTTCACTCCACGGCCTTGCCACATTTAGATTTTCTAGTTCCTAAATACTATTAAGCTGTCTTTTGTCTCCTTGCAGTTCTTTATACCTCAGACTTGTATTTTGTCCATTTATGGTTCCTTCCCATCTGTCATCCAGTATGTGGATGTCAAAACTTTAAGTATCAGTTCAAGATTTACTTATTCAAGAACACGCCTTAACAAATCTCCCTTTTCAAATTTTTCCTACTATCAAAGTAAAGTTGGAGACCCTTCTGTGTGTTTCCACAGCTCTGTATTTGCTCTACCTTAGAACTTACTACCACTATTGGTGAGTGTTTCCTCCACAACTAGAATGTAAGCTCCATTATATTAATTTTAGTTTGTTTTATTCAATGTTCTGCCTATCAGTGTCCAGAATAATGCCTAGTAGACACACTATAAGAATTTGAATACAATTAATTCTCATATCTAGATTGTATTAAACTCCCACTTTTGTGTTAGTTCGTGTATCAACAAAAAGTACACTGCCAGGAACATCATCAAATATTTATCCAATTAAAAATTTTCATTTCATTTATTGTCCATTCAAGCAAGTATCATCATATGAATGCTTACTTGAGAAACCTAATTAGAAATTATTATTACCAAAGCCTTCAATGGTTTCATATTTTATTCTATAGATATATCCAACATTTGGGGGGATTTTACATTCGAATTATTCACTTGTCAGTACTGAAACATTTTCTATTATTAGTAACATAAAACACCAACAATAACCATTTCCAACTTTAAGAAATGTGCTTATGGGCTGGGAAGGTGACTCAGTCCCAGTGGTAGAGTGCTTGCCTTGCATGCATGAGGCCCTGGGTTCCATTCCTCAGTACCACATAAGCAAAGAAAGCTGGAAGTGGTGCTGTGGCTTAAGTGGTAAATCACTAGCCATGAAATGAAGAGCTGAGGGACAGTGCTCAAGGCCAGTGCTCAGGCCCCAAGACCAGGAGGAGGGGGAGGAGGAAGGGGAGGGGGAGGGGGAGGGGGAGGGGGAATACTACTCTTAGCCTCCCAAGTATAGCTAGAACCTCAATACCCAACCAATTAATTTATTAAACTATCTAGTTTCAGAAAGATTTATGGCAATGCCTAAAAGCACAGTAAACAAAGCCTAGCAAGATTTTCTTTTCAAGATAGGTGAGGCACAAGTGGCACCAGAGAAAGACAGGATACCACAGTGCTCTTGTCCCCTTACCTGTGTACTGTAATCCCCTGTACTCGCTTATTGCACCAGGAGGTTTTAAATTGGGCCAGTAGTGGAAAAGCATTTGCACAGCTGGAGGTTTCACTTGCGACGGCCCATAGGCAATCACATACAAAAGATCCTGAAGGAAATAGGAAGCATGTTTGGATTTAAGCATCATCAAATACAAATAAAGATAAATTCTTTCAATACTACCAAAGCAGTGAAAATTCTAATGGAGACACTGAGTTGGGTAATTTCCCAGAATCTCATCATGCAGGTAAGCCTCACAGACTAGATCACATTAAAACATTATTGTTATTATTTGTTTATGGGTCCTATTGCAAAGGGAGAGTTCAAAAGTACACTATCTTTTATCAAATTTTTCTCTAATCAGATTCATATTAGGGTTGGAGGCACAGCTCAAGGTGGTAGAGGCTTGCTTGCCTACCAAGTGTGAGGTCCTGCATCCAATCTCTAGTACCACAAAAGAAAAAAAAAAGATTAATATTAGAGCAAATTTTTGGAATAGCATAGACCACCATGCTAATTACTGTTTTTTTAAACAAAACAAACAATATTTCCCTGCTGGGTCCTGACAGCTCATGTTTATATTCCTAGCTACTTAAGAAACTAAGATTGAGAAGACCAAAGTGTGAGGGCATTTAGGCAGAAAAGTTCACAGACCCCGTTCTGAATAGAGAGCTGAACTTGGTGGCACACAGCTTTTATTCTAGTTATAAATAGGAAGCCTAAAATAGGCATATGGCCTCAATGCATGAGTCCTTATCTCAAAAATAACAAAAAAAGGCAAGCAACAGCCAAGCTCACATCTGTAGGAGGCTGAGATCTCAGGAGGATCTCAGTTCAAAGCCAGTATATGAGACTCTTATCTCCAATTAACCAGCAAAAAAAAAAAAAAAACATACACACACACACACACACACAAAAAAAAAAAAAAAAAAACAGAAGTAGAGCTGTGGTTCAAATGGTAGAATACTAGCTTAAGAACAATGCTCAGGCCCTGAGTTCAAGCCCCAGGACCAAGACTAAAAATAATAAAAAGAATAATAATAACAACAACAATAAAAAGAACACAGGGCTGGAGGCATGGCTCAGAGGTAAGAACCTCTGCCTACAAAGCATCAGTTAATAATTTGGGGTTGAATATGACTCAAAACTTACTTTCCAGACTTCTTGTTTATATTTCATGAGGCATTCCAATAATTGACAATGATACACTGTAAGGGAGAAAATGTAATTTGTACATAAAATACAAATACCAATCATCTTTTGAGACATGATAAACTACTGTAGTTTGACTTTTCATTCCAATTATTGATTTAGAAATTACTTACCTCTGTATATTCATACTTTAAAAATTATATAAACATTGGGCTTTACCAAGCTTTATTTCAAGGTCCTAAAGAAGAATTTTTACATGGAATTGATAAAGAATATATTAAGAGCTAGTCATTGGTGGCTCAGGCCTATAATCCTAGCTACTCAGGAGGCTGAGATATGAGGATCATGGTTCAAAGCCAGCCCGGGCAGGAAAGTCCATGAGACTCTTATCTCCAATAAACCACTCAGAAAATCAGAAATGGCGCTGTGGCTCAAGTGGCAGAGTACCTGCCTTGAGCTGAAGAACTGAGGGACTGCGCCCAGGCCCAGAGTTCAAGCCCCATGACCGAAAAAAAAAAAAAAAAAAGAATATATTAAGAAAAGTTTCTAGTAATCATACCTCCATAATTTAAACTGCATCAACACAATCAAGAACCACATAGGGGGAAAAAACTTAGCCAAGTGGTATCATAATAAAAGCTCATATTTATTAGGTACCATCATGTGCCAAGTATTGTGCTAAGAGCTTGATTTGCATTATCTCAAAGCCATGTTGCAATTATTAAACCGAGGCTTAGCTTCTCCTCTTTCCTAAAGCTGAACAAGTAAGCAATGACAGACTGATAGAGTTATAGTGGGGATTTTATCAGTTGATTATCAACTCCATCTTACACAGGATTTTTTTTTAAGCCACACAAAATCAAAGCTTCCTTGATTTGCCTATATTCATATATGGAAGGAAGATTCTTAATTAAATACATATCTACTTGAAACTTTCAGCTCTTTCATTACATTGAAATTGGCCTCACTTTAGTCATCAGTGACCACCAGTGAATGACTGGGACATTCAACTAATTTTTCAGTTTGCATTTTACTTGACAGTGTTTAATATGCTGACCACTGTCCATTTTTAAATCACTCTGTTTTCCTGGCTTCCTGACATGACATGATCACCTTTTAGCACTCTCACTACCTAACTGCTATCAATACCCATTCTTCCTAGACATCAGCCATATACAGGCTTCCCCAGACTTCCCACACACACTTCTGCCCCACCTTGTAATGAGGAGTGGGACTCAGAACTGGCCAGTAAACACAAGAGAGAATCTCTTTGAGAGATTTTGAAACATTTTTTTTTTCTCTCTGAAGAAAAGGAAAAGAAATGTACCAACAGAACTTTCTGTAATGACTCTGATTGATTCTGGTTTGGGATGTGGTATTATGGAGATATAATTATGTCCACTGTGACACCCATTGTACAAACATGAAGGTAAGTCCAAGGGAAGCACAAAGATACTATCTCAGTCCCCCGATAGAGTTGACCTATCTTTAAGACTTCCTGTTAAGCAAACCACAAATGTGTTTGTAGTTTAAGGCTCTTGTTAGACAGACACAAGCTTTCTATCTCCTTGACAAATTCACTCTCCCACTGGGTCAACCAAAAGAACTGTAGAGAAAAATCCTACTCTTCTTAAAGATTGCACAAGAGATCCTGAACAGTGGGAAAATGAACAATAAAAGCAGAGGTGTCAGAAAAGAGGAGTATGTTATTGGAAACTGGGGGTTGGCCCATCTTGTTATAAAATGGCAGATAACTTGGAGAATTATGTTCATGTCCTAATGTTTGGTAGAAGGCAGAATTTGTGAGTGATGAAATCAGATTATTTGGAGAATATTCTTTAGAGAAGTTCAAAAACTGGGATTGTAAGAGGTAACCTAAAAGATGGGTTTGCTGGGGCTTATAAATTAACTAAAAGCTAAGCACTCAAAACTCCCCTTCACTTTGCATCTGGGCCCTTTGATCTGAGGTGCTCCTTGTCTCCATAATTTTACCACAACCTTCAGCTCCAGGAAGAATATGTCTCTGGGAAGTACCTTGTGATGAAAGACAAACTGCCCCTCAAACAAGAAACGCCATCTTAGCATCTTAATAAAAACAACCAAAAGCTCCCGAGACTGTCTGACAGGCACCTTGTTCCTGTTCCATTGCAATGGTGAAGACAATAACAACTTCTCCAGAATTCTTCCAAGAACAAACTAAACCAACCATCAACCAGGTCATATCTGTGTTTGGGGAACTGTTTTAACTATACCTTTTCACAACTGTCCCAGTTGTTCCTATTTAACCTGAAGCTAATGTCTGCACCTTGAAGATGCTGAAGATATTCTGAAGTGCTGCTTTCCCACGGCTGCCATATAATAAATTTCCTTTCTCTGTCCTTCACCATAACTCTTTATTTGGCAGATGGGGACAAGTGCTTAGACCTAACTCAGGACTCCTGAGGTTTAGAAATAGGGTCTAGAAACTCATCTTCAGAATGAATTAATGTAAGGTTTTCAGAATTGAATGAATGTATTTCAGATGTGAAAAGGATGTGAAATTTGGGGGACGGAATGCAACCTATTGAATAATTTTACCCCCTCCCAAAAAATCATGCTAGCTTTTAATAATCAATATCATGGTGTTCAGGTAAGGCCTTTAGAAGGTAATCAACTCATGAAGTCAGAGCCCTTATGAATAGGATTAGTGCCCTTATAAAACAAGCCCCAGAGGACTCCTTTCCCCTTTCCAGCATGAGAAGAAACAGAACAAACCTCACTGGATACTGAATCTGCCATCCCTTTGATCATGGAGCTCCTAGCCTCTAGAACTGTGAGATATAAATTATTGCTGTTTTTGAACCACGTGGATTATATTGTGTTTGTTATGGTAGCACAAACAGACCAAAATAAAGTATAAAAGCCAGCGTGGTTTTGCATGCCTTCGTCCCAGTGACTCAGAGGGCTGAGGAGGAAGAATCCTTTGACTTCAGGAGTTGTAGGCCAGTTGGGAAACAGGACAAGCCAAAAGAAAGGAAAGGAAGAAAAAGAGAAAGAGAGAGAGAGAGAGAGACAGCAAGTGAGAGAGGGAGAGAGAGAGATTAAGAGAAAGAGAGAGAGAAAAAGAAAAAGAAAGAAGGAGAAAAAGAAGAGAGACAGACATAAGGACAGCACTCTAGAGTAAGATGCATTAAGATTTGACGTGAAGAGACAATTTTTTCCTAACTCTGAGTAAAACTTCATTATTATTCTACTTGGATAGAAGGCTAAAAAGTTTCATGAAATTTGCTCACTTTCCAAATAAACATCAATGAAAATAAAAACAGAATTCATAGCTTTGCCTTTGACTTGAACAAAAGCTTTTTAGGTCATGTCCCCAAAGCTTAAATGCAGTTACATTATTAAATAGAAATCAGACAATAAATCATGGAAAAACCTGTCCAAAATAGTGACACAAAAACCAAAATGGCTTATTATCTTTCATCTATTTAACTCTATACAAATTTTATGGTAATAATAAATGACAGATCACAATAAGACATCATATACAACTAGTGAGAATATTGACATTTTTTAACCCCTTTAAACCAGGAATCTCTTTCATTAATTTATTCTATGGAAATAATCAGAAATGCATAAAAGGATGTTCGTGACATTTCTGCGACATTAGAGGAAGAAATTTGCCACATTATTAATAGTAGTTATGTTAGAACAAGAAATTATTTTTATATTTCTAATTTAATTATTTCTACATAGTTAAACCAATCAATTTCCCTTTAGTGTTCTAAAATTTATCCTGTAACATTCTAAAAATATTACTAGCACACAAGATCACTATAATAGGCAAGGAAATCTAATTCAAAAGTATATTTTCTAAACAACTCCCATTGTCTATTCCACCGAGAAGAGAAATTTTCACACAGAAACATTTTGCTTATTTGTTTTATGTTTGGCCTGATGATTGATTTTGGAATTAGCTAAAATACTCAGATTTCCACTTACCTGGATTAGATGTGTACTGCATTGCAATCATTAGCATAGAGGATGCAGAAAGATTAACATGGGCAGGAACGCCTTCTCTCCTGGAAGAACCCACTGAAACCAAAATGGTTTTGATTAGATTCAGCATAATGTCTCTATATATGAGACTATATACTTGCTACTTTGTATATTATGGGAAGCCCATGAGAAAAAAAAGTCCCAACTAAGCCAATAGGGGTTTTGTACCAATAAAACCACAGTCGCGTACAACTGTATAAATCCTACAGAGGATCTACTGCAAAAGGAGCAAAGCGAGAATATGATGTAATGATTTTTATCAAAGTTGTACTCAAATGTGGTCTCTACTCCCAAGATGTTTACTTCTAGATGGAAGAGAAAAATAAAATCCTCTATGTCCAAATATAAAGTCAAGTCGAAGGTGGTCCTAGTAAGAAAGTAAAACTAAATTTTAATGCAACATGAATGCATTTTAGAGATGCAGATAAATAAGCTTACAATAATCTGTAACTTGATGAATTATACATACAAATTTTAATCATCTATTCTAAATTACTGCATTAATTTTTAAATTTATGTTTCTATGTCTTTATAGTTTTATTCAAACCTTCATATGAAACTTCATCATTGTCTTCATTATTGTGAGAGTCACTTTTTTTTTTTTTAGTTTTCCAAGCTTATCATCTTCATATTGATCTAAGTTGTTTGAAATAAAGCACTTTTGAATCTGTGAATAATGTTGTTTCTGGACATTTTATTCTATGCCAACATATTCAATCACAGAAAAGCAAGCTATGTCTTCAAAATTCACCTAATAGCTGCATAATCTTGATTTCCACTTATATACTGCTTGGAAAACATCTTTAATTGCCTTGTACACAAGAATATCAAACACTATTTTAAATTTATTTCTTTTTTTAATAGAGTACAATAGGTAATTAATTTATATATTCAAAACCAAGTTTCCAAAGAGCACTTTATTAGCCCAAACACAGTAATTGAGAGGAAACCCACAATAAGTAGACCTTTATTAAAATTCAAATATAAACAGGTATGGTGTCACACCTGTACTAAATGAGTGTCTTCATTACACAGAGATAGGAGGACAGCAGTCCAGGGATGGCCTTAGAAAAAGGAGGGTATCCAAAAACATAACAGCAAAAGAACCTGGAGGTATGGTTCAAGTGATAGAGCTCACAAATGTAAGGCTCTTAGTTCAACCCCCAGCACCACACACACACACACACACACACACACACACACACACACACACAAAGATTCAAATATAAATAAATTTCTCTTTTCTTAGGGATAAATGAAGTTAAGAGAAACTTCTTAAACCTGGCTTAGGTGCCAAGTTGTCAAGCATAAGTAGAATAGCATGCTGGTAGTATGAGACTCTCAAAAAGACAACTCTCAGTCTTCTATACATGAAAGATCTTTGACAGGGGCAATGACTAAAAACAGATAACCTCAAAACCTGCTTTGTATTATTCTACATTATAGTACAATATGTGGGAAATGTATCTCACCTATACCCACAAAGGGGAGGATATAGTGACACATGATAAGTAAAACACTAACAAAAGACCTATCATGTAATAGAGGAATAAAGAAAGTGAAATATAAAGAACTTCCAACACCATGATGTACAGTGGCTATTACAACGGGTTTTTTTTAAACGTAATACATCCATAGTGGAGCTCCATTTAACTTGAGTTTGTTTATATTCTCACTGTAGCACAGTGCATCTAACTCACCATTGAGTGATATTAAGGTACATAAATTAGTTTGGCTGCACAATGTAAATATGTTCTTAATAATTAGGCAAATCTATGAACACAAGTACACTCTGGTGTGTGTGTGTGTGTGTGTGTGTTATGTGTATTGAGACTTGAACTCAGGGTCTAGGAGCTGTCCCTTAGCTTTTTCACTCAGGGCTAGCACTCTATGACTTGAGCTATACCTCCTCTTCCAGCTTTTTACTGGTTAACTGGAGATAAAAGGGTCTTACAGACTGCCTTACCCAGGCTGGCTTTAAACTGCAATCCTCAGATATCAGCCTCCTGAGTGGTAGCATTACAGGTATAAACCACCAGTGTCCAGCTAGAACTTCTTTTTATAGGCTCCTATGCACCAAGCTCCAAAACACTAGTATGAAATTGGTTTTGCTATGCAAGCTTCTACCTTATTCTGCTTTTAATGGCAAAGTTGATTAATTAGTATAGTCAATCAAGGAAAACAACCATTGAGCACAAATACTAAAAACAAGACACAGTTGTTCTCATTCTTTAGCCAGAGTACTTTTTCAATTCAGCTTGTAAGGGTACCACATTCAAAAATTATAACTTACTTAATTTGAGAAGCGCCAAACTACATGTTAAATTAATCAGCACATCAGCTTATTTTGACTCAAGCTGGCCTTGAATCTCCTTTTGAGAAATTAGAGGGATGAGAAATTTAAAAAAAGAATTGCATAGCAAAGTATCCAGGAGTGGGAAGACTAATACCAAGTACAGTATTTCTGTGTCTTTTGTTTTAAAAATAACTCAGGGGAAAAAGGAACATATAGGTATCACTATATATCATTCTTTTAAGTATAAGTGTCTTCACTTTTGTTTAAATTTGTGTGCAATTTTTAATAAGCATTTTCTAACAATGAAAATTACCATAAAGAGAATTAAGTCCTTTTAAAATGGGAGGTGTCCAACTGTCTCAGAAGATTTAGGTGAGGTCTACTTGGAAAACTGCTCAAATGGCTCAGTGACCTTTGGATGTCCCTATAACCCCTACAAATCCATGTTCTCCTTCAAATCTGGCCAGCCACAAAGTCAAAAATGTTCTCCTGGCTCAAGCTCCAGGAAATTGGCTCCAGTGCTTACATAAACAGACAATTTCAAAGCCATCAACTAGACTGAATAAAATAACCACCATTCTAACTTAATAAACATGAAAAAGCAGACATCATTTATTGAATCTTGTTTAAAAGGCATTATGTGAGTAGATATGCAGTTTGTCCCTAGTCCCTATAAGGGTATAAAAATACAAAAATACATATGATAGACAAATAAGAACATCTTATATTTAATATTGTGCTCAGGAAATACAATTAAAAGTTTTTCAGTTATCTTCACAGTACTACCATAGCAATCACTATTGTCATGCCCTCTATCCATAGATAGAACGTGATGGAAGTATTTGTGTTAGTTTTGAAGGTAAGAAAAGACATCTTCAAAGATGTGGTGCTTAAGATAAAGAAGATAAGAAAATAAATCCTGTGACCATTTGAGAGAAGGATAATATCAATCCTATAATATGTTCCTATATTTTATAATTCCAAGTGTAGTATGGTATATAACTCACCCAAAAAAGTAAGTGCATAATAAAAGCTGTTTTATAAAACAGATCCAATTATTTGCATGTGTGTAGCCAGCTTAATTGTCGGATTATAGTCCAAATCACTGGAATTCATAGCTACTAATCTAGTCATTTGTTTCTACTACAGTATTTTCTGCAGGACTTCCTACATACCAAACATTGTTCTGGGCTCTGGGGATTCAATGGTAAGAAACACAAGTCTTGGGCTGCGAAGGTGGTTCAGTGGTAGAGCGCTTGCCTCGCATGCATAAGGCCCTGGATTCAATTCCTCAGCACCACATAAGCAGGAAAAAAAGCCAGAAGTGGTGCTGTCCCAAGGGGTAGGACATTAGCCTTGAGCTGAAGAGCTGAGGAACAACGCTCAGGACCAGAGTTCAAGACCCACGATTGACAAAAAAAAAAAAAACACACACACACACACACACAAGTCTTCGTTCTTATGAAGGTTAGCTGCCAGAACTGTTACCTAATTTGGCAGCAGCTAGCCAAAAGTGGTTATTTACATTTAAATTCGTTCAAACTAAATAAAATTTAAAATTTCACTTGGCTCTCTCACTTAAGACACAAAAATATGCTCCATAGCCACATGTGGTGGAGGCCACTGTATTGGGTAGTATAAAATTTTACACACCGTTACCATCATCACAGAAAGCTCCATGGACAAGCACTGTTCCAGAAGCGCCAACAGTACCATAAGAAAGTAATGCAGCACAGGGAAATAGACAGTGATGGAAGTTCTGTATTAGTTTTGCAGGTAATAAAGGACATCTTCAAAGATGTGGTACTTGAGATAAAGGAGATAATAATCATTGCCCATTTGAGAGAAGGACTTTGAAACAAAGGACAATACATAGAGCAAACACAAAAATTCAGTGTCTTTATGGAACTGCAGAAAGGTCCACATACATAATGCAGTGTGGTCACATTGAAAGGCAATGATAAAAGCACGGAGGTAGGCAGAGAGCCTTGTGAGGTTGCTGAATCTGGAAACAGTGAGAGGAAGCTAGATTGTTTGGATGTGGAATGTGCCATAATCAGATTTACATGTTTGGAGGACAGCTCCAGTTTTTGTATGGAGAAGTAGTAGGTCTTAAAGGAAAAGCCAAAAGACCAATTTAGACGGTATTGGGTTGATTCAAATGAGAGGTGGTGACCTGATTAGAATACATTGAAAGTAATCCACCCTGGCCTTACATTTTTCTAAAGGGTAAAAATAATAAAGTCACCTTGAAAAAAATCAACACAATCTGATGCCAGACAGCATTACCTGGACTGATAAGTAAACCCTCTCCTCCAGCCTTGTACCTGAACTTGCTATGTAGCCCAAATTGGATTCAAATTGGGATTCTTTCTGCCTCTCCTATAGACATATAAATGCAATTACAGTTTGTTAAGCAAAACTCCCTGAAACAGGGAAATTTTTATCACTACCCACACCTTCTACATTCAGATGAGAAAACTAGAAAAATCTTTAGCAATACTAAATGGACATTTAAAGGTTCCTGTGAACCATTAATTCACAGAATATTGAAATTTGTATACTAAAAGGTTATGAATCATGAAATATCTAAGACCTGGCTCATGAAAATGTGGCCAGCTTGTTAGAGATGCTAATAATTTAGGATCTGCTGACATAAATGAGTGAACAACATTTTATAATTATTAACCTACATGCTATTTCTTTACTCCAATACATTCATCATATATAGGCTCAATCTATCCAACTAGTTTTGGATTACTAGTTCTCTAAAAGCCAGGAAAATAACTTTGTGGTAATAAGAACATTATCTAACTGCATATTGTTTACTTTCTTGTAAATAATGGTGCACAGTGGTCAACAAATAATTTTATATTTTAAGAAAGTTAATAGGATTCCATTTCAACCAATGGCTGCGCATGTCCCAAGCTATGAAGGAAGCACAATGGCTGAATACAGTGTCTGGTTCCTATCATCCCAGAGACAAAAGGAAGCAAAACTGGGAAGATCACATTCCAGGCTGTCCTGGGCATAAAGTGAGACCCTACCACAAAAATTACCAACACAAAAAGGGACAAGTACAGTAGCTCAACTGGTAATGGGCCCCTTAGCAAGTACAAGGCCCTGAATCGAACCCATGGTAACATGAGACAGAGACAGACAGTAACAGGGAAGGAGGGCTTCCACCAACACTGGAAGCGTTCTTGAGTAGTACAGAACCTTCTATAATAACTACTATTTATGCATACAACAAACTATTTATGATATAACCAACTAAGAGATACAGGGTCCAACCTCTAGTAGATGGCCTTTTGCCAGAAACAATATTTAGAAAGATTAAATTTCAAAACAATATAGAGATTTCAGCAGAATATTAAAATTATTTGGGGAAGAATTATACGTCTGTGACATGCATTGATTCATTCTACACTTGCATGTATCCTAGTATGTAGACTAGTCAAAATATAGACTTGTATATATAAACTAGTCAAGACCATCTTCACAACAAACATGAATATAAACCAGAGAAGTTAGGATTATTGACAGGATCATAACTAAGGAAACAAAGGTCTGACAAGATGAGATTTTTCAACAGCTAGAGGATTAAAGATCAGCTCTTTCATAATTTAACAATAAAATTCTTACAGTAAGACTTACTGTATAATACAATCATTAGCTAATAAAAACCTTTATATATTAAAGATTACTTAAATATTATCAATACCTTTAATTTTTTCTACGTAGTATTAGTCTTCAGAACACCATAAAAACACATTGTATATCATATATAATAGCAGGCAATAAAAAAAACAAAAATGATACATGGCCAACAGCCTGGAATCATATGATTTTTTTTTGGTGCCACTCCAGAGGCTTGAACTCAAGAGACTGGGAGCTGTCTCTGAGCTTTTTGGCTCATAGCTAGTACTCTACCACTTGAGGCAACACTCCAACTCTGGCATTATGGGTGCTTAAGTGGAGACAAGAGTATCACAGACTTCCCGACCTGAGCTGCTTTCAAATTATGACACTCACATTACATTATCAGAGCACAGTAGAGTAGGTAGGATTAAAGGCGTGAGACACAGGCACATGACAGATGATTATTTTTAAGTCAGTGCAAAGATTCAAATGAACACTTTATTTTTTTGAGAGTAAGTGACTTTTTGAGATATCTAGATTAGAAAAGAAACTGGATTCGACAGCATAGTCCAGGATAGCAGAGTACACTAGGAACACCTTATTTAAAGCTACATAATTCTTCAGCTTTATCAGTATCTTTAAAAATGATGTAGTCTAGAAGCAGGGAGATCATGAGTTTGAATCCAGCCTAGGCTAAATAGCAAAGACTGTCTAAGAAAAATGTAGCCTTTGTCAGTTGGAGTAAACTGGAATAGCCTGTCAATTTAGAATAAGCTGGGTTTTTTTTTCACCTCTACCAAAGCATCATCTTCCAAACATCCACATTTTAATTCAGTCCAAAAATCACAGATCCTTTATTGGAAAAAGGTTTCCATGGTGACATGCAAGTGTTTTTTTCAATTCTTAGTAATTCTTTTAATATACTTTTATAAACAAAATATATTGCATACAAGTAGAATAAGGAGAAGTTATATTTATGGAAAAAGTTAAAGAAGAAAGCTATGTCAACAGAAATTTTATAACAATTTGATACTTGCTCTGCAAACTTTTTAAGAAGTTATTTTAAGTGTTTCATTTATGAACAAAGATGGCATGACGCACCCATAGCTATACATGCAAGATCAATCTGAAAGAGCTGCAATACCTCATCAGGTCTACCGCAAAGCTCACAATTTCATTATCCAGGTGATGCAGACAATGATATTACCATTAATTACATTATCATTGGTTATACAATAATTTAACACCTGAAAAAATGTTCATGTTTTACTATTGATCTTAGAAACACCACATTAAAAAAACAGAGCCTTTCTGCTCATTTTGTTTTGGTTTGGTTTTGCTTTTATTCAGACAGAGTCTCTCATTTTTGCCCATGCTGTCCTGGACTGTGATTCTCCTATCTATCTCTCCTACATTGATGGGATAACTGGCAAAACCCCATCATACTCAGCTTATTAGTTGAAATGGGTTCTCACTAACTTTTTGCTCAGAATAGCCTTGAACCAATCCTCCACATTTCCACATCCCAAGTAGCTAGGATTATAGGTATGAACCACCATGCCCAACTGCATTTCTGTCTTAAAGATTCTATCAAGTATCTTCCAAAGTACAGTATCTTTCATACTAATATCTCAATCTTGAAATAAAAATATTCTGAAGTTAAATTTTCCTGTCTTGCTTTAGTCAGAATTTCTAGACACTGAACTACCCCCATGGTTACAATAACCAGATTCACATTCTCCCATAAACTCATTTTCACATAATCAATCTGGAACAAGATCCTTGAATCTTTGGATCCATGTCTATATATTTTGTAAAACAAGCACAAAAAAGAAGCACCTGACTAGCATAATAGAATATGGCTGTAAAAGCTGGTACTATAATTTATTCTGAGACTTAAAAGTAACAAAGAGCGGCTACTATTGATTTACCAGAATGATGATGAGACATAAAGTCAAAACCAAGGTAAAAAGAAACCTAGAAGAACAAAATAAACATATAAATCAGATCAACAACTGGGTTAGTTCAAGATTTGTGCCTGTTACAGAAAGTAAGATTCATGTTATTTTACCTAGAATTATTAAGCCATAAATAAGCTTAGAGACTGACTTTTTTCCAAACCTTCCTTTATGATAGAAAAAAAAAATTTAAGACTCAGAGATATGGACTGAATTATTCACACTTTTAAATGAACATCAAGTAATTCCACAAATAAACACTAAAATTGACACAAATTCGTAAAAGCAACTCACTATTTTGTTCTCCTCAGTTGCCAAATTCAAATGCCTCGTAAGTAAGGATTTACCTTGCCTATGGGTATGTTTGGCAATAGAAGGGGCAACAGTGACTAAGATGAATTGTACCCAAAAATTGGTATGTAGAATTAAAACCCCCATGTATAGTAATAAAAAATGTGTATTTTGGGGTTTATATTTCTAATTAAGTAGAAATTAATGACCAACTATGAAGAAATGAATTCTCAGATATTTCAATGCCTGGCCAATCTTAAGTATAACTTCAGCCAGGCATCAGTGGCTCATGCCTATCTCGGGAGGCTGAGGTCTGAGGATCGCAGTTCAAAGCCAGCACAGGCAGGAAAGGCTGTGAAACTCTTGTCTCCAATAAACCACCAGAAAACAAAGTGATGCTGTGGCTCAAGTGGTAGAGCACTAGCCTTGAGCTAAGAGCTGAGGGATAGGACTCAGGCTCAAAGGTCAAGCCCCATGACCAACAAAAACTTCAGAAGCTTATTATATTCAATAGCCTTCCCAAAATTTTACCTTATTCCTAAGAAGTAGGAATACAGTGAATAATTTATTACTAAGAAGTTTATCTCCTCACCTGCTATTCTTAAAAAAAAAAAACAAAAGTGTCCATGCTTGTTCCTAACATTTAATATTACTTAATCTAATATTACTTATCTAAAAACAAGATTACACAGTTCTAAGAATTTTCCCATAAGCAAGTACATATCTATAAGGTTACCCAGACAAATGGGAAAAAAACACATATTCTGTAACTTAAATGGAATGATCAGTCTGTTTATTTTTCTGGATTGCTACGTAATTAGATCAGATTTGCTGAAAAAACATAAAATCACAATTTCATTCCTAAAACCAAACTTGTTAGTAAAATATGCCAGTGTAGCTCAGAAAGAATATGTGTTTACTAGTTGGCGATAAAGAACAACTTCAATTAAGATTAAAAGTACATAAAATTAAAATAATGAACAATGATGGGTAAGATTTGGATGTGACTAATGAAGATGTGTTTATAGAACAAGAAGTAAGGGAAGGAGAGGAGTAAACTTAACAGTTATTGTATACCAGGCACTGGATCAACACTTTACCATTGTTCCAGATTAATGGTTTTAATCATCATGACCACTTCACTCCTTTATAGGTAACAAATAGAACAATTAAGGAACTTTCCTAAGGTCACACAACAAGCAGGTGGAAGGGCTGTGATTTGAATCTAGATATGTTTTACTCCTAAATCCACGATGTTTTCCAGATTACCCACTAAAACAAATTAATTCAAAATCCAATTTTTTTGGCAGTACCAGTCAAGACCTCATGCTTGCTCAGTCTGCCTGCTCAGCTAGCACTATACCGTTTGAAACATATGTCCAGCCTGACCTTTGCTGGTTATTTTGGAGATGAAATCTTATAGACTTTGCTAACCATCCTGGTTTCAAACCATGATCTTCCAGATCTCAGCCTCTTAAGCAGATGGGATTAGAGGCATGAGCCACCCATACCTGGCCAGTTCTAACTATACCTTGCACATGAACTGCAGGCTTTAGCTTTCTTCAGTGACTTCCTAAATTTTGACTCATTGTTCATCACACACCCCAATGAGGG
This sequence comes from Dipodomys spectabilis, assembly GCF_019054845.1. Taxonomy (NCBI): domain Eukaryota; kingdom Metazoa; phylum Chordata; class Mammalia; order Rodentia; family Heteromyidae; genus Dipodomys; species Dipodomys spectabilis. The sequence goes on from NW_024870834.1 coordinate 5,363,883, forward strand.
AAGTTAATATGGTCATCTGTCTGTGGGTGAGGTTTCAACAATGTGAGTTAAACTCCCAAATCACATGGCAAATAGGGACAGGGTGGGGACTAGAATCATTACATCCTGACTTTATCTGTTGTTCTTTCCATCTTACTGTACTGCCTTCAGGTGCAAATGAGAATGTCTACATTAGAGGAAACAGTCTTTATACTTCTTTCTAATGTGGCATAAGATACTATAGTTTATGAGTATGAAGTATAGATTATTCTCTTTCTTCCTATTCTATACAATCAAACCAAGTATAATTGTCTTTTATTTCTTTGATCTACATCATAATGTCAATGCTGAAAGGATTAAATTTAAACCATACCATATGTCATAGCAAATGAGCATTCTTATCTTAAAAAAACAAGAGCCTAAAATAAAAAAATTCCGTTTGTATAATAAATTAAAATAATATGGTAATAGATAGATAAGATTGAACTTACATATAGCCATTGGTAGAAAAGATGTGCTAAGGTATTCAATAATATCCTTGTGCAGAAATGGAGGAAAGGTAGCTAACGTTGAAATCATCGTGTAGGGCAAAGTACTCAGAATATCATCATTGAGAAAGGGTAGCAAACATGTGGTTGTATAAAATATTGACTGCCCAAGATCTACAAAACAAAATCAGATAATCAGGCACTGAATATTTTGCCATTAACAAAAATATACTAATTGTATATTTTAATTCTTAGGGAACTGGCTTAAATTATCATAAATAATGATTGTTCCTTTCCTGCTAAGTGTTCTAAAATATACTGCTAAGTATAGTCTGTCTTTAGGAGTTGGTCAGTAAGTAACTGATGATTGAATATATATATATATATTTTAATACTTTTAATTCATGAGCTTTTCCTCAATCCTGGATCAATCAGAAATAATATTTGGTTTTCATATTGCCCCTTAATCCCAAAATTCAAAATGCTTTCCATGCAAAATTGAATCCTAAGTCCTGTCTATTCTTATATCCACTAGATCATGTGCCCCCTAGAGGTTTCAGAAAAGCCAAGGGCAGAATTCGAAATAAGAGCAGCTTATTTCTGCTCTAGCAACCAAACTCAGTGGTCCTATATATGATTCTACTTTGGCAATTGAGGTACTGTAATTTTGCAAATCTCATAGAGTTGCAGATTCATCATGTACTAAAAGGAAAGAAGCTGTACACTAGTCCTACATGACACTGTTGTCCATCACTATGCAAGTACTTCCTAATAATTATCTACCCACATCTTACAATGAGTAATAGGAATAATACTTACCTCTCTTCATTAAAAGAGTTGTTAGGATTTTAAATGAAATAAATACAAAGAGCTTGTTTAACATATAATGTGTGTTCCACCAATATTAGCTATTACTATTACCATCATTATTACCTGCATGAGAAGTAAAAATAGAGGACTTCCAAAAACATAACCATTTAGCTTTATAATACATATAGATCAAACACCATTAGATTAATGTACCTTTTGATATTTCTGAATCTCCCAAAATGTAAGCCACCAGTCAAGATTTAACAATGAAGAGTTATTATTTTTTAATTCCTTATATAGTAAAATATTGGACTCCACTGCTTTACAGCAGATTTGTCTTCTTAGAGGAGTTGTGTTGATTTCTAACATTACTTCTGATTGTCATTAGAATCAATATACTAATGCAACAGGCATGTCATCTGACAATGTGGCCACAAAGCACACTGCAGAACCAGGGCCATTCAACCCTTAGATCAAATCAATGAAATGGAAAATTGACATGTGTTTTACTAAGAATTACATGAAGCTGGGCATAAAAAACACTTCAGTTACTTTTTCTGAGCCTTTAAACCTAATTATAGAACATTAGCACTGAAAGGGGTCTGGGAGTATTATTTTTTAATATAAGGAATCTTAGACCTGCAGAGAAGTGATTATCCCAAATCATCTGAGCATGCGTTGAACTGTGACAAAAACGCTGCCTAACATGCTTTGCTGTAGGTCTCTCAGACTCAAGAGTGAGGACACAGCCCCTAACCGTAACATAGTGGTTCTCAATCTCAGTATGTAAAAGAAGCATCCATAGAAAGCATCTTACAAACACACCACACTGATTTTTATTTAAGAAATCCATGTTCCAAACTCCCTAGGTGATTCTGAGGTTCTTCAGACTACTCTTAGAGAAAGAAAGCTGCTTGGTTTCTCTAAAACATTCAAAAAAACAAATTGGTATGTTTTTCCCCTGTTTCTAAGTTCTGCTATGCAGAATAAAAACACAACAGACAATAAGAAAGAGTAAAGTCATAAAAAGCTATATAAGAAGTACAAGAGCAAAAACAGGAATTACAATTCCTAGAACTTACTGCAGTGCCCACAGAAACTGCAATTAGATGGGTTGTAATTTACCAAATTAAATATTTTTATCTTAACCTAGTATACCATCCTAGGGACAGAAAAGTCCATAGCAAATCCAGGACTGGCATCACAAAGGAAAGGTACTAACAAGCTCATGGCCATAGTGAGCTCTGACCGTCTTGTATTCAAATTTGTCACTTTCTGAGCTAGGAGATCATTGTAAAACAGCCTAGGCTTAAAACAGCTATAACAGTACAGGATAAGTAATTTTACAGATTTCTATATGTTTATACTCACTATAATACAAAATTGTAAATACCAGAAAAGAAAATCAGTTGTCATTATTTCATCATTTTTATGAAAGTAAATTTTTAATTTTTAATTAGGAACACATCACATTAAATAAATTGAATATTCTCATAGGAGAGTTGGTTAAAAGACAAAATAAGCCCACCACCCATACTTTTCCAAAATTCAGCTTTTCTGTACAATGAAACTTTGAGTATCATACTTTCAGAAACCAAAGTATCAATGTTTCAAAGTGAAGACAATATTTTAAAGTGCATTTCACATAAAAATCTTCATTAACTGTATGATTTTCCATTTGATTCTCCCAAATATATATTCGATAGTTAAGCAGAAAAGTATTACTGTATTTTTTATGAATTAGAACTTATTGAACAAGCAAAATAATGAAATTTACTAAATATATAGCAGAAAGGGGGAAGAGATAAAAAAGAAGCATGCTCTCTAGCTTCTGTTCTAAAATACTGCTAAAGTTGTATACCATAACATTTTGGTATAGTAGACTGTTGTAGTGATTATTGGCTGTTAGATCAATTTGGAAGAGTTCCCAGACATTTCTTTTATCCAACCTCCTGATTTTGAAGACATGAAAAATGAATCCCACAGAGATTCTTTGGTTTGTTCCCAAAATACAAAGACCTGGTCATTGTCTTAGAGCCTAGTCTTCAAGCTCCACCTCTTACATATTCTAGAAACAAGTTCAAAAATTGTAGCTTTCTCAATTGTGATTTAAACAGGAGTCCCTACTATAAACCTAATCTAGGGAGAAGAGAGCTTCTTGTTTATCCTTCCTCCTGCCTCCAGTTCACTGGAACAACCTCCCTCAGAGTATAAGAATGTGTAATAATAGGCAGGGAAGCACCATAATTAAGTTTCAGAGTAAGAAAGGCTAAAGCTAAATAAACTCTTTCAAAAGATGTATAACAATAACAACAGTCTCCAACCCAATTCCACAGCGTGGTATACATTCATAAAGAAACATGTAAGTTTTTCCCCAATCTCAAATACTCACCATGTTGGCCATGCTGTAGTAAAGGAACTAGATCCAGGAGAGTCACCAAAGTCACGTAGAGGCCTTGGTAGTCCAAAGAAGGGTAGTCTGACAACTGAGCATCACGACTTTGCTGGCCACGTTCTGAAGGAGCATCTCGCAGGACGCTGTAAAGGAGGGAGCGAGTAACAGTAGGGTTGATGGAACTGACCTGCGGTCTTAGAGATGGGGTGAGTGGGAATGGCACAGGAAAAAGACACATGGTCATGGGCACTGTCAAATTGGAGGCATCTTGGTTTTCCTTCTTCCCTGTGCGGGACAAAATGCTGTTGGGGGGACAAAGAAAAAAAAGAGACAACAAAGACACAAAGAACAGCACATTACATTGAAATGACACTCTAAAACAAATAATAAAACACCAGATACAACCCACATAAGATGCAATCGCCGCCAGCAGAGTCTACAAATCTAATGCTAGTCACGTAGCTTTGTGCTCAGAGATACCAAATAAAGCAGGTTCACTTTGTGGAAGTTTCATTGCATCTCATGTGTTATCTGGTTCATAAGGAGCAAAAATATAAAAATGCATGTTTCAGTGCCAAACCCATGTTTTACAGTTTGTCAATTTGGCCAAGGAGATGTTTCCTGGAAGGAAAACAATAGCTTTGTCTAACCAGTGAGGGCTCTTATTCCTAATTAGAAGAAGCTTTCACAGAACATTTTTTAGCAAGACTCTTGATCTGGTAAATAGAAACTTGTAAAATATAGGTATGGCACTTGCAGAAACATGTTTTAGCAAAGAATAAACATGTGAGTTTATTAAGAAAGTCTTAAAAATCACATGTTTATTGCATCAAAATAATGTCTATATGTATATTATGATACTGTTTCATGACATTCTGTCAGTATCATTTGAGATAATGAAGTTTAAACAGGCATATGAATTTAGAAATAATACATATTTCTAAAATGTTAGCTAAACTACATTGGAAAAGCTATAAAATAAGATATAGTAGATGGTCAATAGCATATGCTTGTGAGCTAATGATAATGGGTATTTATGTGTGCAGTTTTTAATTTGGCATGTAGGGGAGGAAACATTTTATTTTATGAATACAAACAGTGGCTTATTATATAATTACCTTGAAAATTCTAAAGACTAAGAGAGCAGTATCTGCCATAGAGCTGCACATGATACAATAAAATCTCATATATTACTGCTGCTACTTACATTATTCAACAAAACTCACTAAGAACTAAAGGAAAGATAATTTAGAAAGTTAAATAAAATTTTAATGGGAAAAATAACTTCTAAAAATGAGTTGTTTTTCTTTTAGTCTTAATTTTAAAATAAAAACTTTTAGTAAAAACAATAAGGTAGAAAAGTTATTAATTTTAAAATAAAAAATAATGCTTATGCAAATGTTTAAGTTTTTGAAATTAGATTATATTATTTATCATTAAAGATAATTGCTATACATTATAATATCTACAGCACTTATGAAGTGCTTATCAAATTGCACTTATATATTAGCCAAAATATATAACAGATTATAAATGTTTCATTACATGAAAATAACTTTGTTTTACATTTATTCTATGTACATTAAACATTACTAAACTCTTAGTTAATGAGCTTACACCTACAGTTTTACAGTGATGTGAAGAACTGGTTAGTGTTAAGCATGCTTGTTACACCAAATTTTCATTAATTTTAATTTATTCTTAGTGCAAAAATATGTTACAATGTAAGAAAATGACTACATGCTTTTTTATTTTCTATGTGCCTAATTTACCTCAATCTCCTTTGTCTTCTGTTACCCAATGTCCAGGGGAAAACAATTGATAATAAAAATAATTTCAGAATAGTTATGTAATATTTCTTAGCAACAAGTATCTTAAGATTTGGTATAACTTCTGTTTTCACTTTTAAAGGGATTTAATTTACCTTGTGTGTGTGTGTGTGTAGGTGTGTGAGCGCACATGCATGTGCAATGTGTGGGTAATGTATTTGACTTTTCCCACTTATACTTTCCAATGGGATATCCACATTCCAGTTACCCCTGCCTGCCTACATCTGTTATAAATGCCATCAGATTTCCGTCAAACTATACTTTTATTATATAACTTAGTTACTCCAAAGAGTACCACCTTTTAATGTTATATTCTTGATAAACCCCATTACCAACAATAAGATGTTGTCCTACTGAAAATGCCCTTAGAATCATAATGGATATGTCAGTATGTTAATTGTCAAACTTCAGTCCTAAATTGGTCAACTCAGATGTGGATCTTATAGAACTGGTATAAGAACAATGCTTTCCCTTAGAGAATCAAAATAGCTGAGTATTATTAATTAATACTATTTAAACTACTTTAAGCTCAGTGCACTCAACAAACTTCTCCTTGGTGGGGAAATATAACACACTGGTTTTTCCTAATATAGCTCACTATTTTTCCAATGTTGAATACATGTTAACAAGCACTAACAAAATTAACTTTGGAAGCTCTGCTTTGATATTTCCCTTCCTGTGTATGTGGGGTTCCCAAATGATAGCAACAATCGCTTCCCACATGCAGGGAGGGAAGAATGTCAGCATTGAAACAGTAGAACTCTCTCGCTGCCTTTAGATTTAATAAATAGGTGAGGTTGAGAAAAATGAAGGAAAATGAGTAATCCATGAAACCAGTTATATTTGCCATTCATGTCTCAATGCAAGGAAATGTTTTCATTTGTGAAAAAAACTTAAGAAGGGCTCATGAATAAATGTATAATGCATTGTGATTTTATGATGTTTTGTGAAGTTTAATCAGAGAAAAAAAAAACTTATTTCCCCAACCAAACTCTCTTTACTTGGGAATCATCAAATGATATTCCCATCTGAAATTCTTTCCCAGAAGTCTAGAGGCTAGCCCAAAAAGAATATTAAGAATGCCCTGCTTAGAAGAGTCTGAACCAGCAGCCAACTTTTCATCTTTCCTTTTCACCTCCTGAGGTCCTCTTTCATAGCATTGGTTTTCATTATCAAGAGAAGGCAAGAGAAGGCCTCTGTGGGTGTGGGGAAAGATAGCTAACTGGCCTGAGGTATTGGTAGCATAGAAAATGAATATGCCAATGACTTCTCTATACAATTATGAATTTTGATATTTGAATTGTATCTATACACTAAACAAAACGTATTGCAGTATGTTTTGCTTTAAAGCTACTCTATGGACAAATCAATTAACTTAACATTCTCCAGGTCCTTCCATCCTGATTGGATATAATCCTGTGTATGTGTGTGTGTGTGTTCTCCTAAGCAATTAAACATTAGCATTTAATTAAGATTATTGTTATGGGACTAAAATCTCCTTAAAAAAACATATTAAGCTTTTTTTAAAGAGTTAGGATAGGAAACTTTTCCCCAAATGTAATGCATTTTGTTTTGTTTTGTTTTTTAATTTTCAGCTTTTGCACTTGCACCACAAGAAAGATTCAGGAGAAGGAATTACAAAAGAATGCCTGGGACAGGAAGAAGACTAAGAACTCTGAAAGATTCTACAGGGTGAGAAGCAAAATCCTTAAAGACTTTAGAAGCTTAAAATACGATCACAGAATTCTTTTAATGTAAAATAAACATACTCCTCTGTAGCAGGGAGGGGATTAAACTTGATGATCATCTTTGTAGTTACTTCTAATACTAACAGCAAACAAAAAATTCTATTCATCCATTGGAGAGAATGATACTGTACCATTCGTAAGGAAATGGAAAGACTTGGAAAAATTATATTATGTGAAGTAAGCCAGACTCCGAATAAAAAAAAAAGATTGCATGGTTTCTCTCATTTGTGGTAGCTAGATTGTGCCTATAAATCTGTAAGTAAACACATTGGGTACTACTCAAGCAGTTACAAAAGAATTAACTGAAGTATGATAGACTCTATGGAGAGCTCAAATAGTATAATTCTTTAGAAAGACTAAGTCAAAGCTCAGTAAAATAAGAACTAGAAATGGGTACTTGCAATAAGGGCGGGGCCGGAAGAGACGGTAAACAAGGGGAAAAGGGAGAAGAATGCAGTCAAGAATTTATTGTATATTCCGTAAAAATAAGAAAAATAAGGGAAGGGATGGGTCAAAGTGAGGTGGTGAAGATGTTGAAAGGATGACACAGTTCAACGTGCATTGTATACATAAACAGCTTTGTTAAATGGAAAAACAATTCAATACGCAGCCTAAAAAATTAAGAAAAGTGAAGGAAAGGGTAGGCTGGCAGGAGTGGGTGGGAACGTTGAAAGCATGATCAGACACAATGTATTCATAAACTGCTTTGTTGAATGGCAACTCCTTGGTACAACTACTTAAAAGAAAATAAAAATACTTTTTAAAACAAACCCTAACCACTGATGTTGTATATAAAGTAAGTGCTTACTGTCAAACTTAAAACTCTATTAAGTTAAAAAATGAGTACAAGGGCTGGGAAGGTGGCTCAGTGGTAGAGCGCTTGCCTCGCATGCATGAGGCCCTGGGTTCAATTCCTCAGCACCACATAAACAAAAAGAAAAAAGCGGAAGTGGCGCTGTGGCTCAAGTGGTAGAACACTAGTCTTGAGCTGAAGAGCTGAGGGACAGCACCCAGGCCCAGAGTTCAGGCCCCACAACCGGACCCCCCCCCCCCCCCGCAAAAAAAAAAATAATGAGTACAAGTTAGTACTCAGATGTAATTTGACCTAGAACCCTAGGTTACTGTTAGATTCACATAGAGTCACGAAGTTTTCTGCACTGGATGAAATCTGGACAAAACTCAATTCAATAAATAGTCACTAATCTCCTTTTACCATTTTCAGAGCAAGGGCTAGTACACTAGATATTACACAGGACTTTCTTCTATACCTAGAGTTTAGGGAACCTCTACAGGCTCTAATATACATCTAATTATGAACTCAGTGGACATATGCAACTCTTTAACTGTTTTTTTTTCCTCTTTTTTTGGGGGGGAGATGGCGGGAGAGGGTGGAGAGGCTTGAACCAAGGACCCTGGGCACTGTCCCTGAGCTTTTTTGCTCAAGGCTAGCACTCTACCACTTGAGCCACAGCACCACTTCCAGCTTTTTCTGAGTACTTTATTAGAGATAAGAGTCTCACTGCCTTTTCTACCTAGACTGGTTTCAAACAATAATCCTCAGATCTCAGCCTCTTGAGTAGCAGGATTACCAGGATTACAGGCGTGAGCCACCAGCTGGCACTTTAACAGATTTTATAATCAACTATGATAACATATAGTCTTTCCTCTCCTATGGATTAAATTAATTGACGCTAACTAAACATCTAGGCTAATCTCAGCTTTTCAAAATAGGTACAAAATTCTACTGAAATTAGTGAGAGCTGCATATATTCATGAATACTAGATAACTGTTGCTGTGAAAATATAATTCTGACCCAGATAAAGATGATGGAATTTTATAAAATGTAAAGTGTTGTTTTGTTGTTGTTTTTCTCCTTTGAGGACTTTGTTATGTTTCTCAAGTTGGCCTTCAACTTGTGAAGCTTCGCTTCCCAAGTGCTGGGATTTTAGGCATGAACCATCATGCCCAGATTTTTCTTTTGTTTTCTTTTTTTGCCAGTCCTGGGGCTTGAATTCCGGGCCTGGATACTGTCCCTGAGCTTCTTTTGCTCAAGGCTAGCACTCTATCACTTGAGCCACAGTGCCATTTTCTGCGTTTTGTTTATACGGTACTAAGAATCTTGGAGCTCGAATTTGAGCTCAAATTTGAGCTCAAGATTCTTAGATAATTCTGAGCAACTTATTTAGTCATTCTGTGACAATTTCATTATCTGTACAAGGAATATAATAATCTACTTATAAAATTATGAGGTAAATGACATGTCACATTTAAAGTACTCAGAGCAGTGTCTGATATATGTAAGTACAATTGCTGTATATATTGTGGTAATCATAATTCATGTTTCTGATCAAATAGTTCAATTGCACAAAATCTTCTCCAACAAATTGCCTGTACAAACTACCTTAACCCTAGTTTCACCATTAAACTGCTAAAATGATCAAATACTAATGCAATTGGCTCAAAAAAAAAAGAAAGAAAGAAAGAAACATGACTTTAGCACCCTAAATTTCTTTACTTTCCGGTCAATTCTACATCCTAAGTAGCAAGCTCTGAGGTGCCAACAAGGTGTCACCGCTTTTCAAATGGAATTTGTAGAACTTCCTACCAAAAATGTGCCTCTCATTTTAAGGACTTTTACAACTTGTGATCAATAAAAAAGGCTTCTCATTGAGATCCCTAACCTCAAAGACAAAAGGAAAATTCAAGAAAATAGAATCAGATGGGTTTGTTAATAAATTTATCTTATTATTACTATGAACACTGAGTTAATTAATCTACCACCATTCAATAAGTAAATGACCTATACCATAATCTTACACTTAACTGTGCTATGCTAATACATGGGTTTAATTGACAGAATCCTTTCAAGTAGGGATACTCAATGAAAAGACAGCCCAGAGAAGAACAGAGAGATGGGAACTGCAAAATAGTAGCTGCTTGATTTCCACAGGATGTTCCACCCAAAAGCCCATGGCAAAGTGGTATACTGCTATAAATAGCTTCAGTGTCATGACAATCATTCCAAATTTGTGTTCTTCAATAAATAATTTACAAAACCTATACTGCAAAATAACTAAAAGAAATCATAGCAAGTCAGCCTATGTGCTTCTTTAAAGCAGATCTGAAATGAGAAGATCATGGTGATGGAAAAGACCAAGCCTGGGAATTTAATGAGAAGTGAAATGCTCTTTTAACTTTTCTGGTATCATTTCTCAAAACAACTGAGCCCTCGCTGGAAAGTTGCATCTCTTTGCATGTGGGTATGAGTGAAAAGTATGATACAGAATGGTCTCTCAGGTCTCTACCTTGTAGTAAAAATAGTCAGTATATAGTAAGAGCTCATTTGGGTTTTTGTTCCTTCTCCTCCCCAAAATTTCAGTATCAATCATAAAGCATGTTTAATACTTGAAGTGGTACATAGACAAAAAAAAACAATTTTTACTACCATATATTGCGCTTAAAGCAACAGAAAATACTAGTGATGAACCACCTAAAATATGATTCTGATTTTTAGACTAAAAAGTGTTTCCTGGTTTTTCATTTTAAACAATGTAAGCTCTCCTTTTAATTCCATGCTGTGTTAGTGCCAAATATAGACCTTTTATATATCTCTTGAAAAGACATTCAGACTGTGGAAAGCAGGCAACAGGCATGCCACCATCTTCCAGTTAGCCCTAGATTCTGATCTGCTATATACACCCAGAGGACTGGAGTCCAGACTCTTCTGACAAGAGCACTAGAAAATGTAATGCCTTTCAAAACTTTCAAGTCAATAAAAATTTAGGTCCCAATAAATTCAATAGTACTATCTAATAGTTGTCTCAAAGTAGAGGATATTTTCAGGCTTACCTTAACAAAGTTTGAGAAAAGTATTTCAGGGTGTTTGCAATATCTGTTCCTGATGGTACAGGATAAATGTTGTGAAGAACCCGGTTATGATATTCCTGCAAGTACCGGATCTTGGAAGCAACTAGATAAAAGCAAAAAACAAAAACAAAACAAAACAAAAAAAGAAGAAAAAGAATCATCTTGTAATATGTATTAGGCTTACAGATGTTTTTAATAATTATTATAGGAATTTAATCAGTGTTTCAAGGAACATATGTAATTTTTATTGAAATTTCATAATAGAAATAATTATAAAACACCTTTAATTTCTTCTAATTGTATTTAGTACTCAAAATTATTTTAGTCATCTAAATTAATACCCTATTTACGAATTGTACATTATTTTTAATCAGTAAGAAAAGCAATATTCCAATCATTTTCTAATTACTCCCAAATGAGCTAATTCTGAGCAAAGTAATAATAGATATGCCTCTGTCACTAGACAGTTATATTTAATATTGCTTAACTGAAATTGAGAAAACTCAAAGGTCTAAAACTGCTTTTAAAAGGGGGCGGCGTCCGTTGCAAATGCCATCAACTGAAATCAGATTTTTTTAACTTAATAAGGGATCATGAAGTATGTTTAGTTTGATTATGTCAAGTTAATGCTTGAACTGTGCATATATGTTAAAGGTAAGTTAACTTGGTGAGTATTAAGAAAGAATACAACGATGGTGCAGTAATTAAACATTTTAAATGTCACATTTTTCTTCCAAAGAATTTCATAAATTAGAACCCTTCCTAATTGCTTGCTGAGCTTGGCTGCTCAGGAATACTAAACAGGTTTATTTACCCTCCTAGACCTACCTGGAATCACCAGCATTGTCCACATTCCTGACCTGACCTTTGACCTGGCTGTAGTGAATGGCCCAGTTCTAGTCATTCCTCTTTGCAAATCCCAAGGAGCCATGATGATCAACGTCTCTCTGGTCTCCTCTTCCACAGAGTTCTCAATACTGTCCATTTGTTCTTTCACTCTTTAAGGCTATCAAGGGAGCCTCTTAGGTGGTATGGCTCACTGTCAGTGGTTAGCAGAAGACATATCAAGTCCTGGAGATGCAAGGCTTTGCTGTTCCCAATTGCCCATGGAAATAAGCTCCTGGATGCATTCTAACTGAAATGCTAGCTTAAGCAACTTTAAAAAAGTCAAAATTCTTTTGACAGGTATGGGACTTAGAATCACAGAATAAGAAAGTAGCAGAACTGGGAGAACCTTAGAGACCATTTCTCACACCCACTTCACTTAAAAGATGTGAAAATGATGCACACAGTTGAGCAATGGCAGAGCTGACCACTCTGATTTCCTGACTCCCAATCCAGTGCTCTTTACACTATGACATACTCTATAACACAATTTAAATTAAGTCAATATGTACATAGTTATGTGCATATGTCATTACATGACGTAACAATTTCTAATAGTAATAATTAATTCTAAAACCTATATATACCATTTTTCAGATTTGCTTTTTCTCCTTTCTACTTTCTGAGCTATTTCCATAATCTGTTTAATATTTTCCCAGAAAATAAATCTACAATGCAGATAATGTCTTGAATTTATATAGTATATTAGCTCCCAAAGTAAGTATCAAGATCATATCTATTCACTCAACTCTGTTTAGTCGTAAACAACTTTCTGCTTAAGAAAGTTTAAGTAGGTGATATTTGAAAACATATCAATTATATAATCTACAAAAATCTACTTTCTTCTTAGTGTTTTTGATCTGTCATTCATCATAGTTGTCACAGTACAATGAACCTCCAGATTAATACATAGTTCCAGGTTCCAAATATCTGATATTTATGCTAGGTCAGCATATAACCTGCTCACCCACTATGACAATAATGCTTTGTTACTGTGACACTTCCCAAGCTTTAATATTCAGCATGTTTCTGTAGTGTATTTCAAGAATACCATTAATCATTCCAACATCTACAAAACAAAGTTGATGACAGTGCAAGGTATAGACAAAAAGCTCAAATGAAGAGAAAGTCTAAAATTCTCCAACTCAATGTCTTGTTCATAGTTCAAGAGCTCTAAGTTACTACATAATGATCATAAGCATTAAAAAATCTTTATAAAATGAATGGATTTTATAGCTCTTTTTCATTAAAATGCATTAAGAGTTCATTTCAAAAGATATCCAAAAGTGCATGAAAAAGCAGACTAATATTTTACAAATTCACATGGCATTGCCTTTGTTTACTCACCTTTCTATTTTCTATACCAAGTTGCAAATTTCTTAAAAGGTGAAGACTATATCTTCCGCATGTCACTATTCCAAGCCTAACACGCTGTCTGGCACTTAGGGACCCAATAAGTTCAAAAGATTAACTGAGCAATGAATTAATACTTAATAACAGCATTATCACTAGGTTATCTATAACAGTTATACATATATCTGTAGACCTTTTAGTGCCAAACACCTAATAGGAACTTAATAAATTAGTAATGAATTAAGGTAGAAAGAGGGTACATGAAAGAAAGGAGGGGGCAAAAGAAATAAAGAAGGAGACAAAGAGGAAGGAAATGTTAAGTAAACAATTTATACAATAGGTTGGAAGTATATTCAATCTACTTTTTGTGATGGTGCAAGTAACAAAATCGCAAAAATCAAAGATTTAGCTTTCACACTTTCATCTACTTAAAAACAACCAGAAAGGTCCCTGGCAAACAGTAACTTGTAGTTGTGCTACGGATATGAATAAAATTCTTTTTCATTTCAACCTTGTACACAACAAATGTACAAGATTAATAAGCCTATGTGAGCACCCAGCACCCCACTAAAGCACAGAATTCTTGTTCTTTACTTCACAGATACACCAGCCTATTACTGCAGAGACTCAAATAATTGGGCAGCACTGATGTGTACAAATAATCTCCAGCCTCACCTGAAGCTACCTCTACATTTCTCTAGCTATCTTATATTCTTTTTCAAATACAGTTACATGCTTTTGTAACTCCCTCTACACCCACTTCATTCTTTATACTTTTAAAAGACATCTGTTGGGTTAGAGTTGTGGTGCAAGTGGTAGAGCAATTGCCTAAATATGCTCAAGGTCCTGGATTTAATCCCCAGTATCACAAAAAAGGAAAGAACCATATGTTATGAACTAAATTCTGTGTCTCTGTCTCTGTCTCTCTCTTTCTCTGTCTCTGTCTCTCCCTGTCTCTGTCTCTGTCTCTGTCTCTTTCTCTCTCTCTCTCACACACACACACATACACACAATTCATATGCTGAAACATTAACCCCAAAATGTAACTGCACTTGGAAATAAGGCCTTTAAAATGGTGACTATGATCAAATAAAGGTGTTAAGGTAGTGTGACCTAATCCAATCTGTCTGGTGTCCTTTTAAGAAAAGATTAGGACAAAGAGCTGAGTCAAGTGAGGACATGCAAAAATGTGGCCATCTGTGAGCCAAGGAGAGAAGCCTCAGGAGTGACCCAATCTGCCAACACCTTGGTCTTAGACTGCAAGTCTCCAGAACTGTGCGAGAAAAAAATGTCTGTCATTTAAGTAACTCTGTCTGCGATACTGTTATGATGGTCTGAGAAAACTCATACACCATTGCAGAGGAATATCTCTAAATAAGAGCTCAGAGTGCGAACTCTGAAGCCAAATAGTTCTGAAATAAGACCTTGGCTCTATGTCTACTTCACCTATCTCCCCACTTGTAAAGTGGAGACAATTATATCAATGTCAGAAGGCTATTTTGAATATAAATCAGTCTGTGCAAATCACTTAGCATTATAACCAGCACATATTCAATATATAATTGGTATTTTTTAAAAATCTACTTACATCTCTTTTCCCCTGGTATCAAAGATGAAAAACCCATCATGAGAGCCTTCAATCCATCAGCTAGTCCTTTTACTTCATTAATACCTCCTTCTTTCCTAAATCATTCCCACCAACATTCAGACTAATTCTAGAATCTTCCTTGTCAAAAGAAAACAAAACCTTCCCCCAGGACTTTGTTCCCCACCAGTTACTGGCCTCTGACTTCTGAGACAAAGTTCCTGAGTTGAGTTAGGTGCACATTCTCTTCACTCCTTCACTTCTTGTTTGACTCTCATTTACTCAGGTCTGGCTTCTTCCTCCACCACTGCACTGAGTCTACTTTTCCTAGAACCATCCCCTTTAGATTGCCAAATTCCATGGACACAGTCATCTGTCACTTTGCTAGATCTTTCAACTCTCTGCATATAGACAGTCCCTCTTCAGTCTCAGTATTTTCTTCCCTTGGCTCCCCTATACCACTTTCCTCTGGGCTTCCTCTTCTTGAACATATTTCCCTCAAAGTGTTTCTCCACCTTACCCCACTATATGGCCCATTGCATTGGAATTCATCATTGTTCAACCCTAGGCTCCCTGTTCCTCTCTGGCAGTATCTTCCATAGGCATTCCAATTCATCCATATGGCTGTCAATATTATTCCTGGGCCAGATATTATTCTTTTTTTTTTTCTTTTGTCCATCGTAGGGCTTGCTCTGGGCCTGAGCACTGTCCCTCAGCTCTTCAGCTCAAGGCAAGAGCTCTACCACTTAAGCCACAGTGCCACTTCCAGCTTTTGCTGTGTCTGTGGTATTGAGGAATCAAACCCAGGGCTTCATGCATGCTAGGCAAGTACTCTACCACTAAGCCACATTCCCAGCCCCTGGGCCAAATATTCTTAAATGTTCATCTCTCAAGCCCCATTACCAGCACAAAAATAAGTAAATAAATATTCATCTCCAATCCAGATGCATGTTTTTTTGAGTAACAGACTCATCTACCTAATCTCTCTACTTGAGAATCATGAAAATAAATCAAAGTAAATAAATATATCCAACACTGAAAACTCTCCCTCATCAAAAGAAAAACTATCTACTTCATGTCATTTGTGCAAAGTATTCTGAAAATCATCCTTATATTTCCTCTTTAACTCTCATAATCCAATTCATCCCTAAATCCTATCAATGGTACCACCAAAGTACATCTCCAAGATTGGCCTCAGCTTTCATCTTCAGTGTCATTACTCTGTACTACTGTCTCCTAATGAATTCTAATAGTCTCTTCACTCATCTTCCAATTTGCTTTTACATCTCTTCAATTCCTTTTCCCTTTGGCAGCCAGAAGGATTTTTTAACTTAAAAACTGCTTCATGTAATCTTCTGTTTAAAATACTACAGTGGTTCCCCATTTCCCTCAGAATAAACCACACAATCCTTCATGTAGCATACAAGTTCCTAGCCTCTTTTCCAACTTGATGCTGCAGCCTTAAGAGCCCACTGGCTCTTTCTCAATCCTTTTATTTTTTTTTAACATGCAAAGATAATTTCTGTTTGATTTCTTTTTTTTTTTTTTTTTTTTTGTGGTCATGACGCCTGAACTCTGGGCCTGGGCGCTGTCCCTCAGCAATTCAGTTCAAGGATAGCATTCTACCACTTGAGCCACAGTGCCACTTCCAGCTTTTTCTTCATATGTGGTGGTGAGGAATTGAACCCAGGGCCTCATGCATGCAAGGCAAGCACTCCACCACTGAGCCACCTTCCCAGCCCATCCGAAATTTTTTACATGCATTTATCCCTCTCCTAGAATACTTGTCTCACAATGTTCTGTCTGACTAACTCCTACTTACACTTTGAGTTAACTCTACATGCCACTTCTTTATGGAAGTCTTTGCTCACTTCCCTGTGTGAACTGATTTTCTGATCCTCTCCCATTTGAGGAGGTTTTTTCACATCAGTTAACACAATTTGCAAGTGTACTTTTATTTGGGTGTCTGTTTATCTCTTTCAAGTGGACAGTGAGCTCCAAGAACTATGTCTTTTACTCACCATTATAAAGCCCCAGGGCCTTGTAAGAACTGAATGTGCTGACTTCCTAGAAAAGATTGAAGGAAACAAGGCAGAGCAGGAGAGAGGCTTTTTTTTTTTTTTTTTTTTTTTTTTGCCAGTCCTGGAGTTTGAACTCAGGACCTGGGCACTGTCACTGAGGTTCTTTGGCTCAAGGCTAGCATTCTACCACTTGGGTCTCGGTGTCATTTCCAGCTTTTTCTGTTTATGTGGTACTGAGGAATGGAACCTAGGGATTCATGCATGCTAGGCAAGCACTCTACCACTAAGCCACATTCCCAGCCAGAGAATGCCTTTTTAAAGCAATTAAATTAGTTTTCCTTTTTTTTCTTTTTTCTTTTTCTTATTTTCCACTAGTTATTTGGGGTTTTTTTTATTGTGAAAATACTGTACAGAGGGGCTACAATTACATGGGCAAGGTAATGAGTGCATTTCTTATCAAGCATTGTTGCCTTCTCCTTTGTTTCCCCTTCCCATCCCTTCCTATCTCCCTTCCCTTCCCCCGACCTTAAATTAGTTTTTCTTATAGCCTAAAAAGCCAACTATTAAAACTGGGATGAAAATACAATTTAAAACAAGAGATCTAAGAAGTAATTTCTATCTATTACTTAAAAAGTGGTAATTTTTTTGTATATAGTAAATCTATTCATTGTTACTTCATTTCCCATCTAATCCCCAACATTTCTTTAGAAGTCTTGCTACATTTTAAAGACAGAGCCACAAAAATCAAAATTCAGTCTTACATATAAAAATATTGTAACAAGGGCTGGGAAGGTGGCTCAGTGGTAGAGCGCTTGCCTTGCATGCTCAAGGCCCTGGGTTCGATTCCTCAGCACCATATAAGCAAAAAGAAAAAAAGCCGGAAGTGGTGCTGTGGCTCAAGTGGTACAGCGCTAGCCTTGAGCTGAAGAGCTGAGGGACAGTGCCCAGGCCCAGAGTTCAGGCCACACGATCGGACCCAAAAAAAATATATATATATATTGTAACAATACAGTTTTAAATATTTTTCTTTAAATTTTATGTATATTCCTATATTATTAGATATATTTAAAGTCATCCACTCCTATTTTTAAAATTTTAATGATGTTAATGATTATCACAAAAGCAAAAAGTCTGATAAACACAATGAAGTCTATAAAAATTACCTCTAGGACCAGTACTCAGGAAAAACTACATATAAATTTTGATGTACGATAGTACATCAAATTTTCTACCTATAACCATACATTTTTTAAAAAATGGATTAAAGAGCTGGGAATGTGGCTTAGTGGTAGAGTGCTTGCCTAGCAGGCATGAAGCCCTGGGTTCAATTCCTCATACCACATAAACAGAAAAGCCAGAAGTGGCGCTGTGGCTCAAGTGGTAAAGTGCTAGTCTTGAGCACAGAGAGGCTCAGGGACAGTGCCCAGGCCCTGAGTTCAAGCCCCAGGACCAACAAAAGAAAGAAAAAAAGAAAAATGGATTAAATAGTATATAGTTTTAGGATTTTTTTCCCTCACTTTATCAGAAATAAATTTCTAAATAATTTCACTTTTTTTGTTTTTAAAGCAATTATAATTTATTGCATCCATTTGTTCATCATCTATTTGTGAGACTTGGGGCTATTCTTCATGTTCTATTCAGTGTTTCGAATAATATCCTTTTTAAACTATGTATGTGGCCAGGCACCAATGGGTCATGACTGTAATCCTAACTACTCAGGAGCCTGAGATCTGAGGATTGCCCTTTGAAGTCAGCCACAGCAAGAAAGTTTATGAGAAAGAGAGAGAGAGAGAGAGAGTAAGTTTATAAGACTCTTATCTCCAATTAACCACCAAAAAGTGAGAAGTGGAGCTGTGGTTCAAGTGGTAGAGTGCTAGCTTTGAGCACAAAACCTCAGGGACAGCACCCAGGCCCTGAATTCACTGGCATACACACAAAAAAAAATGCACATGGAATCTTCCATGCCCATTTCCTGTATGAGGAGCAGGAAATGTTTCTTATTCATTTCTATTTTACCCTGTTAATACTAAAAAATATCTTTGCTAAAACTTTCAAAAAATATGGATTTATCTTTAAATATCCTTAGACTAAGCTTTGAATAGTGGAACTGCTGATACAAATACGAAATATTCCTTTTAAAGCTTAGGGAAGAATTAATGTCTTTCTCTTCAAAAAGATAATATATATTTACCTACCATCAGAATGCACCATTTAGCATGCATAATGTCTATTGAGCATACACAATGTGTACGAGGTGCTCTATATACATTTTAGGTCTTTTCAATAGCTTCTGAGTTGTGGTTATAGTCATTACTACTTAAAGTTGAATAAAACCAAAGCTTAAAAAACAGTGTTCATTTGTATGGATATAACATGGAATAGTAATACTTTCCCCATTCTATTACTTGACATTTAAACTGTAATCATTAGGTAAGACTGTGATAAACGGATGAGCTATCAGATTACATTCATTTGTTTTTACAAACATACCTACTTCACTAGTTCTACCCTTTTCTTTAAAAAAAAAGAAAAGAAAACAAATCATTTTCATCCCTCAAGGCCCATCTGAAGGCACATCATTAAAATGAAAGACCACTTGGGAGAGAACAAGGGAAGGTGTGACATTCTCTCCAAAGAGAAATGTACTCTTTATCTGACTTATGTAACTGGAAGCCCTCTCTGTACATCGCCTTTATTATAACAAAAACATATTTCTAAAAATAAAATAAGGGGCTGGGAAGGTGGCTCAGTGGTAGAGTGCTTGCCTTGCATGCCTGAGGCCCTGGATTCGATTCCTCAGCACCACATAAGCAAAAAGAAAAAAGCCGGAAGTGGCGCTGTGGCTCCAGTGGTAGAGTGGTAGCCTTGAGCTGAAGAGCTGAGGGACAGTGCCCTGACCCCGAGTTCAGGCCCCATGACCGGACCCAAAAAAAATAAATAAATAAAATAAATAAAAAATAAAAATAAAATAAAATGAAGGGCCAAAACTATAGCATCTTAAGATATTGCAGTCATATCATACATGGAGTCTCATATCCCTCTCTCCCTTCCCAACAACTCAGAGCGCTACTTATTTGCTTCCAAAATTTTGTCACTTCATTATATAACTATGTCACTGATTATAAACTATTCCAGATGGCTCCAAAATTAATTCCATATTTGCAAATCTATCTTACCTAACAATACTTTAAGGTCATTGAAAACATACCTGTCTTATATTTCATTTGCAACTCCCTTAGAATATGTCCTAATACCATATCCACAGCAGATGGTCAGCAGTGACACAGTGCTTAAAATGAATAAAAAATTTAAATATTCGCAACCTTATGCCCTATTGCTAGTCTCTAAATACTTTTTAGAATTCTAATATCATCTACATAAATAATCTCAAATTAAAGTTTACTGTGTAATATATAAATAATGTGGCATCCTTTTTCATGAATTATTTTCTTCTTTCTCTCATTCCAATAGAATAGAATGCCCCCAATTCAATTCTCTTGATATATATTTCAAAAAAGTTTTAATAGGTTCTTGAAGTATTCATTTTTTTTCTTCAAACTGTCCTTCTGTTTCTGTTTTTCTAGCCCTAACAGACTGGGTAAGTGTCATGGAGTTTTTTTGATGCCCTGCAGAGAGCCCTGGAT
The DNA here is from genome assembly GCF_019054845.1 of Dipodomys spectabilis. Classification (NCBI taxonomy): domain Eukaryota; kingdom Metazoa; phylum Chordata; class Mammalia; order Rodentia; family Heteromyidae; genus Dipodomys; species Dipodomys spectabilis. The sequence continues at coordinate 5,384,488 of NW_024870834.1, forward strand.
GGGGGGTGAGTTGCCACCTACAACTATGTGTAACCTCAAGCAAACTATTTAATATCTCTGAGACTCAGGGGTTCTTGTTTATTTCATTATGTTCTGTCCTGTTCTATTTTTGCTAAATAACAAATTTAAATAGTGTTTCCCTCCACATTCTTTACAAGTGTTGATTATTAATGTTGCCGATCTGATAGCATATGTTCTAATTTCATCTTGTTTTTATTGTTTTCTACATTAAGTCTAAGACTTAATAGATATGCTGTCATTGTCCCCTTTTAAGTCATTTTCTTTTCAGTCCAACCTTTCATTAAGAAATGATTTTTAAAAAACAAAAACAAAAAACAAGCATCAGTGGTTCCCACTTTTAATCCTATTTAATCAGAGAGACTCCATCTCCAAAATAACCAGCCAAATGCGGGGCTACAGATGCAATTCATGTAGCTGGTACAGCACTACTAAGTAAGCAAACAGAGCAAGCATGAAGTCCTAAATAGTTCAAGCCCCAGAACTAAAAAGAAAAAAGAAAAGGAGAAGGAAAGAAAAAGAAATGATAGACATAAGTAAAAAGTATTTGGACACATTTCTCAAATATAGGTTGCTATAGTGATTTGCCACAGTACTTTAAGAAAAACTATGCCTGACCCTTGAAATGTCTTCTCTTGATCAAAGATCAGTATAGAAGCTGGGTGCCAATGACTCATGCCTGTAATCCTAGCTACTCAGGAGGCTGAGATCTGAGGATCATGGTTCAAAGCCAACCTAGGCAGGAAAGTCTATGAGACTCTTACCTCCAATTAACTACCAGAAAACCAGAAGTGGTGCTGTGGCTCAAAGCGGTAGTGTGCTAGCCTTGAGCAAAAGAGTTCAGGGACAGCACCCAGGCCCCAGATTCAAGCCCTACAACTGACAAAAAATACAGATCAGTATTGAACAAGACATCTTCCTTAATTACTACTACACTTTATCCACTATTTTTGTAACAATAGGAACATTTCATAGTCCTATTTGTTCTATCAAGAAATCATCTCTCATATCTACTGTCTTCTTCATTCACACTGACATCATCTTAATTAAAACTTGTAAATCTCTTTCCTTGATTAATTTCTGTGATTATTAGAGTAATTCTCTTCCGATCTTTTTTCTACATGACATCCACAGAAATCTTTCTAAATTCAAATTTTCTTAACATTCTATTCATTGAAATCTAAAATATAAAGTTAGAACATGGAACCTAGTAAGAAAGATCCTTGCTTACCTGTCAAGCTTTACCTTTTGCTCTTTTCCATGTGTACTATACTGCAATCACACTAAACTGCAAAAGCACAAACTCATGATGCTTTAATTTATCTATGAGTTGTACATTCCCTATACAGGAGTGTAGTTCACACTCATCTGCTTAGTCAACTCCTAAGAATTATTTCAAACTCACCTGTAACCACTTCTGTTGTAGAAAATTCACTTTTCCTACAACAAGGTACATGAGAGGTAGCTTCTTAGTATGTCATAGTGCCTAGAACTTCCTTCTAGCATGGCACTTATCAATTGTATGATGTAACTAGTAATGCATGGTTGTTTCCTTTTGGACTGTAAGAAGTATCTTTTTATATTTTTCAAACCCAGAATGTAAAAAGAGTCTAATCCTAATAAATGTTTGGTGAATGAATGAATGGTTTTGACATACAACTCTGAACACAAGAAAGTGATATAGAATTTATATTCTTTTCATAGGCTCATTTTGGATCCTGGACATGACACTAAAGTTTTCTCTGACTTCACTTCCTACTGCTAACAGAAAGAACAATTTGTAACACAAAAAAATTACTTTTATCATTTTCTTCCTAAATCTCTCAATTCTATCATTATTTTGGAGTATGGAGCTTATCTGGCTGACAGCTCACTGAAAAGATGAGGATGGGATTGTATCTGTGAAGACATAATAAGAGCAAAAAATATCTAATTCAAGAAGGGCAAGCACAGATACAAATAGACGAACTGTGTCTAAGGAACTGTGTGAAAAGCCAACCATGGCCTTACAGTGCTAGGATATGTCCCCCACTCCTTCATGACCTGCTCTGAGGGTAGTTAGACTGACTTCATTCTTGGAGCCAAACAGCCTTAACTGAGGATTGCAGCTAGGTATCTCCTGGCACAGAGAAGGGAAACATTGGTCATACAACCACACCATTGGGAAGATCTTTTTTCTTTTTCTTTTTCTTTTCTTGCCTGTCCTAGGGCTTGAACTTAGGGGCTAGACACTGTTCCTGAGCTTCTTTTGCTCAAGGTTAGTACTCTATACCACCTGAGCTACAGTGCCACTTTCTCCTTTTTCTGTTTATGTGGTATTAAGGAATCAAACCCAGGGCTTTATGCATGCACTCGCCCACTAAGCCACATTCCCAGCCCCTAAAAGATACCTTTTTATAACATGGGTATCAGAATAATTTTACAATTCCATAGTCATCAGCGGTAACTAAAACTTGGCCAATATAATTTGCATCTACTTAATGGAAATCCCTTCTACTTCAGGCTTTTTGCTGGTTAATTGGAGTTAAGAGTTTCATGGACTTTTCCTGCCACAGCTGGCTTCAAACTGTGATTCTCAAACCTGAGCCTCTTGAGTATCTAGAATTACAGGCATGAGCCACTGACACCAAACTAAACCCACAACTTTAATAACAAATAAAAGCAGTTAATTTAAAAAATTCAGAAATAAAGGTGTGAAAGGGCAAAGCATTGTTTGAAAGTTCTAGCAGAGAAGCAGTTCTTTGATGATCCTTGATCAAAAAATGTGACTTCTTTTTTGTTTTTTCAAAAAAGTTCTAATAATTCATTTTAGCATAACAAGGCTAAACCAGTATAGGAAATGGAAGTTAAAGTCTCTGAATGTTACTCCTTTACAGAAGATCACCTCTTTTGCTGAAAGCAAAACATCCTAAAAGTTATGACGAACAGGAGATGGAAAAAGATACACATGGGCAGAGAAGCAAGAAGTCCAAAGGATGCCAAGTGTCACAGATAGCCTTATTCACTCTTCCAAATTATACTTATACTTATATAAATATTCTTTAGTCAGTTTTAGTTCCAGGTGGCAAACTTACAGCTGACACTTTTAACAAATAGGAAAGGTCCGCAAAGAACACCTTGTGCTTTCACAAGTGACTTCAAAATCACCATGACCCCCTACATTTGTATAGTCTTTTACATCTGTCAAAGTACTTCCATATACATTATTAAATACTTTTTTATGGCTGAATTTGTGAAAAGCAGTAATAAATTCTGGGAATTTAGGTATTAAACAAATTTAGCATAAACATAAAAGAAAATATATCAGTGTTCTTATTCATCAGACATTGATTAAGCACTTTGAGGTACTAATAAATGGGCAATGAATACAACATAATCCTCTATCCTCTAAAAGGGCACAATGATAATAATTCCTTAAGTCTGATGTTTACTGCTTGCCAGTATACATAAAAATAATGGTTCCATGTTATTCCTATAGTACCAATGAGAAAAGGATAGCTTGCACAGGTTTAGTAATTATCCCAAGGCACGTAAGGCAAATGATGGAGTCACTTCTGATTCACTACCTCTAAAGACAAACACTAGTTAACTAATTGTCCACTGAATACTTTTAGCACAGTACAAAACATACATAAAATCATCCAATTAACTTTCACACATAAATTAACAATACTTAAACACTTACCAATTGGAAGTAGTTTACCAATCTAAACATGGAAACACTTCATTTGCCAGACATAAGACACAAGTGAAAAATAAACAGAAGATAAAATAAGCCAGGGGTTAGGCAAGTCAAAAGAAAAGTTTCTAGTAGCTATTGACCTGGGAAGCTTTGGCTAGGAACTTTGAAAATCTGATCTATTTTATGAGATAGCGGAAAAAATGATAATGAGTAAATTTTCAATCTGTTTGTTGGATATTAGTAAGTATTTGAAATGGAGTATGGAGCTCCATCCTATTTTGATGCAAGTAGTTGTTTTTAAAGTTTATGGAATAGCTTTCTCAGATCAAGATTTTGAGATTAAAGAATCTGAGCCAAAATTTTAAGCACACTCACCCATCAAAAGAGTGACTCACAAATATAGACTTACCACCTGATGTTCTTGACACTGCAAGGAGAAGAGGGGGAAAGACTACTGATCTTTTTAAGAAAGTACAAATTTAGACATACTGACTTAATAAATGAATACTAATTTTTGTTACTAAACTGTAGTTCTCTATTTTTAAAAACTCATAGATTTTTTTAAAAAAACTGAGGAGCCATTTGATAGATCCAGTAATATCGAAGAATCTTGACTATAAATCAGTTCCTAGAACTAAGTTTGATCAATACCCAAGAAATATCTAAATTATCAACCAACTATCTTATCAATTTCAGAATAATTATGCTGAAAATAAATTCTATTCCCTAAGAAGACACACATATTCCAGAATTATTGAAATAAGATTACTTTTACTTTACTCAGCACTGTCCTTATATATTTGGCTACATAGACAACCTCTTGGAAACATTTGGAATTCTATTTTGTGCATGCATGTGTGCGTGTATGTGTGCGTGCACGCGCATGCTAAAGTCCAGGTAGAGTTAAAATCGGACATGCAGTAATTCAGAGCATATTGTACAATACTCATAAATAATTCAGGCCACCAAAACAAAAGTTTCTTTAAATTAATTAAAACTGGACAGCAAGTCAGTATAAAAGATCATTGAGGACCAACCTTAAGACTAACACTACTATAAGCATTTTGTCCTTTGACTCATATAACCTTTATAACTATCCTATGAAGTTAGTTGCTTCCCCCAGCTTTTTTTTTTTTTTTTTTTTTTTTTGGAGAGGGTCTCACTAGTTACACCAGACTATCCTGAAGATCTCAATTATCTTTTTTTTGTGTGTGAAAATACCATATAGAGGGGTTACAATTACTTGGGCAAGATAATGAGTACATTTTTTATCTAGCATTGTTGCCTCCTCCTTTGTTTCCCCTTCCCATCCCCTCCCATATCCCCTTCCCTCCCCCTCCCCCACCCCACCCCACCCCCCACCCCTACAAGATTTCAGTTATCTTATCTCAACATCCTAACACTACACCTGGCTCTCATGTCCTTAATTTTTTTTATTTTGTTTTTTTGTTTGTGTATGTATGTATGTATTTTTGCTGGTCCTGGGGCTTGAGCTCTCTTTGTTCCTGGTGCTGTCCCTGAGCTCTCTTTGTTCAAGGCTATCATTCTACCACTTGAGCCACAGCACCACTTCTGGCTTTTTCTGAATAGATTATTGGAGATAAGAGTCTCATGAACTTTCCACCTGGGCAAGCTTTGAACTGTGATCCTAAGATCTCAGCCTCATTAGTAGCTAGGATTACAGGTCTGAGCCACTGTCACCCAGCTTCCTTAATTTTTTAACAGATAAAATAACTGCAGAAATTGTTTTCCACTTTCAAAATTCATGCAGTCCATATATGATTTTTTTTCAATCAGTTGGCAAATATTTATCTAGAGTCAAATATGTATAAGCACTGAGAATATAACAGTACCTAAGATAGCCACCACCCCTATTCTCAATGAGCAGATAGAACAGTGTAGAAAATGAAAAACAAAAAAACACTATGTTTTTAAAGGCTTATGGAGAAATAAATAAGATTAATGTAGAAAAGAAAAGAAAAGTTAAGGGAATATCTTTTTTTTTGCCTAGAGGTTCCTCAAAAGTCCTGTCTGAAGGGCTGGGAAGGTGGCTCAGTGGTAGAGCGCTTGCCTTGCATGCCTGAGGCAGTGGGTTCAATTCCTCAGCACCACATAAGCAAAAAGAAAAAGCCCGGAAGTGGCGCTGTGGCTCAAGTGGTAGAGTGCTAGCCTTGAGTTGAAGAGCTGAGGGACAGCGCCCAGGCCCAGAGTTCAGGCCCCACGACCGGACACAAAAAGAAAAAAAAAAAAGTCCTGTCTGAGGTGATATTTAAATACGAATAAAAAAGATGGAAGAGGTTAGATTTGAAAAAGTGAGAGGTGAGTTCTCAAGATGGCGACGGGGCAGTAGGGAAACGCCACAGCTCTCTCCAACCAAAAAGAGAGTTCGAGTTCCAACCTTTAATCTCCCCAAGAGACCGACAACAACAAAAAGACGAACACTCAGAGAAAAACCAGAGGTGGAAAATAACAAAAAAAGAAAGAGAGGAAAAGAAGAATTTCAGAACAGAGAAGAGCGAAGACCCCTCCCCCAACCTTTACTGGCCGCGCGGCAGTGCGCCAAGCCGCCGGCCAGCCGGCCCGGCAGGGGCTGCCGGAGCCACAGAGACACAGGGGGCTGCTTGCAGATCACAAGGTACCGGATTGCAGAACAGCGGATCGCCAGGAACAGAGAAACCTACCAGCCGGGAGTCTCCAGGAGGATCCCACCCCACCCATCACTCTCCACCGGAGCGGAGAGGCTCCATCCCGCCAAAGCCGCCCGGCACCAGCAGCGCCACAAAGGGACCTGTCGCGATCGCAACGACCCGGCGGGGGGCCGCCCAACCCAGCCCGCAACCACCCCAACTGAACTCGGACTGCAACAACAACTGACGGACTGCAACAACAACTGACGACCTACAGGGTGAGTACCCATCAGGGGACAGGGAATCCATCAAGGGAGACCAGAGCTGGAGGGAATCCCCAGACCCTGACCTAGACTCCCTACCCCAACACCCGGACCATAGGACCCACTAAAACTGGGAACTGTTCGAGAGCCCCACCAGCCGGTGGAGCACACTCTGCTGGCCAGGCCAGAGCAAGAGCGCCCCGGGAAGGGAGCTTAAATGCTCAAGCCAGGAACAGTGCCCCTGGGTCAAGACTACCAACAGTAGAAGAAATTTGAACTGTGTCCTCCAGGCTGCATAACCAAGGTGGTATACACATTAGCACAGGCCTAACGAGCGCGCTCCAGGCTGGGGCCGGAACCAGGCCAGGGGACCGGCGCCTGAACAAAGCAAAAAGGGTCAGAAGTGGGACTGTGGCTCAAATGGTAGGGTGCCAGCCCTGAGCTGAAGAGCTGAGGGACAGCACCCAAACCTAGAGTTCAAGCCCACAACCAGCCCAAAACAAACAAAAACACATCAGGAGCCCATAGCAGACTCCAGTATTTGGGAGAGTGCATCCAGAGCATCTGATCTTCCCAAGAGCACCCGCAGGAGCAAACACAAGCAGTCTAGGCTGCTCAACCCTTCCAAAGGCGGGAATTGCTACAGCAGAGAGCTGAGAATCCTAAGTGAATAGCAGCTGGAAATAGGCTCCCAACAGAATCCAGATCAGACACAGACTCTCTCTACCAATAGAGAATCAGCAACCAAGCAAAGACAGACACACCAAAACAAGATTGAAGAGCAGTCTCCTGAACCCCCATGCGAAAATCACAGAGAAAAATCACAAGGTTTACCACTACCCAGGACAGCAAGCTCACCTCAAAAGCCAGCAGCCACGCAGGGGAGAGCCCCAGTGGGAGCAAAGCAGGAATGGAAGACAAAAACTACATCCAAGGGTTGCTGGAGGCAATGACTCAAGAAATAAAGCGAGAAATGGATCAGAAATTGAAAGAGCACAAGGATGAACTATCAAAAGATATACAGGATATCAAACAAAAATTGGATGCAAAAATAGAAGCTGCACAAACCTCAGTAAGAAGTGAGATAAACGCCAAATTAGAGGTAATGCATACTGATATCACCTCATTGAGAGGTGAGATCAGTACTCTGAGAACCAACATTGAATCCATAAAGGGATCCATTTCCATCATGCAAACCACAATAGAAGCCACGGTCAACAGAGTGAATGAAATGGAAGGTAGAGTGTCAGATACAGAAGACAGAATACACCAACTGGACCAAAAAGTGACAGATATGGAAAAATCACTCAAATTAAACCAAAGGGAAATTCAAGAGCAAGCAGATAATGCTAAAAAATTTAACCTTCGCATAATCGGAGTGGACGAAGGTGAGGAATTCCAGAGCAAGGGAATGCAACACCTATTTAACAAGATAGTCAATGAAAATTTTCCCCACCTCAAAAACGACCATCTTAACTACATCACAAAAGCTTATCGAACACCCAACAAGCAAGATCCCAGGAGAAACACTTCTAGGCACATAATAGTAACAATGATGGATCTGAATAATAAGGAAACAATCCTGCATGCAGCAAAAATGAAGAAGGAGCTATACTACAACGGGAAAAAAATTAGAATCACTGCAGATCTCTCCACACAAACAATGAATGCAAGAAAAGCCTGGGAAAGCACCATACGAGCCCTGAGAGCCAATAACTGCCAACCCAGACTGATATACCCGGCAAAGCTAGCATTCACATTCGATGGAGAACTGAAAACTTTTAATAGCAAAGAAAAACTAAATGAATACATAAACATTAAGCCAGCATTACAAAGAATTCTAAGAGGGGGGACACAACCTGAAGAAAGCAACCAGGAACTGGGACCTGCCCCAAACAGGCATTACTCAAAGTCTAACTGAGCAAGCACAGGAGGAAAGGAAAGAAGAAAAACTTAGGAAAACGGAATGGCAGGGACAACAATGCATCTCTCTATACTTTCTCTTAATATAAATGGGCTGAATTCGCCAATTAAAAGAAAACGAACTGAGGACTGGATCAGAAAACAAGACCCATCCATCTGTTGCCTTCAGGAGACCCACCTCTCAGCCAAACATACAAACAAACTCAGAGTGAAGGGGTGGAAAAGGATCTACCAATCAAATTCCCCCAATAAGAAAGCAGGTGTAGCTATCCTGATATCTGACAAAATAAACTTTTCATTAAAATCAGTACAGAAAGACAAGGACGGACATTACATATTAATAAAGGGAACAATCCAAGAGGAGGATATAACCATCATCAACTTATATGCCCCAAATATCGGTGCACCCAGATATGTTAAACAAATGCTCTCAAACTTACAGAATAAAATAGATCCCAATACGATAATACTAGGAGACTTTAACACGCCACTCTCACCAAAGGACAGGTCTACCAACCAGAGGATTGGCAAAGAAGCTACCGAATTAAGTGAGGCCATACTTCAAGCGGAATTAACTGACATCTACCGAGTATTTCACCCTAAAACAACACAGTACACATTCTTCTCAGCAGCTCATGGAACTTTCTCCAAAATAGACCATATCATAGTTCATTCAAGGAACTTAAGCAAATACAAAGGGATCGACATAATCCCCTGTATCCTATCTGACCACAGTGGAATCAAGCTAGCTCTCAATAACAAAGCATACCGCAGAAATTTCTCTAATACATGGAAATTGAACAGCACACTCCTTAACAAGGCCTGGGTAACAGAAGAGATCAGAGAAGAAATAAAGCATTTCCTAGAACTCAATGAAAATGAAAACACCTCACAAAGAAACTTGTGGGACACAGCAAAAGCAGTCCTGAGGGGCAAATTTATTGCCCTCAGTGCCCACATCAAGAGAATGGAGACAGACCAAGTAAATAATCTCATGTTGCAACTAAAACAGCTAGAAAAACAAGAAAAAATGGGACCTAAAGCTACTAGACGAAGCCAGATAACCAAATTGAGAGCAGAGATTAACCAATTAGAAAATCAGAAAACCATAACCAAAATAAACCAAACAAAAAGCTGGTTCTTTGAAAAAATAAACAAAATTGATGGCCCGTTGGCAAGATTAATTAAAAAAAGAAGAGAGGAAACCCATATTAATAGGATTAGGGATGCCACGGGAAACATCACAACACGTACCCAAGATATCCAAACAATTCTAACAGACTACTTTCAAAAGCTATACTCTCTAAAGGAAGAAAATCTGGCGGAAATGGATGCATTTTTAGAGAAATACAAGTTACCCAAACTGAGCAAAGAAGAAGTTAACCAATTAAATAAGCCAATATCCTATAATGAGATACAGGAAGCTATCAAAAGTCTTCCAACAAAAAAAAGCCCAGGACCAGATGGATTCACAGCAGAATTCTATAAGACCTTTAAAGAAGAACTAATACCCATACTCCTCAAGCTCTTCAGAGAAACAGAGAAGGAGGGAGCTATCCCAAACTCATTCTACGAAGCCAATATCACACTCATCCCCAAACCAGGCAAAGACCCAACCAAAAAGGAGAATTACAGGCCAATCTCCTTGATGAACACAGATGCAAAGATCCTTAACAAGATTCTAGCTAACAGAATCCAGAAACACATAAAAAAAATAATACACTATGATCAGGTAGGCTTCATCCCAGAGACACAGGGATGGTTTAACATACGTAAGTCAATAAATGTAATCCAGCATATCAACAGAGCCAAGGTCAAGAATCACATGATTATCGCCACAGATGCAGAAAAGGCCTTTGATAAAATTCAACATTCATTCATGCTAAAAGCTCTGGAGAAAATAGGAATAGAAGGAACATTTCTAAAAACAATAAAAGCCATTTATGACAGACCAATAGCCAATATTATACTTAATGGGGAAAAGCTACAACCAATCCTCCTAAAAACAGGAACAAGGCAAGGATGTCCACTGTCTCCACTCCTCTTCAACATAGTCCTAGAACCCTTAGCCAGGGCAATAAGGCAAGAAAAAGACATTAAAGGGATCCGCATAGGGAAAGAAGAAGTGAAACTATCCCTTTTTGCAGACGACATGATACTATACCTCCACGATCCCAAAAACTCCATCCCCAAACTTGTAGAAATCATAAGTCACTTCGGCAAAATAGCAGGATACAAAATAAACCCACAAAAATCAGTTGCCTTCCTATACACTGATAACGCACAGGAAGAGAGGGAAATAAAGGGAGCAACCCCATTCACAATAACCTCCCAAAAAATAAAATATTTAGGAATTAACCTAACCAAAGATGTAAAAGAACTATTTAATGAGAACTATAAAAAGTTAAAGAAAGAAATTGCAGAAGACACTAGGAAATGGAAAGACCTCCCATGCTCCTGGATAGGCCGACTTAATATAGTAAAGATGGTGATACTTCCAAAATTAATATACAAATTCAATGCAATTCCTATTAAAATCCCAATGACGTACATCACTGAAATACAGAAAACAGTCCAAAAATTTATATGGAACAACAAAAGACCTAGAATAGCCAAAACAATTCTAGGGGATAAAGACAATATGGGAGGGCTATCCATGCCGAACTTCAAACTCTACTACAGAGCTATAATCACAAAGACAGCATGGTACTGGCACAAAAACAGACCCGAAGACCAATGGAACAGAATAGAAGATCCAGATATAAATCCACAGGCCTACAGCCAGCTGATATTCGACAAAGGAGCCAAAGACATACAATGGAAGAAACACAGCCTCTTCAACCGCTGGTGCTGGGAAAACTGGGCAGCCACATGCAGAAAACTAAAAGTGGACCCCAGCCTATCACCATGCACCAACATCAACTCAAAATGGATTAAAGACCTTAACATTAAACCTGAATCTCTGAAACTACTGCAGGACAGAGTAGGAGAGACACTTGAACTAATAGGCACAGGAAGGAACTTCCTGAACAGAGTCCCAGGGTCACAACAAGTTGGAGAGAGACTCGACAAATGGGACTACCTTAAAATAAAAAGCTTCTGCACAGCTAAATCTATCGCAACTAAGCTAGAAAGACAACCAACTAATTGGGAAAAAATATTTACCAGCAATATATCAGACAAGGGGTTAACATCCTGTATATACAGGGAACTCAAGAAACTAATCCCTCCCAAACCTAACAAACCAATTACTAAATGGGCAAGGGAACTAAAGAGGGACTTCTCAAATGAAGAAATAAAAATGGCAAAGAAACACATGAGGAAATGTTCATCATCCCTGGTGGTGAAGGAAATGCAAATAAAGACAACCCTGAGATACCACCTTACCCCAGTCAGAATGTCCCACATCCACAAATCAGCCAACGACAAATGCTGGAGGGGATGTGGAGAAAGAGGAACCCTATTACACTGCTGGTGGGAATGTACACTTATACAACCACTTTGGAAAGCAGTCTGGAGGGTCCTTAGAAAGCTAAAGATTGACCTCCCTTACGACCCAGTCATACCACTTCTAGGCATCTACCCTGAACAACAGGAACCAATATACAAGGACACGTGCACCTCCATGTTTATTGCAGCACTGTTCGCAATAGCTAGGATATGGAAACAACCTAGGTGCCCCACCACAGATGAATGGATCCAAAAATTGTGGTATCTATACACAATGGAATATTATGCAGCCATTAGAAATGACAAAATAATGGCATTTGCAGGGAAATGGATGGAGCTAGAAGGAATCATGTTGAGCGAGGTAAGCCAAGAACGAAGAGACAAACGGTACATGGTCTCCCTCATAAGTGGATGCTAAATCCAAAAGGTTAGTGATACGACAAAACTAACAGGACTTAAGAAACAAAGAACTCCCGCTCATCTGGTTGAACCACTACTAAATATCCTCATGCTGCTGATCACAAATATGGTATATAACATGTGAACACTGTTATATATTACAGACTGTGGTAGACAATTTGCTCCAGGGAAGTTAGAATGAACTTGTGACTTTGAAATTATGTAATCATTTAATCACAATCAAAAAAAAAAAAAAAAAAAAAGAACCTCGGGGAAGGGAGGGAGGGAGGGGATGGTAGGGGGAAAACAATGGAGGGGGTAACAATGTTCAAGAGGAAGTGTACTCATAACCTCACTCATGTAACTGTGACCCTCTGTATAGTAGCTTTACAATAAAAAAAAAAAAAAAAAAAAAAAAAGAATATCAAAAAAAAAAAAAAAAAAAAAAAAAAAAAGAAAAAGTGAGAGAATGAGGTTCTGAACAAAGACTACAAAGTGATGACAATATTTAAATCACACACAGCTGAAATGTCACTCAAGTGCAGTAAAATAATATTTTTAAGACAAGAAGAAAAGAAGAGTAGGAGTGAGGATGCAAAATAACATAATTTTGGAAGCTTGAAAAACAGTAGGTAAGTAGCAGTTGACATAGCAGGCCAAATAAAGGTGAATTCCAGGACAGCAGCAGAGAAAGCTAAGAACAGATACACATCTTGGAATTCTCAAAAGGCACAGAACTGGCAATGCCAGATAGCATTGAAACTAGAGGTGACAGGTAGAAATAGGAGGCTAAAAGATGAGATATGGCAAAGAACTGTTAAAGAGCAATTCTTATTCTAAGTAGTCTCCTGTACTCATATCTCTAAGAGGACATCTCTCCTCACCTCAGCACATCTGAAGTTCATGGCCTAGAACCAATATTCATCAGAAAGACTCTCATGGAGGAAACCACATACATCTGAATATGCAGGTGAACTATATAAATCAAGATAATTTGCCAGCTATACACACTTTAAATGCTGAGTGGAAAGCTGAGCCAGCTCCTGACCCTACTCCAGCAACATCTAACCAGCAGATCCTTGCCCTTCAGCCTGGAGACCGGAAGTCACTTTCTTTTCTCTCTTATAAATTGGACCACTTAAAGTGGAAAGTCTTGCCGGGCGCCAGCGGCTTACACCTATAATCCTAACTACTCAGGAGGCTGAGATCTGAGGATTGTGGTTCAAAGCCAGCCTGGGCAGGAAAGTCTATGAAAATCTCATCTCCAGTAAACCACCAGAAAACCGAAGTGGTGCTGTAGCTTAAGTGGTAGAGCGCTAGCCTTGAGCTGAAGACCTAAGGGACAGCGCCCAGGCCCAGAGTTCAGCTTCCACGACTGGGGGGGGGGAAGTGGGGGGGGGGATTTCCCAGTAAATAAGCAACAACATTCCAAGTCAACTTTTTAGTCTAATTCTTAAATCTATTTAGACAACAAAGCATGGCCAGTGCTCTAAAGAAACACTCTCACATGTAAGACACAGCAGAGGAGCAGAAGGTCAATTTTGAGAAAAAGAAAGTTTCTATACAGAAGAAAACTTTAAAAAAAAAGTTGCTATTAGTATCAGAAAGGTAAGATAATCTTATTCATGAATGAAATGCCAGTGTGCTATATAAAAAGATGAAATACAGAAAATAAATAACGAGTTCTTGCATAGTAAAAACAGAATCCTAACAACAATGAATGAGAGACCTAGAAGACAAAACTCAGGAAATTTCCCTAAAGAAAAAAATATAAGACAAATTAAGAGAGAAATTATTAATGCAGACCAATGTAGTTACATGAAAAGGATAATAGCAAGACCAGAGGAGTTAAATTATTATCAAAATTAATTAAGAAATTACTAGGGTATACAAAAAGTAGTAAGTATATACCTATTTAGTTACCACCCAAGTTAAAAGATTGATGGTTTTTCCATACTTTATCTCTGACTTTATCCTCCTCACTTGACATAGATATAAATACTTTACCTTGCAAAAAAAAATAAATAAAAAGAGAAACCTTAAAGTTATCATGACCCATTGCTCCCTCCTAAGAATTATAGGAAAATTTATTTAAATCTAAAAATTTTGTAACAGAAAATTTCACACTAATACATGTCAGTCAAAAACATTATTTAAAGATATCATAAACAATAAAATCTCATACATTCATCATCAAAAAGAAAACATGAGGCTGGGAATGTGGCTCAGTGGTAGAGTGCATGCCTAGCATACATGAGGCCCTGGGTTTGATTCCTCAGTACTACATACACAGAAAAGGCCAGAAGTAGTGCTGTGGCTCAAGTGGTAAGGGCTAGCCTTGAGCACAGAGAGACTTGGGGACAGTGTCCAGGTCCAGAGTTCAAGGCCCAGGAGTGGAAAAATATAAACAAACAAACAAACAAACAAAACATAAGAGCTGTGCGCCAGTGGCATACACGTGTAATCCTACCTACTCAGGCAGCTGAGATCTGAGGATCACAGTTCAAAGCCAACATGGGCAGGAAACTGTGAGACTCTTATCACCAATTAACCAGCAAAAAGTCAGAAATGGCTCAAATGGTAGAGTGCCTGCCTTGAGCAAAAGAAGCTCATCTTCTTGGGAGTCCCAAAGTGGGCCCATCCCAGTGTGTGTGTGTGTGTGTGTGTGAGTGTGTGTGTGTGTGTGTGTGTGTGTGTGTGTGTGTATGTGTAATCCACGAAGGAGGGGAAACCACAAGTACAGGCCAGCACCCCAGGTACATGCACACGCGCGCGCACACACACACACACACACACACACACACACACACACACACACAAAACAAAGAGTGGGGGAAGGAAGAAAAAAGGGAGGAAGGGAGATGGGAGGGAGAAGGCAGGAAGGAAGGCAGGCAGACATACCATGGGGAAAAAATATGCAGTTTGTTAATTTCAGCTCAATGTAGCCATCCCCCCATGTATTCATATCTTTAAACATCATGTTACGTACAATAAATATACACTTTTGTTAATTTAAAAATAAATTTAAAAAAGAATAAGAAGCAGAGACATATTTTTAAATAGATAAAAACTTACAGTATAGCCTAATATTTAAAACAAGCTAAAAGAAAGTAAGAAAATGGCCGAAGTTGTGTTATTAAAAGCTGAAGCTGCCACGTGCCAATGGTTTATGTGCTCACCCAAGCCACTCAGGAGGTTGCAATCTGGAGGATTGTCATTTGAGGCCAACCCATCTGAAAAGTTTGCTAGACTCTATCTCCAAAATAACAAGCAAAGCTAAAGGCATAGCTTAAGTGGTAAAATGCCAGCCATCCTAGCAATAACAAGGTCTAGTGTTCATAACCCAAATCACTAAAAAAAAAAAAAAAAACCTGAAGCTAGACACGTGGTCTCCTGCCTATAATCCTTAGCTACAAGAGAGATTGAAAGGATTACGGTTCAAGTCTAGTCTACGTGTACCGGAAGGCTGGTGGTTTCAGGCGAGCCCAGGAAGAAAAGCTCATGAGACTCCATCTCAACAGAAATAAGCAAGGGGTGTGTATAAATTTATAAGGTAAAATACCTTATGTATGGATAGGTAATCAAAGGCAGGGAGGGGAGAAAAACTGAGAGATTCAGAGGTCCTTTAGATAATACCAAGGAGAAAGATTCATATGTAATGAGAATACCAGAAGGAAAGGGCAGAAGAAATTGGGCAGAAAAAAATATTTGAAGCAGTGCTTTTGAATAAATCTGGTCTAAGATCTCAAAGATTTGATTAAAAGGCAGACATTTTCAGACACAAAATGATACATGTAGAGTATAATAAACATATAGATACTCATGCCAACAGAAGCCTACATGGTACTCATATTGGTGAAAGCCAAAGATAAAGAGTATAACTTAACAAGAGAAGGTTTAAACGTTATGAACATATAGCAACTAATAGCTGAATTCCTCTCTGAAACCAAGAAGCCCAGAGAACTTGTCTCAAAAAACAACACCTGGTTGGTATTCTTGCTTAGCAAGTAAGACTCTGGTTTCAAACCCAGCATCATCTAAATTTTTATTTTAATTTTTTTGTTTTATTTATTTATTTTTTTTGTCAATCATGGCGCCTGAACTCTGGGCCTGGGCGTTCTCCCTCAGCTCTTCAGCTCAATGCTAGTGCTCTACCACTTGAGCCACAATGCCACTTCCAACTTTTTCTGCTTATGTGGTGAGGAAATTAAACCCATGGCCTCATACATGCAAGGCAAGCACCCTACCACTGAGCCACCTTCCCAGCCCCCATCATTAATTTTTGAAAGACATTTTCAAGTAAAACAAATCTAAGAAAATTGGTTATAAGGAGAGTTATATTACAAAAAAAGAAAAGGGAAAGGCAAAGAAAGTTTTATAAAGAGAAATGATGGAGGCTGGGAAGGTGGCTCAGTGGTAGAGTGCTTGCTTGCATGCATGAGGCCCTGGGTTCAATTCCTCAGCACTACATAAGCAGAAAAAAAAACCGGAAGTGGTGCTGTGACTCAAGAGGTAGAGCGCTAGCCTTGAGCTGAAGAGCTGAGGGACAGCGTCCAAGCCCAGAGTTCAGGCCCCACAACCAGACCCCCCCCAAAAAAAGAGAAATGATATCAAATAGAAACATGGATCTTCAGAAGAAAAGGTAGCTTGGTGAGGCAAACATTATTTTCTTTTCCTCTTAATTTCCTTACTATCCATAAATTTTAAAATTAAAGTCATAATGTTGGGTTTTAGTATTTATAGTATATGTACTTGTACTGCAATGAAGAATTATAAAAAGAGATGGACTAGCCGGGCACTGATGGCTCACGCCTGTAATCCTAGTTACTTAGGAGGCTGAGATCTGAGGATCACAGTTCAAAGCCAGCCCAGGCAAGAAAGCCCGTGAGACTCATCTCCAATTAACCTCCAGAAAACCAGAAGTGGCACTATGGCTGAAGTGGTAGAGTGCTTGCCTTGAGCTGAAGAGCTCAGGACAGTGCCCAGACCCAGAGTTCAAGACCCACAACCGGGAGAAAAAAAAAAGAGAGAGAGAGAAAGAGGGAGAGAAATGGGCCTATGAAGTTGCAAGATTTCTACATTTTAAATAAAGTTCATTTTATTTACTGTAAGTTAATTTTTTAATTAAGGACATGTATTACAGTTGCTAAGGCAACAATTATTTTTTAAGTAGATGAACAAAGGAGTCTCAATGCAACAAGTCAGATTAAAGTATAGTACTTCTTGAACATTACCCCTTCCATCAATTGCCCCCATCTTCAACTATTTTTACATGGCAAAATAAATACATAAGAAGCCAATTACGTAGCTTAAAATGTTGAAACAAACTGACTGAAAAAAATTGGTCAGTAATAGTAGGTTAAAGTAGTAATATTACTATGACAGAAAATAATTTCAAAATAAAACATATTAACATGGATAAGAATACACTAGCACCAGGGCTGGGAAGGTGGCTCAGTGGTAGAGCGCTTGCCTTGCATGCATGAGGCCCTGGGTTCAATTCCTCAGCACCACATAAGCAAAAAGAAAAAAGTCGGAAGTGGCTCTGTGGCTCAAGTGGTAGAGCACTAGCCTTGAGCTGAAGAGCTGAGGGACAGCGCCCAGGCCCAGAGTTCAGGCCCCACGACCGGACCCAAAAAATAAAAAAAATAAAATAAAAAAAGAATACACTAGCACCAGTGGCTCAAGTCTGTAATCCTAGCTACTCAGGAGGATGAGATCTGAGGATCGTAGTGCAAAACCATCCTGAAGAGGAAAGCTTATGAGACTCTTTATCTCCAGTTAACTAACAAAAAAAAAGTCAGAGTGGTGCCATGGCTCAAGTGGTAGAACGCTAGCCTTGAGCAAAAAAAGCTCAGGAACAGTACCCAGGCCCTGAGCTCAAGCCCCAGGACTGAAAAAAAAATAAACTTAATAATGAAAGAGATATTCAAAAGGATATTTTGCATGTATAGGAACTCAATAACACAACTTCAAGACACGGTTAGTAAAAATTGATAGATTTAAAAAATAAATAAATCCCATAGCCACAGTGATTGTAATGTGCTTTTATCAGCATATGATATGAAAAGCTAGACAAAACTCAGAAAAGGCACAGATTTTAACACATCACTCACCAATTGCAAATATATCTTCTTTTCAATTATACATGAAATTTTTGCCAGTGTCAGCCATAAAATAAGTCTCAATAAATGTCAAAAGAGTGAAGACACATAGAATATGTTCTCTGACAAAATGGAAATAAGTTAGAAATCAAAACAATAAGGTATTTGAGAAAATCACAAATATCGAGAAGTTATCCAACATACTTCTAAAGAAACTCTGGGTCAAAATTAAAGGGGGGAAGAGAATTTTGCTAGGTACTTGTGAACCTGTAATCCTAGCTACTTAGAAGGCTGAGATCGGAGGATCATGCTTTAGAGCCAAGCCTAGCAGGAAAGTCCATGAGACTAATCTCCAATTCATCACCAAAATGTTAGAAGTGAAGCTGTGACTCAAGTGGTAGAATACTAGCCTTGAGCAAAAAAGCTCAGAAACAGTGCCCAGGCCCTGAGTTCAAGCCCTAAAACTGGTATGCACACACACACACACACAAAATAGAAATTAGTGAATATTTTGAGCTGAACACTAATGAAAATACAACCTATCATAATTTGTAGAATGTGCCAGGCACAGCAGATCATGCCTATAATCCTAGCTACTCAGGAGGCTCAGATCTGAGTATAGAGGTTCTAAGCCAGATCATACAGGAAAGACCACCAGGAAACAGGAAGTGGTGCTGTGATCAAAGTGGTAGAGAAGTAACCTTGAGCAGAAAAGCTTAAGGAAAGTGCCCTGGCCTTCAGATCAAGCTCCACAACCACTAAGCAAGCAAGCAAGCAATTAAGTGAATAAATAAATAAATAAATAAGGCACATGAACAAATCTTTTAAATGGACAGAAGTAACAAATTCCTTGAACGGCACAAATAACTGTAACTGACTTATGATATTATGTATATATTTTTGGTATTTTTTTTCCATGGTTACTGGCTCCTAACTACCATAGCCTTTGCCTTTTCTAAATGACTAGAACAAAATGGCTGACGAATATATGGCCCTCCATTTTTGTCCCTAAAGCAGCTTTAGAATATCCTTAGAACAAAACAAGTAAAAGACAGTTGTCTGAAATGATGTTGAGGTGCTGGGACCTCAGAAGTAAGGCCTCAGAGAGTCAGGCCTCAGAGAGTCAAGTAGCTGTAGTGTTCTCATTCTTGCTCTGATGCTCCCTTCTTTTTAGCTGTTCCTTTCCCTACCTACAACAGGCTATAGAACTAGGTTTTCTGCAAACTTCCCCCCCCACACACACACACACATACTTTTCTGTTTTGGAATGAGCTATTAGAAATTCTCTAACATCCTGTGTCTCAGAGTCAATCATAGACACACCTTTCAATAAGGATCCTGCCCCATATCCATCTATTAGCACTAGCTCAAATCCTTTTGATACAATTTCGTGTATATTTCACTCACGTTTATACAGAGAAGTCTCCATAGAAACCTACAAGAAACAGATGTGAGCCTGTAATAACCCTAGCTACTTAGGAGATGAACATCAGGAGGATCACAGTTGGAAGCTATCCTAGACATAAACAGGACATCCATCTCAATCAATAGCTGGATGTGGTTACTCCTACCTGCCATCTTAGCTCTATGGGAAACATAAACAGGAGGATCACACTCTCAGGCTAGCATACAACCAAAACCATATTAGAAAAATAAGAAAGGCACAGAGGGCTAGAGATTTTGCTCAAGAGATATACTGCCTTCCTAGCAAACACAAGGAACTGAGTTCAGTCCACAGTACCACCAAAGACAATCAAAACAAAAACAAAGGACAGGTTTAAGAAACCTTCTTGAGGTTCCTGAACAGTGATACATTTAG
Organism: Dipodomys spectabilis; assembly: GCF_019054845.1. Classification (NCBI taxonomy): domain Eukaryota; kingdom Metazoa; phylum Chordata; class Mammalia; order Rodentia; family Heteromyidae; genus Dipodomys; species Dipodomys spectabilis. Next base: position 5,404,773 of record NW_024870834.1, read on the forward strand.
GAATAGCATGAAAGACTTCTACTGCCTCCCCTATCCATCAGCCCTATGCATCTCTTCACCTGTATGCTTTGAAATCCCTTTATAATAAAACAATAAAAATGTCTGTTCTTCATCAGACCTGAGAAAAGGATGGAGAAATTCTAATTTATAGATGAACTGTAAACACTGGTAACATAATCTTGGGCCAGAGATGGGTTTATGAACTGAGAAGGAAAACTTGTACTTGGGAAAAAACCTCAACTTTTGGGGTCTGTAGGCAGACAGTATCAAAACTAAATTAAGCCAAACTCAGAATGACAAAGACATGTTTTCACTCACATGCAGAATCTAACTATAAATAATAATAATAATAATAAGGCATGATTGTAAAAGATCTGTTGAAGGGAGAATTCAGTTGGTAGGAGAAAGGGGAAAGCAGAGAATGATGGGAGGATGAATATTGAAGTACATCCTATATACACATGAAATTGGAACAACAAAAATCATCAAAGCTGGGCACTGGTGGCTCACGCCTGTAATCCTAGCTACTCAGGAGGCTGAGATCTGAGGATCATGGTTCAAAGCCAGCCGGGGCAGGAACAATCTCTGAGATTCTTATCTCCAGTTAACCACCAGAAAACCAGAAGTGGTGCTGTGGCTCAAGTGGTAGAGCTCTAGCCTTGAGCTGAAGAGCTCAGGGGCAGCACTCAGGCCCAGAGTTCAAACCCCACAATTAACAACAACAAAAAAGTGTATGTAATAGCTGGACATTGGTGGCTCACACCTGTAATCCTAGCTACTCAGGAGGCTGAGAGCTGAGGATCACGGTTCAATAATCCACCAGAAAACAAGAAGTGGCGCTGTGGCTGAAGTGGTAGAGCGCTAGCCATGAGCTGAAGAGCTTGAGAGACAGCACCCATGCCCACAATCGACCCAAAAAAAAAAATCAAAACTGTTTTGAAAAAGGTGTGGGAGGACATAGGTGGTTAATAAAGTGATACAAATGGGGTAAATTTGATCAAAGTACATTATTTTCAAATTGCAAATATCACCATAAAATTCCTTGGCAATTAATTTATACTAATAAGAAGTTTAGAAGATGAATTAGTATGTTAAAAACAAAATATCTTTTTTTGGGGGGGTCCGGTCGTGGGGCCTGAACTCTGGGCCTGGGCGCTGTCCCTCAGCTCTTCAGCCCAAGGCTAGCGCTCTACCACTTGAGCCACAGCGCCACTTCTGGCTTTTTTCTTTTTGCTTATGTGGTGCTGAGGAATCAAACCCAGGGCCTCTGGCATGCAAGGCATGCGCTCTACCACTGAGCCACCTTCCCAGTCCCCAAAACAAAATATCTTTGAAGAAATAAAAAGGTGGAATTGAATTAGAAGACATACAGCTGATATCCACTATAGAATTAATGATTACATAATGAAGGGGAGAAATTCCCATCACAGAAGTGATCTGTGTTTATGAGCACATAGTAGGAAAAACTGATTTTCAGTCTGTGTTTTCCTTCATATCATCATATGGTCCCAAGAAAAAAATTAACCCTCTCTCCTTCACCAAAAGTAACTTGAACAGCTCTATATCAATTAAAGAAACTGAATTTAAGCATTAAAAACTCCAACACAAAAAAATAGCCTTCAGACACTGATGGCTTGAACAGACAATTTTACCAAAAATTTAAGTAAAATTCAATGACCAATCTGCATAAACTCTTTCAAAAAAATACAAAAAATAAGAACTTTTTACTAACATGCACTAGTTTTACAACTGTCACACGGTCACATTTCCATATAAGAAAAGAGGTGCCAGGCGCCGGTGGCTCACTCCTGTAATCCTAGCTACTCAGGAGGTTGAGATCTGAGGATTGCAGTTCAAAGCCAGCCCCAGCAGGAAAGTCCATGAAACTCTTACCTCCAATAAAGCACCAGAAAACCGAAGTGGCGCTGTAGCTCAAGTGGTAGAACGCTAGCCTTGAGCTGAAGAGCTGAGGGACAGTGTTCAGGCCCAGAGTTCAAGGCCCACAACCAACCAAGCCCCTGTCATGGCACTTGAACTCTGGGCCTGGGCACTGTCCAACTCTAAGTGAGCGCTCTACCACTTGAGCCACAGCACCACTTCAGGTTTTCTGGTGATTAAGTGTTGGCATGAGCCACCAGCACCTGGCAAAAGGTACTCTTAACAATTCATTTTATAAGACCAACTTTATCAAGACTCCAAAACAAGACCAGCATAGTACAAGAAAAGAAAACTATCACCTAATATCTTTCTTTAACATTCATACAAAAATCTTCATTAAAATATTAGCCAATTGAACTCAACAATATTTTTAAGCATTACACATAATAACTAAATGCCATTTATTTCAGAACTGAAAAGGTGGTCTAAGCTCATTCTTTTCTCCTAGAACCAATATTAAGACAAAGACAACCATTCACATTACTTTAAAATTGTTTCAAAGCCGGTGATGGGAGGGGAAAACAGGGAGTAAACAAGGTGAGAGGTAACACTGTTCAAAAAGAAATGTACTCATTACCTGACTTATGTAACTATAACTCCTCTGTACATCATCATCTTTATAATAACAATAGCAATATTTTTAATGTATTTCATTGATGTATCTGAAGCACATTTTTGTGAGCAAGGTCTCAAAGAAATTGATTGAAAATGTTCATAGAAAATATTAAAATAAAATAAAATTGTTCCATAGGTCCTAGCCAGGGTAATAAGACAAGAAAAAGAAATAAAAGACATAAAGATTGGAAGGTAGATGTAAACATGCTTTTGCATGTTGGAAAAGTAATGAAAAATTAAATAATAAAAGAAAAATAGGTAATAAAAAAGTTTAAGCTGTTAAACTAATAAGTAAATGTGGCAGGGTGAAGAGTATAAGATGAACACACAAAAACCAATAGCTTTTATCTACATTATCAATAAATAAAAAATTAAACTGGAAAAGCAACTTTATTCACAAAAACACTTAGGAATAAATTTATTTAAAGATATAATAAATACCAAACGTTGTAAGGAATACCTAAATAAAGATCTAAATTAATGTAAATATACCTTATTACAAAGGCTGAAGGACTTATTACTAAGAATTCTGCTCAACATAATCAATAGATCAAAATGTAAGTTTTCTTTGAAAAAAATCACAAGTTGATTTTAAAATTTATGTGAAGAGGACCTAAAATAGCTGAAACTAAGTTTGGAAGATAATAAAGCATGAAAGGCATAGAGTAATAAGATAGACATGTACATGCCTGGAAGAGAATAAAGAAAATTGAATACTATTGAAATAGACTAATAAAACTATAAAAACAGAACAAGGAAACTTGAGGCTGATATCCCTTAGAGATAAGGGTATAGGGGTGAAATTGATTAGAATAAAATGTGAAGAAACAACAATGAAATCCTGTCCCCTGTATCAATAATATAAGCCAAAAAGACAGACATGGCCAGGTACCAGTGGCTCACACTTGTTATCCTAGCTACTCAGGAGGCTGAGATTTGAAGCCAGGCAGATCTGGAAAGTTCATGAGACTCTTATCTCCAATAAATTACTCTAAAAGCCCCAAGTGGCACTGTGGCTCAATTGGTAGAATACTAGCCTTGAGCAAAAGAAGCTCAGAGACAATGCCCAGAGTTCAAGCCCCAGACAATAAAGAAAAAAGACAGACATAAAAATGAATAAATAGATCAGCACACAGAGATAAATCAACACATATATGATTGATTGATTTTCTTTTCTTTTTGGGGGGGGGGGGGATCTGGTCGTGGGCCTGAACTCTGGGCCTGGGTGCTGTCCCTCAGCTTTTCAGCTCAACGCTAGTGCTCTACCACTTGAGCCACGGCGCCACTTCCAGCTTTTTTCTTTTTGCTTATGTGGTGCTGAGGAATTGAACCCAGGGCCTCAGGCATGCAAGGCAAGCGTTCTACCACTGAGCCATCTTCCCAGCCCTGATTGGTTGATTTTCAACAAAATTCCCAAAGTAATTGAGTAGAAACCAAGATACCGGTTGGAAGGGGGGAGTTACGTTAATTTACTTTATTGTTATAATAAAGGTGATGATACAGAGGGATTACAATTACATGAGTCAGGTAATGGGTATGTTTCCTTTCCTACGGTGTCTTCTGTTTCCTCATTCTCTCCCAGTCCCTCTCTACCATCTCTTCCCAAGGGTTGTACAGTTTGCTTTTATCAGCTCCACTGCTGAACTTTTGCATCCTTTTTCCCTTGAGTTCTATACCCTCCCTAACACCTTTCCTAAGAATTATACTTGAATATACCATGCATAAAGAAAACAGAATCAACAAAAAACTAAAATTAAAATTAAAAACCAAAAGGATCTCATTTCCATATTTTAGAGTTCATTTATATATATATATATATAATTTTATATAAATATGAAGAGGCACATAGGCATTGTGCCTTTGTGTTTTTTTCTCCTAAGAGATAAAGATCATTTTTACAACAAATGGAACTAAGACAAAATGATATTGTATATGGAAATAATGAACCTCAACCTTAACCTCACAACATACACAAAAATGAACTCACATGTGTTCATAGACCAAATTGTTAGAGATAAACCTATTAAGTGTAAAAAAGGAAAAAATAGACAAAAATCTTCATGACATTAAATTAGAAAAAGAATTCTTAAGTGAAATATCAAAAGCACAAATTATTCAAGAAAAATTAGTAAGATAGACTAAATACATAAAAGTTTGCTCCTCAAACTCTCAGTTAAGAAAACACAAAAGTAAGCTACAGATTGGAAGCAAAACAAATTTTAAACAAACTGCTGAATACAGAGAATAAAGAACTCTTGCCATTCATTAAAGAAGACCCAAAGAAAATTGAATAAAAGTAGACAAAAGTTTGGGACAATACCCAAAACATGATATACAAACTATTAAAAAGGACATAAAAAGAAATTCAACATCATTAGTCCTCAGGGAAATGCTAATTAAAACCATAAGATAATACCACACATTTACTAGAACAACTAAGTTTATAATGCCAATATCAAGTGTTGGCAAGGATGTGAAGCAACTAAACCTATCTCCTATACTGCTAAAGGGATGCAAAATGTTACCACCACTTTGGAAGGGTACGGCAATACCTTATAATATTGAATATTCACTTTTCATATTATCAAACAATATAACTCTTAGGTATTCAGCCTAGAAAAATAAAACCATGTCAATATGGTTTTCATACAGCAAATATTCCTGCAAACACTATTCATAATAACCAAATCAAGAAGCAATCCGATGTCTAATGACTAGTAAATGAATAAACAATTGCAATATACAAATGTCATGAAGTACTGCATAGCAACAAAAAAATGAAATGTTAATAAATATAATATGAGCAAACCTCCAAAACTGCTAAATAAAAGCTATTATCATTTGGATCCATGTCTCCCAAAGTCCCATGTGGTTCAAGGCTTAGTCTTTGGGCTATCATGGTATGGGGAAGTGGTAGAAATTTGGGAAATGGAGCCTAGTGGAAGAAAGTTAGGCCATTGGGGGTACTGCCTAGAAAGAGATATTAGAACCCTAATGCCTCTTTTCTGTTTCCTGGCTGTCATGAGGTAAACTGCTCATTCTGTGATGCATTCCTGCTACAATGTCATTCCTTGTCACAAACTAAGTACAATACAGCCAATAAGCTATAAAGCTATGAATCTCAAACACTGTGAACCCAATAAACTTTTCATTCTTACTAATGGACTATTTTAGGTATTTTGTCTTAGTTAACAGCTGGTTAATACAAAAGCCAGACAAGGTTAAATACCAAGTGATTCCATCTACATGAAATTCTAATGCACTGTTTTGATAACAGAAAGAGGATCAATGTTGTCCTAGGACTGGGGATAGAAGGAGATCAAGGACAAAGGTCACAAGCACTCTTTGAGGTAAAGATATTATTCTCTATTTTTATTATAATAGTGATTACATGAATGTAATTTTATTAAATGTAACTATTCCCATAATTAACAAAAAAGCATAGAAGCAAGCTGGGCAACAGTAGCTCACACACCTCTAATCCTAGCTACTTAGAAAGCTGACACCTGGGGCTGGGAAGGTGGCTCAGTGGTAGAGTGCTTGCTTTGCATGCATGAGGCCCTGGGTTTGATTCCTCAGCTCCACATAAGCAAAAAGAAAAAAAAAGCCGGAAATGGTGCTGTGGCTCAAGTGGTAGAGCACTAGCCTTGAGCTGAAGAGCTGAGGGACAGCACCCAAGCCCAGAGTTCAGGCCCCAGGACCGGACCCAAAAAAAAAAGAAAGCTGACACCTGAGGATCATAGTTCAAAGCCAGCCTAGCCAGGAGACTCCTTATCGCCAACTAACTACCAAAAAACTGAAAGTGAAATGTGGCTAAAGTTGTAGAGCACTAGCCTTGATCAAAAAAGATCAGGAACTGAGTTCAATTTCTAGGATTGGCACAAAATAACCTATATTTTAATATGTAAGTACTTAGGCAGATGAACACTACAAGATGCTCATACTTTCAAATGAATAAATGAGATTCATGAGTCAAGATAATATTTAACAAATGCTATCCATTTTTTATTTGTATTTGTCATTTAAAATTAAGGTCAAAAAAGTATATTTCTATATACAGGTAGTATAGCCATGAATAGCCTACTCACATGTATACTATAAAATAATATGATTAGGTCTAAAAAATACACAGAAAGACAAAGATATTCTAAAAGCATTCTTAAGAAGTGATTTGTACAGAGATAATTTTTAAATCTAACATACATACAATGGGAAGAATTTCTATCATGAAGGAAGTATTTCAAAACATGGAATAAGACAAATATTAAAACTATATTTCCAGAGCATTTTGCTAAAATAAAAAATGTCGTAGAATTATATGTTGAAAGGATATGTTACAATCATTTCAACAAGGCCACCAACAAACCTATTGCCATTAAAACTATTTTTTTAAAAATGGGAAAAAGCGCAGGGTTCTGGTGGTTCACACCTGCAATCCTAGCTACTCAGGAGATTAAGATCTGAGGATTGCAGTTCAAAGTAACCCCAGGCAGGAAAGCCCATGAAACTTTTATCTCCAATTAACCACCAGAAAATGTGGCACTGTGGCTCAAAGAGGTAGAGCACTAGCCTTGAGTTGAAGAGCTCAGGGACAGTGTTCAGGCCCCAAGTTGAGGCCCCATGACCAAGCCCCCTCCACCCCCCGCAAAAAAAAAAAAAAACTGAACAACCAGGCAAAAAGAATAGGTCATTGATAAGAGAAAGAAAACAAGATTGTCATCTAACTTTGCACCAACTTTTAATGAATACCCAAAAGGATATAACAAATTTAAGATGCTCAGTAGAGGCAATATAAGTTAAGGATTTAAATTTACTCAACCTGACCTTCAAGTACAAAGCTGCAGATAAACCATCACAAACTTGTAGACACTCATATACACATGCATATATGCATGTAGATAAATATCAAGGTATATTGATCCTACTAGTCCTTCCTATGACTCTATCAGAAAAAGATATTTACAGTAGGAGGCAGAATGAGTAGCTGTTATTAAATCTCAACGTATCTGAAGAACAATGCTGAATCATGAGTATAAGAAAGTATAGTAGACATGATACAAGTTTTAAGCTGGAGGATGGGAAGAGGAATACATGCAAATATAAATGTCTAATAGGTGCTGATAGAAAATTTAAAAATGTTATTTTATATTAGATAATGGGATAGAAGGATATGGCAAGAACAGGTTACAAGTAATTCCAGTATTATTCTCTGTGAGAAGTAGTTTAAAAAAAGCAGACTATTGGCATTGTATAAGGGTATTGGTATAAATTTAATGAAAAAATAGAAAACAAAGCTATATTTTACATTTAAAAGCCCAGACATAAAAGACATAAAAAAGACAATATGTTAGAACTGAGGCCAAATATATTAATCATATCAACATATTTAAATGGGCTTAACTCACCAATTGAAAGAAAAGGATTTTCACATTGGCTAATAAAGCAAAATCCAACACTATGCAGAATACAAGAGACATACCTAAAACAAAAAGATTCATAAGAGTTAAAAAATAAAAAGATTGAGAAAGATATACCAGACAAACACAAATAAAAGGAAAACAGGGATCATGTCTTGATGTCTGACAAGGTAGCATTCCATAAAGTATTAAATACATAAAGAAATATGTAAGGTCTAAAGCTATTCACAATGAAGACTTCAGTTATTGATATTTACATGCAATAGAATACTAGTAACTTCCATTAAGAAGTAACCTACATGGGATACAAGAAGAAAAAACAGAAACACACTAGTAATAAAAGAATTTAGCAAACCTCTCCCATCTAAGATCAAATAGACCAAAAATTAAGGTATACAAGAGCTAAATAACATAAATAAGGAATCAAACTGCCAGGGATGGTGGCTCACACCTATAGTCTAAGCTATTAGGGAGATGAAGATAGGAAAATAATGTTCAAGGCCAGCATGGGAAAAATTTAGTGAGACTCTGTCACATAAACAAGCTAGGCCACCACCATGGCCTAATTCTTTGCAGCTACACTGCAGGTGAAGGCAGGAGGATCGCAAGCCAAAGTCAGCCTAGACAAAAAGTATGAGAGCCTATCTGAAAAATGACTGAAGTAAATAGGGCCGGAAGAGTTATAACAGTTTAACATCTAATGCCACCAGAAAGAAGATATATATATATATATATATATATATATATATATATATATATCTTGTATAGAGTATATATATATATATATAAACATATTATACCAAAAATAGATTACAAACTTTTTCCAGAACATATGGATTAGGCTTAAGACATAATTAAACTTTAAGACAGACAGAAAAACCTCAAAGTTCTAAAGAATAAAAATAAGCTAGTAGCATCTTTAGAACATAATGCAATAAAACTACAAATCAATACCAAAATTGAAGAACAAAAATACCTTTCCACGTTGAATTTTATACACTTCTAAACAATTCTTGAATTAAAGGCAAATATAAAATTCCAATTTCTTGGAAATAATGATAATAAAAGGCCAACATTACCAGGATCTATAGGCCACAACTAAAGAAGGTAAAAAGAAAAATGGCATATATCTATGTTGATTAAAAACTAAAATAAATTAACAGCTAATTCAAAAATATTGAAAAAGAATACCAAAATAAAAACAAAGGAATTAGAATAAAAATAATCAGGAATTAATAATAAAAGTTGAAAAGCTAGGAAACCCTATTTCTTCTTCCCTCAAATAACACAGATGTAAAAAATAAAACCAAGATCTGATTTCTTGAGAAAGAAGCCACTAAAATAGACAAACCACTGACTAATCCAATAAAGAGGAAGAGGTGCAGAGGGAAGAAATACAATACGTGACCTTAAATGACAACATTAAAAATAATAAAGAGAAACATCAAAAAAGGAAATTTTGGGGCTGAGAAGGTGGCTCAGTGGTAGAGCGCTTGCCTTGCATGCATGAGGCCCTGGGTTCGATTCCTCAGCACCACCTAAGCAGAAAAAAAAATAAAGCCAGAAGTGGCGCTGTGGCTCAAGCAGTAGAGCACTAGCCTTGAGCTGAAGAGCTGAGGGACAGTGCCCAGGCTTAGAGGTCAGGTCCCACGACCAGACCCCCCCCACAAAAAAAGAAAATTTTTTAATTCCTAAGAGCCTCATTCACACAGTTCTATGCAAACAAATTGAAATACACAATTTTTAGAGAAATAAAACCTTACCAAATATCATCAAACAAATTGACAAAAAAGTTAAGGAGTTCCACTACAAAAAAAAAAAAGCTCAAAGATAGAGTCTTCACAGGCGAACTCTAACAATTTTTTTTTTTCTTTTTGTCACTCGTGAGGCCTGAGCTCTGGGTCTGGGCGCTGTCCCTCAGCTCTTCATATCAAGGCTAGTGCTCTACTACTTGAGCCACAGTGCCACTTCTGGCTTTTTCTGCTTATGTGATGCTGAGGAATTGAGCCCAGGGCCTCATGCATGCAAGGCAAGCACTGAGCCACCTCCCTAGCCCTCTAACAAACTTTTAATGATCAATCCTACTTTATTCTACAGCAAAGAAAGAAAATGTGCACTCATAAAATTATTATGATATTCTTCCTATATCTTGATTAGACTCAATGCCCTCACTCTACTTCCCATAAAATCTACAAACTAATTTTTTCATATAAATGCAAAACTTAATTTTTAAAAAATCTGTTAAACAGCTGGGTGTCAGTAGCTTACCTTGTACTCCTAAACCATTCAGGAGATCCAAGGATTAGTTTGAAGCCAGCCTGGGCAGTAAAGTGTGTGAAACTCTGACCTCCAAATAACAACCAGAAAACTGGAAGAAGTGCTGTGGCTCAAAGTGGTAGAGTGCTAGCCTTGAGCAAAGAAACTCAGGGACAGCACCCAGCTCCTGAATTCAAGCCCTAGGATCAGCACAAAATAACAATAATAATAATTTAGTAAAGTAAGGTTAGAAAATTAGCATATAAAATCAGTAGCCTGGCTGAGCACCAGTGGCTTATGCTTGTAATCCTAGCTACTCAAGAGGCTAAGATGTAATGATAGCAATTTAAAGCTAGCTCCAGCAAGGAAGTCCATCTCCAATTAACTAACCAAAAGCCAGAAATTGAGCTGAGGCTCAAGTGGTGGAATGCTAGCCTTGAGCAAAAGAACAAAAACAAAACAATAGCCTTGATGTATAAAAATTAAAAATAAAAGGAAAAAGACATTCCAATTATAACAAAAATATTTTTTTAAAAATAAGCATAAAGTCAATAAGAAATTCTCAAAACTATATGGGAAATTAAACTATAGGCACCTCTGTAAAGGAATAAACAGACTTGGACAAATAAAAAGACATGTTTTTAGGTAGTAAGACTCAATGTCAATTCTCCATAAGAGATTTTATAAATGTACCTAATAGTCATAAAAATACTATCAGGTATTTTCTGGAGCTATGGAAACTTGCTTTCAAAGCTAATTTGGAAGACTCTGAAAAAGAAAGAAAAACTTGAAAAATAAGCACAACATTGAATGAAAGTATCTAAATATTTTCATAAAATTTTAATCTTGAATTTAGAAAGGAATAATAAGATAGGCATAGCTGAGAATGGGAGGATTATACTTCGAGGCCAGCCTGGGCAGAAAAGTCACAAACCCTCTTCTTAACACAATGGGCACAATAATATACACCTGTCATCCCAAGTTATGTGAGAGGCTGAGATTGGAAGGAATGCCTTTCCAGGCTAGCAGAAAAATCTGAGGGACTCCATCTCCATGGAGGGAAGCTGAATTCAGTGACACATGCCTGTTATCTAGCAATGACACAAATCCCTAGATCTCAACTCACGTCCATGGCTGGATGCAAAGCAAGACACTATTTCAGAAATAGGGTCTGGAGGCATGGGGCAAGTGTTGAGCACCAGCCTACTTAGGCTGGAGTCCCCGACTTCAAATCCCAGTATAGATAGATAGATGGATACAGAGAGAGAGAGAGAGAGAGAGAGAGAGAGAGAGAGAGAGAGAGAGAGAGAGATACATATATGTAACATATATGTATATATGTAGAGAGGGGGGGGTATTTATGATCATAAAAACAATTGTTGCCGGGGCTGGGAAGGTGGCTCAGTGGTACAGTGCTTGCCTTGCATGCATGAGGCCCTTGGTTCGATTCCTCAGCACCACATAAGCAAAAAGAAAAAAGCTGGAAGTGGTACTGTACTCAAGTGGTAGAGCGCTAGCCGTGAGCTGAAGAGCTGAGGGACAGCGCCAAGGCCCAGAGTTCAAGACCCATGACCGGACCCCAAAAAAAAGCAATTGTTGCCTTTTGAATAAGTCATACCAACTTCACTTCAGTGTCCAGGTATTAAAGGAAAGCTAGGGAATATACACATCTCAACAAAGTATACTGCCAGTGAAGACGCTAAGCATCTCTTGAGTCTACTGCAGTACCTGATACATTGCAGACACCCAATAAATATTTGTTGAATAAGTGAATAGACAAGTAGATGAAATATTGAGTGGTACTACTAATGAAGTTAGTGAAACTGTCATATATACAATGTATTGATTAATGGCTCAGTGCCAACTTAAAACAAGTTATTTAAATAGTTATTTAATTCTTCTTTACTCAATATCATTTTTATTTTGGATTCTTCTCATAGGAACATATATCATTTTGGAGTTGATACAAAACTAATGCAAGAAGAACAAATATGTTATATGAAAGATTCAGGCATAACAAAGAAATCAACAGAATAAAATTTAATAATGTTTTTAATTAGTTGAGTTACGTTTCCCTCAAAATAGTTCAACTACCAGTTTCAGATACATTTGAAAGTGTTCTTTCTGCAAAATAGGATCTTTACAAATGAAGCCATCCTGAATTATGATGGGCTCTAAGCCAAGTGACTGGTGTGTTCGGAAGAGAAGGGAGGAAGTTTGGATACAGAGGCAGAGGTGATGAGTACATAGAGATGGAGAATTAAAGCTACAAGCCAAGCAATATCAAAGACTGCTGGCCATCACTAGAAGCTAAAAGCAAAACAATGTGAATTCTTCCCTTGAACATAAAGAGTACACTCCTAAAGGACTAAGCTACTCAGGAGGCTGCGATCTAAGGATCATGGTTCACAGCTAGCCCAGGCAGGAAAGCCTCTGAGACTCTTATCCCCAGTTATCCAAAAGACCAGAAATGGAATTATGGTTGAAGTAGCATCCACCTTGAGTGAAAAAGCCAGTGGCTCACACCTGTTATCCTAGCTACTGCGATGGCTGAGATGTGAGAATTGCAGTTCAAAGCCACCCCAGGCAGGAAAGTCTGTGAGACTCTTATCTCCAATAAACCACTAGAAAACCAGGAGTGGCTCTGTGGTTCAAGTGGTAGAGCGCTTGCCTTGAGCTGAAGAGCACAGGGACAGCGCCCAGGCCCAGAGTTCAAGCCTCACAACCAACCAAAACAAAAGAAAGTGTCTGGAAATTTTGTCAGATCATAGATGAGTATTTTTTGAGCAACTAGTCACATATATTTCAGATATTCTACCACTTAAGAGCTTACTCAAATCTCTAAGAATTAGAGCTCTAATACAGGTCAGTAGGGATGGGAAGTTACTCAAGTGTCTTAAAGAGGAGAAAGATGGTCTGTTTTGAATAGTAGCTATGATGAAGACAAAAGTAAAACACAGGAAAGTTATGTCAGAAGGTTGTCAGAAGGTTGCTATAATAGAAAAATGATAAATTCCACAATTAGGTTAGCAATGAAAAGAATAAACAGGAAATGAGATACTTGAGGAATGTGAAGAGATAAAATAAAAGTATTAATATAACACTATTTTCTTCTCAAAGCTGATATGAGAATGAATTAAATTCTTACCAAGTTGCTTAGCACACAATTGGCAAAATCATAAATATCTAAGCTTTCTTTCTTGGTATGATATGCCAAACTCTGCTACACCAAATTGGTAATATAATTGTGAATAGTATTTATTTTTACTTGTAAGATAATCTCATTTATTCTACAATAAAATAACATTACATATAAACATAGAAGTATACACATATATTCTTTCATTTAACTCATGTCTCTAGGACCTATGAAAATAAATGTCTTGAAATTCTAAATATCCTTCTAATTTTAATCTCATATCAAATGTTAAATGAGACTTACAGGATAATCTATATGCTGTTTGGGAACATTGTTCTTGAAGGGCCAGAAGGAGAGAAAAACAAGACAGAAATAGAATACATGAACCAAAAGAAGCAAAACTCCCACATGAAATGGTTGAGTTTTCCACACAACAGAAAACTATCTTATTGATAACATACTTTTGTTTACTGTACTTTTTGATGCAGTAAATGTGTTCAATGATAGTTACCACGTTTCAGAATATAATAAATGCACATGAATACCCTACACAAAACACTACTTCAAAACAAGAACCTCAACTTAAATCTTATTTATTGGTTGAGAATCTAGTACATAAAATTTGAACAGGAGCCAAGTAAAACTGTCTCCCAAAGAGTCTTTGCCTTTAGATGCATTGCAACTTTATCTGATGAAAAGTACTTGGTCATGTGCTAAAAACTGTCCACCAACTAGGAACCATAATTTTTATACTGAACATAATAAAAGGCAAGCTTAATAAAAAAAAGAACCAAAAACCACAATGAATGTCTAATAAAAGTATAACTTGTTAAATAATGATAATATTTGATGTAACATATTCAAAGTACTTTTGGCAACTGTAGTGTTATTTACCTGTAAATCCATTTCAAAAACATGCATTTCACACAATGTTCACAGTGTCTAAAAGGCAGAAAAAATGTAAAATGATATCCAAAAACTTGATTATGTAATGCTTCCTTACAGAACATATTTCATCCATCTTCATTTTTACTTACACAAAAAATAATCGTTTTGTTTTGTTTAGTTTTGTTGGTCAGTACTGGGGCTTGAATTCTGGGCCTGGGTTGTAGGGCTTGAACTCTGGCCCTCCACACTGTCCCTGAGCTCTTCAGCTCAAGGCTAGTGCTCTACCACTTGAGCCACAGTGCCACTTCTGGTTTTCTGAATGGTTTATTGGAGATAAGAGTCTCAAGACTTTCCTGCCTGGACTGGCTTTGAACCATGTTCCTCAGCTCTCAGTCTCCTAGGATTACAGGCGTGAGCCACTGGTGTCCAGCAAGAAATAATTCTTGAGTAAACTGTGCATTAAGGGATGGATTGCAACTCAGATATGAACACAATTTAATCTACAAGCAAAGTATATGGGGGCAACTAACAAGAAAACTAATTACTGAAATATAGGGTTAGTATGCAAATTCTAACCCTATAGGCATAAGTATGCAAATACTAACCCTATAGGCATAAAGGAGATAAGTAACAACCAGGCAAGGCTTCCAAACTAAACACTGGTCAATAAGCAGACATCACGTAAAGAAGAGAGCAATAAAGAGAAAGAAAACATTTCCAATCAAAAATAAAAAGCATGGTACATTAAAGGAACTGAAAAAAAATGATCCGATGTAAAAACAACAAGGAGGAAAAGAAAGATAAAGTCTGATTGGCATAACCAACAGGGCCTGGTGATTTGCTGAATTGTTATGGCAAGGAGTAAAAGTCTGGGAAGATTCCTAACTCTTTTTCTTGGATAAACAGTGGTGCCATTTAAAAAGAAGTATCTCAGTTTAGATAAAAGACAATGAGTTTATATTTTTCATAACTATAAGATAACCTGGTTAGAAATAGAAGTCTCTAGTTCCAGAGATATGATTGGAGTAGAAAATTTTATTTGGAAGTAATCCACATGCAGGTAATAACTCATGCCATGAAAATGTAAATAAATACAGTTAAATGCCTATGTGCTACTGAGGGTAGAGACTGATGATGAAATGGTGGGTAGATGTGATTTTTTAAAAAAACTTGGGCAGGCAATAATACATAAAAATCGAACTGAGAAACTTGAGACTTGGAGGAATAGAAGATGGGAGAGAATGGTAAAAGGGGTGACTCTAATCGAGATATATTTTACACAAAATGGACATGTTAAGTTGAAATCTCCTTGTACAACCACTTGAAGATAATTTTTTAACCTTACTAGGAATACTCAGAAACGAAGAAAGGAAGGTATAAATAAGGAATGCAGCAACTAGTGTTAAATAATACAGACAAATCATACAAAACATGGGCTAAAAACCCTTATTCTTTTTGCAACCACAAATACAGTTAAGTCATACTCTAATTTTTGCATATATGGATAAAATTAGTTTCCCCTCTAAGAAGTTAGCAATGGTGCACAAAGACTTCAAATTATTTCAGGTTGTAATATAATTTAAAGGGGAAGTACTTATCTATTTTAGTAATATTATATAAGGTGCAAAAGGAAAACCTATTAATTTCTGCAGCATGGCCCTTAAATATGCATGGGAGAGGGACAAGTTCAATTCAAACTCTTAGTGCTAAGTGGATATACTCTTAAAAAGAGTGTCTCTAATGTAATAAAGACTTTAGCCAGGCACCAGTGGCTCTTGCCTATAATCCTAGCTCTTCAGGGGGCTGATATCCAGAAGATCTCAATACAAGGTCAGCCAAGGCAAAAAATAAAAATAAAAAATACTGACTCTGTCTCCAAAACAACCAGCATAAAAACCAAGCTGAAGGTATGGTTCAAGTGGTTCAAGCAAGCAAGAGAAGCAAGCTGGTTTAAAAAAGGGGAGGGATTCTTAGATACTAAGATAAAGATGTTGATTTGGATGAATACATTAAAAACAGTCTATACTCACATTGCTACAATTAGCCATTTTTAAATTTACACCTAAATTACCAGTAAGTTAATTTCCAAATTTAACTAAAATTTCAACAGATATTTATGTAAGGAGTTTGTGTTCACCACTGCCACACTGTCATCATAAAACAAAATGTAATAAAAAAATGTAATTACTGGGAAGTTCATGCTTATAAATGCTCTGTTTAGATGATTAAGCTAGACACGTCAAGGCAAGAAGGTACCATGGAGGGACACCTACCCACCTGAATGCTGTAGAAAGCAGTCCAATAGTCCATGTTCTGTTTAAATTATATCATAGCTACCTCTTATTCTATTAAACTCTGGAAAACTAGATCCAAACTTTATAATTATCCCCATTTTGGCAGCAAGGGTCTATACTTGATGGTGATAACAATAATAATAGCTCACATCTATTAACTGGACATTATGTGCCAGGACTCCATGCTTAATAATTCATGGAGGATTCATTTAATCCTCACAACACCTATTACTATCCCGGTTTTGTAGACGATGCAATCAGGGCTTAGAAAAGTTAAATTAACTTGTTCAAGGTCACTGAGCTTGCAGAAAGATGCAAACCCAGGCCGAAGTCTGATGCTACAACCACAATGCTTAATTTATGCTGCTATAAAAGCAGAGCTTCCTTTGAAAGACCACTACCAAAGTACTCCAAATTGGTAAGCTTTAACTCTTAGTAAACAGAAAAAGTAGAAGAGGGTTTCTCTTCAAAACCCCAAATAGAAGACATCACAAATTCTTATTTTTATCATTCTCAATTCTATGTCAGCTTTGACTTGAACTTGACTATAAAAAAAAAAAAGAAGCATTTGGAAGGAAAATAATTTAACTCTTGTACAATCCCCTGAGAAATTGCTAGGAAGCTTTCGCTCTTGTTACAAAGCTCTGCAGACAGCACAGGAAACAGGCTGAACACTTCAAAACAGGCTCCAAACCACATTTTTGCTAACACTATCCATCTCTCATCACTATTAGCACACAAAAGAAAATACCATAAAATAAAAATTATTTTTCATATCTCTGTGATGAACAATACAGGTTAAGTCACGTAATCTGTTTGGGTTGAAATCCAAGTACTTCCTCTTGCTGGTTCAACCAAACTGTATCCACTTCCTGTACCAATGAAACCTTTACTTACATCAAAAGGACCTACGAAAAAGAGTAATGAAGATATTTTTACATTATATTAAGCCTAATTGTCTCTGGGTTGATCCTTAGGAAAACAGTACTGTGCACTCTCCTAAACACAGAGGGGAAGTGAACTCTCCTGTCTCTTCTCTTTCAGTCTAGTGATCTTCACATCCAGTAGGGAAAAAACAAAAACCAAAAACTCATGGTCCTCTGTTCTCTTTCTCCTTCCCACTAGCTATACTCCTGCCAAGTGCAAGGATAAACTACTGCCAATCTGTAAGTTCTCTTTAGTAAAAAGTATTTTTCCTTTGTGACATCAACTATGCAGCTTTTCATATTTTTTTCAAGGCCTCAAAAAATTGATATATTTTTGTTTTGTTTTCACATATGTACTATGCACTGGCCTGTAAGTCTACTTGTGTTAGCACATGTAAGAGGCAAAGAAAAAAAGACGCCTTGGTTATCTTTGTTCTAAATAAAAATATCTAAAAATTCCCAAAGCAACTTTATCATTTCACAGCCTTCACCCATTTTATTCCTTTGCCCTCCAAACCTCCAAGACTAAACAAAGACAGCTACTACTACCATTCCTTACTTTAGAATGGAAATTCTGAGGTACAAAATTAATTGCCCCAGGTCAGTTAGCCAAAGGGGCATGCAAAGCTCAAATCCACATGATCCAGCTCCAAATATAGTGTCCTGTTTATCCTCTACAGATGAAAACATCTGTTTTACAAGCAAGTCTGTAATAGCTAAAGTTCACAAATTTCATTGTACAATCAAGATTATAGTCAACCTGGCATTCACTGCCCAGAAAAGAGAGAAAAACAAAGCATCCGGTATACATGTCAAAATACATCAAAGAAGAACACCCAATAAGAGGACAATAATACTGGATTTAACCTGAAGTTTCTTACATAATACGCAACTATAAAATCAAATGACAAGTGGCAGTGTTTCCTAACAATCATAGAACAATAAAATATTCAAGGGTATCTCATCCTCCAGTAGTCAGTTCTACACTGATTCCACCTATGTTACCATTACTCAAAACAGAATGAACCCAGTATTTTAAAGCCTCTTCAGAAGCAGAATTTAATTGTAAGGGTAGTTTTAACTATAAACAGAAAAGAAAAACCACAAAAGTTTCCTAACTATATAGAAAAGGTGTATTATTTAAGTGAAAAATATTTTCCAGCATGATTACCATCACATATTGAGTATATGCTATGTTCTAGGCTCACTAAACTTTTCATGTGTTTTCTCCCATTTATTATCACATCAACCCATCAGCATCATTGCCCTACAGGTGAGGAAATAAAGTTCAGGGAGGTCAATTATCTTGCCAAGGTCAAACAGACACAGAGCTTATAGCTTCAAGATTCCATAGATCACTGAGATTCAAACTCAGATCTTCAAGATTTCACAGCTCACTGTAATTCCACACAGTAGGATGTGCAATTTCTAAAGAACCATTTATCTGGGAATTTTATGTGCTGCAAAGTCTATCCAGTGAATAAATGGCATAGTTCATCTTATCATATACAAGATACTGCTCTCAAATTATTCTGTCTTTTGTGTCTCATAAAATGGCTTTAGTAACCTTCCAAAGAAGAATTACAAAGACAGGTAGGGACAGCATATCCACACAAAGATGTAATGTTTGGAAAAAACCAAAAAAAAAAAAAAAATCATTTAGATGAGTAAGTTCTGCATGCCTGTTAAAAATAAGAACCTATTGCTTGACAAAAAAAAATCTCTACCACCAGAAACTTAAGTTCTTGAATCCCTCTGGCACACTCAGGAAAATGTTCATATTTATCAAACTACCGAGTATATACCCAAGGCCTACTAGTGCGCAGTGCAATAACTGAGACTACAGGGATCATCTCAGAAACTTCTTGTCTCCCCAAGGAGTTAGCAGGTTGTTTCAGCCAGGCCCAGGGTCAGTCATTACTAGCATAACCAAAATCCCCCTGTGCTATTAAAGTTCGTGTGAAGGGCCCTAGATAGAAATCCTGCTCTTTGCGGGGGGGGGGGGGGGGGGGATGAGATCAATGTGGGATCCTTTTCCCAGCGCCCCTTTCACTTTCTTGCAAGCTCCGTAAGGTTGTGGTTAGCTCTAGCATGAGTGTTGGCATTCATGAGTTAATTTTCCTGACACTGGAGCCAGGATTCTGCTTGGCTCCCGGCTCCCTCCTCCTCTCCTTCTCTCCCTTCTTGCCTCTTCAACCCGAAGTGGAAACTGCAGACTCAAAACTCCCCGATGGCTACCAGCACCAAGAACTGGGCATGCTCAGAAGGCCAAGCAGGCTTTGGTTGCAACTGACAGTTCCCCGCCCCTGATTTGCTGCTGCCCCCCTTCCCCCACTTCAACAAGAGATACTGAAATGTTTATCTGAAAGATACAAGGCCTCTTTTTTTTTTTTTTCCTGAGAATGACCCCATTTTAATTTCATTCCGCAGGGTCTTTTAGTTTGGTGAAACCTTACCACGAGCCCGAGAAGACAGCATCGGTTTGGGGGGGGGGGGGGTTCAGCACCAGGGACAGCGCCGCGTTGCCATTAACTCCCCCTCCCCCACCTCCTCTTCCACCCCGCACCCCCCACCCTCCCCAACCTCAGCCCCCACCCCCGCACCAGCACAATGCCAAGGTCTCCCAGCAGCCGCAAACGCCGCAAATGCAATAGCTCCCAGCCGGAGGCTGGGCCGGAATGCCGGGGCCGGCTGCTACTTACACTGCTCCGCTTTGGTGGACATGGTGCTGTCCAGATGGAAAGGCTTTGCCCCAAAATCTGTGTCGTGTGAGCTCCCTCGCTCCGCCAGCGATGTTGCGAGGAAAAGAGCGCATACCCCCCACCCCCCACCCCCTCGCGTTCCCCCTCCCTTAGGCCCGTGTCGCTACCATTCGGACAAAACGCACATCAAATTGCAGAATTCGGTCCCGGAAGGTTAGGAAATCGCCCCCGGAGAAATGGGTGGGATTTAATAGGCGGCCAAAGGCTTCCTGTCCGTCCCCTCCTGGAGCTGCCCGCGTGGATGTGGGCGGGGAGACCGACAGGAGAGAGCAGGCTTCGGCTCCTGGTGAAATGGGAAAATGGGCTCGACCGGGGGAGGAGTATTTCCATTCATAAGGCGCATGGAGGGGACGGGTGTTTCCCAGAGAAAAGCCTCTTAAAGTGCCGGAGTCCCCGACCATTTGGATCTCCCATTGGCGTTCTCCAGGCCTGTAAATCCTGTTCCCCAGCAGCAGCCCCCAGTGCCTCCGCGGGGATGACCGGAGAGGGACTCAGGTGCGCCGCGCGCTCTCCACCACCTCCGGGAGGAAGAAGCAGGAGGCGGATCCGGGGCGGGCTGCAGAGAGCCGGGCTGGAGGGCGACGAGGAGGCGATGCTCCCGAGGACTGCCAGGAAGGAAATGCAGAAGTAACCCTCAGCATGGCTTCCCAGCGTGCTGAGGGCCAGGCCCTCAGCCACCCCGGCCTCCCCTTCCTGGATGGGCTCTCCTGCTGATGAGAGGGATGGGAGGTCCCACGGGCCTTGGGGGCTAAGAGAAGACTTGGAAAGCTGAAGCTAGGGAAAGGAGATTTGCACAGATGGTGAAACTGGAAGGACCACGGTAAAGGAAGAAGAGAAAGATGGGAGGCAGGAAGGAACCCGTGGGTGCTCCCTTGAAATGCCCAGACTGGACACAGGCACATCAGGAAGCCCCTCTGCTGGGCAACAGAAGCCAACAGAAAGAGAAGGCAATAAAAGGGAGTAGGGGGAATCATCGTGCGTTTAATAGCAGGTTTCTAAAGATTCACTACAAAGTGGAGAGGTATTCTAAACCTGGATTTGGAGTCTGGAAGAGCCAGATTCCAGACCTAGCTGTAGCATTTACTTCCCCCAGGCTAACTTTTTAATCTCTCTAAGCCTCAAGTTCTTTACCTGTAAAATGGAAGCAATGAACTCAGCCCTATCACCCAAAGTGATGCTAGGCAGTTCAAATAGTTCAATGGATACAAAAGTCCTTTTAAAAACCAAAGTACCCGACAACTACTAACCATTATGACTTTTATTGTTATTAACTAAACTATTCCTTTGGGAAAGCTGAAGGACTGTGATCACTGCAAGGTGATTTAGCCGAAGCTATAAACTGACCAGTGTTTTTAATGTTGATGAAATCAATGTTTTCTATTTAACCAAAAAGAAGTCTGTATTTTAGGGAAAAAGAACAGTAAATTGTGTACGAGATGTATAAAATACTTAAGATGACTAAGAAAAAAATTATGAACAAAATCAAGTAAAGATATTTCTGAGTAGCTAGAAAGAAAACGTCTACAAATAATAAGAAGTCTGCCAAGCATTGGTGGTTCACACCTGTAATCCTAACTACTCAGGAGGCTAAGATCTGAGGATCAGAGTTAGAGCCAGCCTGGACAGAAAAGTCCCCATGAGACTCTTATCTCAAGAACCACTCAAGAACTGGAAGTGGCACTGTGGCTCAAAGTGGTGGAGCAGTAGCCTTATGCAAAAAAACTCAGGGACAGTGCCCAGCCCCTGAGTGTATGACCCATGACCACCAGGAAGAAGAGGAGGAGGAGGAGGTTGCTCATGTGGTAAAGGCTTGGTGTCATGGTATTGGCAAAATGTCATCAGGGAGTAGTTATTTGGCCCTTGTGGATGTGGATGTGATTGGACTCTGTTACCACTACTGGGCAAGGTGGCTTGCTGATCAACCTTTACCATTGTTTACTCCCAAAACAAGAAGTGCTCACTTTTAAAAATAACTGATTTCATGAAGAATGAAGAGTTAAACAGGAATAAAAAATAAATAAACTGGCATCATACTGAAGAAAATATGAACATAATGAGCATTTCTGGGAAGACAAAAACATTTGGGGTGATTAAAAGAAGAGTTAAAGATTTGTTCAGGAATCTCTGGGAATTTGAGGCTTTGAATAAAAAAAAACCAACAGTAATTGAAAAATTTTTTAATGTCTTAGAGAAACAGAAGACAAAGTACTAGCCAACACCGGTGGCTCACGCCTGTAATCCTAGCTACTCAGGAGGCTGAGATCTGAGGATTGCAGCTTGAGCTGAATTGCTGAGGAACAGTGCTCGTGTTCAGGCCCAGGGTTCAAGCTCCATGACAGACAAAAAAAAAAAGACCAAGTACTATTGGGAAACTACTATCCCTTCATCTTCTTACAAGCTGTATTATTATAAACATGGAACCTCCTGTAATCCCACTACGTGAATGTCAATGTCATGGACTCCCACACTACCCAGAGTTTCTATTTTAGGTCATCCTCATGAGCTGTGTGATCTTTTTCAAGTCATTTACCTTCTCTATGTTTCAGTTTCCTTACCTACAAAATGGTGATAGTTTAATCACATTGAAAGTCATGTTGAGAGAAGGGGTGACATTGTCCAAAACCCACAACCGGACTCCTCCCCCCAAAAAATATACTCATTACCTGACTTAAGTAACAGTAACCCTTCTGCATATCACCTTTATAATAACATTTTTTAAAAAGAAAAGCCACTGTTGCTGGACACCAGTGACTGATACCTGACACTTGTAATACTCACGACTGGGGAAGCTGAGATCTGAGGATCGTGGTTCAAGGCCAATCTGGGCATACAAATCCAAGAATTTTGTTGTTGTTGTTGTTGGTCGTGGGGCTTGAACTCTGGGACTGGACACTGTCGCTCAGCTCTTCAGCTCAAGGCTAGCACTCTACCACTTGAGCCACAGCACCACTTTTGGTTTTCTGGTGGTTTATTGGAGATAAGAGTCTCACTGTCTTTCCTGCCTGGGGTGACTTTGGACCTCAATCCTCAGAACTCAGCCTCCTGAGTCGTTTAGTATTATGGGCATGAGCCACCTGCACCCAGCCCAAGAAACTTTTAATCTCTGATTAATCAGCAAAGAGCTGGAAGTGGCTCAAGTGATAAGAGTGCCATCCTAGAGCAAAAAAAGCTAAGCAAGAGTACAAGACCCTAAGTTCAAAATCCAGTACCAGCACCAAAACAAACAACAACAAAAACATGAAAAATGTTGCTAGTGGCATTACTTCTCAAGCTGTTCAAATGCACCAAGTCAGATTAGTTCTGGCTATTCAGACCTTTCAAAGCCTGAACTCATCTAGGCTACCAATGTGTGAACTAATTCATTAACCTGGACTTCCCGTCTCAACTACCAGTTTCTTTGTTTTTTTTCTTAAGGTTCAATCATTTATTCTTTTTTTAATTATTGTGAAAATACAGTACAGAGGGGTTACAATTACATGGGCAAGATAATGAGTACATTTCCTATCAAGCATTGTTGCAAATTCAACTATCAGTTTCTCAATGCCAACGTATGGCGTGATTTGTTTCTTCAGTGAAACAAATACGAACTTTCTCACCTTTTCTTCTCTTCATCTCTACTTGGGTCTTTCTTGTTGCAATTCCTTACATTGCAGAAATAGTGCCTCTTCTCACTGCCAAATGAAATGCCCTTTGCTATTCTTAATCTGGCCTCTCTCCTTTCTCTAGTTTTTTTAATCTCTTAATCTTCTCTCTTCCCAGTGTTTTACATCTCTACCTTTTAAATGGGTTTTTCATCCTGCACACAAAATGAATAAATTTTTTATCCTTGAAATTATCATCCTAGTGAGTATTACCATTTCTCCACCTACTGCTTGCATTTTCTTACCATTCTACCCACTATCAACTCCTAGATGAAAAAGGTTCCTTCAACAATCCCTAGTAATCTCTTATTAAGCCAAGCACCAGGGGCTCATGCCTGTAATTCTAGCTACTTAGGAGGCTGAGATCTGAGGATCATGGTTCAAAGCCAACCCAAGCGGTAAAGTCCATGAGATTCTTATCTCCAATTAGCTACCCAGAAAGGCTTTTTATTTCCAACAAACTACTCAAAAAGCCAGAACTGGCAGAGCACTAGTCTTGAACACAAAGAGGCTCAAAGTTTTCTTCAAAGTTTTCTCCAAACATTTTTTTTCCTATCACTTAAATATTTCAAAGAAATATAAAAATGGGTCCAGGTGCAATGGTTCACATGTATATTCCCAACTACTCAGAAGGCAGAGGTTGGGAAGCTTGAGGGTCAACCTGCCTTGATGGCCATGCCTGTGATCTCAGCTGTGCATTCAATGTAAGTGTAAGGGTCATGATCCAGACAGAAACACAAAACTTTGTATCAAAAGTGACCAAAAGCAAGTGGGACACTAGTCGCTCACACCTGTCATCCTAGCTACTCAGGAGGTTGAGACCTAAGGATCATGGTTCAAAGCCAGTCAAGGCAGGAAACTCCATGAGACTCTCATCTCCAATGAACTACTCGAAAAAGCCAAAAGTGGTGCCTGGCCCAAGTGGTAGTGTACTCGCCTTGAGTCAAAGAAGCTCAGGGACAGCGCCTAGACACAGAATTAGCCCAGGACCAGCAAAAAAAATAATAATAATAACCAAAGCAAAATTAGCCATGGCATCAAGCAGTAGGATGCCTACTTAGCAAGTACAAAGCTCTGTATATATAATCTGGGTATATGTATGTGTGTCTGTGTGTGTGTATTATCTGGGGACGTAACTTGTTGATAAAATGTTTGCCAAATGGGTGAGATCTTGGGTTTGATCCCAAGAACTCCAAAACAAAAAATAAATAAAAATAATAATGTTCAGATCATTAATTTTACCATTACCAAATCCCATCATCAAAGCTAATGTATTTTATTTCATTTTTCAATTTTCAGAAATAAAACATTTTAGAGACATTAGAAGCCTTTATCAAAATTATTCTGAGCAGGCACCAATGGCTCATGCCTGTAATCCTAGCCACTCAAGAGATTGCCACCTAAGGATCTTGGTTCAAAGTCCAGCCGGGCGGAAAAGTCTAAGACACTCGTTTCCAAAGTTGGACTAGAGGTGTGGTTCAAGTGGTATAGTGCAAGCTATAAGTGAAAAAGTCAAAGAAGAGCACAAGGCCTTGAGTTCATGCCCTGGTACCAGCACATACCAAAAACAATTTTCTCAATTTGTGGTATGTACTTATATGTGATACTATTCATTTGTTCAGCAACTATTTATTGAATACTCATTATAGAACAAACACTGTTCTAGCCACCAAGAATACTAAAGTGAACAAAGGCCAAAATCTTTACTAGGGGTTAGAGGTATAGTTCAGTTGGCAGAGAGCCAATCAATGATCAAAAGTATGAGGTACCGCTGGGCGCTGGTGGCTCACGCCTGTAAGCCTAGCTACTCAGGAGGCTGAGATCTGAGGATCGCGGTTCAAAGCCAGCCCGGGCAGGAGAGACGGTGAGACTCCTATCTCCGATAAACCACCAGAAAACTGGAAGTGGCGCTGTAGCTCAAGTGGTAGAGCGCTCGCCTTGAGCTGTAGAGCTGAGGGACAGCGCCCAGGCCCAGAGTTCAAGCCCCACGACCGACAAAAAAAAAAAAAAGTATGAGGTACAAAGTTCACATTCCAATCTCAGACCTGAAAAAATAATAAAAAAAACCTTTACTTCATGGAGCAAACAGTTAAAGAGGTAAAAGGGAGTATATTATGTACTGATATACTACTAAAGAAAAACTATTTAAAATGTTAAAGAATGGGATTACATTTTGGATAAGGTAAAATTTTATATAGTATAACTCCATATACATAATATATGCCTATTTCAATATAGCAGTAAGATATATACTTTCACTTTTTTTAGTAATGGATATTTAATCCAGATCTTAGCATATGGTTGACAAGCACTCTATTGTTTATGTATACTCCCTGCCTATTTTTTTTTTCTTTTTTGGAAGTACAAGGCTTTGAACTCCAGACCTCAGGCTTGCTATGCAGGTACTCTACCACTTAATCTACTCCTGCAGTTTCATATGTTTTTAAGCTTATGTAACTATTATTAAATTGTATTTATTTTCCTAAAACACTCTTTGCTCAACACTAATAATAGTACTTAATAATATTGATCAAGCACTAATTTATTCACTTAAAATACTATATAGTATTTCACTTCATAAATATTCCACAATTTATTTATTTACTACATTGTTGATGGAAATTTAGATTTTCTTTTTTCTAGTATAAAAAATGTTGCAATAACAATTCCCACACATATACCTGAGCCAGAATTCTCAAGGATATGTTGAACTTTTCCTAGACACTGACAAATTCCTCACTAAAACAATTGTACCACTTTAACTCCCTCTGGTTCCATTTCTAGTATGGAAATGACAGTCAGACCTACATTCCAAAGACAATTCTTAACTCTCATGAAAGACAAAAAAAAAAAAAACTACCTGAAAGACTGAAGAAGTTCATACATCTTGACTAAAGACCCAAATGCAACTCACAGCCTTTTTGACAGGAAATTACAAAGCACATAGATCAAAGTAGCCTTAGCAGTTGGAAAGTGAAGGGTTATGAAAAAGAACCAAAGCAGAAGATATGTTAATTGTATATTTCTGCCTAAATCTCTAGCTGATCAATAAACCACATATTTGCAGGCCTGCATTCAAACAATAACCCAACTAGGGATTAAAAAAAAAACTAAACTAAACAGCCAGCACCAGTGGCTCACGCCTGTAATCCTAGCTACCGAGGAGGCTGAGATCTGAGGATCAAGGTTCAAAGCCAGCCAGGGCAGGAACGTCCATGAGACTTTTTTTTTTTTTTTGGGGGGGGGTCCCGGTCGTGGGTCTGAACTCTAGGCCTGGGTGCTGTGCCTCAGCTCTTCAGCTCAAGGATAGCGCTCTACCACTTGAGCCACAGTGCCACTTCCGGCTTTTTTTTTCTGCTTATGTGGTGCTGAGGAATCCAACCCATGGCCTCAAGCATGCAAGGCAAACGTTCTACCACTGAGCCACCTTCCCAGCCCAAGACTCTTATATTCAACTAACCACCAGAAAACCAGAAGTGGCTCTGTGGCTCAAGTAGTAGAGAGCTTGTCTTGAGCTGAAGAGCTCAGGGACAGCGCCCAGGCCCAGAGTGCAAGCCCCATGACCAGACAAAACAAACCAAAACAAAAAAAAAAAAAGCAGATTTAAACTGTCATCCATGATTTTTTTTATTTCTCATTACTTACCTACTTTCCAAAAAAATCAACACTCTTGAAAAGAAAATAACAGAATTTAGATTCTCCACAATATCCAGGATATAATCCAAAGAGTGTGTGTGTATGTGTGTGTGTGTGTGTGTGTGTGTGTGTGTATAGCCAGGCATATGGCTGATGGTCTATAATCCCAGCTACTTGGATGCTGAGGTAAGAAGATCATTTCAGTCCAGAAGTTCAAGACTAGCCTGTTTGAAAGTAAAGGATGAAGGAAGGAAAAGAGGGAAAGAGAGAGAGGGAGGGAAGGAAGGAAGGAAGGAAGGGAGGGAGGGAGGAAGGAAGGAAGGAAGGAAGGAAGGAAGGAAGGAAGGAAGGAAGGAAGGAAGGAAGGGAGGGAGGAAGGGAGGGAGGGAGGGAGGGAGGGAGGGAAAGAGGGAATAGAGAAAAAAGAGGAAACATGATTCATATGACTCACCATCAAGTAAAAAAGACAACATGATGAGCATGAGGGTACACACCTGTAATTCCAGCATTTGCAAGCCAGATTGAACTATATAACAAGAGCTTGTAAAAATAAAATCTTTAGACTGAAAAACAATAGAAAAGAACAGAATTTGTTACTAGCAGCCTTACACTATAAAATGTTAAAGGAAATTCTTCAGCGTGAAAAAATATGATACCAGATGAAAAGGCAGATTTTCTCCCAGTTATGGTCTATTGTTTTCCCTTTACTTATGAAATATTTTGTTGGAACATAAGTTTTAAAATGTAAATGTAATCCTGTAATACTAGCTACTCGGGAGGCTGAGATCTGAGGATCCTGGTTCAAAGCCAGCCTAGGCACACAAATCCAAGAGACTCTTATTTCCAATTAACCAGCAAAAACATAAAAGTGCAGGTATGGCTTGAGTGATAGAACTCCAGCCTTGAGAAAAAAAAGGGACAGAACCTAGGCCCTGAGTTCACGCCCCACTACTAATCAATTAATTTAAAATTTTAAATTAGTTTTACTTTCATAATGTAAGTGCTTGGTTCAACTTAAATTTATGTTTTCCCGTTAAGTAGCACCTTAACAATTTATTAAATTCCTCCCCCAAAATGCCAAAAAGTTGACATGTATTATTCCATGCTTTGTTATAAATCTACTTTCTATGTTTGTATGAGGCTCGGCTAGCTTTCAATTCTGTTTTTGTTTTTGTTTTTTTTTTGGGGGGGTCCAGTCATGGGGCCTGAACTCTGGGCCTGGGCGCTGTCCTTCAGCTCTTCAGCTCTTCAGCTCAAGGCTAGCGCTCTACCACTTGAGCTACAGCGCCACTTACATCTTTTTTCTTTTTGCATATGTGGTTCTGAGGAATCGAACCCAGGGCCTCATGCATGCAAGGCAAGCGCTCTACCACTGAGCCACCTTCCCAGCCCCTAGCTTTCAATTCTGTCACCATGGGTTTATTTATATATCTCTAATTATGTCTTAATAACTATAGATTTATGATACTTCACAGGGCAAGTTGATTTATAATCAACTTAACAAATTATATTAAAAAACTGATGTTCATCCATGAATAATGACTTCTCTTTCCATATATGTAGCTCTTCAATGGTATGTTATAGCTTTCTCTATTCTGTGAGTTCTAAACATCTTTTATTAGATTTCTCTTTTTTTCTTTTTTGGCAGTTCTAGAGGTTTGAACTCAGGTGCATGTGATTTCTAGTCTGATTCTCTCTACCACTGAACCATGCCTCCATTTTTATTTTTCATGGGTCATTATAAAGATAGTGTTTCACTTCCTGCTCTCACACCTAAACTACATCAGCACAGTTTAAAACTTTCCATAATCACTTGGAACACAAGCACATGCCACCACATCTAGCTCCAAAAAGAAGAGTCTCAAAGTTTTCTGCCCAATCTCAGTCTTCTAAGTAGCTAGGTTGTTTGATCTATTTCTAAATACCTTATATTTTATTGCTATTTTGAATAGAATATTGTTTCCTGTTACACTTTTTAATTAGATTTTATTGACACTTAAAAGGGTCAGAACATTTCTTGCTCAGGCTAGCTTCAAACCACAATCCTCAAATTTCAGACTAGAATTACAGGTGTGAGCCACCACCTCCCAGCATCATGTTGGGTCAGTGTGGGTGGGTATGACAGTCCTGAGGTTTCAACTCAAGGCCTGGGAACTGACCCTAAGTTTTTGTGCTCAAGCCTAGTTCTCTACCATGTAAGCCACAGTTTCACTTCATTTTTGGTACGTAGTTGGAGATAGGAGTGTCACAGCTTTTCTGCCCATAATCCTCAAGTCTCCGCCTACCAAGTAGCTATTAGTACAGGCATGAGGCACCAGCACACAGCGTCTGAGTTTTAGTAAATCATCTTTTAAGGTGGTCATAAGGTTCTCTATTAGTAAGATACATTTCATTAATATATTTCTAAATGACCCTCACATATTAGGAATAAATTTGAAGGGATGGTAGGGGAAAAATAAAGGGGAGGTAACAATACTCAATAGGAAATGTACTCATTACCCCACTCATGTAACTGTAACCTCTCTGTACAGTATTTTTACAATAAAATATATATGGAAAAAAGAAATAAATTAGATTCTAATATTCTATTTTTCCTTAATGCTGATAAATTTGCTAAGCAAACTATCTTAAGTTTTAATACCTATGATAAAAAGTAACATTCATTAATAATTTTCTCATCTAGTTACAGTAATAAGGTTATTGTTACCTGAAAACATGAACTGGATAGGTTTCTTTTGGGGAGGGGGGCGGTCCAGTCATGGGGCCTGAACTCTGGGCCTGGGCACTGTCCCTCAGCTCTTCAGCTCAAGACTAGCACTCTACCACTTGAGCCACAGCGCCACTTCCAGCTTTTTTTCTTTTTGCTTATGTGGTGCTGAGGAAATGACCCCAGGGCCTCATGCATGCAAGGCAAGTGCTCTACCACTGAGCCACCTTCTGGGCCCTTCTTTGTTAAATATAATCTGCTTATATAAAATAAATTCTTCCATTCCTTGAAGGTTAGTGTAGATTTAGATTGACCAGACATCCTGTTTTGCATAGGACTGTCCCAGCTTAAAATAAAAAATCAACTATCTCAGTCCTGGGCCAACAAAGACAGTTGGTTACCTTAATAGATAAAATTCTATTGGCAAGGAATAAATTACTCTTGTGTTGCTAGTTTCTTTTGTTTCAGGGGTGTGTTTTGTGTGTACCGATACTCAGCTTTTTTTTGCTCACAGCTGGAACTCTGCCATTTTAGCAAACCCTTCAGTTCCAGCCTTCTCCTGGCTAGAAATAACAGTCTCTTAGATATGTCTGCCTGAGTTGGCTTAAACTGTAATCTTCAGATCTCAGCCTCATGAGTAGTTAGGATTATAAAGCCAACAGCTACTTCATCTAGTCTCTTAAGTTAAACACATACATTTTAAAATAATTCTTTTTAAATTTTATTTTTACTTTTTTTTTTGCCAACACTGAGGCTTGAAATCAAGAGTCTTGCACTCACACAGCTTGTTTGCTCATGATTAGCACTTTATTACTTAAGTAGTACTAGAGTATTAGTAGTGGAGTCTACTGCTTCAGTCTATTTTTTTGCTGATTAATTTGGGAGATAGGATTTTACTGATTTTCTGTCCAAGCTGTCTTCAAACTTCAGTCCTTCAGGTCTCAGACTCTTAAGGAGCTAAAATTAGAGGCATAAACCATCAGCACCCAACTTTTTTTTTTCTTTTTTTTAATCAGTTGTGGGGCTTGAACTCTGGGCTTGGACACTGTCTCTGCGCTCTTCAGCTCAAGGCGAGCGTTCATCACTTGAGCCACAGCGCCACTTCCGGTTTTCTAGTGGTTTATTGGAGATAAGAGTTTCACAGACTTTCCTGCCCAGGCTGGCTTTGAACCATGATCCTCAGATCTCAGCCTCCTCAGTAGATAAGATTATAGGCGTAAGCCACTGGCACCCGGCTTTATTTTTAATAAAGTATTAAATAGAGAATGTTACAAATCCAATTACAAATTGTTAGGTGGACTAGAGTTACAGTTCAGTGTTAAGAATATGTGCCTAAGCATGTGCGAGGTCCAGGTGCCATATAAATGAATTAACTAAAAGTTATCTGGCAGTTTGATTCAATCTGAGACTCAAGGCTATATCATATCTCCCTGAATCTCTAAGCTTACAGTGTGCTCCAAACTGCCTGTATTCCAAAAAGTACCTAACAAAGACATTTTTCAATGCCTTTACTTGAGGTGGACTTGACTATGACTATGACTATGTCAAGCAGTAAGTGCCCCCTAGTTCCTGTCACACATGGAACATTTTAATTCTCATTACCTCTCAGAAGCCAAATCCAAAACTCCTTCTCGCTTCCAGTCTATAGTTGAGAAAATATGTGACATCAGCCCTATTCACAAAATTGTATTCCTATTGCTTCTCTGATACAAACTATTTATCTTGCTTTGAGCTCAGAAATGATTTTTCTGTCGTCATTAAGAGTTTGAGCCTTGACAAATGGACATATTGCAATTTTAGTTAAATAGTATTTGCTCTCACTTGGATCTCAGATGGTCACCCAAATTCATGTGTTAAAGGACTATTTCTCTACATTATGGTATTGAGGCCTAGGCGGGGGTCTTCTAAGTCAATGGGCATGCCTGTGGGAAAGTGGGTCCCAAGCCTCTTCCTCTTTATCTCTTTATTTCTTGGCCATGAAGTGGTGTTCTTTTTCCACCACACATTCAAACCATGTGGTGCTACCTCTAAAATCAATGTATCCACCTGATCATGAAACTCAAAATTGTGAGCCAAAATAAATCTGTCATATATATTTTAATAAAAATACATAAAACAT
Organism: Dipodomys spectabilis; assembly: GCF_019054845.1. Taxonomy (NCBI): domain Eukaryota; kingdom Metazoa; phylum Chordata; class Mammalia; order Rodentia; family Heteromyidae; genus Dipodomys; species Dipodomys spectabilis. Next base: position 5,437,111 of record NW_024870834.1, read on the forward strand.
ATATACAATATGCAATGTAATATTTAATATCATATATATTTAAATCCAAGCCTCATGTCTGTTAGGCAAGGCTTGGGCTGCAATCCTCCTGATCTCCATCTCTTGAGTAGCTACAAATATAAGCATGAGCCACACCTTTTCTGTTCATACATAGATTATCTCAGAAATCTGTTACAGTAAAGGAAAGCTGACTAACACAGTTATCTATTCCTTTACTCTCTGCATCCTATCCAAATAAATAAATAAATAAATGTGAGCTGTTTCATCTGTGGAATTCTTATCTTTTTCTCTTAGTTCTGTCTATCCTTTGAATACCTTATAACTCCTATGTTTTACTACAATTTAAATGGTGAAGATTCTCAAACCTTTAAATTTTTTTTCTCAGTCACATTGCCAAGATTCAAATTCATATTTTTACGTACTTAATAGATATTTCTAAGTGAATGTCCTATTAATACCTTAAACTCAGTGTCTATAAGCCATGCCTGATTTTCTTATCTCCAACTGATTTTATTTCTCAAAATGAGATTTTCTCATTGATATTGCTACTCAGGCTTCAAGTCCCAATGTTTGTCTTTTTCTCCCCTATGCTTCATCCTTATAATCTAATCAAGTTTCAAGTCTTGTCATTTCTCTTTCAGAATTATCCCAGAATTCATTGCTTTTTTTCTGTATTTTTTTGCCATACGTTATCCTTTTCTTCTTGATCTCATGTCTGAATCAATGAAAAACATTCTTAGTAGTTCACCTGATGGTCTTCATTCCTCTTTAATCTATTCTTCATGCTGCTCCCAGCATGATTTACATTAATCATCCTAAAGCAACATGTACCATATTCAATACCTGATCCTATAGTCAAATTTATCCTTGTACTTTTCTCATCACTGTCTTTAATCATTTCTACCTTAAAAGTCTAACTTTCTAGCTTGGCATCAGTGGCTCACATCTATAATCCAAGTACTCAGTAGACCATGATCTAAGGATCACAGTTCAAAGCCAGAATAGGCAGGAAAGTCTGTGAGACTCTTATCTCTTTAACCACCAAAAGCCCAGCAGTAAAAAAGTGGTAAAGCACTAGCCTTGAGCACAAAAAGTCTTAGGGAGAGCACACAGGCCCTGAGTTCAAGCCCCAGGAAAAGCACCAAAAAAAGGTCTTACCTTTCTTCTGCTCAATTGCTACTTTAGCCATGAATCTTTCTCGAACTAATTCACTCAGGAGAAATTTGTTCTTCACCTCCACTGCCAGAATTCTGTGCCTGAACCATTCATACAGCACTTATTTTATAATGTTATATACCATATTTGTCTAATTATACCAGCTCCTTGGGAACAGAGGTCATTTACATACTCACATCAAAACAAAGGCATATGGACCAGTATAAAGAACAGTGTAAAGAATGTAAGCTTTCAAGTAAACTTTGTTATTCAAATCCTGACTCTGGCTATATGACTGACTGACTTTGGACCTACTAAATATCTCAAAGCATTATTTTTCAATTACTGTACCTGATACTCCCTCAGCATCCTCACAGGTTAACTATCTCAAAATAACTTCTGATGGAGAACAATAAAATATTTCCCCTAAAAATATTCTTTTTTTTTTTTTTTTTTTACTTTTTTTTCCTTTTGTCGGTCGTGGGGTCTGAACTCTGGGCCTGGGCACTGTCCCTCAGCTCTTCAGCTCAAGGCTAGCGCTCTACCACCTGAGCCACAGTGCTACTTCCGGCTTTTTTCTTTTTGCTTATGTGGTGCTGAGGAATCGAACCCAGGGCCTCATGCATGCAAGGCAAGCGCTCTACCACTGAGCCACCTTCCCAGCCCCCCTAAAAATATTCTTTACATTAATATAATAGAGTAAAATAATCATGAGTTAGTCATGAGAAAAGAGGAACATAGAAACATAAAGGCAAATAAAAGCCAATTGTCAATGGATCACAGTAATCTCAGCTACTCTAGAGACTAAAATCAACAGATTTCAAAACCAACGTAGACAGCAAAGTCCATGAGGGATTCTATCTCCAATTATCTAGCAAAAGAGTCATACTAGAAGCATAGTTTAAGTGGGTAAGTGCCAGCTATGAGCAAGAAAGCCAAGCAGAAGTGTGAAGCCATGAGTTCAAGCCCTTATTTTGGCACAAAACTAAATAAAAGGCCAATAGGAAGCTGGGAAGTAACTCAGGGGATAAAGTACTTGCCTAAGATGCGGGCCCTGGGTTCAATCCCCAGCATCAAAAAATTTTAAAAGGTGGGGCAAATAGGAATGCCTATCTTGGGTCCAGTAATAGAACACCTCAAAGAATGATGCTGAGAAGCCTACAACTTCCTAGGACTGTGAATGACCTTCCTATTACAGGCTCCATCTCAGCCTATCATGGTTCTCATCCACCACAAGCCTAGTGATTCAGATTCTCCAAGGGCATTAAGAATATCTCACTGCACCACATGTGGTAGTGAAGACCTGTAATCCCAGCTACTCAAGATGTGGTTCAAGAGCCAGCCCAAGTAAAAAGATAGCAAGACTTCATCTTAAACAAGCCAAGTATGGTGATTCAGGCATTGTAAAGCTAGGCAGGAGGAATGGGTAAAAAGTGACAGACTGGGGTGAACCCTCAATAAAAAGAAAGTCCCTATCTGAAAAATAACTTAAAGCAAAAAGACCTGGAAGAGAGCTCAAGTGATAGAATACTTGCCTAGCAAGCAAGATGCCCTATATTCAAACCCAATACTGCCAGAAAGAAAAAACAACAACAACAAACAAACATAACTAGCTGCTATTTGAATTTTAGTTAAAATTCACATGCATGCGCGCACGCACACACACACACACAATCTGCATAAAGGAGATCTGTAATGCAAAGAAAGATAGACCCCAAGTAACATCTCATTATAAACCCTCTACTACCTGTGGTGAATTTTTGTTCCTATGACAATAAAAGGACCAAACTAAAATATCAAATCTGTTATATCTTTAAATTGGGTTAATGATGGCTGCTTTGAAACATTACATATGAGAAATAAATTAAATCCACATATCAAGTGTTAAGCATGGCACCTGGAACACATTAAGATATAAATAGGCCTTTCTCCCTCCAAAAATAGTAACAAAGGAATAGAAGAAAATTGAGTAGAACAGAGGAATGACTGTGCAGAACTGGCTTACCATTAATTCATGCTGTCTATCTTGAATAGTGCCAAGAAATCGTTTCACTTATTTCTTTTTTATTCCCTTATGATCTCATGTCATTCTGTTCTAGAAATTGTCTATTTTAAAATTCACAAATATTTCACCAAGAAATGTAATGTAAACCCAAATGAGTCTCCTTGTTGACTCTAGCACACACCTACCTGTCCATTCCCTATTCATGTCTACCCTATGTCAGTGAGTAAATGCAATACTACTCTAACTTGCCTGTTCAGAGCTTCCTGGTTACTGCAACTATCATGATTTCTCTCTTCTAAAACCCTTCAGTGTTGGCAGATTACAAAATTTAAGAAAATCTTGAATGTTACCATTACTCAATGCTTCATTATGATGTTTGAAAATCAAACTACAAGTGGTTAGCCTAGTACAATGTTTATAAACCATAATGCCTGTTCCACATTGTCCTGGTAACATTAAAAAGATACCAGTAGCCAGGCACGGTGGATCATGCCTGTAGTTCTAGTTCCTCAGGAGGCTGAGATCTGAGGATCACAGTTCAAAGCCCACAGGGAAGAATGGGGAAGGGGGGAGACTGTGAGGCTGTGAGACTCTTATCTCCAAAAAGGCTGAAGTGGAGCAGTGGCTCAAATAATTGAGTGCTAGCCTTGAGCAAAAGAAACTCAAGGATAGAGCCCAGGCCTTAAGTTCAAGCCCCAGGATTGGCAAAAAAAAGGACACCAATGTATGAAAAACAGGAAACAAAAGAAGAGGAAGAATATTATGAACAAAAATTCAAAAGCATGCAGGATACTATAAAGTATACCAACAGAGGCATAATGGGAGTCTCCAAAGGAAAGTAGAGTATGGTATAGGAAAAAAAATTGAAAAAATACTAGCAGAAAATTTCTCAAATTGGCTACAAAGTATTTGCACTCAAGAAGTTCAATAAACTCCAAGCAGAATAACATATGATGCCTAAGTGCATCATGATCAAACTGTCAAAAGACAACTTTGAAAGCAACAACAAAGAAGCAACTAATCAGGCACATGAGATTCTCAAGATCAACAGCTTATTTCTCATCAGAAACTATGGATACAAAAAAATAGTGGGATGATATTATTCCCAAAGTGCTGAAACGAAAACAAAACAGGAATGGAGATGTGGGTCAAAGTAGTATACATAATTGGCCTTATAAGCATGAAGATCTGAGTGTAAACCCCACTACCACAAAAAAGAAAAAGAAAAAAACTCCCAGATAAAGAAAATCCTAGAAAGTTGCCCACTAGCACAGTAAACTAAGGAAATATTAAAGAGACTCCTTTAAAATTAAATGAAAGAACCTAGAGAGTAACTGAAAATCAAAATCACAAGAAAAAATAAAAATACAGAAAAGATAATTATATAAAGACAGCAAAATGTGGTTTCTGTTTATAATAATTCCTTTTCTGTATGATTTAAAAGATAACTGCATAAGGTAAAAATTGAAAATCTGATTTTATGTGAGACAAGATGAGTTAACACATATTAAGCCCTTAGATAAGCACTTGGCACTTAGTAAGTACTTAATAATGTTAAGTGTTATTTTTTAATCGCAATGTACATGAAATGTCACCTAGTAAAATAAGGTAAAAAAAAAAAAAGATAATCAACAGAAATTAAAGTTTTCACAACCTTTATTTACACCGCAAAACATGCAGAAACAATTGGCAGAAACCGAGTTTGACAAAAGGTGTCGTGGCTCCAATGCATTCCAATTAGAAGACATTTAAATTGAATACAGGATAGAATATCTAAATGTCCTAAAGAAATTGGACATTAAAGTCCTTTTGAAGATGAGGTAGAACTGAAAAATAACAATGTGAGATTGTGGTAAGAGTAAAGAAAAAACAGTAAATCTCTATGCAAAATAGCATTCATAGACAATAGCAGAGGGTAAAGAAAACTGGAGAAATGCCAACAAATGCTTAAGTATTTTCTAGAAAGGGAATATTCAATCATACAATCAGAAAAATAAGAATCTTTGAATTTCTAATAATGATGTGTTTATTTTTTTAATGTTTCAATTTGGTACCAAGGCATTAAGGCTCACACTAGTCAAACTTGCTACTCAAGAGGTAGCAATCAAGAGGAATGCAGTGGAAGTGGTGCTATAGCTCAAGTGGTACAGCGCTTGCCTTGAGCTGAAGAGCTGAGGGACAGAGCCCAGGCCCAGAGTTCAAATCCCACGACCGACAAAAAAAAAAGAGGAATGCAGTTACAAGCCAGGCTCAGGGAAAAGTTAGCAAGATCTTATCTCAACAACAAAGCTAGGTACAGTAGTCATTCATGCCTATTATGCTACATATGTTGGAAACATAAACAAGAGGACCATGATCAAGGTCATCCTGGACATAAATATGAGCTGTATCTCAAAAATAACAAAAAAGTAAAAAGGGCTAGAGGCATGATTCAAATGGTAGAGTACCTGCTCAGAATAAGGCCCTGAGTCAACCTTTAATATATAAAAAAATTCTTTCGATTAAATTGAAAAGAAATGTGTTTCAATTTAATTGAAATGAAAGAACTACCCAGTTTACTCAGAGGAATTTACATATATATTCTTCACTTGACTGTGCCGTTGAGATGCAATGTCACCTAAAAAAATAACAGCAAGAATACTTAAGGAATATTTTAATGTCTTTATCCCTAAATTACTTCTGACAGCTAAGAATTTTAGAAATAAGCCTCTGTCATTTGGCTCAGTCTGATAGGGAAGGCAACCTTATTTCCCATGTTTAATTATGGAAAATTGTAACCTATATTCTAATAAAATATTAATAGAAGTCATGATCCAAAAGACTAATTTCTGAAGAGTCCTATTTAATGACCAAAATCATAGATTAGTTCAAGGAACATTTAGTGTATCCTAAGACAGGCAATATATTCTGCCCAACAATCTATGAAGAATATTATAGTTTCTATGTACAGATATTTAGCCACAAGGTAATATGCTATTCAGTATCAATCCTTCTTGAGAGAATGCTCTTATTTCAAGAAAATCAACATTTCACCTTTTAATCTGCAGTAAAACTTACTGTAATAAATCAAATTTGCCAGTGGCCTAGAGGACTATTCCAACATTGAGTCTCCTCAACAAAGATAATGATAAAACTTGTTATAACTATTTTCCCAGTTTTTTAAGTCCTTTATATTGTGAAATATAGCACGTACAAAGAAGTAATAGTTATTTTCCCACAGGTCTTTGAAAGCATTAATGTTTGGAATATTGAACATATAGGGCAGCACAGTGGTCCTTCATCTGTGGTTACTTTTTGTGGTTTCAGTTACTTGCATCAACTGTGATCCACACTATTTACCTTGACTCTCTCTCAAGAGAGGAAGACCCAATTCTCATTACATTGTATTGTTATAATTGTTCTATTTCATTACATTATATTGCTATAATTCTTCTATTTTATTATTTGAAATTGATCTATTTATTATTATTTTAGTATTGTGAATCTCTTACTGTGCCTAATTTGTAAATTAAACTTTATCATAAGTCTGTATGTATAGAAACATAATATCAATAGGGTTACATACTTACTGTCTGTGATTTCAAACATCCACTGGGGGTATTTAAATATATCCCCCCTATGAAAGAGTGGGACTCTTGTATATGAAATATAAATGTAGAGTTTAGTGAATGATTATGTAAGGAAATACCATGTAACTATCACCCAGGTCAAGAAACAAAATATGCTACCACTATAAAAAGCCCCATTTTTCCCTTTGCCTCTCTCACCTTCTAACATTACAATTACCTAACAGGTAAAAGGAGAAATTTTTATCATGATTCCCCATATACAAGAGCAATTTAAAAAGAAATAAACAGCAAACTATTAACCATATATTAGTCACCAGACTACTCAAAAAATAGAGTCAACACCAATGTTTTAAAGAAATGTCATAATTATTTTTACAATCTTACTATTATTCCAAATTACCACTCTTGTACATACCAATGCTAAGGTCTAATTTATTGACAGTTCCATCACTGGTGATGAAATTGGTGGCCATGATGCAGCCCTTTACTTCAAGGATATATTAGGTGGTATGAACACAGAGTTCTCAATATATCCCAAAAATTTGAGTGATTGCTCATTCAGCATCAATATTTCAAACAGAATACCCATTCATGTTCTATGATAGATTCTTCTTAGAGAACCGCTGGACTCTGTGAGCAAAATGAGTTAGGAAATGGAGTTGTCAGAAACCTCCCAGTCTATGGGGAAAGGAAAAAAAACAACTTGCTTTAGTTTAAGTATGTCACTATACTCCCCAGGAAAAGAGTGGAGTATACTCAAAATAACTGAAAAATATGAAGCGAAACTTTTCATTTGATACATGTATGATGGACATATAGTATGTGTATATATCACATATTCATATATATATAAGTTAACTGGTTTATGATCAAATTTAACCACAATGTACCCTTTCCACCACATATTCATAAACACTAAACTTTATGGTTACTTACTTTTCAATTTTATATAAATAACAGCATGTAACATATCCTATTGGTCCTTCAACATTGTTTCTGAAGTTTATCCATGTCACTGGATAGAGTTAGCTTGTGTTACTTTTCTTTACAGTATATAGTATTCTATTGTATACTCTAAACATAACTTCTCAATATTTTGTGATAGGTATCTGAATTATATCAAACACAGTGCTACTACATATATTAGGACATGTATTTCAGTGTTTGAGTATATATTTTAGTTGGGTACATATCTAACTATGAAATTTCTGGCCACAAGATTGCTTCATCTTCAACTTCATTGTATCAAAATGAATTATTTTCAAATAACTTACAACTTACACCTCTGTATCAAAATGAATTATTTTCAAATAACTTACAACTTACACCTCCACCTATTCTTCTTGTGCCACATCCTTACCTATTTGACATTGTAGTTGTTTCAGTTTAAGTCATTCAGGTAATCATGCAGCAGATTTTAATTTGCAGTTTGAATTGGGCATATTTCATGCAATTTTGGACATTTGCTTTCTGTTGAAACTACTGTTCAAGATTTTGACCACTTTTTGTACATTGTCTTTATTTTCCTTATCCATGTGTAGTAGTCCTTCATATCATATAGTTACAGTTTAATGTGAAGATAACATATTACCTTGTTGGCTACCTTTACAATTGTTAAAGTTTGTCTCTTGATGAAAAGATGACTTTAAATTTCATTATCAAACCTTTCTTGTACTATTAGTGCTTTATTATTTTTGTTTAATAAAAAAAAACTTTCCTAGCCAGGCACTGGTACCTCACATCTGTAATCCTAACTACTCAGGAGGCTGAGATCTGGGGATCATGGTTCAAAGCCAGGCAGGACAGGAAAGTCCATGAGACTCTTATCTCTAAATAACCACAAGAAAACAGGAAGTAGTGCTGTGGCTCCAAGTGGTAGAGCACTAGCCTTGAGCAAAAAAGCTCAGGAACAGCACCCAGGCCCTGAGGTCAAGCCCCACTACCAAAAAATAAAAAATAAAACAAAACTTTCCCACTGAATGCCAGTGGCTCACACCTGTAATCCTAGCTACTTGGGAGGCTGAGATCTGAGGATCACAGTTCAAAGCTAGTCCAGGAAAGTCTGTAAGACATTTATCTTCCATTAACTACCAGAAAACCAGAAGCAGCCCTCTACTACTTGAACTATATATACATACCAGTCCTTTTGCTTTTGTATTATTTTTTCAAATAGGTTCTAATTTTGCTCAAGGCCAAATCAAATCATGTTCTTCCTACCTCTACTTTTGTAATCACAGGATGTATCATCCTACTCAGCTTGGCTTTTTAGAGTCTCATTTACTTCGTGCCCAGGGTTGGCCTCAATCCACAATCCTTCCATCTCTGCCTCCAAAATAGCTGGCATTATAGTTATACATCACCTCACCTGGTTTGGACTACAGACTTTGGAAATGGACAATTTGGTTCTAATTTTTTCAGAACATAGAGATAGAAAAATGTCTTCCACACAATCCTAGCCCTGATCCAATAAGAAAAACAAATCTAACATGTGTATCTAATATGTAACAGGTTCCTTATTTATATTGTATCCTTCATCCTGACACAAGATTGTAAAGTGGTTGTGGGTTGTTTTGTTTTAATATAATTTCATGTTATTATTAAGGTGCTGTGCAGAGAGGTTACCATTGTTTTGTTTTGCTTTAAAGTTCCAATCCTGAAGATTAAACCTAGAGCCATATGCATGCTAAGCAAGAACTCTTACCACTGAGCTACATATGAAGTTAAATCTAGGAAGAATGGAATTACTGAGCTAAATGGGTAATTCTAAGAAGTGACAAACCTGGAATTAAAATTCTGGTTTCTAACCAGGTTGCTGGTGGCTCAAACCTGTAATCCTAGCTACTCTGCAGGCTGAGATCTAAGGATTGCGGTTCAAAGCCAGGGCAGAAGAGTATGAGAACTCTTATCTCTAAACACAAAAAGCTGGAAAGGGAGCTGTGACTTAAGTAATAGAGTACTAGACTTGAGCACAAAAGCTTAAGGACTGCACCCAAGCCCAGAATTCAAGCCCCAGGACTGACAAAAAAAAAAATCTGCTTTCTATAAACTCTTGCATCATAAAGTAATATCAGTATCTGAGAAACCCTGAATTACCCATGAGAAGTCTGTCATCTTGCATTCAAATTTCTAGTCAGCTTTTACAAATTAGAATCCCAGGCAGCCACTAAAATTGGCTTAATGGGTAGTTTTAAATACAAGTTGTATTTAAAGTGGGTGAAAATTGAAATGAAGAAATGGTTCCATTTTCTAAAAGTCTAATATATACCAAATGAGGTTTATTACACATGTCTGCAGGATAAAAGATAATATTTGGACTTGAAGTCATGAAATATATAACATTTATAGTCAATTACAAAGATCCTCATGCTTCACCAACTCAGAAAAGTTTACTAGCTTGTTTCTCAAATTATGTTTAAAATTAGAGATAATGACTTTTGAGGTATCATAACCTGTGTAAACTCGAAACTTTCACTGATTTAATAAGTTTACATGTTCATGTTTGTTTCTTTGAGGAACTAATAAAAATATATTGCACCCAGTTTAAGCAGAAGACACTTATGAAGATTATTCCTAGAATAGTAAGAAAATTCTACCCAGGCCTAGAATTCAAGCCCCACAACCAACAAAAATAAAGAAAGAGAGAGAGAGAATGAAAGAAAGAAAGAAAAAAGAGAGAAAGAAGGAAAGAAAAAAAGAGAGAAAGAGAAAGAAGGAAAGAAAGAAAGAAAATTCTAGATACGCATATGCAGAAACTCAAGTAAAGATACAGACTGAAAGTAGTAAAGAAGAGATCGGCCACAGCAGTGGTAGTTTCATGATTTACTCTGTAGCTCTACATTCACTTCCAACCCTGGACTTCTTTCTCATAGGATCTGTTCTATCTAAGGTTAGCTTTCATGTGACCACTTGAATCCCTCTTAGCCTGTAAGCTCATTCTGGCGTTTGAGTCTCACCATTCACTTTTTGTTATATATGCTGTTCATGTATCTAAATTCAAATTTATTAGAAAAAGAAAAATTGGTCCAGCTTATCTTTGGCCATATTTGATGGTCCATTAATATATCTAACCTAAGGAAAGATCTGGAATACAAATTTCAAGGCATACCACTGCCCTCTCACCCACATCTATAACTGGGGCTGTTCCCATTAGCAAGGGGCATAGCCAGACCATTCATGGTGACATTTTTAGTCTAAACCCATTAGGATAGGATACATAGGGTTATTCCTTTTCAGACCCATGTAGTTATTCCTTCCACCTTGTTACAGGATTCCAAAATGAGTCCTATAAAATGGTAGTAGAGCTAAGAGACTGACAGTTACTTTTTTAAATGTTTGGACACTGATATATTTTTGTTTACAAATTGTTTTGCTTAGAAATTATGAGTCTTCTATGTTACATGAGATACTTTCAGTGTGACTTAAATGTCATAGAAATTAAAGCTTTGCAAAAAGTAAACAAAAATATAGATTTGACGATTGTGCTTCATGATAGCTAATTCTTCCCTTTATATCACACAAAAATATGAAAGACATCATTGGTACAACCTTCAGAAAATGTTCCTTGGAGACAGCAAGGGAAGGGGTGACATTGTCCAAAAAGAAATGTACTCTTTACCTGACTTATGTAACTGTAACCCTCTGTACATCACCTTTATAATAACAATTTTAAAAGGGGGGAATGTCCTACATAATTATCAGCTTATTTTCCAATTCTTGTCTTCTCTCCTAGAATGCCACATAGTGGGAATGATATACAATGTAACCTTTCCATATTGCCTTCTTTCTCTTAGTAATATGAGTTCATCTTTCTTTCATGTATGATAGTGGCTTAATGGCTCATTTCTTTCTTAGTACCAAATAATATTTCACAAGAAATAGCACAATTTTAAGGGAGAGGAGTGTGTGTGTGTGTGTGTGTGTGTGTGTGTGTGTGTGTGTGTGTGTGTGTGTTTGGCTCACATGATTATGGAAGCTGAGAAATCCTAGACACCCAGCAAAAGAGAGGTGCAGTTCAAAGGATCAAGAATAAGAAAGCAAACACTATAGATACAAATTGTAGTTTAAAATCTTGAAGACCAAAAAGGCTGAGGGCAGGGGAAGATTGATGTTCTGACTGAAGCAGTCCGACAGAGAATAAATTCAACCTTTCTCCACCTTTTTGTTCTATTTAGGCCCTAAACAGATTGGATAATCTCTACCCACATTGCAGAGGGCCATCTGTTTTGCTCAGTCCACCAATTCAAATGCTAATCTTTTCCAGAAATACCCTCACTGAGATACCCAGAAATAATGTTTAACCAAATATCTGAGCATCCCTTACCCAGTCAAGTTGACACATAAAATTAACCACCACAGTTAGCTTCATAAAATTTCATAAAAATTGAATTTTGTTTGGCATTTACATTTTGAGTTACCTTTGGTAAGTGGTAAAAGAAAAACTCAAAATAATTACAAGGGCCAGAGGACTGAGGGAGAAAGAATAATAGAAGGTAATCATTTGGCAGTTGGGGGAAAAACTGTTTATGCTTTTCTAACTTCTAACTTAATTCCAATCATTGCCAACGACCAGGCTCACCATATCATTTACATTTAAAACTTCCCAGGCTAGGAGGGAAGGGATACCTCATTAGCAGCATGCTTGCCTAGCATCCAAGAGGCTCTTGGTTCACATTCCAAATACCACAAAATAAAATCTGGATTATTAATCCTAACCAACCCAGATACAATTATTTCTCATTATGTACTACTTTTCCTAAGTTTATAAAAATACTCATTATTATTATTAAAGTATAGGCCAACCAGACATTTTTACAACTTCTACCTAGCCTTGTGGCTAGTAATTTGTGAAAACTTGTCCACAGACCCAATCTTTTTCCTAACCAGTATTTGTAATGGCTCAATAAACCAAAGTATTTCAGAAATCCCTCTGCCTCAAGAGTTTTAGCTAATCAGAAAGATTAAGGTCTGTGTCTAGGTTTTCTCTTCTTCCTCGTCCCTCCTCTCCCTCTACTTTTTTCTTTTTAAACACAGTCTTGCTATGTAGCCTAGGCTGTTCTTGAACTCACAAGCCTCTTGTCTCAGCTGCTGAGGCCCTGGGATTATTATAAGTGTGCACTCTACAACAACTGGCTTTTTTTTTCTTTTTTTGTCAGTCATGGGGCTTGAACTCTGGGCCTGGGTGCTATCCCTGAGCTCTTCAGCTCAAGGCTAGCACTCTACCACTTTAGGCCCAGCACCACTTCCAGTTTTCTGGCAGTTTTCTTCCAGTTTTCTCATGGACTTTCCTGCCCAGGGCTGGCTTTTAACCATGATCCTCAGATCTCAGCCTTCTGAGTAGCTAGGATTACAGATGTGAGCCACTGGTTCTCAGCAATAACTGGCTTTTTTGTTTGTAAATGTTCAGTTTTCTCAGTATCATTGGTTGAAAAGTCTATTGTTTCCATCATACTGCCTTTGCATTCTGTCAAAGACTAGTCTAATGTTTATGAAAACATCTATTATGTCCCACTGATCTACTTATCTAGTCTTTCACCAATATCACAATATGTAGTGTTATTTATATTAAGTCAAAATGAAGTCATGCAAATTTTTTAATTTTGTTCCTCTTCAATATGATGTTGGTTATTCTGGTTCTTCTGTCTCTCCATACAAACATTTGAAACAATTTGATGATATCCACAAAATCACTTGCTAGGATTTTGGCTGGGGTTACATTTGAATCCATAAAGCAAGTTGAGAAGAACTAACATTTTATATTGAGTCTTTTTGTCTATGAACATGGACTATTTATGCATTGGATCTTTTTTATTTCTTTAATCAGTTTTGTAGTTTTTGTCAAATTAACATTAAGTACATTTCATTAGATTTATGTTTAAACATTTAATTTGGGATTGATAATGTACAGAGTATTGTGTTTTTAATTTTAAAAAGCACTTATTTAATGATAAATTATAGGAAAGCAACTGGCCTTTGTTAACCTTGACCTAACAGTGTTAGCACAACCAATTATTAGTTCAAAGAAATCACTAGGTGCCTTGGCTCATCTGTAATTCTACTTACTCAGGAGGCTGAGATCTGAGGATACTGGCTCAAACCCAGCCCAAACAGGAAAATCCATGAAATTCTCCAATTAACTTCCAAAAAGCCAGAAATGGAGCTGTGGCTCAAGAAGTAGAGCACAAAAGCTCAGGGACAGTCTCCAATCCCTAATATCAAGCCCTAGGTTGGGCACACACACACATACACAAATTATCAATGCCTTTGAATCTTCAATATAGACAATTATGTCATAAGCTTAATTAATTCCTTAATAATCTCTATATATTTTATTTCCTTTTCCAAGACTTGCAGATGATGTTTAAAGGGAGTGGTAAGAGGAAAGATCCTTGCTTTGTACTTGGAAAGCTTCTAGCTTCTAGTATGATATGAACTACAGGGATTTTTTAGACCTTCTTTATCAAATTAAAGATCTCTATTCCTAGTTTATTGAAAATGTTTATCTCTATTCCTAGTTTGTTATTTTCTTTAATCATAATAGTGTTAAGATTTTCTCAAATGCTTTTTTCCATCCACTGATATAACTGTAATTTTTCACATTTAGCCTATGGATACAATAGATTATATCAATTGTGTTTTAAATAGTGAACCTACCTTGCAACCTGGGATAGATGCCTCTTTGTCATAGTATATAATTCCTTTTATACATAACAGGTTTGATTTGTTAATATTATCTTCAGGTTTTTTGCATCAATGGTGAAAGATACTGACTTACTTTTTTAATGTCTTTGGATTTGGATTTATTAATCTAATGCTGCCCTCATAGGATGTGTTTGAAAGTATTCCCTCTGCTTCTATCTTCTGGAAGAGAATACGGACAATTTTACAATATTTTCTTTAATTGTTTGGTAGAACTCAACTATGAACCCATCTGGGCTTGGTGTTCTCTGTTTTAGAGATTATTGATTCAATTTGTTTAGCAGATATACTCCTATTCAGACTATGTATTTTTTGTGCATGAGTTTGGCACACTGTATCATTCAGGAAATGGGTCCATTTCATCTACATTATTAAATTAGTTGGCAAAAGCTATCCATAATTTTTTTATTTTCTTTTTAATATCCATAATATTTGTATTAATGTCCCCTCATCCATTATTATGTAAGCAATTCGCATTCTCTTCTTTTTAGCCTTGTTAGACACTTATTTAGTATATTGATACTTTCAAAGAACTAGCTTTTGGTTTTGCTGATTTTTTTCTATTTTGTTTCAAATAATTGATGAAGTAGGTCTATTGTCAATCATATTTTCTTTGCTTGTCTAAGAAAGTCTTTATTTCTCCATTCTTAAAGAATAATTTTGCAGGGTATAGGATTTTAGATTGTTATGGGGTTTCCCTCTCAAATTTTAATGTTATGCCCGTCTCTCCTTTTTTGTATGATTTCTGAGAAGTTGGGTAGAATTCTTATCTTCACTGGTTTATAGAAAGTTGTTTTGTCCATCTGACTTCTTTCAAATTTTTCTCATCTTGATTTTCTTTTGTGTGTGTGTATGTGTGTGTGTGTGTGTGTGTGTGTGTGTGTGTGTGATTGTATGTGTGTGTGTGTGTGTGTGTGTGTGTGTGATTGTATGTGTGCACCAGTACTAGGTCTTGACCTCAGGGCTTGGGTGATCTCCCTGAGCTTTTTTGTTCTTTTTTGCTTTTTCACTCTACATGAGCCAGAGCTCCACAACTCCACAGCTCCACAGCTTTGGGTGGTTAGTTGGAGATAAGAGTATTTCCTGCAAAGGCTTGGAAAAAATTATATTAAGTGAAGTAAGTCAGGCCCAAAGAAACATAGGTCCCATGGTTTCCCTTATTTGCAATATCTAGTATAGGTATGAGTCAAGCGGAAAAAGTCAGAAAATGTGATGTTAGGAAAACGAACCCTCAAATATGTATTTTAATGTTTTTGTTTCTTTCATGCATGTGTTTCTAACGCATTTATAAGATTATTTCTTTGTTGCATTGTATGTCCCTCCCCCACAGTGTAACCACCGCTTTCACTATATTTGATGTCAGTATAACATGTGGAGGAGACGGGGGCAAACAAGTCGTTTAAGGATTCAGGTGGACCTGTTGCAACAATGAGAAGTACAAAATGTCATGTCAAAACCAGCTTTACAATGTCGGTGTGGGAGGGGGGAGGGGGGGTATGATTGGGTGCAGGGGAGGGGGGAGGCTGGGAAGGGAGGTGAAGGGTAAACAAAGGAGGAGGCTGCAATGCTTGGTAAGAAATGTATGCATTATCCTGCCCATGTAATTGTAACCCCTCTGTACAGTATGTTCTCAAATAAAATAAAATAAAATTTAAAAAAAAAAAAAAAAGAGTATTTCCTGCATGGGCTGGCTACAAATCTGAGCCCCCAGATCTCAAACTCCTTAGCAGCTAGGATTATAGATGTTATCTGGCTTATCTTTAATTTTCTTTATCTTTGATTTTCTTTTATTATCACTGTAAATTATGTGCCTGGGGGGTGAAGATATGCTTAAATACATTGTATTCACAAACTAATGTGTTGAATTGAAAACCCTTTTTTACACTGTTTAAAAATAATAAAAATTAGGGGGGAGGAGGGAGGCTGGGAAGGGATGTGAAGGGTAAACAAAGGAGGAGGCTGCAATGCTTGGTAAGAAATGTACGCATTATCCTGCCCATGTAACTGTAACTCCTCTGTACAGTATGTTCACAAATAAAATTAAATTAAATTAAAAAAAAGAAAAAAAAATAATAAAAATTAAATTATAAGAAGTACACCAAAAAGAAAATTATATGCCTTGGTGTATGTTATCTTGGCCCAAATCCCATTTAGTGTTCTCTGATCATCCTGGATCTGTGATTTGGTGTTTCTCATTAATTTGGAAAATTTTTTTAATCATTATTGCTTAAAATATATTTTCTATTCCTTTCTCTCTTCTCAGGCTAGTGGTATTCCAATGGTACATATGTTACACATTATGTAGTTTTTCCACAATTCTTTGATTTGTTCATTTGTTTGTTACAAGATCTACTTTACTCCCCAAGATGGTCTTGAATTCAATATACTCCTGCCTCAGTCTCCAAAGTACTGAGATTACAGGCCTGCACCACAATAACCAACTTTTTTTTTTTTCAGTTTCTATTCTCTTTACTGTTTGGGGTACTTTAATTGTGTTTTATGCTTTTTTGTGTTTTTGTCATTTTCTCAGAATAGCTGAATATTATCTATCGGATAAGAAGAACTGTCATAAATAGGTCTTTAGTAATACGGGAAGGGAATAAGTCAGGGAAGTGGGAGCAGGGGTGGGGAAGCATCCTATGGCCCATGGTTAGGTCTCTTTCAGTAAGTATATGCCTCTGGAATATAAGACTACAAGTATTTTCTGTATCATTTTTCCTTCCTTAAGTGAGACAGAATGTTACAGTAGGCTAGGGTTTGATAATCACCTTCACCAACATAGAAGACTAAGGCTGATTAGAGTTGGATATATCTCTCCTTCCAGGTCAGCTATGCTCTAATAAAATGTCAACCTCATGTTGACATTTAATTGCCATGAGGATATTAAAAGATGGGAGATGATCTGTGCCTATAATCTCAGCCCTCATGAGGCTAAGATGACAAGATCTCATTTGAGCCCAACCTTCTATACATAATGAATTCCAAACAACCTGAACTACATAGTTAGCCCCTTTCTCCAAAAACATAAAAAGAAAGAAAGAGGAAAAGAAAAGCTTTCGGTAAGAGGACTTTTCAAAGATGATTATGTCATAAGGTTTCTGCTCTAATGAATTTATTAATATCATGATTGCAGGAATGGCTCAGATTATCTTGTGAATGGATTCCTGGTTTAAAAAAAAAAAAAAGGATGATGGCGGGTGCTAGTGGCTCATGCCTATAATCCTAGCTACTCAGGAGGCTTAGATCTAATGATCCGCAGTTCAAAGCTAGCCCGGGCAGGAAAGTACATGAAGACTCTTATCTCCAATAAACCACCAGAAAACCGGAAGTGGCGCTGTAGCTCAAGTGGTAGAGTGCTAGCCTTGAGCTGAAGAGCTGAGGGACAGCACCCAAGCCCAGAGTTCAAGGCCCACAACTGACAAAAAAAAAAAAAAGGATGAGTTTGGGGTCTGAAGATGTAGCTCAGTGGTAAAGTACATGCTTAGTATGCACAAGGACCAGGGTACAATCCCCAGCACCAAAATCTCCCAGGATGAGCTCAACCTGATTTTCTTTTAAGCATGTTTGCTTGCCCTTATACCTTATTATGATGCAGAGCAAAAGCTCTTGCCACATGCTGGGCCAAGCTCTTGAACTTCCTAGTCTCCAGATGGTAAATTAAATAAATAAAATCCGATTAACATTAAATTAACCAATATCTTGTGTTCTGTTACAACAGTAGAAAACACACATTAAGCTACCCCAATTTGTCAGGCTATGGTTAACTAGATTTGTATAAACGCAAGTCTTAATCAAAAACAAAAGAGAATACTTTGGCCAGGCATGGTACCACATGGTTTTTTTCATAGTAGGCTGCATGGAAGGGTCACTTAAACCCATGAGTTCAACACCTGCTCAAACAACGTAATGAGACCCTGTCAGAATTCTCTGGCATATTTCAAAATGATTCTTTTTCTCTTCCCCAGAAAGAAGCACAAGGGACTTTTCTCTGACATTCTTTGTGAAAACCTGGTCAAGCATCTGGAGATCAAATGACTAAGTTCCCTGAAGTTTCGAATTTTCAGACATCCACTCTGAGCCTCCAGTAATTTGTCAATTTCAGTTTAGACTTTCCTGTGCTGGCATCTGTTTTCATGGCAATTTTTTTTTTCATGGCAATTTGTGCTCATTAATTTCCATTCAGGTAAGCCCTTACTCCTCCCTATATTTATTTGTCTATCTCCCCAATCCCGTGGGCAATGGTCTAAGGACCTTACCTATCTGAGAAGAGCCATTGATTTTTTTTTTTTTCAGTCTGGCTCCTGGGGCGGGGAGAGTTTCTGGGGGGGGTTATTTTATTTTATTTTTTTTTTAGGTTCTTGGGATTTCATTCAGGCTTCCTGCTTGCTGGCAAGTGTTCTATCACTTGAGTGATGCTCTAGCCCTTTTCTTTTAGTTTTATTTTTGGTTTTGTTTTTCAGATAGGGTCTCCTACTAACTTTGCTGGGCTGGCTGCCAACAGGGATCAGTCTTCCTATGCCTCCCTGGTAACTGGGACAACAGGTATGTGTCACTAGGAGCTAGGTCTCCTTTCTGTTAGGATGGAGTGGCAACTTCCAAGCCCCTTACATACTAGAAGACAGAAGTTTAGATATTTTAATTAAGAAATTTTAATGTATAGTTTAGCCTTTGAATATCTCCAGATACATGTTAAAGAACAGTACATGTAGACAGAAATCGAGTTGGAGAATGTTCACATATCTGAAACTCTTCACTAATTTATTTCCTTTGTTGTAAGTGATTTTTTGCATTTGAGGCTTAGAAATACATCTAATTTTGTGTGTTTCAGCAGCCACTCTCTTTCTTACTTCACTTCTTGGAGCCTCTCATTAACTAGAAGTTTATATCATAGAAATGGCAAGCAAACCAAAATCCCCATAACAAGGCGACTTTTTAAGGAAGCTCTGTCATGTCTTCTGTGACTCCACCTAAGAATTCTAAACAAAAATGCAATTCATATATGCCTTTTAAAAACCTTTGGGATAATCCTGCTATGGGGGCCTCTAGTACCTTAGTTCCCTAAACCTGAATTGTACACAATTTCATGCAGATATTCAGTTAGCAAGTCTGCTCAGTCCCAAGGATCACTCCATATCCCCTGCAGAGCAACAAATACATAGGGAGGGTCATTTCTAAAACTCTACTTACTTTGAAACAGTTATAAGAAGTTGAGACTTTCATCCCACTAAATCCAGGATTATTTTTGGTTTTCTGCAAAGAGAAATGTAAAAGAGGCATAGTGATATTTAAGGTAACATGGCAGACAGATACTAAAGTCCAGGTGGAATAAGGAAACAAGTAGAGTCCAGGAAATGGACCAAACAGAACACAAATGTAGAAAACAAAGGCTCAAGCTTTTCCCACAAGAGTAAATTTTAAACCATAGTGCTAGAGAGACAACCAATCAAAAGGCTCAACAAAACAGGAAGTAGGCAATCAAAAGTAGCCTAATCTTGATTCTGTCTGCACATTACACACTGCCTCTTTAGCTCGCTACCCACCCACTCTGTCTCTTTTGATATAGGTCCTAATAAACTTTTGTTATTCCATAAATAAGTAAATAAATAAATAATACAACCTCAGGGGGTGAGCTTGCAGAATACCCTTGAAGATAATGCACAAAATAAAATATAGAACAAATATTTTAACTAAATAATAGTAAAAATCTAGCTTTCAGTCTTTTTTTTTTTGGTCGGTCCGGAGACTGAAATCTGGGCCTGGGTGCTGTCCCTCAGGTCTTCAGCTCAAGGCTAAGCACTCTACCACTTCAGCCACAACACCACTTTGAACTTTTTTTGGCTTATGTGGTACTGAGGAATCAAACCCAGGACCTCATGCATTCAAGGCAAGCACTCTACCACTGAGCCACCTTCCCAGCCCCAAGCTTTCAGTCTTTCAGGGGGGTTCTTATAGTATAGGGTAAGGCTAGCTATTTATAGTTTGTGTGTTAAGATAATATTCTAATTCCTAGAAAATGACATTTTTTTTTCCTCTATGCTTTTTTTTTTTTCGTCATTTCCAATGAGTTTAAAGAAGCAGAGAGCCAGGCGCCAGTGGCTCATGCCTGTAATCCTAGCTACTCAGGAGGCTGAGATCTGAGGATCACAGTTCAAAGCCAGCCGGGGCAAGAAAGTCCGTGAAACTCTTATCTCCAATAAACCACTAGAAAACCGGAAGTGGCGCTGTGGCTCACACGGTAGAGCACTGGCCTTGAGCTGAAGAGCGCAGGGGCAGGACCCAAGCCTAGAATTCAAGACCCATGACCGACAAAATAAATAAAATAAAGAAACGGGGAATGAAAATACCCTCCCCCACCATATTTTTTTCAGATCTGGCTCTTTGTTTTCATTTTTTTCAGTCCTGGTTAACATCATATAGTTAAATTTTTAAAAGCAAAACTAGCTAGGCACTGGTGGCTTATGCCTATAATCTTATACATTCAGGAGGCTGATATCTGAGGATCACAGTTCAGAGCCAGCCCAGGAAGACACATCTTTTGAGACTCTTTCTCCAATTAACCAGTAAAAAGCTGAAACTGGAGGCATGGTTCATGGCAGAATACTGTAAGAAAAAAAAAAAGCAGGGTGGGGGTGGAGAATTCAAGGCCTTGAGTTCAAGCCCCAATACAGGCAC
Source organism: Dipodomys spectabilis (assembly GCF_019054845.1). Classification (NCBI taxonomy): domain Eukaryota; kingdom Metazoa; phylum Chordata; class Mammalia; order Rodentia; family Heteromyidae; genus Dipodomys; species Dipodomys spectabilis. Next base: position 5,458,207 of record NW_024870834.1, read on the forward strand.
ATAATGAAAAAAAGAAGCAAACTATCTGAATATCCTTACAGATGAAATTTATACTTTAAAATTGTGATGGTGAATAAAATAAAGTTCGTGTTTCACAAATACTTTCTTGGAGTGAAATCTAGTTTTTAATGAAAAATAATAAAGAAAAATGGAGACAGGACAATGGTGATTTGAGGCCAGACCAGATTTTTTTTAAAAGTCAATGAGACCTTCTCTCAAAAACAAGCTAAGTATGGTGGTACATGCATGCTTGCTATAATCCCAGCTACAAGAAAGATAAAAGCACAAGGATCTCAGTTTGAGGACAGCCTGGGCAAAAAATGGGAGATTCTATCTGGAAAAGCTCTAAAAGCCAAAGAACTGAGGGCATGACTCAAGTGGAAGAGTGTTTGCCTAACAAATGCAAGATCTTAAATTCAATCCCTAGTACCTACAGTCCACACTGGCCTTGAATTCAAAATCCTCTTGCTTCTTCCTCTCAAATATTCAGATTACAGGTATATACCACCATGGCTGATGTTAACTTGGATCAAGTCACTATAATGAATCTTATACTATTATGTTCATGTTGATTTCTCCATTCTAATTACTCATGCCCATAGACAAACTCACAGACTATAGAAAGATAAATGGTTACTCTCTTGGTGCTCTCTGTAAGAGCTGACAAGGGTCTATTAGGCCTTCTGTTACTTAGATCAATACTTGTTCTTACCACTGCCCAGGATGACTGAGTTTGCCCAGACAATGGATTAACAGAGGTAGTAAAATCATTGGTTATATTCACTAATATTTTAAAATTTTTATTCTTACCATCTTATGCTATTTTTCTAACTTATCATTTTTAATTTTCTTCTTTCCTGCCTTTCCTTTTTCTTGTTTTTCCTCTAATAGTTTGGGAAATATATAGTCTTTCTACTTTTTTTTGAGCCAATAATAGGGCTTGGACTCAAGGCCTACCCACTGTCCCTCAGCTTTCTCACTAAAGGCTAGCACTCTAGCACTTGAGCCACAGCTTCACTTACAGCTTTTTGGAGATTAACTGAAGAGTCTCACAGACTCTCCTGCCCAGTATTTCTATTCTTCATATCAACCTTTAAAATAGTTTTTTGAGACAGGGTCTTGAAATGTAGCCCATGCACATTTCCAATTCCCAATCCTTTTGCCTCTGTTTCCCAAGTGCTTGGATGTATAGGTGTATATCAGCACATTCATCTGCAAATTTTGATGAGATATAATTTCATTAAACATGTTTGAGAACATTTTTGCCAACAGTATCAGTAGCTATAGTCTTCCCTGATGTTTTTTTTTATATGTACCCATTCCTTTATTATCAAAACAATCTAATAGTCAACCTAGATTATACACTTTTAATACATATAAGTTACCATTTTTGGATATACTTTTCATCAGTACCCAGCCACATTCATATCTTGTCCTTCTAGTGAAAGGGTAAAATTTTACACGAACCTTACTCAAAGGACAAGACAATTGTAACAGAAAACAGGAAGTCTATGATGGGAGTCATTTGAACTTACAAGTAATATAGTATGGGACCTGAACTCTGGGCCTGGGCGCTGTCCCTCAGCTCTTCAGCTCAAGGCTAGCACTCTACCACTTGAGCCACAGTGCCACTTCCAGCTTTTTTCTTTTTGCTTATGTGGTGCTGAGGAATCGAACTCAGGGCCTCAGGCATGCAAGGCAAGCACTCTACCACTGAGCCACCTTCCCAGCCCTGTTTGTTGCTTTAGAGATAACTTTACTTTCTGAATAGTAAGGTCTTACAAGTACAACACAGATGATGCTCCAGCCAAGTGTTTTAAATAAATTCCAATGACTTGATATTCAAGTCAAAGCTAGATATTCAGTGTTTTCTTTACAGAAAATATATCTTTGACTTGAGGTACAGAGTGGTCTTTTAGAATCTTACATGAGGCATTGGGACATCAGCACCAGTGACACTGGCTTCTATGGCATCAATGTCCATTGGTCATTGATGGTACGCATATTACTTACCTCACATTCAATTCCCTCTTTAGATAGTACAGTCGCAGCTTCTAAGCAGTGGCCCACACGTCTCGAATGGGCAACTACGATTATATGTGTCTCTTACCTTTCTATTTTGGCTTTTCCAATGGGAATCAAAAAAATCTTTTGACTGAGCTTCTGCAGTAAGTCCAAAGGAAACTCCATACATCAATTCATTCTCTAACATCACCACTGGATTGTTATCCCGAATGGCTGATTTAATAAGTCCTTTTGCATCCTCTGAATTCCAGGGGCTGACCACCTTTAAGCCTGGGCAGTGCCCATATCATGCAGCAAAGCACTGTGAGTGTTGGGCAGCCACACCTGCTGAAGCACCATTAGGCCCCCTGAATACTACAGCACAGGCTGGAGGCCTGCAGACATGTAGTAAGTCTTGGTAGCTGAGTTTATAACCTGCTCAATGGCTTGCATAGAGAAATTGAAGGTCATAAATTCACAAATGGGCCACCACCCAGCCAACAGCTACACCAACTGCAATTCCAGCAAAACCCATCTCAGCTATGGGAGTGTCTATGATCCTCTCATCTCCATATTTTTTCCACAGGTCAACCTTTATGCCCCATCATACTGGGCAATTTCTTCTCCAAGCAGAAATACCTTCTCATCTCTTTCCAGGTCCTCATCCATACCTTGATTAATAGCTTCTCGAACTGTCAGCTGCAGCACCGCCGGCACAGTTCTATGAAAACGCCTCTTCAGCAGCCCAGAAACCTGCTAAAGGGGTCTTCTCATCAGCCTAGACACCGCCACCATGTTGTCCATGTCTTCTAGCCTTCCCTGATGTTCTTCATATATCCTTACCCCAACACATATCCTACCATTTGAGTTTATTATCTGAGGGTATCATCTGAAAGTCCAGTCCCAAATTATTAAACCTTTGTTTCATTAGAAACAAAAATAGACTATTTTGTTTAATGAGTATCCTTTACCACTATTTCCTCTACCCACCTCTTCATCTTTTTGAGTTTATTTTTGCAGAGATGGTGCCTATAATAATTATTTACCAGGACAAAAGTGAAGAAATGTACTCTGGAGAGTTTTCAAGTCAAAGAGTATGAAAGCCCTACAAATAAGAGTTATCTACAAGAAAGACTTATCTACAGGAAAAAGAAAATAAATTTCTGTGAAATAGAATGCTGGGGAACAACTACTTTATTTTCCCAGAAGTATGACCTTGATAATAAACTTTCAGTTTGGAATTAAGAGAAACCAGGTATGTTGGTACATGCCTATAATTGAAATAGCCAAGGGATTGAGGAAGAAGAAACATGAGTTCATGGCCAGCCTAATCTACATTGCAAGACTTTCTCAAAAAAACAAAAAGGACAAATAGAGCCGGGCATTGGTGGCTCACTCCTGTCATCCTAGCTACTCAAGAGGCGGAGATCTGAGGATCACAGGTCGAAGCCAGTCCAGGCAGGAAAGGCCATGAAACTCGTCCCTAATAGACCCCAGAAAAATAGGAGTAGTGCTGTGGCTCAAGTGGTAGAGTGCTAGTCTTTAGCAGAAGAGTTCAGGCACATCACTAAGGCCCTGAGTTCTAGCCTCACAACTGACCAAAAAAAAATGAGGACGAAAGAATCAAAGCCTAGTGTTTGCTCCCACTAACTAATGGAATCACATTATTTCATTTGTGAATGATCACATCACTCAGGATAAAAGAACAAAATCTTCAAAAAAGAAAACAAGTTATCCCATATCCAACAGAAACTTCCTTGCCCAAACTTCATCTCCAGCAGTTGTATATCACAGTTGCACATAAGAACCTGAGGGTTATGGAAAGTTACACTGAGATGATGTGCTGCTATACCTCAACAGTAATGACATTTGTATCCTTAATCAAATCAGTAATGGTATCAATTTTGGCAAGGAAGGAAAGCATACTCTTCCACAATCTACAACTCACCTCATGTTCCTCAAGTAGTAGATTTTAAGGCCTTGAACATTTAAACAATTCTCTTTTGATTTTCCACTTAAATATTTCTTCAGCTAAGTACAGTATTGCAATCAGTTAGAAAACTCATTTTCCCTCCTTTCTTTGAAAATTTTGTGTCATTGCCTTGCAAGATTGTGTTACAGTAAAAGATCTGATTGTTTCTTTATAGACAATCTTTATTTGCTATATGAAAGCTTTTTAGTATTTCCTCTTTAGCCCCATCTTCTCAAATTTAACCATAAAGAATTTAGGTATAAGCCTTTTATAATTTATTCTACTTAGACTTGATAGATTGTTCCAATCTGAAGCCTTTTAGTCTTCCTAGCACTGGGAAATTCACTTTAATTTATTTTTCTCTCTCCTGCCTTTCATCTTCTTGGCTCCATGTAGAATTTATATTAGACACATACTGAATTCCTATCTATATTCCATGTGCCATTTTTTCTCACCATTTCTAATTCCTTGATCTTTACTCTGTGTTCTCAAAGAATTTCACAGCTTGCTCTTGTAGCTAATTTGCTCTGACTGTTATCATTCTGTTACTTGGCTCTAATATTGAGTTCTTCATCATGTTTTCAACTGCTAAAAATCTCAACATCTCAGTCAAGGATGCAATGTTTTTAATGTATTGCAATATATTTGTCTAAAAACCTTCCTCTGGTTGCTACATCAACTGTGATTCCTCACTAGTATTTTATTTCTTGGACTTGGTACTTTTTTTCTTTTTTTTGGGGGGGGGGGGCGTCTGGTCATGGGGTCTAAACTCTGGGCCTGGGCGCTGTCCTTCAGCTCTTCAGCTCAAGGCTAGCACTCTACCACTTGAACGATAGCACCACTTCCGGCTTTTTTTTCCTGCTTATGTGGTGCTGAGGAATCAAACCCAGGGCCTCATGCAGGCAAGGCAAGCGCTCTACCACTGAGCCACCTTCCCAGTCCCAGTACTTTTTTTATGGTATGCTATTCCTCAAGTATTTGGTGAAAAAGAGTAATCTATTCATTTTGTACTTGAGAGTTTATTTTTTGTTTTTCAGTTTTGTATTTTTAAATTTTTTTCATTAGTACATATTAATTATACAAGAGGAGTTCCATTATGACATTTCTAAGCGTGTTGTGTATGTGTGTACAATGTACCTTGATCAAATTTACCCCCATCTCTCTCCCTCATCTCTCTCCCTGATTAAGATAATTTCAACATGTTTCATTGCCCTATTTTTGAACATTCATATCAAGTACTTCAACCATATTCACCCTCATTCACCCTCTTCATTAACCTTCTTCTCTCCTGCTAGTACTTGCCCCAAGATGTCCTGTTATATTTCCTGTTATTCTTTTTTCTATCATTTTAGTATATATTAACTGTACAAAAGAGATTTAACCATGATAATTCACACATGCATCCATTATAGTTTAGTTAGATTAACTTCAGCTATTGCTCTTTGCCCTGCATTGAACTGCAATCCTACTTCTACCTCCCAAGTAGTTAGGATTACAGGCATATGTCACTTTTATTACTGGCCTATACTTGAGAATTATTTTACTACTATTTATTCTTACTGTGATCCAATTTTAGTAGAGAGACAATTTTAGAATAAAGACAAGATATGTAGCACCAAATAAGGTTTACAAAGGCTCTCAACATCTAGAAATCAGTAGCAGATACCTGTAGAAAATTTCAGCCTCTTTAGTTAGGCCCAATGGCCTCATTAACAATTTCAGTAGAGAAGCCAATGCCAATATTCATTTCTAGCTTAGATAGCGGAATTAAGAACCATGGTATCATATTTTTGATATTTTTAGGATATAATAATCATACAAAATATTAAGTTCCACTATAACATTTGTTTATTATTTCAAGATTTTGTTTTATTTATTTAATACCCAGAGGTAATAGAACTGAATCATATGAAAATTCTATTTTTAGTGTTTTTTGAGAAATATCCAGAATGGTTCTACAGTGGATGGACTAATTTGCATTCCTACTAGCAATGTGTTAAGTGTCAGCACCCTACCATAAACATCACACATGCCAACATTTGTTATTTTTTGTATTTTTGATCACAAGCATTCTGTCTGGGTAAGATGGAATCTTAACATGGTTTTGAGTTGCCATTTTCTTGATGGCTGAAGACATTGGAACTTTTTTTTCCTGGATATCTGTTCCATTCATTTTCCCATTTATTGATTGGATTATCCGCTCTTTGTGTGTTTAATTTATTTTTAGTTCTTTATATAGTCTGGATATTAATCCCATCAAGATGAAAGCTAGCAAACATTTTCTCCAATCTGTACGTTATTCCATCACTTTTTTTCTGTTCAGCTTAGTAATTTAATTCATCCCCATTTGGCAGTTCTCACTATTTTTTCCCTAAGCAAGTCCTATTTAAAAAATCACCACCTACACTTAGATCTTGAAGTGTTTCTCTATGTTTTCCTTTATTAGTTATATATTTTCATTTCATATATTAGGTTCTTTGATCTATTTTAAGTTGATTTTTAATTTTTTTATTTTTGAGTTAATATGTATTTGCAATTTGATAGGGTTTTATTTTTATATTTTCAAATATGCACATAGTGAACTTTGAACAAATTCACTCCTTTCTTTGGATTCCCATGCCTCTCCTGTCCTCTCCTTTATAAGTTGATTTGTTTTATGTGTATGCTTATCCTGGGGCTTAAACTCATGGCTTGGTGCTATCCCTGAGTTTTCTGCTCAAGGCTACCACCTGAGCCACAGCTCCACTTCTGGTTTTTTGGTGTTTAATTGAAGAGTCTCACAGTCTCTCCTGTCAGGCTGGCTTTTAACTATAATCCTCAAATCTCAGCCTTCTGAGTAGCTAGGATTACAGGCATGATTACAGGTACCATGTCCCTGCTATAAACTGTTTTTTTTTTTTTGGAGGAGGGGGGTTGTGGGTCTTGAACTCTGGGCCTGGGCACTGTCCCTCAGCAATTCAGCTGGAGATAAGAGTTTCACTGAGGTTCCGCTTGGACTGGCTTTGAACTTTGATCCTCAGATCTCAGCTTCCTGAGTAGCTAGGATTACAGGCGTGAGCCGCCAGTGCCCGGCAAACATAAGTTGATTTTTATACAAGGTAAGAGGGACTAGTTTCAGTCTTTCTACACATAGATATTCAGTCTTCCAAGCACCACTTTAAAGCCACTCTTTTTTCCAATGTATGTTTTTGGCACTTTATTAAGAATCAGAGAGTTTTAGCTGTGTGGGATTATTTCTGTATTTTCTATTCTATTCCAATGGCCTGCTTGACTGTTTTGTGGCAGTACCATACTGGTTTTGTTTCTATGGCTCTGCAGTATAGTTTAAAGTCAGATATTGTGATACTTCTAGCCTTGCTTTAAAAAAAAAAAACAAAAACACAACTTTTTTTTCTAGTGTAAAGGATTAAATCCAGCACCTTGTACATGGTAGGCGTCGCAAGCCTAGTATTGCTCTTTTTACTTAGGATTGTTTTTACATTTTAAGTATTTTATGTTTTTTGTTTTTGTTTTTTTGGTTGATCGTGGGGCTTGAACTCTGGGCTTAAGTGCTTTCCCTGCGCTCTTCAGCTCAAGCGAGCACTCTACCACTTGAGCCACAGCACCACTTCTGGTTTTCTTTCTAGTGGTTTATTGGAGATGAAAGTCTCCCGAACTTTCCTGCCCAGGCTGGCTTTGAACCTCGATCCTCAGATCTTAGCCTCCTGAGTAGCTAGAATTACAGGCGTGAGCCACCAGTGCCCAGTTAGTATTTTATATTTCCATATATTTTTTAGGACTTTTTTTCTACTTCTGTTTAGAAAGTCATTGGAATTTACATGAGGATTGCACTAAATTTGTAGATTGCGTTTGAGATTTGAGAAAAATATGATCCACTTTCCTTATATTTACTCTCTTAAGCTTAAATTACTTAGGTTATCTTATGACAACAGAGCTTATTATTTCTCTATTTGAAAACCTTTATTAGTTTTCCTGTATTTGCAAAATCCTTGTTTTTGAAACAAGATCTTTTTTTTTTTTTTTTTTGTCAGTCGTGGGGCTTGAACTCTGGGCCTGAGCGCTGTTCCTCAGCTCTTCAGCTCAAGGCTAGCACTCTACCACTTGAGCTACAGCACCACTTCCAGTTTTCTGGTGGTTTATTGGAGATAGGAGTTTCACGGACTTTCTTGCCCGGGCTGGCTTTGAACTGCGATCCTCAGATCTCACCCTCCTGTGTAGCTAGGATTAGAGGTATGAGCCACCGGCGCCGGCCGAAACAAGATCTTTCTATGTAGCCCAAATTGAACTCACAATCCTCCTACTTCAGTCTTCCAAATTCTGGAATTATAAGTATAAATTACACACCCAGCTCCTTGACATAACATTTTGAACATCTAAGACTTAGTTCTGACCTACTCCATCATCATCTTTATATATCATTTTTCTTTTTACTCCAAACCATCAAGGTACACAGCCTTCTTCAATTTTGTGAAGGTCAACATGTTCTGCAGGAGCTCATCTATGTTGTTCCTTTTGTCTAAAATGTGTTTCCTTCTCTTAGTCTTGACCTATTTATCTTTGGAATCTCAACATAAATATCATATATCATGTTAGCAAATTATTCCTGTGATTCTCCACTCCCTCAACTTCTTAGATCTCCTGGCTATTCTTCATGTCCTGCTTGTGATTATATGTAAAAAGTTTGTCTTTCTCCCCTTCTATACCAAGTTAGATACATGACTTATCTATTTGGTTTCTCCATGTATTCCAAATGCCTAACACAATATATAGTCACAGACAATGCTCAAATACTGGAAGAATGAACATGTATAAAGAGAAAAGCGAGTTTGGAGAGGGATTTCAAATTTGAACTTTTTAATCTAAAGTGTCTATTCAATATCCAAGAGGAAATGTTAAGCAGACAGATGTAACTAACTTGACTTGAGGAGAAAGATCTAGGACAGAGAGATTGATTTGAGAGTAATCAACAAGTACATGGTAATTGAAGACATCCAATGGGATGAGGACATAGAGGAATAAATTTTAGTACAATCTAAGACTAAAATAGATATCACTTCCTGAATGTCAGGCAGGAGCTACTTTTCTTTCTCTATTTCTCCTTGCTTTGGCAATAAACCTTTGATGGCCTTACACATTGTGTTTCCTCTTTTGTGAAAGTCTCAAAATTTTTTCATCAATGATTTCAAAAGCCTTGTATGTTGATGGTTTTGAGAGACCTGAACCAAGGATTCCCCCTCTCTTATCATGAATCCTCTTCATCTCTTTCCCTTCTCTGGTTACAGAAAACCAAGGTGAACTAAGCCAGGAAGTGACACACACAAGTTCTTCAGAGAATTTAGATAAGCACCTTTCTTCTAGTAGCTGGTTACTTAACCAGAAGCACAGTAAGAAAAGGAAAAAGCCTACATAAGATCAAAATCTACAGCCTTGACTATCATAAGCACAACAGCCATAACAAGGCTACTTCATTATTTCTACAAAATCTCTACAGAAATTGAGCTCCCTTTTTCCTTAGATTCTACCTTAAGTAACAAGAGCTGCCTTAACTCCTGGCAAAGTGAGTTTCCCACCAGAAAAGGAGAACAGAGACTTTTTGCTTCTAAGACTTTACCTACAAAAGAAATAAGTTTTAAATACTACGTAAATGCTTTGTCTGCAGTCATCTTCAACTTGAAATAACTATGAACATAACTCAAAACCTCAGATATGAAGAAAACATATTTCAGAGTTAAGATTTTTTTCATTCTGGTATACCATTGTCATCAGATGTGCCTCTTTATTTTTCCTTTTGAAATATTATTTTAAATGACTGAAATAAGGATCTTACTGAAAATAAATTTGTAGGTGGCCATATTATATCACTACTACCTGTACATAATACTTTGAGTCAATACATAAATGTATATAAGCCTTGAATTAGTTCAGAATCATCTGTACAACTCTTACAGGCAAGGAAAAAAAGTTAGTTGAGTGAAATAGCACTAGCACTAACAAAAAAAAAAAACTTGAATTTACCTTGCAATACACAGAACCAGTATCCATTGCAATTTCACTGCTGTCTCTAATGTCAATGTTCTATCAAGAAGCCAGAAATCATCTGCATGACAGAGATTAAGACATAAGAGCTATTACAACACAAATAATGGTGATACTTGTGACATTACTATCTCCAGCTAAGTTAAAGAAACTTCAATATAAGGAAATACTTACTCCAAACTAAGAATGGTTTTTCTTTAGCCTTTGGAAGACTATAACTTAGGTGAAGAGAAGATAGAAGACATTTCTGATTGTCTTCTTCCTAAGACACAAAAATATTTATAGAGAGAGAGCAAGCCAGGTGGTTACTATGGAAGCAAAGAAGAAACAATTGAGCACACAGTAAAAATAATGAAGAGCAGGACTTGCTTTTGAAAAGAATACCTTAATGAATTCAGTAGTAGTCAGCAATGTGCTGCTGAAAGTCCTTCAGAACTTCCTTCAGAGAATCATGACTTGTGTGTACATGATTCACCTTCTTTAAATGAAAATCAAGAAATTAAGTCTTTGTATTGGGAACCATGGGCTTTTCTGCTGAAGGATAAAGTTCCAACAGCCCTACTATGTCAGGATGAAAGAAAAAAAATGAGACTTAGAGAGTAATTCCTTTTAAAGCTATGATATCATTTTTTTCTATTTTTTTTTCTTTTTTTGATCGATCGTGGGGATTGAACTCAGGGCCTGGATGCTATCCCTGAGCTTTCCTGCCCAAGGCTAGTACTCTACCACTTTGAACCACAGCACCACTTCTGTCACTTTTTCTTCTATGTGAAAGTTAAACACAATTCATATAGATTACTTTATCAAAAAGGTAATTCAAGTTGTATCACCTATATAACTGAAAAGCCTGGTCATTTGGCTTGAGTCTTTGGAATATGACACCCAAATTTTTATTTAGGATAAAGTTATTTATACTGTTCCCTCTAAAAGGTAAAACATTCCAATTCAACACTTAAAGTGTTGCTTGTAATTTTACTATATTCATTTTTAAAAGAAAATAAATGCCAGACAAATTCAAGTTGCTCTATTATATATATGTAAATATATTTATATAGACCATGTCTTATATAGTATATATACCATATATAATCTTCTATGTGTTTGTAAAGTTGTTTCTATAAGCAAAAAAATAAAATAAATCAAAATGAAGGGAGAAAAAACAAATAATAGATCAAACTGAGGGGAGGAAATTGTGTGTATGATATCATATAGATACTATTTCAAATACAGAGTTTTTAAAAAAGAGAGGAAGGATTGAAAATTATCTCTGAGATCTAGGCATATACTTGGATATGACAGGGAAAGGAACATTTCAGCCAGGTACTGGTAGTTCATGCCTCTAATCCTAGCTACTCAGGAGCCCAAGACCTGAGGATCATGGTTCAAAGCCAGCCTGACAGAAAAGTCTATGAGAATCTTATTTCCAATTAACCACCAAAAACACTGGAAGTGGAGCTGTGGCTTAAGTGGCAGAGCACTAGTCTTGAGCACAAAAGCTCAAGGACATTGCCCAGACCCTGAGTTCAAGCCCAGTATCAGCACACACACACACACACACACAATTTCAGTTAGTTAAAAAATAAATAAGTGGAAACTGAAAAGACTCCCCAAAACATGTTTTTTTTTCTTTTATTTTTTTAAAAGAATGGAAGATAGTGGGTAGCTCATTCCTGTAATCCTAGCTACTCAGGAGGCAGAGATCTGGGGATTGTGGTTTGAAGCCAGAATTAACTACCAAAAAAAAAAAAAACAGGACCTGGAGCTGTGGCTCAAGTGATAGAGTCAAGGATGATGTTCAGTCCCTGAGTTCAAGCCTCACATCAGGCACACATACACCCATAAAAAGAATGGAAGAGAGACACTGTAATTCTGTTGCCTTGCTGTCTGCAGTGTCTCTCTTGTACAGGCATCCTAATATATGTTTCTATTCTTCACATAGTTACCAACCCAAGGCTTCAAATTCCACAATTTGGTGGCCTTCACAAGGAAAACTGGAAGAATTCCTTTTCAGATCTTCAGTAGTGTTGCATTTGGATTTGGATACAACTGCAGGTCTCTGTCCTGGGAGGCTCCTTGATGAAAGCTAAAGATACCTTTTAAGTGTCTTGAACCCATTACTCTTAGTAGTAAACGAACTGAGACTTATACTGATTCCTTCACGGAACCATCTACTTCCCTTGAAATTTTGAGTCTCTGTGCAGAGCTACTTTCTGGTAAAATCATATACCAAAAGAAATTGAAAAAAAGAGTCTAACTACCTTAAGTTCATAAAGCTGAAGAGCCTGCAAGCTCTTTTCCATTTCAAGCCCCCACTTCCAACACAGGTGTGAACTCTACCTCTCCCCTGACACTTTTACTTTCAAATACTTATATTGGTTCATGGGATGACATAATCTCTGCCCTGTGGAGTGAGTCTCAGTGTCAGTAGTGAATCACCCTTGTTCTTTGCCCCTTCCCTTCTCTGGGAAGGCCTATAGTCAGGACTGCATGTCCTGACTTCATACATGGGAGTTAGCTCAAACTTCAGTGACCCTCTGGAGTTCCTCTCACCCTTGGATTGCAGCCCAATTTGTAGAGTCCCTCTAATGAGAAGACATCCATCAAAGACAACACCCTATGGGGCTGGGAAGGTGGCTCAGTGGTAGAGCGCTTGCCTTGCATGTATGAGGCCCTGGGTTCGATTCCTCAGCACCACATAAGCAAAAAGAAAAAAGCCGAAAGTGGCGCTGTGGCTCAAGTGGTAGAGTGCTAGCCTTGAGCTGAAGAGCTGAGGGACAGCGCCCAGGCCCAGAGTTCAGCCCCCCCCCCCCCAAAAAAAAAAAGACAACACCCTATTCCTCCAGATGCTGGGACCTTTTCTCCCAGGAAGATTCCCAAAAAAGACTTAGGGTGCCAGCCAGAAATTCTTCCCCCAAACTGGGACAAACTACTTCCATTCTCAGACTCATCCTTAGGCTAAGTCTCCTAATTCTCCACCACTAGGCTAAATTTTATACTCAAACATTTGAGAGGAAAAAAAATCACTTTTTTTTGTAGCTGCTTTGCAAAATATCAAATTGAGAAGTCTAGCCTCAGAATAATACTCTCATGTTTTTCAGAGTAACACTCTTGACAATTTTACAACTTGATTTTTTTTCCTGCTAAGGTTCCTCTAAAATTCATTTAAATTCTTTTGGCATTCTGGCTGATCCCCAGCTCTCTGCCCACATGCATGATCCAGACTCTTTTCTAGCCCTCCTCTTTTCCAAGACATTGCCCTTCCCCACAGCTCTCTCCCTTTTCCAATTCCTCATAGATATCTTTCCATTCCTTCTCCTACTTCCAATCCCTGGAGGACATCCACTTAACTCCTTCTGATGTGGATAACTCTGACCTATCTCCATCACATACCAGGTTTGAATGAACACATAATGTCTATGTTTAAAAGTCCACAAAAGTCCAATGGCTCCTCCCAAGAAATTAAATTATTTCTCTGAAAACCTCCCATCCCGTGTTTCGACTGTCCTAATTTTCTGGATAGATTGGTCACTCAACACTCTGCCCTGAGGAAAAGTCTTTTGCTCTCCACAGACATTTTTGTGCTTATTAAAGTCCCAGTGAAGAAAAAGTTCCATTTGTTTCATTTCATTCTCCAGGATATCAGAAATTAAAATAGTGCTTAGTTTGAGAAAGCATCTTAAATTGTTTCTACTGCCTTTAGTATCTAGTGACACAAACAAGAAAAATGTGGAAATGTCTTATTTATTTTTATATGTTGTGTGTAACAGGTCTTATATATCCCATTCTAAACGCTATTTGGAAAATTTTTGTGGTTACCTCCAGCCGACAAACTCCACAAAGGGCACCTCCACCATGATGGCTCTGACAGCAGGATGGCAGGAAAGTCCTCACCATCTTGTAACCCCCAGATATAAGCATAATTAACCTATAGCTAAAAGTATATGTGAGTACCCTAAATTAATAAACTTATCCATAGGTATTTTTTGTACATTAGTCTATCAAACTTTGGGCTAAAACTTCACTTGACCCTGGAATTTCAGAAAGCAACTATTATTATTTTTGGGGGGGTCCGGTCATGGGGCCTGAACTCTAGGCCTGGGCGCTGTCCCTCAGCTCTTCAGCTCAAGGCTAACGCTCTACCACTTGAGCCACAGTGCCACTTCCGGCTTTTTTCTTTTGCTTATGTGGTGCTGAGAAATCGAACCCAGGGCCTCATGCATGCAAGGCAAGCACTCTACCACTGAGCCACCTTCCCAGCCCCGAAAGCAACTAATTATTATGGCTGATTTTCATTTTTATGCAAGTTTGTCTTGGAACACTGAATTTTTTTTTTTGGGGGGGGGGAGGATCCGGTCGTGGGGCCTGAACTGTGGACCTAGGCGCTGTCCCTCAGCTCTTCAGCTCAAGGCTAGCGTGCTACCACTTGAGCCATAGCACCACTTCCGGCTCTTTTTTTTTTCTGCTTATGTGGTGCTGAGGAATTGAACCCAGGGCTTCATGCATGCAAGACAAGCACTCTACCACTGAGCCACCTTCCCAGCCCTGAATTTAAAATTTGAATGTTGTGTGTGTAAATATATTTAGGATGGTTCTTAAACTAGTACAAAGTTAATACATTAAAACTATTGTCCCTTTTTATAAAAATTATCTCAATTGGGTCTAACTAAAATGAGGGCATTTGGGAATTAACTCTCAGCTCTGGACTAAAGAAAAAACTGTCCTTTTCAAAACTCAGGCAGCCATCTTGCCTGCCTAAATGAACACTTGCTCAGAGAGCCTTCAAGTATGGTGGCTGTTGAAATAAGGAGCTTAATCTGTTTCATTCTGACATAAATACAGTTTGGGTTCAATTACTTCCTAATATTTGGTTTATTAACAAGTGTGTTTTTTATAAGTTATTACTACATAAAAAGTTTAAAAGCCAGGTACCGATGGCTTACGCATGTAATTCTATCTACTCAGGAGCCTGAGATCTGAGGATTGCAGTTCAAAGCCAGCTCAAACAGGAACCAGAAAACCGAAGTAGCGCTGTGGCTCACGTGGTAGAGCGCTTTCCTTGAGCTGAAGAGCTCAAGGACAGCGCCCAGACCCAGAGTTCAAGCCCTATAACTGAGTTAAAAAAATGTTCTATGAAAGTAATTGCTTGTACATCTTAATTAGCAAATCAAATAAAATTTTAAATGATCTAATATTTAGGGCCCTACATATCTGAATAAAAGTATGTAGAGCTGTAACTGCTGGTTCTATTATATATTAAATTATGTTCCTTCAAGTATGTAAGCTTTCTCTGATGCAAAGCTTAGGAAAACACTTTACTGGTGTCCTTGAAGTTAAAACTTTAATAATGCTAGTCCTTCATAGGCTTTGTGCTTATGCATTCTTAATTCTAACAACACAAAAACTCAATAGACTCCAGGTATGCTCAGCTTCAGGGCAATTCTTTCTAGAACTCTTTGCTGCCTAAGTTTAGCCTTGACTCCCACCTGACCTGTTGCTGACCTCCAAAGTGAAATCAGGCCAAACAGGACAACATCTCATCCCAGTAACAAAGAAACATTTACTGGGACAAAGCTTGTCCAGGCAACAAGGAACCCAAAAACAGTTTTGAAGAAAACTATTCAGGGAATGTTGTCAAATTCCATATCAATCACTTGTCCTAACCCTTTCAAAAGTAATTAAAGCTGAAAATCTGTGAAGAAATGATTCACAAGTATGGTTACCTGATGCTAAAACAAGCTATATATTAAGAAGTTATCAAAAATGTTATCACCGCTTTCTCTTGCCCAACACTGGGTGAGTGACACATCATTTATGCCAGCAACAAGGAGAAACCAAATAGGAGATGGTCTAGGCCTACCAAGGCATAGAATTAGACCCTATTGCCGGGCACTGGTGGCTCACACCTGTAATCCTAGCTACTCAGGAGGCTGAGATCTGAAGATCATGGTTCAAAGCCAGCCCGGGCAGGAAAGTCCATGAAACTCTTATCTCCAATAAAAACCACCAGAAAACCGGAAGTGGCCCTGTAGCTTAAGTGGTAGAGTGTTCACCTTGAGCTGAAGAACTGAAGAGCAGCGCTCAGGCCCAGAGTTCAAGCCACATGACAAAAAAAAAAAAATTAGACCCTATCTCAAATAGGGCTGGAGGAAGAGCTGAGAGCACTTGCTTGACAAGCACAAGGCCCTGAATTCAAACTCTACTACCACAAAAGAAAAAATTAATTGTTACCAGAGGCTCACAGGAACTCAATCCTATACTTCTGGTTGGAGTAATAGTTCAGTATTAAATAATTCAATGTTCACAACAACTTTATAGAACATAACCTCCTCAAATAACAAAAAAAAAATCAATTGTACCTTAAACGTAACACCTTCATGCATGTGAAATTAAGCAGTGAGAGAACATTACAACAAAATGAGCTACCACTTCCCAACACACAGTATTAATGCATGAGATTACTCAATAAGGGAGTGTCAAATAAATGGATCAGAACAGTTCTATAGACAGAACATCCACTATTCTTCCTTAGCCAGGACAAAGGTAAACAATCTTTTGCCATTATGTGGAGGTAGTCATTAGAAAATACAAATCCATCAGAATCAGAGCGGGGAAAATGAAGCAAAAGTAGTAAGGTTTTGTTGGATGTGAAAGACTAAAAGACTGGGTTAACTCTGATGGGCCAGATTTCATTTAAAGGGCCTAAAAGAAGTTTGTCACCAGATTTCATTTAAAGGGCCTAAAAGGAAGTTTGTCACCTGTGCAGAGGCAAGGTAGATCTTGATAAATTGCTAAGACAAGCCGGTGCCCGTGGCTCACGCCTGTAATCCTAGCTACTCAGGAGGCTGAAATCTGAGGATTGCGGTTTCAAAGCCAGCCCAGGCAGGAAAATCCGTGAGACTCTTATCTCCAATAAACCACTCGAAAACCAGAAGTGGTGCTATGGCTCAAGTGGTAGAGCACCCTCCTTGAGCTGAAGAGCTGAGGGACAGCGCCCAAGCCCAGAGTTCAAGCCCCATGACCGACCAAAAAAAAAATTGCTAAGACACTTATTACATATTTTTACCCAACTACGAGGATTATATACTTCAAAGTGGCCAGGCTGTGGTACAGCCAGTATTTTGGCTGTTTCTGGGACAAGTGAGATGAACATTTAAATAAGGAGGCTAAAACAGATCCCGCTTCCTTCAATCAACTGAAGGCTCTAAGAAAAACAGTGACTTCCCCTAAGAGTGAAAACTTCTTTTAGAGTTAAATCCCTTCTTTTCAGTCTACTAGTGAAGACCCAACAAGTACTTGATCCAAAAATATAAGCCAACTATAGCAACCTTGTATCAAACCTGTTAAGATAACCAAAATACTAACAAAATCATAAATTAGAGGTACAAAGTTCACATTTACTTACTTACCAAATCCTGGAATGTTAAGAATTTAAAGAAGCAAACACAAACTGATATGAGGCTGGAGCTTAGTGACAGACAGCTTGCTTAAGCATGTCAGTACCCATAAATTCAATCCCCAGGTTAAGTGGGGAGTTATATTTCTCACAGCAAATAATGAAGTAGCAATACTAATAAATCACAAAACTCACTTAGCTAAATTTATAACTACTACTTATACAGCTATACATCTAATCTTTTAAAGTTGTTATTAGATATAAACATTTACTCCTACAAAATATTACCTGGTGTCACTCCAAATTCCTATGTCTGACCTTTCATAGTAGTTCCTATTATATTTTTCATCACCAAAATTTCATCAGTTTTCTATATTTAGAAAACAATCTATTAAAGGCTGAGGATACAACTAAAGTGGTAGACCATTTGCCTTGTATGTTCAAGGCACTGACAAGAATAAATATGTGATCAAACATATGCAAAGCATAAGTGTTTCAATTTTATTTAATACTTAAGCAGAAACAAGGTTTTGACAATGGACCTACAAAGTATGCTTTACTCAAAAGCCCAAAATATTTGCCATAATCATATGGCTATGAAATTCAAAGTTCACAGTAGACTCCATTGTTAATTTAAGAAGCCACAGCCTTTTCTGAAAGCTCTTTGGGACAAAATGGTGCTCAACTTCTTCCATCTACACTTCTTTGTAATATTCCAGTTTGCTAAGTATATATGCCGCAGGGATTAAACAGGAGGTAAAAAACACCAGAAGTCCAATAGCCTGTTCCTGGAAAAGATGAAAAACTTCGTTAAATGATTATGGATTCAACTAGTGATTCACTGCCTAACAAAAACTGCTTAAGGGCTAAGGTGTACATTATCCGGTGGCAGAGCGTGAACCTCTACAAGGCCCTAGGTTTTCAATACCCTTCCAAGGTGGGGATGAGGGCTTCAGATGATTTGTGGATTTTGGCAGTTGTCATAGAAACAGAGTACTGGAATTCAATTCATAGACGATGTCATTAAATTTTTAAAGAAAACTTACTTCCGAGAGTGCCAGGTTCAGACCTCTATGCTCTCTATACTCGGGAACTTTAATGTTGCCCAGCGATTCTACCATTTTAGAGGCAATATCAGGTCTTGGCAATGAAAAGACGGTTCAAAGGTGGTAAACTCTTCAATGAACAATGCTCTATCCACCCTGGGTCACCACACAAAAAAAGTCCCGGGCCTGGTCCACGCCTGCAGTCATCCACCCAGACACCAGGACAGGCGCCCCCACAAGAACCCAAGCCTGAGCCTCCGGTGGGGTGGCGCCACCAGAGAACCTCCTCCCAACCCTCACAACTCTAGGACCTCACTGGCTCCCCCACAGCAGCCAAGCTGTCTCCCCACCCCCTCCCCCTAAATTCGGCCTCAGCCTCGCGCTTCCCGCCGGCTCTGCCCCGCCGTCCTGGCAGGTAGGCCTGGCCTCACCCCAGCCGTTATTTCATTCTGGTGCCGAGGCTCCGAACTGGCCAGGCGTCGACCAAGCAGGACTACGCGGTGGCGAAGGAGGGAAGAACCGAGCAGCGACAGGTGAGACATGGCGAACCAAAACACCGAGACACCGGACACGGACACGCACACGGAGTGAGGCGAAGCAAGCAAGGCCCGGTAGCAGAAGGCGCTCCAACCGGCACGTGACAGTTGGGCTGCGCATGCGCGGCAACTGCAAATGCCTGCGTGTCACTGCCCTACGCCACGCCCCTCCGCTCAGTGCTGCCCCTTTGTCCCGCCCCTTCCCCTCAGCGTGCAGCACTCAGCTCCACCTCCGGTGTATGACTTCGCTCCCTCGAAGTTCGTTTCCCACCTCCGCCGCCGGAACTCCAGCTTCTCAGCTCTTGCCCTAATTCGAGGTCTCTTGTTGGGTGACAGACTCCGTTTCCTTTATCTTCCTCCCCACCTATAGAGATACCACTCGTCATTAACGGCTCATATTACTTATACTCTAGTCTCGAATGTGAGTTAGTTTTCTGTAGATATTTCCGTAGTTTCATTCTTTCAAGTTTGCTTTGTTCGGGGAGGTTTTGTTGTATCTTGTTTATGGTACTGGGACCCAAACCCTGGATCTCATTTGTATTAGGCAAGTGCTCTTCCAATAAGCTATACCACCAGCTCTATAAAGAGTTTTCTTAGTACCGGAAGATTGAAACCATTGCTCATGCTTGCTAGACAAACACCCTACCAATTGAGCCATGCTTTCAGTCGTGTGTGTGTGTGTGTGTGTGTGTGTGTGTGTGTTTGTGTTGGTTAATTGGCCATAAAAATCTCACAGACTTTTCTACTAAGGCTGGCCTCAAACATCTATCCTCAGATCTCAGACTTCTGATTAGAATTTGCAGATGGACATGAGCCACCATTATCTGACTCATTACCATGCAACAAGTCAGCTAGAAAGAAGTGTACTGTTAATGTATTTGTCATTCTTTTAATGCAGCTACTTTTTTTTTCTTTTTTGCAGTTTGGATGAGTTTCTTTTTGTCTTTAGTCTTGTGAAGTTTCTCCAGAAGTTCTACCACTTGAGCCACAGTACTTATGTGGTACTGAGGATTCGAACCCAGGGCCTCATGCATGCAAGGCAAGCATTCTACCACTGAGCCACCTTCCCAGCCCCACACCTGTTAATATTTTACAAATATTTTTCTGTGCATTTGTAAAATACTCTCAGCATGTTAATGTGAACTTATTTTTTAAAAGTTTGTCTCTGTTCCATGAGCACTCTGTGTTTCCTGTAGGGTGAATTCTCTTTGTTGATTTCACCTCTGATGGTTTTTTATTCAACTGTTTTAAAACTATTGGTTAGTTGTCCCTTCATGTTTATGAATATAAGCAATGAGATGAATTATTCAGGTTCTTTCCTATTACTATCTAAATCCATTCAGGCTGTTAGAATACCATAGACTGAGTGGCTTATAAATAAATTTATTTCTCACTGTTGTGTAGGCTGATGTCACTGACCAGGTGAATGCTTTGTTTCATGTAGGATAGAAACCAGGACTAATATAAGGGCTAGGCAGAGAATCAGGAAACTTGGTGGTTGAGAGCCATGACTTGGTTATCCAAAAAAAAAGAAAAGAAAAGAAAAGATAGTTTTACTGCTCAACATTGTTTAGAAATTTTATTATCTCCTCTCTTAAGTGATTCACTCTCTTGTATAGGTGCATATTATTCCTTCTCTTAATAAATGTCGCTTTATCACTATGTTTCATGTTTTGCTTGAAATCATCTCTCATAGGAATACAAGAATTGAAGACCCTAGCCAGGTGTGGGTGGCTCACACCTGTGATCTTTGCTACTCAGGAGGCTGAGATCTGAGGATCACGGTTCAAAGCCAGCCAGGGCAGGAATGTCTATGAGACTCTTATCTCCAATAAACCACTAGAAAACCAGAAGTGGCGCTGTGGCTTAAGTGGTAGAGTGCTCGCCTTGAGCTGAAAAGCACAGGGACAGCGCCTAAGCCCAGAGTTCAAGCCCCACGACCAACAACAACAACAAAAAAAAGAAGACCCAACCAAAACTCTCAGAAACAAGACAAGCACTACGGAAGTGCACAAAAAGTGAAAGTATATTACAGTAAAAAAAAAGTATAGCAGGCTATTCCACAGGCAGAGCAGCCATGAACAAGATGTACATTTCATTTTATGGGGAATGTTTGAATATTCATGCCCTTTCTGGGAATTGTGCTTTTTTTCTAGGAAAGGGAGGGGACTTTACATAAGCATCACTTTGCACATAGTTCAAAATGGGTCCAAACTTGTGTTATAACTTTTCTCAGCAGAAATCTCACTACCCAGAAGTCTACAATGAAGCCAATGATGTCCTCCATCAGACTTGTTGCTGTCTTGGTGATTTTGTGTGTGTGTGTGTGTGTGTGTGTGTGTGTGTGTGTGTGTGTGTGTACCAGTACTGGACCTTAAACTCAAGGCCTGTGGTACTGTCCCTGAGCTTTTTCACTCAAGGCTGGCTCTCTCTACTTCCAGCCTTTTGGTGGTTAATTGGAGATAAGAGTCTCATGGACATTCCTGCCTGGGCTGGTTTTTAACTTCAGTCTTCAGATCTCAGCTTCCTAGTAGCTAGGGTTACAAGTATGAGTTACAGGTACCTGGTCAGTTGGTTATCTTAACCTGTCTGCCTTTAGTTCTCTGTCTATCTGTTTGCCACAAGAAAAGTAATTGCTTGCCTCTCATCATAGAGAAGGGGTTTTTGTTGTCTTGTTTACTTATTTGTTTTTGGTGGTGGTAGTAGGCTTCAACCTCAAGGCTTTATACTCACTAGAC
This sequence comes from Dipodomys spectabilis, assembly GCF_019054845.1. NCBI lineage: Eukaryota > Metazoa > Chordata > Mammalia > Rodentia > Heteromyidae > Dipodomys > Dipodomys spectabilis. The sequence continues at coordinate 5,479,932 of NW_024870834.1, forward strand.
AGATACTGGTCCATTCACATCTGCCCTCCAATACCTTTTTTGCTTTAGCCATCTTTTCAGATATATCCCACACTTTTGACATGAGGCTGTCCTTGGGCTGTGATCCTCCTATCTATGCCTCTATTTTAGCTAGGATTACAGATATGCAGCATCGCAAACTGAAAGCCTGTCTGTTTTATTGTTTTCAGGTTGCTTGCTACAGCTATTCCTACTACTTCCCTATATCACTAGGAAGTCCAAAATTAAGGTGCCAGCAGATTCCAAGTCTGGTGAGGACCTGTTTCCTGGCTGAAGACAGCTGTCTTCTCACTGTGCCCTCACAAGGTAGAAGAGGTAGGGTTTTCTGTTTTGTTTTGTTTTCTTGTGATATTGGGTATAAAACCCAAGATGAGTGGGAGGTGGGATGATAGAAGGAGTGTCTGATCAACATGCATTGTACCTATAAACTGAAACTCCTTTGTACAACTATTTGAAATAAATAAATAGCAGAACCTAATACATACTACACATCCTCCACCATGGAGGTCCATCTCCAGCCCCAAACCTTCTTCTATAAGGAAACTTATATAACTTCCCAAGGGCCTCACTTCCAAATATTACACTGGAGGGCTAGGACTTCAATATGTGAATTTTGAGGGAACATATTCGGTTTACATATAATGACTAATGTCTCTTCACTATGAAAGTACGGACTGCATATTCTATGTCTGTGGGATGAATATCTCAACCAGCAGTTTATTTCCTTGTCAACAGTAGGATTGAACTCTAGTCTTCCAGCTGCTGCTCTGCCAACCCACAAGATGACTGAGTTTCTTCAGAAGCATTTGTCTTAACATGTTTTGGGTTGCCAGGTCACCATTTATTTAGGGGAGTTTAAACTGAAAACTCCAGCTTAGGATGAAAACCACTCATTAAAGGGCTCAGCATATGTCAGGTGGTACTTCTCCTTACTTCTCCCTGTTTTATTCTGCTTTATTGATACATCTTTGTTGGCTCCTTACCTTATGAGTCTTACCCCTGGATCTCTTTGAAATTGTTTCTTGTTTGTTTGTTTGGTGCTGGTCCTAAGGCTTGAACTTGGCCTGGGTGATGTCCCTAAGCTTCTTTTGCCCAAGGCTAACACTCTACCACTTCTCTACCACTTAAGCCACAGCTCCACTTCTGGCTCTTTTTTTTTTTTTTTTGGAGGGAGGGTGTGATAGTTATTAGAGATAAGAGTCTCATAGACTTTCCTGCCCCTGCTGGCTTCAAACCCTGGTCCTCAGTTCTTAGCCACTTGAGTAGCTAGGATTACAGGTGTGAGCCACTGGTGATCAGCTCTCTTGGATTCTTCTTGTCATGAACACAAGAGCTTTAGATTGGGTGGGAATTGGAGAGTGAGTCAAGGAGCCTTTCTTTTATCAATGTCCCTTCTTGTTCCAAGCCCTTCTAGAGCTGAGTTGCTATCACTTGCAAATGAGAAGAGTCTTAATAGTCTACTAGTAACTTCTTTTTTAACTCGGGTATATTGTCCCATTTTTAATTTGAAAAAGAAAGTAAAAATACTAGTGTAGTGCAGGCATAGTGCTAATGCACTGTAGTCCTAGTTACTTGGGAGGCTGAATGATCACTTGATCCCAGGAGTTTGGGGCCAGCCCGAGCTGACAAGCACCAGCATCACCACAAAAATAAAAAAAAAATACTGAACTGCTAATGAGCTTAATAACAGACAAGCCTGGAGGAATTCATCCTTATCCTGTGAAGTTTGATCAGAGTGTAGAATCAAGCATTTTTAAGTGTTTCTCTGTGACAAAAGTCTTAAATTACTTTTGCCAGTGTCAGTAAATCCACAACCAGATTCAACCACAACACAGTTAAGCCTTCCTGACGCCCACCCCCATCCTGGGAGATAACTCTCTTAGCTGCTCAAATTACCAGAACAACCAACCTTCCTCCATTGTTTTCACCAAGTCACAAAAGACTACAACTGTTAACTCAGACCTCTGCAGTTTTTAATAAAGAGCTAAGTGGGCCTGGATTCAATGCATTCCCAGTGACCCATAAGGCAAGGCCTTACTTTGGCAGTTACATAAAAGGACATAATTAGAGCTTTAGCTCTATGTAACCATGAATAAGAAAGACACTCTCACCCACTTACCTCTTTTTTTAAGGTGATTTTATGAGTGTTCATTCTCTAAATAATCTGGTGTTAGGTAGGGTTCTAGAAAAATTATATAATGAACACTGTACTACCACAAGCCCAGATATCTTGAATTGTCTCCTCTCTAGAAAAGCACATCTAATTTCTGTTCCTGAACCAGAGGTCTTGGAGGAATGAAGTGCCTCTCTTTGTCTCTATTTGTGTCTGTCTTCATAATTGCATGACCTCAATGACAGAGAAACTCAGAAACACAAGCAGTGAGGAGAGGAGTTGCAAAGGTGAGGAAAACATTCAAGTTATGTAACTGGTAACTTCAGTAACACACTTCTGAATTGCAAGCACATCAGAATATTAGAAGATTCAATAAAAGCCCTGGTACATTATTATAAAGAATCTTGAGAAAGAGAATCTAGCTAAGCACTGGTAGCTCAAGTCTATAATCCTAGCTACTCCGGAAGCTGAGCTCTGAAGATCAAGGTTGAAAGTCAGCAACCCCCCCCCTCTGAGATTTTTATCTCTAATTGTTGTAAAGTGAATCGTCCCAGAAGCTACATTTTAAAATATAGAATATTGACCAGGCACCCCTGTGGCTCACACCCGTAATCCTAGCTACTCAGGAGGCTGAGATCTGAGGATCGCGGTTCAAAGCCAGCCCAGGCAGGATAGTTTGTGAGACTCCTTTTTTTGGGGGAGGGGGGGTGTCCAGTCATGGGGCCTGAACTCTGGGCCTGGGCACTATCCCTCAGCTCTTCAGCGCAAGGCTAGTGCTCTACCACTTGAGCCACAGTGCCACTTCCTGCTTTTTTCTTTTTGCTTATGTGGTGCTGAGGAATCGAGCCCAGGGCCTTATGCATGCAAGGCAAGTGCTTTACCACTGAGCTACCTTCCCAGCCCATCTGTGAGACTCTTATCTCCAATAAACCACTAGAAACCCAGAAGTGGCGCTGTGGCTCAAGTGGTAGAACACTAGCCTTGGCTGAAGAGCAGAGGGACAGCTCTCAGACCCAGAGTTCAAGCCCCACAATGGACATATATATATATATATATATATATATATATATATGTATGTATAATATTGAAGTCTTTATTACACAGTTAGTAGGCTGTAGGCAGCCAGTTGTTACAAAGGCCTAAAGCCCTCAAACACACATAGCACATCTAGGATACATGCTAGAGAAGAAAGAAAGAACAAAACAATACCAACAATAACCACAATCCAATTCAGCTCCAATTGGGACGCCGTGATGATTAGAGATGAGCCAGGACACAGAACACAGGACAAGATGGCGACACCCATAGCATGGTGTAATGGTGGGTAGGCTGGTCCCAGCCTAAATAGGGTCTAAAGCAGGGGTCAGATCCACAAGAAACTCCCAGTCCCAGGCAATGGATTGACAGATTCAGTAACCTATCAGCCAAGTGTCCTGTCTCCAGGGACCTGGGCACACCCATCACCTGGGCATAGGGAACTGGGCAGGGGTTTCCTTCCTTCAGCCTGAAGACAAGATGCCAGACCCAACAATCCACTATGTGGCCAATATGGCACTGGACAGACCGGACCTCCTTACTTCATAATTAACAACCAAAAGGCTGGAAGTGGAGCTGTGTTCAAGTGGTAGAGAGCCAGCCTTGAGCATAAAAACTCAGGGACAGTGCCCAGGCCTAGAGTTCAGGACTGGCACAGAGAGAGTAGGTGTGTGTTTCAAGTTCATTCTTCTTTTAGTTGTGTAAGAATTTTTGCCAGTTCTTTCCTCAAAATAATATTATTAAAAACTCTCATTTTTACATCAATTTATTTGCTTATTTATTTATATGCTGGTACTGGCTCTTGCTCAGCCAGTGTCAGTGTCAGTTGACACTCTACTACTTGAGTCCTGCTGGCCAGAGTTGGGATTTGCCTGCCTAAACTGGCTTTAAACCTCTATCCTCAGATCTCGGCCTCCTATGTAGCTTGGATTATAGATGTGAGCCACTGTTGCCTGGTTCATATCACCTTTCTTCTCTTGTGAATTATATCAACAATTCTCCAATGGGCTTTTCTTCTGCAGAAGTAAAAAAAAAAAATTTAAGAAGTAGTTGGAGCCAAAACATAAAAGGTCAGAGTCCTGTACAACTATTTACTAGCATGAATATACTTCTTTAAAAAAAAATCCATGATAGTATTGATGGATATTTGGGTGTTTTTTTTCATTTTATGAAATATGGAACTATATGATCAGAGGCACTGAGATGATATTTGGTTTTTTAATTGCTTCTAATGCCTATAAACAATGCTGCCTGGAAATTCTTGTTCATATATACCAGTGCACATGCCAGTAAAGTATCTCTACAATGACTTGGTTGTTAACAATGCATTGAAGATTCTTTTGCTCTGTTCAGATGGAAATCTCAAGACAAAGAGTAGCTCCCCTAACGTTGGAAGCTCTAAGCCTTGAGTGCCAAAGGCTTAAGAGCTAGGATTTCACGGCCAGCAGCTTACAGCTATAAGCTTTGAGAACTAGAGACTTAGGGCTCTAGACTCTCAAAGCCAGAGGCTTACTACATCTCAGATCTTCAGGTGTCAGCCCCCAGCTATTAGTCTTTTTAGGTGACTCAGCCAGTCTCTGGAACTGTTTCAGCGGTCTGGGCTTGCTTTTTCACAGCCTCTTGCCTTCTGCAGTCTCTGCTCTTTGCAGGCACTCAACCTGCCATAGTGGTCTCCACTGGCTCTTGTCTTCCCAGAGTTCTGGATAGTCTCCAGACTCCTATCCTAGCAGGTCTCTAGAATCCCAGCCGCCCTCTAGCTGCTGCTAATGAACTTGCTAGGGGCTGGCAGGCCTGAGAATTCTCTGCTCTTTTGAGCAACCAGCTCAGCCTGCTCTACTTCTTATAAAGATCACAAGCAGGCAATAAACCTATTCAGAGTGGCTTTATTGGGGTCTAAAGAGGTGGGGTATGGCAAGGAGGGAAGTCTGCAGAGTGACCCAGGAGTGGGTAGCAAGCTTTGCCTATGCAGCCAGTCACACAGCCACACACACTGGCCAGGGGTCAGGCAGGAGCTGGGGGGACACCTCCAGACGCAAGTGAGGACTGGCTGGGGTGGGGCCCAGAGCAGCAAGTGTAGGACCTGCAGTGGCTGCCGACCAGGGTCACCTGAGGGCGATCTAAATCAGTCACCCGCCAGGGGTTAAGTCTCCCGGAGCAGAGCTGCCGTTCGATCAGCGGCCAGGAGAGCCGCCGCGATTCCCGGGGCTTGGGATGAAGGCCTGCTCGGACCTGGGCAGCTGCAGAGACCTTTCCTCGGGCACAGCAGGCCCGGCTCCAGGGCAGCTCCAGGAAACATCAGTAAACAGCCGCCGCGCTTCGCAGGGAAAATGGCAGCACTGGAGTTGCTGGGGATGCCGCCCGGGACTCATCTTCAGGAGCGGCGGCAAAGTCGTTCCTAGGGCGGAGCAGGCGACAGCAGCCGTGGGTGGCTACCCACGCAGCTCGCGGACCCTGCGGCCGCGGCGGGCCTGGAGGCGGGGCTGGAGAGCTGTCAATCAAACCTCCAGGCAGCCAGGCCCTGACACTTTGAATCCTTCCAAAGGAACAAAAACAAACAAACAAAAAAAATATTATGGAGTGTTTGCAACCGAGACCAACATGAAATTAGTGCATTTCTCAGATAAATGTCAATAACATTTAAATCCCACATAAATACCTTTAGGGAGGGCTACGGCCTCCTGGTGTCAAATGAGTTTTGTTTTTTGTTTTTTAAATCTTTTCCAGGTGATAGATTTTCCTGCTAAAAGCAGGAAGGATACAGAATTTCTATTCATGCATGTTTTATTAACATTTACACTTAGAATTGTCTGATATTAGGATTTGAACTCAGGGCCTAGTGCCTCTGGTAGGTAGGACTTTACCTACATGCCTACAATCCTTATTGTTTTTAGTTACTTTTCAGATTGGCTTGGACAAACTTGGGACTGCCTAGGCCTGTACACAGGACTTCTACACAACCGGGACAAGGACATACCACCATGCCTAGAGATAGAGCTTTTTTGCCCAGGCTGGCTTCAAACTACAATTCTATCTCAGCTGTCTGTCACTCAAGTAGCTGAGATTACAGGCCTGGGCCACTTTAAATAACCCTAAAATTTGGTTTTCACTGTGTGTGTGGTGTGTGTGTGTGTGTTGTGTGTACACGCATGTGCACTGAGATTAGGACTTGACCTTAGGGCTTTGATGAACTGGAGTTTTTAATAACTGAAGTACACTTTCTAAACTTCTCTTTTTTCTTTCTCTCTTTCTTACATCTCTCTTCCTTTCTTTTCTTTCTTTCCTTCTTTCTTTTTTCCTTCTTTCCTTTTCTCTTTCATTTTTCTTTTCCCTTTCCTTACTCTCTCTTTCTTTATTTCTTTCTTTCTCTCTTTGCCAAGTTCTACTAGACTCAAACTCTCAATCTTCCAGCTTCAGCTTTCTGAGTGCTAGGATTGAAAGTGTGCACCACCTTTCTCAACTGGTGTTCACATTTTAAATGTAGTTGAATTGGGGTTGGGGTGGGGAGGGAAAGTAGGAGAAAAATGAGGGAAGGGTAACAAGTTTGATAAGAAATCTACTTATTAGCTTACTTTTTTTGGGGGGAGGGGGGTCTGGTCGTGGGGCCTGAACTCCGGGCCTGGGCGCTGTCTCTCAGATCTTCAGCTCAAGGCTAAAGCTCTACCATTTGAGCCACAATGCCACTTCCAGCTTTTTTCTTTTTGCTTATGAGGTGCTGAGAAATCGAACCCAGGGCCTCAGGCATGCAAGGCAAGCGCTCTACCACTGAGCCACCTTCCCAGCCCCTTATTAGCTTACTTATGTAACTGTAACTCCTCTATACATCACCTTGACAATAAATAAAGAGAAAAAATATATAGTTTAATCCATTAATCTTATTTTTATTAGTTTAATTACCATCAGTTTATTATAAAAGGGAGATATGGAAATTATTTACATGATGAAAGCTCTAAGAACGTCCATAGAATGGGCAGCTTCACATGATGACATTTTAGTGATGTAATCATTCTACATACTTCCCAAGAATGTCACCATCCCTAAATAAATAATCCTTGTCACAGAGAACTACTTTGGTGCCTCCCTATTCTGGGAGAAGAACTTTATCACCCATTTTCGCATAAACTGGCTGAATCTCTCCACCCTTTCCTTTAGAGCCCAATCCCACAGCCACTACTGTGGCTTGCAATACTTTTCCTTGAGACTTTTCCTGGAAGCATAATGCCTCCTTTGGTTACAGTTTCAGCTGCACTCCTTTCGACCAGCACTCGGTCAAACAGAGGAAGACACTTCCTAAATGCTTGCTCAGCCATGACTTCACTGCTCAGACTCTCCTCTCACGCGGACAGCGGGTGCCAAAGGACTGAAGAAAAGGAAGCTTTTCCTAGGCTTTTCTAGGCAGCCTACCAGGTGAAAGCGCTATCCCTCGTCCCCTTTCCAGAAATGACTTGATTTGACCCTCAACCCGTGGAGAGCGCGGTTCCTTCCAAAAAATTCTGGAATGGAGTGCAGCCCAGGAACTATCTTAAGCCCGCCGGAGAGGGCTGAGCCCATTAATCTTATTTGTAAGGATAACAGTTTGGGGGATTTTGTATCTTGCATAGTATTTTCATCCCTAACTCAGGTTCCCCAATATTAAGAAATTCCCTAACATTTTCTAGAAGTTTATTAATTTCATTATTTATTAATCTTAATAATGCACTTAATGAAATATTTAATTCATTAAGCATCCATAACATACTAACTAATCGCTGTTCCTGGGCACTTTGAGATTCTTGTTTTCAGTCTTCTTCACTGAAAGCAAACCCTCCCAGGAGACCACACAGATATAATCATACAGCAAAAGGAGTTTATTGTCAGCAAGGGCTGACAAGCCAGTTTTCTCACAGGAAATGGAGAAATGGTACCTATCCTTTGTTCAGGGGCAATTTATAGTCAGGGGACTAGAGGTGGGGGAATTTCATGAGAGGTGGAAGTACTCGGCAGCAGATGACACATGGCTGGGGTGGCGTTTTCTGACTGCAAAGTTACAGTTAGCAGTCTGCTGATGCAGCAGGGGCTAGAATACTAACATTCGCCTTTTAGACTCTGGGAAAAATGTCTTAAATATGTGAAAACAGTATCATATACAAAACAATATCAGGAAATACAGTTTTGCTTTTCTTTTCTCTTTTCTTCAAATAGTTTAGCAAGGTTGTTTCAATTTAACATGTCAATTTATGTGTACCCCATATCTTGATCACAGTCAGCCTTCCCATTATTCTCCACTCCCCACCTCTTCTATCTCCACTTATCTCCTTAAGTTTCCTAGTTGTTTTTTTGTGTATGTACATTGAAAACTATGGCTGTACAATATTCACAGACTATTCCTGCTTTCATTCATCTGCACTCGTCCTTTCAGATTTCAACCCCCCCCCCTCCAGTCTAGACATGCTTCAGCTTCCTGGTATGCATGCTGCACTGCTTAATTGTTCAAAGGGTTTCCATCATGGAGTCTCACTCCAATGTACATTATACATTAGTCATTTGAATCAAGAATATATATATATGACTGTGTACATGTTTACAAATGCTTATATATTAGAGAAAACATGTGCCTCTCATTTCTCCCAGCCTGGCTTTTTTCATACAATATGAGTTTTTCCAGGTCCATCACTTTCTCTGCAAGTGAAATAATATTATTCTTCCTGATAGATGAATATAATTCTATTATATGTATATAGTACATTTTCTAGTTGCAAGGCAACTAGACTGTTTCTATGAATTGGTTATTTTGAATAAAGCTGTAATGAACATAGCTGTGCAAGTGTCTTTACTGCATTTTGACTTACAATCTTTTGGGTAAATGCCCAAGACTAGTATTGCTGGATTGTAATGTCATTTTTGTTTTGTTTTTTTAATCTTTTGAGGAATCTCCATACTGACTTCCATAGGGGTGGCACTAATTTAATTCACACCAAGAGTATATTAAGAATTCCTTTTTCTTTCCTCAGCTCCTTATTGTTTATTAAGACAGGACCTTTCTATGTAGCCTAGGCCTTGAACTTACAATCCTCCTGCTTCTCCCTCCTAAATGCTGGGTTTATACTTGTATAATACCAAGTCTGATGTATATTTGCCTTTTCTTCTTGATTTCAAAAACCTAGTTTGATACTGTAATTCCAAGAAGATGAGCCTGGAAAGTGGCTTCCATTAATAATATGGAAAGCTACAAAGCAGGTACAAAGAAAGGAAAACACTGTAATGGCAGTCAATGAAATACAAAGATGGAAATGACCCAAGTTTTTGGCTTAGTTTGCTAGGTAGATGGAATGAGTGCTACGGAGGGAGCAGGGAGAACAGAACATGAATTCTTGTAGGATTCTTACTATAAGCAACTGAAGTGCACTGTTTTTACCTACCTCTAACTGGTTGAAAATTTAAAAAGTCGGAAACTTAATGGCCCCTAAAAATGAAAATACTTAGGATGAGTTAGATTCAGACATATCCAGACATTGGTATTCAAATGCTGTCATGGCTTTCTTTTCTCTTAGCTTCTCTGTTTCCTTCTGTTAATGGCCTTCCTTTCTACTGCACATGACTTCCTCCTCTTAGCTAAACAGGACAATTTACATTGCCTTTAAGGTCATAGTCCCAAAGAATAGAGCAAGAGGAAACAGCTACTTTAAGAGCTTGTCAGAAATTTTCAGAAAAGATTCTGATTGGCAACCTGTTACATGCCTGCTCATATCGATCTAATCTTTTATGGCTTGAATATGAGATATTGTCCATGAACTCATGTATTCAATGCTTGATTCTTAAAGGAGGTTGCTTTTCTGAGAGGTGGTAGAAATTTTAGAAGGTGGGGGCTGTCTGGAAGAAGTAGGGAAGTGGTATACTTTTGCAAATTATATCTGGTTCCAAGCCTAGTCTTCCTCCTTCTCCTTTCTGCCTGCCATAAGGTGAGCAACTTCTACTTTCTGCCTCACCACCCTGATCATCTGCCTCACCATGGGCCACAGTCAACATAGTCAGGACTATGAACTGAAGCCTCTGGAACTGTGAACCAAAATAAACTCCTCTTCCTTTATATTGTTTATGTCACACATTTTGTCACAGAAATGAAAATTCTGACTAATATACTCTAGAGCCCATACTCCAATGAATATCATCTCACACTAGAGTTTTTTTTTTTTTTTTTGGTCAGTCGTGGGGCTTGAACTCTGGGCCTGGGCGCTGTCCCTCAGCTCTTCAGCTCAAGGCGAGCACTCTACCACTTGAGCCACAGTGCCACTTCTGGTTTTCTGGTGGTTTATTGGAGATAGGAGTCTCACCATCTCTCCTGCCCGGGCTGGCTTTGAACCACAATCCTCAGATCTCAGCCTCCTGAGTAGCTAGGATTACAGGCGTGAGCCACCAGCGCCTGGCCCACACTAGACTTTTATTTCTAAGTGCTTCTCACTCTGCCTTTCCATTTTGTTTCTGAGCTCCTCAAGGACAAAGGTCTATTTATTTATTTCCTACCACTAGTATCTATTATGACACATCACATTGAATGCTTGGATGCTTTATAAACTATTTGTATTTTACTAAAATGGACTAAACTCTGGTGTTTGACAATACAGAGGAAATTGAACTCAGGCTTTCCTTTATTCTCACTTGATAATCAACCAAGAAGACCTCTGTGACCAAATGTTAAACAAGCAGATTTTCTTTTTCTGCAGCAGTAGACACAGAAAAGTATCATCTAATTCAATTCAACTCCAACACTATCTTCCTAGAGAAAACATAAGACCCCACAGTTGAGACTTGCAAGTTCTACAGGACAGTCCACTGCTTCCAATGTCAGTTATAAGCCTCAGTTGCTTTGACTGGGCTTCCAACTCACTTACTAGCAATAAGTTGAGGTTTCTATGTCTCCCTCCTTGGTTTTTATTAATTTTCTAGAGCAGCTCATATAGTTTAGAATATAACTTTTACAATAATCTAGTAACCATATTACAAAAGATACAGAGAAAAGATGCATAAGTAGGGTGAGATATGGAAGCTCCGTGACCTTTCTGGAGGTAATCACCACCTGTTCAGCTATCTAAAAACTCTATGAAATCCTGTTTCTGAGTTTGTACGGTGATTTTTATTACAGAGGCAGGCTCAAACAATTATTGGCCATTAACTATCAATCTCTAGTCCCTGTCATTTCTCCCCCAACCCAAAGGAGGGGAATAGAGCTGGAAATCCCAACTCTCTAGTTCTGCCTCGGTCTTTCTTATCACAGTCCCTCTATCTGGAGACTATCTAGGTCTGAGTAACTCATTAGAATACAGAAAGACATGTGTCACTTTGAAGATTCCAAGGATTTTAGAGGCCCTATATCAGGAAATGGAGATAGAAGATCAAATACATAGTTCATGGTATCACAATATGAAAACTGGTGTTGTTTCAAATTGCAGCAGGTGGTACAATAAGAAAGTACAAAGAGGGGGCTGGGAATGTGGCTTAGTAGTAGAGTGCTTGCATAGTATGCATGAAGCCCTGGGTTTGATTCCTTAGTACCACATCAACAGAAAAAACTGGAAGTGGCATTGTGGCTCAAGTGGGAGAGTGCCAGCTTTGAGCAAGAGAAGCTCAGAGACAGTGCCCAGAATAAAAGAAAAAAGAAAAAAGACAGTACAAAGTGGATGGACTGAAGAGTATACTTAAGGATGTGTTCTAGGCTAGGCGCTGGTGGCTCACTCCTGTAATTCTAGCTAGGGAGGCTGGAAGCTGAGGATCATGGTTGGAAGCCAATGCAGGCAGGAAAGTCTATGAGACTCTTATCTCCAAAAAACTACCAAGAAACCAGAAGTAATGCTGTGACTCAAGTGGTAGAGCACTAGCCTTGAGCTAAAGAGCTGAGGGACAGTGCCCAGGCCGAATTCAATCCCCATGACCCCCCTCCCCCACCACACACAAAGAAATGAATTCTAGATCATATATGATGATATATATGATATATGATATGATATAGCCTATTAGAATTCTCAGAATGTGCAAATCGGCAAAAGGATAAGGCAGAACCAGGAGCAGTAGACCTTGTATAGCTTTTCTAAAAGCCTTTGAGGAATTTTTACATCAAAGGCAGAAGAGTGGTGTTAACTTCAAATTACTTAGAATGTTATTATTGCTGATATTTTAATTTTGTGTTTGAAATTGTGACTAGGAAACAGAGCCAAAGTCAAATCATGAAGGTTAGGAACAAATAAACAGTGTTAATAGCGGGGACTGATCAATTCAACATGCTAATAGTTAAGTAAAAGGAAGTGAATTTTCATTTTCATTTACCATTCTAATAAATCATCAAGAGTCAAAGTAGACAATTGAAGTTTTAGGTTGCCTGTAATAATAGCTCTTTCAGTTAATACAATGTTTAGCTGATGAAGATAAAGGTGAAGTAATGGAAAATAATAGAATGTGGCTTGACTTTTAGATAAGGTTCAATTATAGTCTAAGGGAAGTAAAACAATATAATAGAACTAGTCACTGGCTCCAACTAGATGGACCAGTTTACCCTGATCATTCTCACTTTTCCACTGACTTAGCTACTGTCCAGGGCTTCAGGCATAGTTAAGATTCACAAGGTAAAGGGGAATACTTTTTCAAATTATTACTACAACCTCTACTATGCTCCCCAGATCTTCAAGGATTAGAATAAGGTAGACATATAAGGAGGAAGAGATCTTTCCAGGAAGAAAGAGGTTGATGAATGAATAGAAGGTAGGTATAGCAAATCAGAAAGAAGTTCAAAGAAAAATAATAGTATTCATAAAGATAAAGTCCTTCCATTAGAAGAGGTAAAAAAATCCACTTTAAATCTTTCAAACAAATACAAAATTTATAATAAAAGAATCAAGAGATAGTTAAACACATGATAAAGGGCTGGGAGATGAATCTCAGTGGTGGACCATGTACTTGACATAAGAAGTTCTGGGTGGGGCTGAGAAGGTGGCTCAGTGGTAGAGCACTTGCCTTGCATGCCTGAGGCCCTGGGTTCGATTCCTCAGGACCACATAAGCAAAAAGAAAAAAGCCGGAAGTGACGCTGTGGCTCAAGTGGTAGAGTGCTAGCCTTGAGCTGAACAGCTGAGGGACAGGGGCCAGGCCCAGAGTTCAGGTCCCACGACCGGACCCAAAAAAAAAAAAATAGAAGTTCTGGGTTCTGTCTTCCACATGACAAGAACAAAAAAGCCAGGCACCAGTGGCTCAGGCCTGTAATCCTAGCTACTCCGGAGGCTGAGATCTGAGGATCAGGGATTAAAGCCAGCCCCAGCAAGAAAGTCTGTGAGACTCTTATCTCCAATTAACCACCAGAAAACCGGAAGTGGTGCTGTGGCTCAAGTGGTAGAGCGATAGCCTTGAACTGAAGAGTTCAGAGACAATGCCCAGGCCCAGAGTTCAAGCCCCACAACCAACACAACAAAAAGAACAAACAAACAGGAATCAAACACATGACAAAATTCCATACTGTTATTATCCTTTGAGTTCTTACCAAGCCATGCTCATTTCACTCTGGGAACAGTATATCAATCGTTGAAACCATGGATTTGGGAAAAACAGTTTATTCACAAAACTATCAAGCTTGTGGAGACTGGAAAGCAAAGTTCAAATCCACCTCTCTGTGGATAGAGTATGAAGATATTTATTGCATCAAACTAAATCAACAATTACCATCATGACTTTACATCAGAAATGTTATCAATAGTCAAGTAACTGACTATGAGCAAGGGAATTGGGTTAAGTCTAGAAAAGCAAGTATCTAAGAGTAAACTACATCTAGGTTTATTCAGGAATTAATGTACAACTGAAGCAGGTTAAATCTACAAAGTTCATTTGAGAACTAAGGGCAAGTGGTTTATTCAGAGTTTCAAAAATAATCACCAGCTAAAAGAGGTATGTCAGTGCCAGTTGTTGGTGGCTCACACCTGCAGTCCTAACTACTCAGAAAGTTGAGATCTGAGACTAGAGGCTTGAAGCTAGCCTGGGCAGAAAAGTCCCTGAGACTTTTATCTCCAATTAACAAGTGAAAAGCCAAAAGGAGTTGTGGCTCAAGTGATAGAGCACTATAGCCTTGAGTGGAAAAAGCTAAGGGAGAACATAAGGCCCTGACATCAAGCCCACAATACCTGTACACATAGACACACACACACACACACAGTAAGGCAAAAACTTGTTTTCTTAGTAAGATGGAAAATGCAAATACTTTAAAAATATTCCTGCAGAATAGATCATGTATTGTTAAGGTCTAAGAGAATAGCAATGATTGTGCTTAGTGTTTGTAGCCAGAATGCTTGGATTCTAGTCTCAGCTTGCCTACTTAGCTGTAAAGAGTGATAATAACACCTGTCCCAACTCCCTCAAAGGGCAGTTTTAGCGTTGAAACAGAAACTATGTATTAAACTGTGTTTTCAAAACTATAAGTACTCGACAAATAAGTAGCTTTTGTTACAGCATAGCTGAAATGATCGCAGACTCACAAACAAGGGGCACGTAGAAAGAACACTGGCTCTCCTACGTTGGGGTGGGGGGCGGTGAGCTTTCATTAATCCTGTCTTGTTGAAACCTTTCAGTGTCCTTAAAAGACCTTTAACATCCTATACAACTATCATGGTAGTGCCCACCGAAATGCCCAGTCTGTGCAAAGGATTTTTCCACGGAATCGCAGTTGCTTTTGAGGCTGCCGGCCGCCGAGCAGTTTGACCACTAATCGAATGCCACAATAAGTGGGAATGAGGGGGACGCCGCGACCAGCCTCAAATCCCCGGCGATCAGCAGCAAAAACACGGCAGCGCTAGAACCCGGCGGAAGCCAGGCCCACCATGACCAGGCTCCACCCCCACCCTAGCGCGCAACGATGCAGGCCCACGTGACCCGAGCGTGGCGACGTCGGGGGCGGGCGGGGCTCGGCTGGCTCCGCAGCGCCGCGCAGGCGCCTTAGGGCCGCGCCGAACCGAGCCCCTCCTGCTCCCTGTAGGAGTCAAAATGGCGGCGAGGGGCACCTGGAACAGTCCCGGAGCCTGAGCTACTGACAGGAGAGGGCGGCGGCGTCGGCGGCGGCCGAAGGAGGATGGCCGCGGGTGCTGGCGCCGGTGCGGACGGCGGTGCTGGTGGCGGGGGCGGCGGGAGTGACGGTCCCAGCAGCGGCAGCGGCGGGAGGAGTCTCCGAGGTGAGTCCCTCGGCGTCTCTGGGACCGTGGAGCCGCCGCTCTGCCCCGCGCGGCGCGGGGCGTCCGAGCGCGGAGAGGGCTGTGGCTGGCGAGGGGACGCGGGGCTGGAGCAGGGTCGCCGCGGGAGGCGTCCGTCTGGGGCGCAGGCGCGGCGGGCGCCGGACTGGCCGGTCCCGGTGCTCGCCGAGGGTCCGCCGGGCGGGCCGGGCGGGGCGCCGCCGTCCCGGGGGCCGCGGCCGTGCCGGGGGTCGCGGCGCGAGCTGTGGCGTTGAGGGTGGCGCCCGGTGGCCGCGGCGGTGGCGGGGCCGGCCGCGGGCTCCGGTGCCCGGGTCTGAGGGGCGGGACCCGGGGAAACCTCCCCCGAGACCTGGGGTGCGGAGTTTACGGATGCCGGTGTCGGGGGTGGGTGTGAGGGCGGCCGGCGGGGAGCAGGCCTGTAGCCGGCTACTCCCGGGGGGAGAAGTTAGAGGGTCCCGAAAGTTACTGTTGGGGTGGGTTTTGGGGGGTGGAGAATTGGGCTTTTGACAGGTATGGAGGGAGACAATACCTTGTGTGTGATGAGGAACCGGAGGTTGTGCCTGGTGGGTATTTGATGGCCTTTCCGGTTCGCACGCGATTTTGGAGAAACTCCCGAGTGTTGTTTTTACTTTCTGCCTACAATAGTACCTCTTCCCCTACCACACAGGTAACAACTACTCAGATGTAGGCCTGATTTACAGAAGCAGTCTTAGCTCTCTTCTGTTTCTCGGCGTTCCGTTTCCTCCTCTGAAACATCTTATTGTAACAAGGAAGGGGACTTTTTTTTTTCTTTTGCAGAATTCCTTAGCTTTTAAGTCAACTAACACTCGTTTTTGTCTATGAATACCCCTTTCTTTTTAGATCGGTGGAGTAAATTGCTTTCTTCCTGCTATGAATTGCTTTACGGGAATCTTGGGTTGTTAAAAGCAGCTGTGATTAGGCCTATCTTGAATTTTTGGAGTCAGGAAAAGGTTTACAGAATTGGTGTGGTGGTTGTTTTAAAGCCAAGAAACGAGGGCTAAAAAATGGTTTGTCTTGAGTCTTAGAGCTGGTTAAGAGATAGGACCAAAACTCCTACCTAGGCCTTTCTACATACCATTTATAGCCTTTTTTTCTACACTCCGCAGTTTCTTAGTCTTCATTGTGTTCTTCACGGTCCTTCTATCCCTACCCCTAAATCTGTGCAATAAAGTTGAAAGCAGAGTGTCTCTGGTTCTGACAGCTATCTCAAATAACTGAACATTTCTTCTACTAATCTGAATTTAATAAAAACATGTTTCATGCAGAGTTTTTGTAAGTCCATGACTACATATTCACTAAATTACAGCATGGCTCCTTTTTCTTTTCTTTGGTCAGTCATGGAGCTTGAACTCTGGGCCTAGGCAATGTTCCTCACCTCTGCAGCTCAAGGCAAGCGCTCTACCACTTGAACCACTGTATCACTTCCGGCTTCCTGGTGGTCAGTTGGAGAAAAGACTTTCCTTCCCGGGCTGGCTGGACTGGCTTCGAGCCATGATCCTCAGATCTCAGCCTCCTGAGTAGCTAGGATTACAGCGAGAGCCACTGGCGCCTGCCTTAGCCATAGCCCATTCTAATAAAGCCTACAGGTATTTTATCCTACAAAACCTGACTTCTGTAGTGTTCTGTAGTGCAGTAACATCATTTAAACAAAATTTTTGTAGGATTTATAACAGGTTATACTGCCCAGTTTCCATGGCTCATCCTGTTGGATCATAGTAATTTTATTTGTAGTGTGTCATAGGTTTATAGTGTTTATAGTTAACCAGCAAAAATACAATAAAACCAAGTGAATCTAGCTTCATATTTTAATTACTGAAACATGTCCAAAATTACACAGGTGATTATTGAAGATCTGTTGGATCTTCAGAAGAGCTACTGGACAAAGGAAAGAAATGTAATTCATAGACTTTGCCCTCAAGTTCTTATTGGAAAAAAATGTGCTCACATGAATCTAGAAGACCATCTAGTGAATTCTAATACAAACAATACTGTGGGTTTTCAAGAGAGAGAATTTCAGTGAGGCCTTAGCAGTCTGAAAAACTTCCCAGAACACTTGGTACTTCATCTGGAGAGGGTTACTTTGTGAGAGAAAAGCAAAAGGATAATTTGAAGATTAATTTTGACAGAAGGGAATAAACAGAGACTAAGATAAGCAACAATAGAATTTATTTGGGAGGATGATTTCTTTTTGAAAGTTATCAGCCTGTAGAAAAAGATTTCAGTGTTTAATTGAAATTGGGCTTTTTATTTTCTTATACAAGATATAGATAGCCTTTCAAAGTTTAAAGGCCAAGGATTAATCTGTTAAGCAACAAAACTATCATTGATCTACTTTGACTCATTTTGTTACTGTAATTCATTTTCACTTACAAGTGGAATTTTGCTGTATTGTCCTGTAGTCACATGATTGTCAATGTTGTAGCAGGGTGCAGAATTGGTTACTTTACCTATTTACTTGGGTTGTTTTGTAAGTCTCACTAAGTAGTGGTGCTGGACTTGAGCCTGATGTTTATTTAGTCAAAGATGCTTTCCAAATCATGAGCCTTCCACTTCAGACTCCTCCTCCCACCCTCTTTTTTTAAATGGCACCAGGAATTTGACTAAGGATTTCATGTTTGCTAGGCAAGTACTTTACCACTGGAGCCATGTCCCTAGGTCTTTTTTTTTTTTTTTTTTTTTTTGCTTTAGTTCTTTTTTATTTTATTTTTTGTAGGTTGTGAGGCCTGAACTCAGGGCATGGGTGCTGTCCCTGAGCTCTTTTTCGCTCAAGGTTAGCACTCTACCACTTTGAGCCATAGTTCTATTTCCGGTTTTCTTGTGGTTTATTAGAGATAAGAGTCTCTTGGTCCCACAGTACTGTGAAATTGGGAAATTATGTAACCACTTAATCACAATAAAAATTTTGAAAAAAAAATGAAGAGTCTCTTGGACTCAGGCTGGGAAGGTGGCTCAGTGGTAGAGTGCTTGCCTTGCATGCTTGAGGCCCTGGGTTCGATTCCTTAGCACCACACAAGCAGAAAAAGCCGGAAGTGGCACTGTGGCTCAAGTGGTAGAGGGTTAGTCTTGAGCTGAAGAGCTGAGGGACAGCGCCCAGGCCCAGAGTTCAGGCCCCACGACCGACAAAAAAATAGTGTCTTGGACTCTCCTGCCTCTGATAGCTTTGGAGCACAGTCTTCAGATTTCAGCCTGAGTAGGATTACAGGCTTGAGCCACCAGCATCTGGCTCTTTTCAATATTTATATCCATAAAAATTTACATGTCCATCAGCATTGCATTATGATTCTTTTCTAAACACTGGGTACTTGCTTACTTTTTCTCTTTTTGAGAATAATTAATGAATCTGAAGTGGTATCACATTGTGGTGTTTTTTGTTTTTTTTTTTCTCGGTCCTGGGGGTTGAATTCTGGGCCAGGGCACTGACCCTCAACTCTTCAGCTCAAGGCTAGTGTCCTACCACTTGAGCCACAGTGCCATGTCCTGCTTTTTTTCTGCTTATGTGGTACTGAGGAATCGAACCCAGGGCCTCATTCATGTGAGGCAAGCACTCTACCACTGAGCCAACCTCCCAGCCTCTGTGGTTTTCATTTTTATTTCCCTAGTGATCATGAGTGTCCTTTTCCATTCTGTTTGGCTTCTTGTATATTAACTTTGAAGAAATACCAGGATATCAGGTTCTTTGCTTTTTTTTTTTTTTTAATACGAGGTCTCACCCAGAATGTTCTTGGAAATCTCCATTGTTTGCTTCAGCCTTTCTCCTGCTAGGAATCTAGATATGTATTACCAGGATCAGTTTGTCGATTTTTCATTTCAACTTTTTTTCCTTTATTTTTAGGAGTTTTTTTCCTGAATATTAATCTCGTATTAAACATGATTTGCAAGTGTTTTCTTTTTAATCTATAGTTTCATTGAACTTTGATGTGCAATTTATTTTTTTCAGTATTTTTTGTGTTTAACATTTTTTTTTTTTTTTTTTTGGGTCTGGTCATGGAGCCTGAACTCTGGGCCTGGGCGCTGTCCCTCAGATCTTCAGCTCAAGGTTAGTGCTCTACCACTTGAGCCACAACGCCACTTCCGGCTTTTTTCTTTTTGCTTATGTGGTGCTGAGGAATTGAACCCAGGGCCTCTGGCATGCAAGGCATGTGCTCTACCACTGAGCCACCTTCCCAGCCCTGTGTTTAACATATTTGTAATATGTCATTATTTGTTACCATTGTAATAGTCCATATGCCTCAGTTTACTTTGAATAAATTTACTCCCTTCACCATATTCAAATTGCTCTCCTCGGGCTGGGAAGGTGGCTCAGTGGTAGAGCGCTTGCCTTGCATACATGAGGCCCTGGGTTCGATTCCTCAGCACCACATAAGCAGAAAAAAAAAAAGGCCGGAAGTGTCGCTGTGGCTCAAGTGGTAGAGCACTCGCCTTGAGCTGAAGAGCTGAGGGACAGTGCCCAGGCCCAGAGTTCAGGCCCCACAACCGGACCCAAAACAAAAAACAAAACCAAACCAAAATCAAATTGCTCCCCTCAGTCCTGCCCCCTTTAACAAACAGCATTTGGAGGATATTATACTGTATCCATGTGTGTGTGTACATGTGTGTGCTTGTATGTGTATGTATGTATGTCCACAAACAACTTTCAATTCTCTTTATCCTTTAGTATCTCCTCTCACAAGTTTTTTATTTTGGCTAAGTCCTACTTACCCAGTTTTTCTTTTGTTGCTTGAACTTTTAGCATCATATTAAAGAATTCATTGCCATATTCAGCATCATGAAACTTTGCCTCTTTGTGTTCTTTTAAATGATACTTAGTTGTAGGTATTCTGTTTAGGTCTTTATAGATAACCAGTTCTTCTAATGCTGTTTGTTTTAAAATATTCCTTTCTCATTGAGTGGTTTTGGTACCTTTATTAAAATTCACTTGAGGGTATAGATCAGTTTTAAAGAATGTGCTTAGCATGTACAAGAGGCTGGGTTCAAGCTCTAACACAAGTGATAGTTGTTATTATTTGACCATAGTTTAAGGGTTTATTTCCCTTGTATTCCATTTGCCTGTAAGTCTGTCTTCATGCCAGTGTCGTGCTGTTTATTATTATTATTACTATTATTAAATAGATGTACAAAGGAGTTTCAATTCCAGAAATCTGGTTATGAATATAATGCATTTTGATCAATATCACCCTTTCCATCATTCTCCCCTATCTTTCCTCATCCCTGTTAACATTATCCCCACCTCTGGTCCCCAGCTTCACCCAGACCTGAGGTCCTCCCTGCCCTAGAGTTCCCACCCTATAGCTGGCCACTCCCATTCTCTGCCCAGACCTACCTGTGCAAGGACCTTGCCACTAGCCCCAGAGCTACCCACCTGGATAGGGGCACACACCATATTGCTCCCTCTCCTGGGGGGAGATATGGTCTCTAATAAACCTTATAATAATTTTTCTCTTGTGCGTGCCTGCCTCCACATGGTCCCCCTGGGATGGTCTTGATGGATCCTAAAAATCCTTACCTTCAAGTTACAGTTCTTACACTGAATATAATGACTATTTGCTCACCCTTTCTCTCTTCATTTGTGTGCCCTCCCCTGTCATCCCCTCTATCATGCATTGTTTTTTCATTGGGTTGTGTTTTTTTTTGTTGTTGTTGTTTTGCTACTCCTAGAGTTTGAACTCTGACCCTTTGTGGGTCCTAGGGCCTGGCTTAGCTTTTCTTTTCTTTTTTGCTGGTCCCAGGCTTCAGGGCTTGGGTGCTGTTCTGAGCTTTTTCTCAAAGCTAGTATGCTAACACTTTGAGCCACAGTGACACTTCCAGTTTTTCTGGTGGTTGATTGGAGATAAGAGTCTCATGGACTTTCCTGCCCAGGCTGACTTTAAACTGAGATTACAGGTGTGAGCCACCAGCACCTGGCTTCCAATGCTTTCCTTTATTGTTCTCAGCATTTCTTGAGATTCAACATTTGGCTTTCTGTTCATTCTTCTAAATCCTTTTTTTAAAAAAAATTTTTATTAAATAGTTGTACAAAGGGGTTTCAATTTCTAGAAGTCAAGTTATGAGTACAGTACATCATAGTACCATTCACAAAACTGTTCTTCATGATCCAGTAGTTTGGAATTGGAGCTTTCCTAATGAAGACTGTCCTGGATGAGGGTACCTTGGAGTTTCGGTAGTCATGTTTCTGTTATCTTTTCTCTCCAGCCAGTTTCGGGCTTCCTATCAGGCTCACCTAATGTGTTTTCTTATCTCTCAGGCTCTACCACTGGAACCCATAGTTGCTTATCAACAAGAAATATAATTTTATATTATTAACATGTGCTAATAAGTTGGTATCAGAAAATCTAAATGCTTTGGCTTTTGTGAAGTTTATGAGAATATTTTTCTATTAAATTCAGTTGAGGGCTGGGAAGGTGGCTCAGTGGTAGAACACTTGCCTTGCATGCATGAGGCCCTGGGTTCAATTCCTCAGCACCACATAAGCAAAAGAGAAAAAAGCCGGAAGTGGCGCTGTGGCTCAAGTGGTAGAGTACTAGCCTTGAGCTGAAGAGCTGAGGGACAGCGCCCAGGCCCAGAGTTCAGGCTCCACGACTGGACCCATAAATAAGTAAATAAATAAATACAGTTGAATATATTCTGATATGAGCTGTTTCTCTCTTTTCTTTTTAAACTCAAATCTGAACTAACATTTCTCATCACTGACTCCTTCTTTTTTTTGTTGTTGAGAAACTGGGACTCGAACTCTATACCTGGTGCTTTGTTCGTTGGCTGGTGCTCTACTAACAGTCTATGTTTCCAACTTTTACCACCTTCTCTAAAGCTGCCTTTCTGTACACCACTAAGCCTACAGTAAAAAACAGTGCATCTAATTAAAATAGTTATTTTATTAATTCAGGCAAATACTGACTGACTCAAAATCTCTTTTTATCATAAACAAATGTTATAAATGACACCATTGTCTTATGTGGCAATTGATTAGAAAACTTCTATAGACTATCTTGCAGGACCTAATAATCATGTTCACCGTCTGTTTATAAGTACTTTTTTCTTGCTCCTTCTAGAACTACCTCAGTTTGGAGGGATACAGCTGCAAGAAGACAACACAGGTTTTGATGTTGGGGTGGCTGGGTCAAAGTCAGTCTCTTACCTACTGCTGTGGCCATCAGTGTTTCAGTTACCTCTGCCAAACAACCAGATTAAGTGGATATGCAAGGTACAACCTACTTTTTTTTTTTTTTTTAAGTTAGTCGTGGGGATTGAACTCTGGGCTTGGGCCCTGTCCCTGTGCTCTTCAGCTCAAGGTGAGTGTTCTACCTCTTGAGCCACAGCACCACTTCCGGTTTTCTGGTGGTTTATTGGAGATAAGAGTCTCACGTACTTTCGCCTGGACTGGCTTTGAACTGCAATCCTCAGATCTCAGCCTCCTGAGTAGCTAGGATTACAGGCATGAGCCACCAACTCCCGGCTCCTCCTCCCCTTCCTACCTCCTTCTCCCTCCCTTCCTCTTCCCTCTCCCCTCTCTTTTTCTCTCTCTCTCCTTCCTTTTCCTGCCTTTCTTTCCTTCCTTCTTTTCTTTTCTTTTCTCTCCTTCCTTCCTTCTTTCCTTCCTTCCTTCCTTCCTTCCTTCCTTGCTTCCTTCCTTCCTTCCTTACTTCTTTCCCTTCCTTTTTTCCTTCCTTTCCCTCTCTGTCTCTGTCTCTCTTTCTCTCTCTCTGTCTCTGTCTCTGTCTCTTTCTTTCTTTCATGCCAGTAATAGGGCTTGTGCTCAGGGCCTGGGCACTGTCCTTTAGCTTTTTTGCTCAAGGTTGGCACCCCATGACTTGAGCTACACCTCTGCCTCCAGCTTTTTGGTGATTTATTGGAGATAAGAGTCTCATGGACTTTTCTGCCCAAGTTGGCTTCAAACTATGGTTCTCAGGTCTCAGCCTCCTGAGTTGCTAGGATTACAAGTATGAATTACCAGGACCTGGCTTCATTCATTACTTGGTAGACAGCTGGGTTACTTCCATGTTTTAGCTACTGTGAATAATAAGCTGTGAACATGTGTGTACAAATACCTTTTCCATTTTCTGCTTTCAATTCTTTGCAGTAAAATTCAAATTGCACAGTCATGTGGTATTTCTCTTTTTATTTATTTTTAGAAATAGATGTTTTCTGCAATTGTCCTATCTTGCATGGAATGCAAGAGTTCCAATTTCTCTCCATCCTCACTAATACTGTGTGTGTGTGTGTGTGTGTGTGTGTGTGTGTGTGTGTGTGTGTGTGTGTGTGTGTGTTAGTAGCCATCTTAATGATCTCAGTGGTTATGATGAGATAATCTCATTTGGCTTTCACTTACATTTCCCTAATAATTAGTGATATTGATGATTGTTAATGTATTTGGCTATTTGTGAATCTTTGGAGAAACAACTTTCAAGGATTTGCCTGTTTTTAATTTTTTTTTAGTTTTAATTATAAATCATATTTTCTTACTTTATGAGTTTATAATTCACTTTCAGTTGCTGAAAATAGACTTGAAGGCTGTGTCTCCTAACTTTCTTATCTTGGTAAACAGAGTTAATGAAACATAATAATGAAACATAATAATGACAAGCTGTATGACAAGCATTGTTAGTCTGCTATTGGAAATGTCACAGTTTTCTGTGCTGGGGAACAGTCTTTTGTCTTTATAGTAGATGGTCCCATTGAGACAGCCTAGCCTAGTTTGTGTCTTTCTGAATTCCCCTTCTGGTGTCATCTTTTTGAAGATGCCTTCAAAGGCAAGGGTTTATTGCTGACTGCTGCTTGCTGTTCAATATCTTTTTGTCATGTTGCTCTTGAAATGCATCCAAGGATAAAACTGAAGCTTACAAAGAAAGTAATCTTAGCTCTTTTACTTTATCTTGGACAAGTTACTAACCTCTCAGCCTCATCAGTAAAAATTGTTAAGAGAATGAGTTAATCTATGCGAAAGCTTTAAGACAGAATCTGTTGTACAATAAACCCTAAAACAAAAAAGAGTTATGTTAGATAAAACATGGAGTATGAGATGGCTATAGAAAAAAATTTAATTGGTGACTTTTGGGAGTTTCTTTTTTAAACTACTTATTTCAGGTTTATCAAGAAATGTGATTGGCTATAGCATGAACATGGTCCCAACTTCACCTCGTCAAACACATGTTCTCTCTGTTTTGTACCACTTTTTATACTCAAGCATCTTGGCTTGAAGATAAGTATTCAGCTTAGATTTGACAGTAATGAAGTATTGCAGTGGTTTTGCATTTCTCTTTCATTTTAAGTTGCTTTGCTCCACTTTTCTGTCCTTCGTTCCCTAATAATCAAACTAATAGAAAAACATGCTTAAACCCAAAATCCAAGTGCTTTTTTTTTCTCTGTAGACTAACATTCATTTTCCAAATTAGTAGGTTATATTGCTTCATTGAATTTTAAGAAATCCTATTTAATCTTCCTTATTTTATAGATTTAGAATTAGGCCCATCAAAGTTCAGCATGAGCTCATACCTGTAATCCTAGCTTCTCAGGAGGCTGGAATCTAAGGATCATGGTGCAAAGCCAGTGTGGGCAAGAAAGTCCATGAAACTCTTACCTCCAGTTAATCACACAAAAACCAGAAGTAGAACTGTGACTAAAGCAGTAGAAAGCCAGCCTTAAGTGAAAACCTCAGGGACAGTGCCCAAACCCTGAGTTCAAGCCCCAAGACTGGGGGAGGTAGGAGGGAAGGAGGAGTCAAGTGTGACTTCTTCCTCATATGTGGAAAATCAATGACAGAATGCAATCCTAGATCCCTTAACTCTTGGCGTCTTCTCTGCTGCATAAAGCAGTATATGTGTTTTCATAACAGTAATCAGCATTTTTCCAAACTGTTATATAAGGTCATTCTTTTACTTCTCTGTAGGGCAACAGGACTCATTTAGATCAAGCTAATTACTTCCTCTTCATGATGTATCTTAACACTTAAAAGAGGCTATAAAATTCCATTCTGGGCAGGGAATGTGGCTTAGTGGCAGAGTGCTTGCCTAGCATGCATGAGACCCTAGGCTCAATTCCTCAGTACTGCATAAACAAAATTAATAATAAAGTTCCCATCTGGTGTTAATCCTGAATTTTTCAAAATTTTAAATAACTCTCTATAAAATACTGACCTAGGATTGGTTTGGTTTGCGTTGGGTAAGTGGGGAGGAAAGGAGCTGACTTCTGCTTTGTTAATTTTATTTGTTGTTGTTTTTAATTTTCTGATAGTTGTTTTCATTTTTGCATTCAGGATTTTCCCCTTCAACTGGGTCTATTGTACTTAATGAAACATTTTAACATAGTTACATGGTTTGATTGCGACCCATCTTGTTGAGGTTAACAGAGGGAATTATCTAGAATAGTGATTCTACAAAAAGAATTTATAAACCTTCTAGGGCCATTTGCATCTCACACTTCTTTTTTCCTTACCTGTCATCTCAGCCAAATATTAAATTTCATCCTGTGTCTATAGCAGACAAAAATCAGGCTTGCCTACGGGGAAAAAAAAAATTTCTTGAAGAGATTTGAATTCTCATTTAACCTAATTTCTAGCATCTAAAGACAGATTAAATTAAAAAACAATGAGCCAGGGCTGGGAAGGTGGCTCAGTGGTAGAGCGCTTGCCTTGCATGGATGAGGCCCTGAGTTCGATTCCTTAGCACCACATAAGCAAAAAGAAAAAAGCCGGAAGTGGCGCTGTGGCTCAAGTGGTAGAGCGCTAGCCTTGAGCTGAAGAACTGAGGGACAGCGCCCAGGCCCAGAGTTCAGGCCCCAGGACCGGACCCAAAAAAAAAAAAATGAGCCAGGTGCCAGTGGCTCACGCCTGTAATCCTAGCTACTCAGGAGGCTGAGATCTAAGGATCACTGTTCAAAGCGCCAGCCCAGGCAGGAAAACTCCATGAGACTCCTTTATCTCCAATAAACCACTAGGAAACCGGAAGCGGTGCTGTGGCTCACGTGGTAGAGCGCTCACCTTGAGCTGAAGAGCTGAGGGACAGCACCCAGGCCCAGAGTTCAAGACCCACGACTGACAAAAACAAACAAACAAAAAAGAACAACAACAAAAATATACTACTGTGTACCATTTGCCATAGATTTTATTTTCTTTTGTTTTGATCAGTATGAGGGTTTGAACTCAGGGTACCAACTTTCATTTTAAACCTAACAAAATTCAAATAATGAATTTCCCCCATAAAGGAACTTTTTCTACATTTCTAGTACTTAAGAATTAAAAACTTTGATTAGCTGGGCGCTGGTGGCTCACGCTTATAATCCTATATAGGGCTGCTCAGGAGGCCAAAGTCTGAGGATCGCAGTTCAAAGCCAGCCCGGGCAGGAAAGTCCATGAGACTCTTATTTCCAATTAACCACCAGAAAAACAGAAGTGGCACTGTGGCTAAAGTGGTAGAGCACTAGCCTTGAGCTGCAGAGCTGAGGGATAGGGCCCTGGTCCAGAGTTCAAGCCCCCAAAACAAAACGAAACAAAACTGTGAATAATACTGAGTATCAAATGTTAGAAAGTATTTGATTGATTACTTATCTGTGTTAAAATGGACTTTGCTGGAAGAAGTAACTTGGTTTTGGCAATTCAGTTTACAAAATGGTATTTAAACCCTTTAGCGTCTGGCCACATCTCAGACTTTTAGTAGTATGTGTTAAGCAAAGTTTAAAGGTGGTGTGTTCTCACAGATAAATTTTACTAGAAATTTGTTTATATATTATTTGATTGGAGCTACTGCTCTTTAAAAGTATATCTAGGGGGCTGGGAAGGTGGCTTAGTGGTAGAGCGCTTGCCTTGCATGCATGAGGCCCTGGGTTCAATTCCTCAGGGCCACATAAGCAAAAAGAAAAAAAGCCGAAAGTGGCGCTGTGGCTCAAGTGGTAGAACGCTAGCCTTAAGCTGAAGAGCTGAGGGTCAGCGCCCAGGCCCAGAGTTCAGGCCCCATGACCGGACCCAAAATAAATAAATAAAAATAAATAAAAGTATATCTAATTACTAGAAAGTATTATATGTATATATGTGTATCTACACATATATGCAATGTTGTATATGTTGAGATACACATAATAAAAGATCTGAGTAAGCCCTGGGCTGGTGGCTTATGCCTGTAATCCTAGCTACTTAGGAGGCTGAGATCTGAGGATCACCACTCAAAGCCAGCCAGGGCAGGAAATTCCTTGAGACTCTTATCTCCAAAGTGGTGCTGTGGCTCAAGAGGTAGAGCTCTCACTGCCTGGAGCAGAAGAACGCAGGGACAGGGCCCAAGGCCAGAGTTCAAGCCCCATGACTGACCAAAAAAAAAAAAAAAAAAAATCTGAGTAAAACACAAAAAGATTTGAATAGAAAATAGGGGTTTTCCTAAATGTGAATTACTAAGGTTATGCTGTATCAGTAATGGAGGTGAAAATAAATTCTAACACTCTTGACACAGTTCTGTATTTTAGCAGGTTTTCTGTGATAGTGTGTATATGTGTTTTCTTTAAATCTTAGTTGTTAAAACATTTCCATCTTTCATTTTAGGCCAAATTAGTTGGTTGCTGGTTTACCTAACAATTCTAATAATAGAGTTTAAATTTCTCTTAAGCCCTTTTTAGTTAGATAAATTTTAGATATCCAAATGGTTTAAGGTGTAAATGTATTCTTTAGTCTTGTTCTCTCTTATAGTTTTGTCTAAGTGTATATATCCTGCCAGCATCTCTGAGAGGAGAGTTAAATCACCTGGTTCAAAATTTAATCTATTAATGCTACTGGACCTGTTATATTATCAGATATTAGCAGTATTTTTATTTCAGGAATTTTTGAGGAAGGTAGTTATTTTTTCCCCTCACATATCTCACTGTATTTCTAACTCCTGAAAAATGACTATAGAATAATAACTTAAAGATATTTTCCTTTAAGTGTTCACTTTTCCTTATCCCCTTTTTCATAGACTGCCCAGTTTTATAGATTAAAGACCAGATGAAGCAGTTTTATCTTAAAGCAGAAAAACAACAAGCCAATTACTTGTCTGCATTTTTTTTAACTAGTATCAACTTTTTTTTTTTTTGCCAGTTTGCTCAAGTCTATAGGCACTCTACCACTTGAGCCAGCCTTTTCTGTTTGTGTGGAAAGGAGGAATTGAACCCTGGGCTTCTTCATGCATGCAGGGCAAGCACTCACCACTAAGCCACATTCTGGCCCTCAACTTTTTTTTTTTTTGGGGTCCGGTCATGGGGCCTGAACTCTGGGCCTGGGCGCTGTCCCTCAGCTCTTCAGCTCAAGGCTAGCGCTCTACCACTTGAGCCACAGCGCCACTTCCGGCTTTTTTCTTTCTGCTTATGTGGTGCTGAGGAATCGAACCCAGGGCCTCATGCATGCAAGGCAAGCGCTCTACCACTGAGCCACCTTCCCTTGGCCCTCAACTTTTTAAATGTTATTAAGTTGCTTAGAATATTGGCTTACAATTATGGGCAGTTGTCGCAATCTTTTTTATTTTAATTGTAGCCTTTCATTTTAGTCCAAATGCTCTTTCTGTGTTTTGAAATTAGTATTATGCTTTTTTTAATAACCTGAAAAGTATATTATTTTATGGCTCAGAGTTACAGGAAGATTCATATATCAAACTTAAACATTTAAAAAATATTTACTGGAAATGTACATGTAGATTGACAATATACCATTATTTACCAACAGAAGCAGTTCTTTAGTAACATGTTTTTGTGATTTTTGAGATACATTTGGAAAAATAAACACAATTATCTTTGTTTTATATCAAGAAATGGATGAAAAGATGCAGCTGGATCCAGGGTTGAAGGTTCATAAAGGCCTCTGGGATTATACTCTGAAGAACCAGCAGATGGAATGCCTGAGTGACTGAAGAAAATGGGTGCTAATGCATCTAACTATCCTCATTCATGTTCCCCAAGGGTAGGGGGAAATCCACAGGCCCAACAGACTTTCATAGGTAACTTTCAGTTTTTCTGACGTATTTTCCATCATAACTGTAAATGGAATTGTGTTCTTAGTGATCTTGGTGGATAAGCAAATTGATCTGTGGAAATGTTACAAATAATTCTGTGGCATCTGGATTCCTCCCCTCACCAATAAGAAATATGGCTTTTATGGGTTTTATCAGACTAAATACTTTATAGCACAAGGATCTTTAATTTTGTTGTAGCAACCATAACTGACAACAAGCTAGGAATCTCCAGTCATATGTACTGGTCTTTTTATTTTGCTACTATAACTATAGTCTTGGTATAATTAGGGAGAAAAACATTTCACAATTACATATGTGTATGTGTGAATATATATATATATATATATATATATATATATATATATGTCTATAAATTGTTTCTAGAAAGATGTATTATTTATTCCTTGATTTCCAGAGAACTAAAGGGACTTAAAAATTCAGACTGATTTGTTCTTTTTGTCTCTTTTTCTTTCCTTCTTTTCATTTTTATTTTTTCTATTTCCTATTTGTTTAATTATGGATTTTTTAGGTAGTGTCTCACTATATAGCATACTCTGACCTTAAGTTCTCAGTTCCTGCCTCAGTCTGTATTACAGAAATTACTTCCTTTTATAAAAATGAAAATGAGCCGGGTGCTGGTGGCTCATGCATGTAATCCTAGCTATTCAGGAGGCTGAGATCTGAGGATCTTGGTTCAAAGCCAGCCAGGGGAAGGAAAAGTCAATGAGACTCTTATCTCCAATAAGCCACTCAGAAAACTGGAAGTGGCACTGTTGCTCAAGTGGTAGAGCGCTAGCCTTGAGCTAAATTGCTGAGGGACAGTGTCCAGGCCCAGAATTCAATCCCATGATGGACCAAAAAAAAAAAAATTAAAATGAAGCTGAGTGTTAGTGGCTCAACGTCTGTAATCCTAAACTCTGTAGGCTGAGAAACAAGGATCATGTTCAAAGCTAGCCTTGCAGGAGAGTCTGTGAGATTCTTATCTCCAATTAAATCACAGAAAAAGCTGGACGTGGTACTGTGGCTCAAGTGGTAGTGCTAGCCTTGAGCAAAAGGAACTCAGGGACATACCCACGCCCAGAATTCAAGCCTCAAGACCAGCAAAAAAAAAGAAAGGCAGTTTTGAGTAGTCCAAGAATGTATTTGCAAAAAAATTTTGACATAAAAAATGTTAATGTGGGAAACATGTTAAAAAAGAAAAACAAATTATTTGTTTAATTTTCCTTTTAGGAACATCATCTTATTCCCAGCAAGGCTATGGCTGTGAATCAAAATTATATAGCCTTGACCATGGCCATGAGAAGCCACAAGACAAAAAAAAGAGAACCTCTGGCCTTGCCACCCTCAAAAAGAAGTTTATTAAACGTCGAAAATCTAACAGGTCTGCAGATCATGCCAAGCAGATGCGAGAACTCCTCTCAGGGTGGGATGTTAGAGATGTCAATGCATTAGTGGAAGAATATGAGGGAACTTCAGCCTTAAAAGAGCTTTCTCTACAAGCCAGTTTGGCTAGACCAGAAGCACGGACATTGCAGAAAGATATGGCTGATCTTTATGAATATAAGTATTGTACTGATGTAGACTTAATATTTCAAGAAACTTGTTTTCCTGTTCATCGTGCCATTTTGGCAGCAAGGTGTCCATTTTTTAAAACACTGCTTTCTTCCTCACCTGAGTATGGGGCAGAGATAATAATGGACATCAATACAGCAGGTATTGATATGCCTATGTTTTCTGCTTTGCTACACTACCTTTATACTGGAGAATTTGGAATGGAGGACTCGAGGTTTCAAAATGTCGATATCCTTGTTCAGCTTAGTGAAGAATTTGGAACACCAAATTCCCTTGATGTAGATATGCGTGGGCTCTTTGATTACATGTGTTATTATGATGTTGTCCTTAGTTTTTCTTCAGACTCTGAACTGGTTGAAGCTTTTGGTGGAAATCAGAACTGTTTAGATGAAGAGCTCAAAGCCCACAAGGCTGTTATTTCTGCACGATCCCCGTTTTTTCGAAATTTATTACAAAGGAGGATACGGACTGGTGAAGAAATTACAGACCGAACTTTGAGGACTCCTACAAGAATTATATTAGATGAATCCATTATACCAAAAAAATATGCGAAAGTAATATTACACTGTATGTATACAGATGTGGTGGACCTTTCCGTTTTGCACTGTAGTCCCTCTGTAGGGAGTCTCAGTGAAGTTCAGGCTCTTGTCGCAGGGAAGCCAAACATGACCAGGGCAGAAGAAGCCATGGAACTTTACCACATAGCACTGTTCTTGGAATTTAACATGCTTGCGCAAGGTATGAAATTCTAACTTTTTTATTTCTATAATTACATGCTTGTCTCCCAAATTGAAAACATAACCAGTTGGTTCTCATTTCAGTGCCTATGATGAGCAGGGTCAGTTTTTTTGAGCCTATAATTATAAAGTCTGAGACAGCATAAGGGTCAGGGATAATGGGGCCTTCCATTTCATATTAAAATTAAGCTTAATTTTATATCGAATTACCTATTTATATTCTGTCTGTACCCAAACTTAAATGATTGGTTTCCCTGATTTTGAGGTTAAACTCTCATATTTATACTCAACACCTTGTTGATTCTTAAATATTTGCTGTTAGAATAAATTCATTATAAAAATGAAGATAGCTGCATTTGAATATAAATTGATTTATATTAGATTAGAGAATTGGACAAACCCTCTAATTTACATTTCTAAGTATCTGTATCTTTTTTTTAGCTTAGCTGTACATCATACACTACATTTAAAACACACTAGTGAATCCTGGCATCTGTGGCTCACGTCTATAATCCTAGTTTCTTAGAAGGCCGAGATCTGAGACTTGGACCTTGAAGCCAGCCCAGGCAGGAAAGTCCATGAGAATCTTTATCCCTAATTAGCCACCAAAAAAAGCCAGAAGTAGAACTGTGGCTCAAGTGGTAGAATACTAGCCTTGAGCTTAAAAAAGCATAAGGATAGAGCCCAGGCCCTGAGTTCAAGTCAAAGTTCTCCTTTACAGTACCCCCCCAAAAAAACAATATTAATGATAGACTTACAGGCTTCTTTCAGTTAGTTTAGAAATCTTAAATTGGGACACTACGTTTTTTTGTGTTACAGGTCAATGAATACACAAAAGTTGAGATTAGAAAGTATGTATCTGTTGGTAAATGTTAAATCTTAACATTTCAGAACTGGAAAGGTGTGTGTGTGTGTGTGTGTGTGTGTGTGTGTGTGTGTGTGTGTGTGTGTGTGTGTGTGTGTGTGTGTGTGTGTGTGTGTGTGTGTGTGTGTGTCTTCAATCATATATATGGTTGAATCAATCATTTAATAAGACTGAAAAATTAAAAGCTAAAATAAAAACCCAAGTTAAATAACAATAACAGTATATAACAAGATTATACAGAAAGATATATACATAATCTGTAAAAATCTTATTTATCCTCGTTTTAGGAATAGATATTTTATCACCACAATCAAAATGTCATAAAGCTATTTTATTAGATTAAAATAAGAATCACTGCTATTTCCTGTGGCTTGTGCCTATAATCCTCTATAGGAGATTGAGATTGAGGATCAAGGTTCAAAGCCAGCAGGAAAGTCCATTAGATTCAAAGCCAGCCTTGGTAGAAAACTTCATAGATTCCAACTCCAAAATAACCAGCAAAAAGCAAGGCTAGACATTTTAAGCAAAACAAAATAATACTGGAGGTAACACAATCCCAAACCTCAGGCTCTACTACAGAGCTAAAACAAAAACTGTTTGCTACTGGCACAAAAACTGGCTGGCAGATCAATGTTACAGACCCAGAAATAAAACCATATGCTAACAGTTATCTGATACTTGACAAGGGAGCCAAAAATGAGTGGTGGAAAAAGATAGCCTCTTCAATAATTGGTGTTGGGAATACTCAACATCCATATGTAGAAAATTAAAACTAGATCCCTATTTGTCACTGTACACCAATATCAACTCAAAGTGGATCAAAGATCTCAACACCAGACTTGAACCTTTAAAACTGTTGCAAGATGGATTAGGAGAAACACATTAGAAATTATAGATAGGAACTTTTTGTAAAGAGTCCCAGGGACGGGTTTGGGAAGGTGGCTCCGTGGTAGAGTGCTTGCCTTGCATGCATGAGGCCCTGGGTTTGATTCCTCAGTACCACATAAGCAGAAAAAACCAGAAGTGGTGCTGTGGCTCAAGTGGTAGAGCACTAGCCTTGAGCTGAAGAGCTGAAGGACAGCACCCAGGCCCAGAGTTCAAGCCCCACAACCAACAACAACAAAGAGTCCCAGGGACACAGCAAATAGGAGAGAGAATTGACAAATGGGATTACATCAGAATCAAAAGTTTGTGCAGCCAGGCACTGGTGGCTCATGTCTGTAATCCTAGCCTCTCAGCAGGCTGAGATCTGAGGATCATGGTTCAAAGCCACCCCAGGCAGGAACATCTGAGAGATGCTTATTTCCAATAAACCACTCAGAAAACTGGAAGTGGTTCAGCAGCTCAAGTGGTAGAGCACTAGCCTTGAGCTGAAGAGCTGAGGGACAGCATTCAGGCCCAGAGTTCAAGCCCCCCAAAAAAGAAAAAAAAATTGTGCATAGAAAAGGACATAGTACAGCCAACAAGCCGGATGCTGGTAGCTCACACCTATAATCCTACCTACTCAAGAAGCTGAGATCTAAGGATCTGTTGGAAGCCAGCCTGGGCAGAAAAATCTGTGAGATTCATCTCCAATTACCACTCAAAACCAGAAGTGGCTCTGTGGCTCTGTCACTTTAGAGTACTTGTGTTGAGCACAAAGAAGTTCAGGGATATCACCCAGGCCCTGAGTTAGAGCCCCATGCCCCCCCTCTCCCCAAAGCCAACTGGGAGGAAATCTTTTATCAGCAATACATCTGACAGAGGCCTAATATCCAAAATATACAAGGAGCTCCAAAAATTAACCTCCCCAAAACATAAACCAATCAGTAAATGAGCAGAGGAGCTAAAGAGACACTTCTCAGAAGAAGAAGAAAGAATGACAAATAGACACATAAGGAAATGCTCAATATCCCTAGCCATCAAGGAAATGCAAAACAAAACAGCTTTTGAGATTCCATCTCATTGGCCAACATCAAGAATCTAACAGTAACACACACTGACAGAGATAATGCTGCAGAGACAGTACACTGTTGGTGGGATATAAACTAGTACAACCACTCTGGAAGGTGGCTTGGAGTTGTCTCAAAAAACTAAACATAGAATTTTCTTGTGACCCAGCCATACCACTCTTGGGCATCTGTCCAGAACGTTACAAGTCAGGATATTGTAAAAACACTTGCACATCTATGTTCATTGATGCCACTGTTCACAATAGCCAAGTTACAGAAGCAGCCTAAATACCCTACAATAGATGAATGGTTCAAAAAAATGTGATACATATACACAATGGAATTTTACTCATCCATTAGAGTAAGATTATGTTATTTGCAGGGAAGTGGATGGATATCTAGAACAAACCATGTTAAAGAAGGTAAGCCAACCTCAGAGAGACAAATGGTGCATGTTTTCTTTCAGATGTGGAAGCTAGATTTAAAATACAATTGGACAGAGTAACTTATACATGTCTAGGCATTCACACACAAAACATACTAAAGGAGGAAGCTCTTAGGGGAGAAACCCAAAGATGTAACTCCTCTGAACATTTAAAATACTATTTATCAAAACAAATTTCAGGAAATGGAAACATGGGATTTTCTGTTGGTTATGGTAATGGTGTTTTAGCATGTGTGTGTGTGTGTGTGTGTGTGTGTGTGTGTGTGTGTGTGTAAGAAGGAAGGCACAGTAAGAGGAGGAATGATCAGCAAATGCAGTTGTGGTATTCAATATACACTGTGTGGGAAATGAACTATGTAACTTATGGGCAGGGTCGGGAGGGGGAAACTGGGAGAAAACTGAGGAAGGATGACATTGTCCAAAAATAAAATGTACTCATTACCTGATTTAGGAAATGATAACTCTCTATACAATACCTTAGTAATAACAATAAAATTATAGTTTTTTGAAAAAAGTAGGGCTAGAGGCACAGCTAAAGTGGTAAAATGCCAGCCTGGCAAACAAAACAAGCAAATGCAAGGCTTGAATTCAAAACCCAGTACAAAGGGGTGGGGGGAGAGAGAATAAAATTTCTAATAGTGCTGGGCACCCATGACTCAGGCCTGTAATCCTAGCTACTCAGGAGCCTGAGATCTGAGGATCATGGATCAGTGCCAGCCTGGACAGAAAAGTCCCTGTGAGACTTATCTCCAATCAATTACTCAAAAACCAGAGGTGGAGCTATGGCTCAAAGTGGTAGAGCACTAGCCCTTAGCAAAAGAAGGCTAGGGATAGCACCCATGCTCAGAGTTCAAGCTGTCAGGACTGGTTTTATAAAAAAAATTAGCCAGGCACCTGGTGGCTCACACCTGTAATCCTAGCTACTCAGGAGGCTGAGATCTGAGGATCGTGGTTCAGGCAGGAAAGTCTATGAGACTCTTACCTCCAATTAACCACCAGAAAACTGGAAGTAGCACTGTGGCTCAAGTGGTAGAGCTAGTCTTGAGCTGAAGAGCTCAGGGATTGTGCCCAGGCCCAAAGTTCAGGCCCCACAACCACCACCACCAACAACAACAAAATTAATAGTGTATAACTAGATTGGAAGAAATAAGACCAGGTATTTGGTCACTTTGACTTCTCAGTGTTTAGCATTCACTAGGTAAATAGTTCTTACAGTATGACCACAATAGTGAGAATATGCTACTATTGATTTAGCTTTTTTTTTTTTTTTTTTTATGAAAAACATTCCTTTTTTTCTTTTTTAAAGTACACAGGTTGAACCTAAAGTTCATGTTTACAAAACATCACCCTTATTGGGATACTTATTTATTATTTATATCTGAATCTATGCAGTAGGAAACTGAACACTAAAAGTTCTGGTCTTGATTTTAACTATTGTGCTTTACTTTAAAAGTCACATATAAATGATAATATGAGAAGATGTAGTAAGGAATAGAACTTTCAAGTCAAGACAAAATGTGATACCATAAATTTACACATTACCTTTCCTGCCACCAATCCTTGGAATTTCATTATCACAGAGAAAACACTGCTTATTTCTGAGAAAAGACTTATAATTAAATTCTGCATAATTTAAAATAAAAAGAAGATGACATTTGATGGGCTCTGAATTGTACATAATATTATAGAAATCCTTCTTGCTATGGCTACAAAATGCCAGAAATAGATAAGATTTAAAAAGTCGTACAGCAAAGATGAGAGGGAGGAAGGGGGGGACTGAAGTGACTAAGCACCAGCCTTGGGTTCAATCTCCTGTATTTACTATTCTGATCTGTTGATAACAGTCTTTAGCTTAGTCCCATTATTCTTCAGGAAGTACATTCAAACTAATTTGCAAAGAGAAAGCAAGCAAAATGAACTGCCAGCTCCATTTAACTGAGACAGGAAAGAGTGTCACTAGCAGGGCAATGGAGAGAGGATAGAAAGAAATGGATGAGTGAATAGAAACAGTAAGTGTTGTTTTATGTGTGGTTCCAACCATGGACTCTTGAAACATGACCAAGTTACTGAGGGAAAAAGTTTGGTTATTTCTCTCAGTTCTCAGCTTTTAAATTTATTTATTTATTTATTTATTTTTGTGGGTCATGGGGCTTGAACTCTGGGACTGGGCTCTGTCCCTCATCTCTTTAGCTCAAGACTAGAGCTCTACCACTTGAGCTACAGCGCCACTTTCAGTTTTCTGGTGGTTTATTGGCGATAAGAGTCTCATGGCCTTTCCTCCCTGGGCTGGCTTTGAACTGTGATCCTCAGATCTCAGCCTCCTGAGTAGCTAAGATTATAGGCATGAGCCACTGACGCCCGGCTAGTTCTCAGATTTTTTTAGGGGGTGGGGGGGGCGGTCCGGTCATGGGGCCTGAACTCTGGGCCTGGGGGCTTCCCTCAGCTCTTCAGCTCAAGGCTTGTGCTCTACCACTTGAGCCTTAGAGCCACTTCCGGCTTTTTTCTTTTTGCTTATGTGTTGCTGAGGAATCGAACCCAGGGCCTCAGGCATGCAAGGCAAGCGCTCTACCACTGAGCCACCTTCCCAGCCCTAGTTCTCAGATTTTTAATTTAGCAAAATATCCATAATAACTAAAGATATGAAAAATTCAGTGCCTAGACCATTTTGGACTGAAAGTTCTTCTAAAGTTGAAAATGCATTCTTTATCCAGAGAAAAAGGTTAAAATCTACAATAAAATGTCTGGCACTGAAATGTTCATGTAGACTTTGGTGGCAACACTGTGCTATTTTCTTTTGAGGTAAGCAGTATTTATGCCGAGGATGGTACACCTGCAAGTTGTTGAAACGTTCACTAGAACATATGCAGTCTAAAGAATTGCCAGGGTCTACTGTGTCAAGCCTGCAATTCTAGCTACTCAGAAAGTTGATAAGCAGATAAGTTTACTAGACTCCATCTCCAAATAACCAGCAAAAAGCAAGACTGAAGCATGGCTCAAGAAATAGAGTGCCGGGCTCCGGTGGCTCATGTCTGTAATCCTAGCTACTCGGGAGGCTGAGATACAAGGATCGAGGTTCAAAGCTAGCCCGTGTAGGAAAGGCCGTAAAACACGTATTTCCAATCAGCCACCAAAAAAATGGAAGTGGCGATGTGGCCCAAGTGGCAAAAGCGCTAGCCTTGAGCTGAAGAGCTGAGGGACAGCACTCAAACCCAGAGTTAAAGCCCCATGACAAAAAAAAAAGTGCCCGCTAAGCAAGTGGGAGAGCAATTGTGAGGCCCTGAGTTCAAAGCTCAGTTACCACCAAGAATAAAAAATAAATGAACTGGGGCTGGGAAGGTGGCTTAGTGGTAGAGCGCTTGCCTTGCATGCCTGAGGCCCTGGGTTCGATTCCTCAGCACCACATAAGCAAAAAGAAAAAAAGCCGGAAGTGGCGCTGTGGCTCAAGTGGTAGAGGGCTAGCCTTGAGCTGAAGAGCTAAGGGACAGCGCCCAGGCCCAGAGCTCAGGCCCCACGACCGGACCAATAAATAAATAAATAAATAAATGAACTGGGCTGGGAAAGTAGCTCAGTGGTAGAGTGCTTGCCTTACATGCATGAGGCCTTGGGTTCAAATAAATAAATGAACTGGGCTGGGAAAGTAGCTCAGTGGTAGAGTGCTTGCCTTACATGCATGAGGCCTTGGGTTCAATTCCTCAGCACCACATAAGCAGAAAAAAGCCAGAAGTGGCTTTAGTAGAGCGCTAGCCTTGAGCTGAAGAGCAGAGGGACAGCACTCAGGCCCTGAGTTCAAGCCCCACAACTGACCAAAAAGTAAAATAAATGACTAATTTGTAAAATTCCAAAATGGATAACTAGGTTGGAAAGGCCCTGAAAGAACCATCTAGGTTTTCCAACTTGAATGCATCTCCTCCTCTTCATAGGCATGCAGGCAACAGTGCCTGGTTCACAGTATGAGAGCCTTCACTGTTCTAAAACTGTTACCACTTCAGTGGGGACTTCGCAAGGATAAGAATTACTTTCTTACATATCACTTAAAATCACAGTTCCAAGTTTCCAGTCTTAAAATTCAGACTCTTTAATTTTTTTTTTTTTGGGTCCAGTCATGGGGCCTGAACTCTGGGCCTGGGCACTGTCCCTCAGTTCTTCAGCTCAAGGCTAGCACTCTACCACTTGAGCCACAGCGCCACTTCCGGCTTTTTTCTTTTTGCTTATGTGGTGCTGAGGAATCGAACCCAGGGCCTCAGGCATGCAAGGCAAGCGCTCTACCACTGAGCACCTTCCCAGCCCCTCAGACTCTTTTAAAACAATAATGCATATCTTATATTCAGCCTATCCTGTTTCAGATGCAGGGAACTTTTGATATTACATAGCCAACTAAAGTCATACAAAATGGTTCACATAATGTTTCCTGAAGGTGAGCTATCTGGTGTAAACTCTCATTCTACTATAAGCCCTTTTAGCAACACTAGGATAAATAGCCTAATGGTTGCTTTCCCCTAAAGCTCCAGTATAGTTTTATAAGTTGTCATAGTTAAATTCAGCTATTCCTGTTTTACCTTACTCTTCCAAGGACTACAAAAACTAAAGGAGTCCAAGGTGCAGGTGATTTTTAAGTTAAGGATTGCTTTCCCTTGTGGCAGCCCAGGGAGCGTGGCTTGCGGTGCTTTGTCAGCCACACCAGTGGGACTGTGGCGCCAGCTGGCCCGGCCCCAGGAGGTACAATAAGGCCTGTGTGTTTTGAAGATACATGGAGATAGTTTCGTTAGGACAAATGTTTCCTAGAAGTTTGTTGTAGAAGATGGCTGAAAAAACTGCATAGGACCACATGGGAGGTAACAAGGTGAATGCCCAAGTCCATTAGCTGGTGGTGGTTAAAATACTGCATTACTTGAAGTGATTGCAACTTTCCAAGAAACAATCTGGTAACTTCAAATGGCTGGGGGATGTGGCATGCTACATTTTGGAAGGAAAAGTGAAGCATTGGTGAAAAGAACATAAACAGATGAAGATTAATTTGCTGCTGTTAAACTCAATAAATATGTATAGAAAATATTGTTTTTTTGGGTGGGGGTCCAATCGTGGGGCCTGAACTCTGGGCCTGGGAACTGCTGTCCCTCAGATCTTCAGCTCAAGGCTAGTGCTCTACCACTTGAGCCACGGTGCCACTTCCGGCTCTTTTCTTTTTGCTTATGTGGTGCTGAGGAATCGAACCCAGGGGCCTCATGCATGCAAGGCAAGCACTCTACCACTGAGCCACCTTCCCAGCCCCAAAAATATTTTTTTAAAAAGGGTTATCTGGGGCTGGGAAAGTGGCTCAGAGTTAGAGTGCTTGCCTCACATGCATGACGCCCTGGGTTTGATTCCTCAGCACCACATAAACAGAATAGGCGGAAGTGGCACTGTGGCTCAAGTGATAGAGCGCTAGCCTTGAACTGAAGAGCTGAGGGACAGCGCCCAGACCCAGAGTTCAAGCCCCATGACCGATAAGAAAAAAAAAAAGGAGGGGGTGTTAGCTTGGCACTGATGGATGACTCAGGCTTGTAATTCTAGTGACTCTGGAGTCTGAGATCTAAGGATCCCAGTTCAAAGCCAGCCTGGGCAGGAAAGTCTGAGAGACTTTTACCTCCAATTAATCACTAGGAAACAGGAAGTGGAGCTGTAGCTCAAAATGGCAGAAGCATTAGCCTTGAGCACAAAAGCTCAAGGACAGCACCCAGGTCTTGAGTTCAAGCCCATGACTGACAAAAAATTAAGAAATAAAAAATAGAAAATAAAAAGGGTTTAGCCAGGCACTGGTTGGCTTACACATGTAATCCTAGTAACTCAGGAGGCTGAGATCTGAGGATTGCAGTTTGAAGCCTGCTTGGGTAGAAAAGTTTGTGAGATGCCCATATAATTACCTTCAGTTAATCATAGAAAAGGCCAAAGTGGCACTGTGGCTCAAGTAATACAGTGCTAGCCTTGAGCAAAAGGAGCTCAGGGACAGCACTCAGGTCCAGAATTCAAGCCCCAAATCTAGCCAAAAAAAAAGAAGAAAAGAAAGAGTGAGGTGGGGGAGGGAAGAGAGGAAGGAAAGGAAGGAAGGATCCATCCATGTAGTCTTACTCCCTAGTATCATACTGGAATCATAAAGTATATATTTATAAATGTCTCCAAAGGATTGAATCTTAGAGTATATTTATAGAACTGCTAAAATATTCAGTGACAATAACTGGCCTGAACTGCATGGCTTTAACCATTTTTAAATGTACTTCAGTGAAAAGGAATATCTGTCTGTGCTAGCCTTACTTTAGTATTTATTCATACATATCCATGGAGAGGAAAACTTTGAAGTGTTAAAACATTTTTATATGCCTCCTGTTTTAATATTGCCATGCTTATTAAAATGTAAATGTTGGGCTGGGAAGGTGGCTCAGTGGTAGAGCACTTGCCTTGCATGCATGAGGCCCTGGGTTCGATTACTCAGCACCACATAAGCAAAAAGAAAAAAGGCCGGAAGTGGAGCTGTGGCTCAAATGGTAGAGTGCTAGCTTTGAGCTGAAGAGCTGAGGGATAGCACCCAGGCCCAGAGTTCACGCCCCATGACTGGACCCAAAAAAAAAAAAAAATTTAAATGTTTTGTATGTCATGATATTTGAAGGTAAAATGTCCACATGTCTAACAGTACCGAGAGGGGTGCTGGTAGCTCAAGGCTGCAATCCTCCTTACTCAGGAGGCCAATTGTGGTGTGAAACTAGCCTAGGCAGAAAAATATGTGAAATTCTTATCTTCAGTTAACCAGCAATAAGCTGGAAGTGGGGGGTGTAGCTCAAATGGTAGAATGCAAGCCTTGAGCAGATAAGCCAAGCAACATTATGAAGCTCTGAGTTCAAGTCCCAGTTACCAACATATATGAAAATAATGAATTTTAAAAATAAGTAATGGAAGTTTTTTGAAATAACAATTATAAGTTTTTACCTCAAAATTTGTAGGTTATTTTCCCCTCTTTTTTGTTGTTGTTGCAGTGGAAATAAGGGTATTAATTTATTCTTTCTTGTTAATGGGATAATGGTTTA
The DNA here is from genome assembly GCF_019054845.1 of Dipodomys spectabilis. Classification (NCBI taxonomy): domain Eukaryota; kingdom Metazoa; phylum Chordata; class Mammalia; order Rodentia; family Heteromyidae; genus Dipodomys; species Dipodomys spectabilis. Next base: position 5,521,869 of record NW_024870834.1, read on the forward strand.
AGAATGTGAACAAGATACTTGTTACTTTGATATCCAAGGTAAATGGGGGGTTTTGTTTTTAGATAAAGCGGTATATACCTGTATGTTTCTCACTGAGTACTGGAATTCTTTTTATTTATGTGTGTAAATACTAGGGCTTGAACGCAGAGCCTATGCACTGTCCCTGAACTTTTTTCTCAAGATTGGCACTACCAATTAAGCGACACCTCCACTTCCAGCTTTTGCTGGTTAATTGTAGATAAGTCTCAAGGACTTTCCATGCCTAGGCAGGCTTCAAGCTGCAGTCCTCAGATCTCAGCCTCTTAAGTAGACATCATTCTGTTCTTAGAACACTTACATGTAAATAAACATTAAAAATGAAAAGTTCAAGAACTTTAGTTTATTGAGCAGGGCACCAATAAACCCATGCTTATAATCCTAGCCACTCAAGAGTTTTAAGGTTAGAAGGTTTGAGGTTAGGTTAAGAGGCTGAGATTAAGCCCCTGCAAACAAATCTAAGAGACACTTACCTCCACTTAACCAAAAAAGGCTGCAAGTGGAGAAGCCATACTCAAGTGGTCCAGCACCAGCCTTGAGCAAAGAAACTAATAAGCAAGAGCATGAGGTCCTGAGTTCAAGCCCCATTACTGGCATATAAAACCAACAAGAATAGCACCATTAGTTTCCAAAATAAGCATAAGTATCGTAAGTAAGGGTACTAAAATTTGATCCTGTGTATGCTTCATGGCATGAAAAGAAATTGAAATCTTTTATCTGTTGTCTGTACTTTAACCTCATCCTTTAGTAAATTACTAAAGGTTTTTCTTAGAAGCTTTTAGCTTCTTTCCCATCTTTTTCTCCACACCCCCCCCCTCAACTTTACAAAAGTTACAGGAATAAATAGTAGAGGTGTAGTCCCTGTATATTTTCACACATGTAGTATGAATCTCAGAGATTTTCACCTTCCTATCAAAAGAGAATAATGTCAGGGAAGAAAGCCTTGCCATATCCTTTCAGTATTTGCTGGAGTTTGTGGTCAGTGATTGATTTTACTAAGAACTGAAGATACAAACTGGCAACTTCCCTTGCACTCAATAGAGTAGAGTTTCTTTACCTTGAATAATTAAAGTCTCTTGCCTTCCCAGCTCTTTCCTTCACCTACTCAGTTCCGTCTGTAGTTTCTCATATTACCTTCCAAATAGATAATCCGGAGATACTTGAAGCTTATGCAAGTTGAGACCCTAAAAAATTATCTCAGCCACCTTAGATTTTCTATTCCCCTTTGTCAGTACTTCAAACGGTATAGACAGCCTACTGGGGGTGGAGTGACCCAGAGGTATCTGAGCTCTCTTTATGTATAGTTGTTAAAAATGCCAGGTTTTTGTTGTGGTCAGACAAAGAAATACCAGAATATACTCCCAATAAATTTTGGGGTTCTAAATGAGCTTCTTCTTGTCCGATATCCTCAATATCCACACCCATGAATGGACTTACTAGTGTACATAGCCAGGTCTTGCCATTCTTTGGGTGTCTATATTTCTTTCTTCCAAACAGGAGAACTGTGTTTTCCCATTTAGACTGTGCTATGAACCTGATCCTGATTAGTGGTTAGTAAGAGGAGTCCGGGCTAGATCTTAAAAGAGGACAAGCATCTGTGGAGCAAATGAGTCTTGGAGCTTAACATTCTCAGCTTATCCATACAAATAACCCCATTCCAGGTTTCTGTGTCCAAGTATACCTTTCAAGGACTAGGTTTTTGCTGGATGCCGATGGCTCACACCTGTAATCCTAGCCACTCAGGAGGCTGAGATCTGAGGATCGCGGTTCAAAGCCAGCCTCAGCAGGAAAGTCCCCGTGCGATTCTTATCTCTAAGTAACCACTCAAAAATTGGAAGTGGTGCTGTGACTCAAAATAGTAGAGAACTAGCCTTAAGCAGAAGAGCTCAGGGATAGCATCCAGGCCCTGAGTTCAAGCCACACTACCAACAACAACAAAGAAAAATAGGGCCCAGATTTTTATCATTGAAGAGTTAATGAACTTTCATGCAAAAAAAAAAAAAATAATGTTTCCTATAGTACTGTGTTTGAGTTCAGCCTTGCAGCGAGCACTTTACCACTTAAGCCAGGCCTCCAGCCAATTTTTGCTTTAGATTATTTCTTAGATAGGTGTCACATTTCTGCCCAGGGCTATCCTGGACCTGGGTCCTGGATCCTCCTACCTATCTGTATTAGGTCTTCCTCATAGCTGCACATGCTTCTACATCCAGCTCTTTATTTTGTTGAAGTGGTGGAGTAGTAGAGCTGTCTTGCTAGCTTGTTGTCCAAGATGGCTTTAAACTGATCTTCCTGCTTTTTGCCTCCCAAGTAGCTGGGATTACAGGTAGATGACTTTCAATTTTTCTTTTAATAGCTCTGATGTACTTCCAATTAAAATTTTAGCCTAAGTTGACAGTCTTCCTAAAATTTCAGGAAATAGAGGTTTTTTTTCTTTTGTTTTCTTGGTGTCCTTCCTCCCTCCCTCCCTCCCTCCCTCTCTCTCCCTCCCTTCCTCATTCCCTCCCTTTCTCCCTCTCTCCTTCCTTCCTTCCTTCCTTGCTTCTTTCCTTCCTTGCTTCCTTGCTGTCCTGGGGCTTGAATCTGGGCACTGTCCTTGAGCGTCTTTTGTTCTTTACCAGTTGAGCACCACTTCTGGCATTTTCTGTTTTATGTGGTACTGAGGAATCAAACCCAGGGCTTCATGCATGCTAGGCAAGCACTCCACCTAAGCCACATTCCCAGCCCAGGAAATGGAGTTTTTAAGTCTTCAGACTTTAAAGGATGCCTGAATTTGAGGGTTTGCTAAGTTGAGCTCGTAGTTTTGAGTTTCCTTGGCTTCTAAGGCTGTTAATTAAAGTTAGACAGTATCAAGGCTTTATACTAAGTTTGCGTTTCAAGTTGATGTTGATCTACTCTAGTGAAAACTCCCTGTTGGCATGTTGCTGGGTGCAGGGGTACACACACACACACTCCCCTGGCGCAGGAGTACGTACACACACACACACACACACACACACACACACACACACACACACACCCCTGAGTGACACACACACACACACACACCCCTGAGTGACACACACACACACACACACACACACACACACACACACACACACACACACACACACACACACACACACACACACACACACACACACACACACACACACACACACACACACACACACACACACACACACACACCCTGAGTGATCTAGTTGTAGAAAGTGAGTGATCTAGTTGTAGAATTTCATTCAAGAATCTTACTTTCTGTAACTAGGTACCTTTGTCTGGATATCTCCTCCCTTTCCCTGCAGTCTGCCAAAAGCACACCAGGCTTGCATGGTGTGCTTGTTTATTTTTTATTTTATTTATTATTTTTTATTTTACTTTTATTTGTAAATGCTGCCAAGAACAGCAGGTAAAGCTGGAAGGTGAGAGAGCAGGATGAGTGTGGGTCACTAGTCTGGTTCCCTGGACCAGGTTCAGACTTCAAAATTGTCCTTCTGATGAATATAGAGAAACATTTGTCCACCTATTCTCAGAAGTCACAGTGACCAACACTGAGGCACAGCCTGGCTAGGCTTCTAGCTCATATATCCCATTCTCATTTTCTGCCTTAGATCTGGCAGTTTTGTTTCTTTTTTAAAATAAGTAGCGATGGTGTGATGATAATGATGTTTCAGGAATTACAAACCTTTCAGCAGTGTTCAGTGTAGACTGAAATGGAGGGAGAGATAGTAGAAGGAAGCTTTTGGGGAGTTGATATGTAAGGTGCTGAGACTTTGAGCAAAGGTGTAGTATAGGAGAAAGTGGAAATTCAAATAATGAATAGGCATTTTCAAGGAGTCAGGCACAGAGTAGAAGTCAAAGTTAAAGGAGGGCATATGTAGGTAGGCATGTTGAAAGTTAAGATTTCTAGCATAGAGAAAAAGGGTAGTATATAGACACATTGGCTCCCTTAATATTTTTGATAATTCAGTGAACACTGATAGATTATTTCAACCTACACACAGGGAACAAGACTTATAGAGGGTTTTTGTTGTTTTGTTTTGAGACAGGGTCTCAAACCTCTGTGTAGCCCAGACTGACCTCAAACTAAGGATTCTCCTGCCTCCATCACCCAGATGCTGGGATTATAAGTGCACCACCATGCCTGACTGAGACTATGTTTTGATCCTACACATACTAGTAACAGAATCAAGAGTTAGTGATGGAAGTAATAGTAAGATGGAAGTGATAGTAAGAAATTCAAAGCCAATCTCTTTGCTTTCTGCCACCCTCATCCCTCTTGTTTTATGATTTCTTTCCTTGAGATTCAGAATCAATAAATGTACAGGACAGAACCAAAGAATATTTTCTTTAAGCCTATTAATACTTTGAGTCTTATTTCCAACTTTGGTACCATTGAACAGTCACAATGCAAGGCCAGCTTTGCTCTAATTTGTGATCCTGTTTTGTGTTGTCTAGTGAGCTATAATCTCTCCCTCATTTCTTTCCTTTTCCTGTTTTCTTCCTTCTCTTCCCATCTCAGCCCCATTATGAAACTCCAAATCTACAAGCCGTTTATATATTTCCTGATGGCCTGGAGGCAATGCAAGGTTTCCCACTGTGATTAAACAAGTAGGAGGGCATGCCTAGGAATCAGATCCTGGTAATATATTAGAGACCTGTTAAGCTTGTGACTTTTTTAATTATCACAAAACATAAAGAGGAAAAAAATTAGAATAAAAATAGAAAGTGGTCCTATTTAACATACAACAGTAACAATCATGTGTGCTACTAAATATTAAATTAGTTCTACTTCTTTAGATCCCAGCCATATTGATTCTATAGCTCAAATTTTGGCAAAGAGACATTTGCCACTAAGAATAGGAAAGAAAAGATTCTGGTGAAAGAGAATAGAGGGAAGTGTTAGACTTTATACTGCCTACCAACCTCACACCAGTGTGACTGAAAATGCTACTTGAGCAGAGTGCATTTGTGTCTTTTATCCACTCAATGACTTAACTACAGGTAGAGGATTGTTTGGTTTGGTTTGACTGTTTTGAGACAGGTCTCACTATGTAACTCAGGTTGGCCTCAAGTCATTTTCCTGCCTCAGCCTCCTGAATGCTGGATTACAGAGGTATACCATGCTCACTCAAGTTTCTCTTTTATAAGGAAATTGTTAATAAAAGCATTTGAAGCCGGGCGCTGTTGGCTCACACCTGTCATCCTAGCTACTCAGGAGGCTAAGATCTGAGGATTGCAGTTCAAAGCCAGCCCTGACAGGAAAGTCTGTGAAACACTTATCTCTAATAAACCACCAGAAAACCAGAAATGGTGCTGTGGCTCAAGTGGTAGAGTTCTTGCCTTGAGCTGAAGAGCTGAGGGACAGCACCCAGAGTTCAAGCCCCACAACTGACAAAAAAATAAAATAAAAAGCTTTTGAGTTCATCCAGAAAGTTACATGGTTTGTTAGTCAACCATTGCTGCATGACAAGCACCATGACAACCTCCGTTTCATATGACAAGCAACATGTACCTCCTCCTAAGTTTCTAGGGTTCTGGGCCCCTGTAGGTTAACAAAGATGGCTTGTTCTCAGGGCTGCTATGCTTTTCACATAGCTGAAGGTAAGATAATAAACCCCAGATGAAAGGACTTGCTAGAACAGTCCTGTTCAAAGCGTGCCCGCAATGAGATAAATACAGCAATTGAGAGTATAGAAATTTTTCTTGCAATTTGTTGTCATGATATTAAAGTAGCACTTTTGCTGAATTTTACTAACATATTTGACCATAACAGAGTAGAAATTTACAAACAAACTGTTCCTTAAGTGAACTATACAACTTGGGGGTGGAGATTGAAGGGAGGAGAGAGTGAAGGAAGGGAAGACACTGTACAAAAGGAAATATACTCCTCACATGAATCATGTAAATGTAATACTTCTGTACATCACCTTTAAAATAGTAATAAATAATAATTTACAAAAAAGTTCCTTGACTTCTGATGGCTTGATAACTGCCAAGATAGAATATATGGTGTTGTACTCATTAGAAATGGGTACCTTCATGAAGTGCTAGTGGCTTACACCTATAATCCTAGCTGATATCTAGGAGGCTGATATCTCAGGAGGCTGATATCTGAGGATCACGGTTCAAAACTGGCTAGCTAGGTCAGGCCTGTCTATGAGACTCTCATCTCCAGTTAACTACCAGAAAACCAAAGTGGTGCTGTGGCTCTAGTGGTAGGGCGCTAGCTAGCCTTGCGCTGAAGAGCTCAGGGACAACACGCAGGCCCAGAGTTCAAGCCCTACAACCACCCAAAAGGAAAAAGAAAAAATTTAAAAAGAAAAGGAAAGAAATGAGTACCTTCACTGTATATACATGAGCATTCTCTCCTGTCTTGGTCTTGAGGGATTCGTGTTAGTATTACTTTGCTATTAAGTAGCAAAGCTAGAATTTCAAGTCCAGTCTAATTTCAAAGTCCATTTTTCCTACCTATCCTGCTTTTTTTGTTTGTTTGTTTTGTTTTTGGGTCCGGTCGTGGGGCCTGAACTCGGCCTGGGCGCTGTCCCTCAGCTCTTCAGCTCAAGGCTAGTGCTCTAACACTTGAGCCACAGTGCCACTTCCGGCTTTTTTCTTTTTGCTTATGTGGCGCTGAGGAATCAAACCCAGGGCCTCAGGCATGCAAGGCAAGCACTCTACCACTGAGCCACCTTCCCAGCCCCACTACCTATCCTGCTTTTATATAACCTTAGAAGCTTAAATTTATGATCATGTTATCTTTAATTTTCTTTCTTTACCTCTGTCAGTATCCTGGGGAAATAGAATTGTAACACATCTTTACCTCTAACTTCCCCCAGCTTCAGTCTTCTGTAAGGTTGCCTTTCCTATCAAACTCACCCTAACGTTTACTCCCAATTTTGACCAGCCTGAAGTCTTCCACTAACTTCTGGTTGACTTCTGTTCACTTCAGTTTAACAAAAATCACTGTAAAATTATGTATACTATTTGAACTTTTCCATATTTCTCTCTTCAGCACAGTTTTATGTCTTAAGGTATCATTTATGTGCAGATCTCATTGTGGTCATCTCAGTTTTCTTTACAAGAATGTTATTCTAATGTGTAGAGTAAATTAAAGTTACTTTGCCAGGCGCTGGTGACTCATGTCTATCGTCCTATCTACTCAGGAGGCTGAGATCTGAGGATTGAGGTTTGAAGTCAGCCCAGACAGGAACGAAACCAACAAAAAACTCAAGTGGCTCAAAATGGTATAGCACTATCTTTGAGGGAAAAATCTCAAGGATAGTGCCCCAAGCCTTGAGTGATAACCCCAAGACTAACAAAAATAAAAACAAATCAAGTAAAGTTACTTTATATTTGTGATAGATACAGCTTACATATCCTCTGACCTTGGTTCCTATTTGGTATAAGGGCTCTGTGTACTCTGTCCCTAATTTGCTAAACCATTCCCTGCTCCTACTTTCCTAAAGGGGTTGTTTTTTAATAATTTATTAAGTAACTGATTTATGAATTCAGACCAATTTATTGGTTTATTAGGAAAAGCCACTTTGTCCTTTTTTTTTTTTGACAGTTGTGGGACTGGAACTCAACTTGGGTGCTGTCCTTGAGCACTCTACCACTTTGAGCCACAGCTCTACTTCTGGTGTTCTGGTGGTTTTTTTGTTTTTTGTTTTTGTATTGGAGTCTTCACGTTGTCTTGTATGTTGACATAGATTATGCCAGATGTGAGGACCTTCTTCATTCACTTTATTCACAAGAGTATAATGACCAAAGGGCAGATCCTTGAAAAGTTGTACTAATGTTTCAATATACTGTAGTTTACCACCACCACTTTCTTACTCATCCTACTCCCTAGTTATTTTCCCCCCAGTTCTTTTCTGCCTTTTCACCAGTCAACTCTGAAATGCCCTAACCCAAACAGTTAAAGCTATTCATTTGAGTATAGTAGGATAGACATAGAAGACATCTCAACTCCCCACCTTTGGGATTAAATAGACCACAGCAGTGAAGGTAAATGCTGGCTAAAAATAAGAAAGGTATTTTTTTTCTTTTTTTCCCCCTAGTTGTGGGGCTTGAACTCTGGGCCTGGTTGCTGTTCCTTAGCTCTTCAGCTCAAGGCTAGCACTCTGCCACTTGAGCCACAGCACCACTTCTTGTTTTCTGGTAGTTTGTTGAAGAGTCTCACCGACTTTCCTGCCCAGGCTAGCTTTGAACCAAGATCCTCAGATCTCAGCCTCCTGAGTAGCTAGACGTACAGGCGTGAGCCACCGGTGCCCAGCTAGGGAAGGGTTTTTTTTCTTTTTTGCCGGTCCTGGGCCTTGAACTCGGGGCCTTGGCTCTGTTCTTGAGCCTCTCTGTGCTCAAGGCTAACGCTCTACCACTTGAGCCACAGTGCCACTTCCGGCTTTTTCTGCTTATGTGGTACTGAGGAATCAAACCCAGAGCTTCATGCATGCTAGGCAAGCACTAAGCCACATTCCCAGCCCATAAGGGAAGATTTTTTGTGTGTGTGTGAAAATACTGTACAGAGGAGTTACAATTACATTGTAAGATAATGAGCACATTTCTTATCAAGCATTGTAGCCTCCTCCTTTGTTTCCCCTTCCCATCCCTTCATATCCTCCCCCCCATCCCATCCCCCCCACCAAAGTTGTAAAGTTCATTTTTCGACATAACGACTTGTACATCTCATTGTTGCAATGGGTCCTGTATCCCTGATAAGGGAGAATTTTTAAGGAAGCTTTGATACAAATAAATAGTAATGACTTCTGAAGTCAAACTCAGCAAAGTGCTACTACTGGGGAAAAAAAAAGTCTTAATGTTCTGAAAATGCCCATATGAAAAAGTAGGGGAGGGGCTGGGAAGGTGGCTCAGTGGTAGAGTGCTTGCCTTGCATGTATGAGGTCCTGGGTTCGATTCCTCAGCACCACATAAATAGAAAAAGCCGGAAGTGGTGCTGTTGCTCAAGTGGTAGAGCACTAAGCTTGAGCTGAAGAGCCCAGGCCTAGAGTTCAGGCCCCACAACCAACAACAACAAAAAGTAGGAGAATGACCCTTCAGACACAAGCTCTCTGAACTCTGGACATAATGGAGAATTTAGCTGATTACAGTCTGAGCCTGCTGAGCCAGATGTCCTGAGGGCTTCCCAGCAAGTAGCTGTCTGGCTTAATCTGTGCCAGAGTCCATCTGCTCTATCACAGTATACTCTCCAATTTGTTATTGTTGTCCTTAAAGCTCTTCAGAGCAAGAAAGTATTTGGTGTCTTTACTCTGACCTGAAGGGGAGATAGAGAGCTGATTATTGTTGGGGAGACTTCAGGGGACTGAATTTGGTCTTTGCCCACCTACTGGGTATTGTTGAGAGCTCCCTATTCATGCTTTTACCACAGTGACCTGCTCACTCAGAGCTGTCTGGTTAGTGCAGGTATCCAGTCTGGCCAAAAACCCCTGTCCCACAGTAGGCTGTACATAGCCATCCACCAGGATATCAACGAGAGCCTTTTGCATACCCTTGAAAAGAGTAGTAGTGGTATTTTGTAGACCTAGCAAGTAGGAGCAGAAATTCTTGCCTATTAAGTAATGAGGGTGTCGGCCTTATGCATAAAACAGGATATCAGAGGCACAGATTACATCAAAAGCTTTCATCCTATATACATAGAGAGAGAGATAGTTGTAGCAACTTTGATTTCCCTGTGTTTCCAGTTGTAGCAGTGTTGCATCATCATCTGCAGGGAGTTGGAGTTCACAGGTGGTATCCTGAGCTCTAGAAAGTTGAGTATCTTTCTCTTTTTTCAGGTCGTTGGGGGCATTGTATCCCATGGGGACATGAGGCTCCCTTCTAGATTTCATTGCAAAGCACATGATTTGCCTCTTCACAAAAATAAATAGTACAAATTCTGGCTCCAGTAGGCCATTCTCAGCATGACATTCCCCCTGATAGCCAGTTACTGCTGGACACCATGGCCTCCCTGTCTTCATAGAACTGCTCAGGTTTTCCTGCTGCCCTGACTCATTAGCGCAGGCTCAACTGAAGCCATGATGCCTGGGTTCTTTGCAGCTTCATGGCCATTTCCTTGTGGGGGGAGAGGGGGTACCAGGCATGTAGAGAGCTCTTGTGACTCTCAGTTTCCTCTTACATAAACCCAGTAAGCTAGTTGGGAGCTTTTCTGTTACAAGTCTTAAGCTACTATTCTCTTAACCTTTCTGGGCATCCAGTGGTTTGATAACTGCCTATCTAACACATGGGGCTCAGAACAACAAGAGAGCAGTGCTATGCAGCATTAGCCTCTGATGAAGATTACATGCTTGTTCTTTTAGAGTCTGAGATTGCCTTATCTTTATGGCATCCAGGTTTATAGTTTACATTCGTGGAGCTAAAATACCCAGATAGTACTACTTTACATAGGTAGTAATTAAGCTAAGTTCACCCCTATCATCTACTGTGAAGTTGATTTTTATTAGTCTTAAGTATAATTCTATTTCATATTCATCTTGACTTTGTTGCCAGTTATGACTCTGCTTTTCAATGTGTTGTTAACCAGGCTTCCACATCTAATACATACATTCCACATCTATAGCCAAGTTCTTGTCCAACATGGCAAAGATAGAGACTCTACTTGCAAGTTAATCAGTACTGTTTATAAATGGTTCTGTTAACCACAGTTCTGTCATTCACTTCATATCTTCAAGGATCTCATTTGTGTATTCAGCACATTTTTATTTAGTGCCTTTCATGTGCAAGAAGGTGTTAATGACATGCCAAAAGCAGCAGGTCCTGTCTCATGATAATAAACTAGTAGCATCTTGTTTAAGAAAAAGTATTTGTTAAAAAAGCTTTGTTTAAAAAAAAATACAGATCTCTGTATTTCTCCTCATCAGAAAAGAGAAGGAAGCACTACTTGATATAGGTGCCATATTGGCTGCTAATGATCTTGTATCACCTCAACAGTGGGTTCTTCTTACCTTCCATGATTTGGTGTCCTTTTGTTAGGCTATAAAGCTCCAAATTTATTGGAAAGCAATCTGTGAAGTAGCCATATTGTTACTATTTGTCATGATGGCATTTAAATGCTTCTTTTTTTTTTAATATGACCAGGATTATTTTTAATTTATAATAGTCTTAATGAAGAATTTCTACCCAACTTTAGCCATTTTTCCTTCTATAGTCTATATCATTCAGATTTTACATATTGTTATCTTTATATTTAAAATGACCTGTCTTAAAGAGAATAGCCATCTGTCCACAGATTTTCTTTAAGTTCTTGAAATGGCATAGCTGTTTTCTCTAGCATCTTTTTCACTTAAACCACTTATTTCTTTTTCATTTAACCAGAATTAAACCTAGATGAGCACAAAACTTTAATGCTTTGCCAATTTTTGAGAGATTAAACTATTAATGCAAGGTAATTTTTATTTGAATGATAGAAGAATCTTCATAAATAGCAACCAACCTGTATTTTTCTCAGATGAATGCTCTATCAGTCAGGTGTCATCTGTGGCCTTCCTCTGGTCAGCTTTTACAACCCTATCATTTTTATTTACTCTTCTTTCTCCCTTTGGTTCAGTGTTTTCTACTGTACTACCATACTCAGACTATTGAATTTAAACATAAATATTTATTTTATTAAGCAGATATGAAGATTCTTTGCCTTTTTCTCTAGATCCATTTCTGTAATGAATCCAATTTCCTATGGATGTCTATTGCTATCCTATCCTACCAAGTCTTGGTGACTTCCTTGAGTTCTTTTTTACTACTACAACTTTTACATATAGTGCCAGCACACTTATGTTCAATACGTAATATTTATGATTAATCTCAAGAAGTATTTGCCTTCTCTTTTAGGCTGTGAGGATATCATTGCTGAGAGCATCTCATTAGATACCTTAATTGCCATCCTCAAGTGGAGCTCGCATCCATATGGCTCCAAGTGGGTGCACCGGCAAGCTTTGCATTTCCTCTGTGAGGAATTGTCCCAGGTCATGACTTCGGATATTTTTTATGAACTCAGCAAAGACCATCTGCTTACTGCTATCCAGTCTGACTACCTACAGGTAATCATTTTTACACCTCTCAAATTCATTGTCATTGATATTTGTACCAAAAAAATCCATCGATTCTCCATGACTCTTCTGTCTGGAGTAGGACAAGGGGAGGGAAATAGGCTGTGATAAATCACCCAGGAATGTTCTCTTCATATTTATACAACAAAAGCCTTCTGGCTCATTGGCCCATTGTGAATACTGCTTCCATGACTCACCAATGTGAACAAGGCCACGACCTATCCAACTACACCAAATAGAGGTTGAGGCTAGACAAGGGCACATCCCAACAATAATATTCTGTTGATATGCATTTACTTTAATAGTTCCTTTTAGTTGAATATCAGTTGTATAGATTGTAGTCAGTAGCTTAAAAAAGCACAAAGTAAAAACGTTCAATTTCTTACCTGCTTCATCTACTATAAAAAAATAATGTTTTGTATGTATTCTGTCAAAGTACAATGTTATTTTCAAGTTTGTATTGGAGAGGATTTTTTTTCTTCTTTGATACAGGGTTTCATTATGTAGTTCAGTCTGGCCTTAGACTTGAACCGTTCCTGCCTGGCCTCCTTGGAACCATAGTTCTTCCAGTTTTAGCTTCCCAAGTGGCTAGAATTGTAGGCATGAGCCAACAGCACCCCACTTGGAATTAAGTAAATGCTTTGTGCTTGATTTATATGTCAGTCTAATTTGCTAATTTTAAACTAATAAATTTTAGATATATCAAAAATTACTTATTTTTGGTGCCAGTACTGGAGCTTGAACTTGGAGCCCTCTCGATTAGCTTTTTCCCCAAGACTGGCGCTCTTACCACTTGAGCCCCAGTTCATGTACAGCTTTCTGCTGGTTAATTGAAGATGAGTCTGTCAGATTTGTCTGCCTGGATTGGCCTTGAAGCTTGTTCCTCAGATCTCTGCCTTCTGATTAGGATGATAGGTGTAAGCCACTAGTGCCTTGCAAAGCTTTTTTTTAAGTTTAAGGTTTGTTTTTGCATTGGCTGTATGAATTTTATGCCAAAAAATATATAGCAGTTTTAATGTGATGGAACCAAATCAGTTGAGCTGCTTCCTACATCTTTGTGTGTTTGCTAGATAAATTATGAAATGTCAACATCTCTGTCAGAAAATGAAAGGAAAAGTTAAATTCAGATCTGTGTGTTTTCTGCAACATTGCTTTGGTTGCCATCCAAATGTCACACTTGGACTTGATTTGTGGGAACCTTTGTTCATTAATCTTGTCTTGCTGTCCTGTCAAGACTAGTTGTTTGTGGGAGTTAGTCAATTACCTCAGGTAATTGTCTTTATTTAGGAGCTTTGCATTCCTTGTAGACAGTTAAAATCTTAGAGTGCAGCCTAGGTTTAAAAATAGTAACCAGGGTGCTGGGAAAGTAGCTCAGAGGTAGAGTGCTTGCCTCCCATGCATGAGGCCCTAGGTTCAATTCCTCAGCACCACATAAACACAAAAAGCGGAAAGTGGGCTCTGTGGCTCAAGTGTAGAGCACTAGCCTTGAGCTGAAGAGCTGAGGGGCAGCACCCAGGCAGAGTTCAACCCACAGACCCAAAAAAAAAAAAAAAAAAAAAAAAAAATTTAAACAGAAATAAGGAAAAAAGAGTAAACAGAAATAAGGGGCCCAGGGCTGGGAAGGTGGCTCAGTGGTAGAGCGCTTGCCTTGCATGCTCAAGGCCCTGGGTTCGATTCCTCAGCACCACATAAGAAAAAAGAAAAAAGCTGGAAGTGGCGCTGTAGCTCAAGTGGTAGAGCGCTAGCCTTGAGCTGAAGAGCTGAGGGATAGCTCCCAGGCCCAGAGTTCAGGCCCCACAACCGGACCCAAAAAAAAAAACAAAAACAAAAAAGAAATAAGGGGCTCATTGCCATTTCACAGATTATACTTCAAAGGTCCCTTAAAACCTGCAAAATTCCTAGTAGAGATTTCAACCTCTCTTCCCATCTTTGCTAGGTAGTAGTCCCTGGTAGCACTGCGTTTTTTACTTTTATGTATTTATCTACATCTTATCCCCAAGGAAGATCTTAAGGTAACTGTAGAAAACCCATTTACTACGATAAAATACACTTAAAATAGGAGACCACAGAATTAATTTCTGTACATTTGTTGTTAATGAACCAGAAACAGAATTATGAAATTTTAGATAGCCAGTATAAAGAGGAAAACATGGTAAGTTGTACTGTGTATTTACATTTAACCTAGAAAAAGTCACTATAATAAACATAAACCATCTTTTATTATAGGCAAGCGAGCAAGATATCCTTAAATATCTGATTAAATGGGGAGAGCATCAGTTGATGAAAAGAATAGCAGACAGAGGTAAGTTAAGACAACTAGATTGTGCCAATCAGCTTACATATCTTGTTAGGGGTTTTATATCCCAAAGCTTACTGCAATGCATGCAGTATGCCAGTCTTACAAACAGTACCAATCTGGCCATCAGTGCCTCACACTTGTAATCCTAGCTACCTCAGAAGGCTGAGATCTGAGGATTATGATTCAAAGCCAGCCCAGACAGAAAAGACCATGAGACTCTTATTTCCAGTTAACTACCAGAAAAAGCAAGAAGTGAAACTGTGGCTCCAACGATAGTGTTAGCCCTGACAACATAAAGCTTGTACCTAGGCCCTGAGTTCAAGCCCAAGACCAACCACAAAAAAAAACAGTTTTGGCCTGGCACTAGTAGCTCGTACTTATATTCATTGATGCTTAAGAGGCTGATATCTGAGAATCAACCTTCAAAGCCAGCTAGAGTCCAAGAGACTGGACTGGAGGCATAGCTCAATTGTTAGAGTACCAGCTATGAGCAAAACAGCCAAGCAGAAAGTACAAAGTCCTGAGGTGAAGTCCCTGTACTCACAAAAGAATATATATATATTTATATTTCTATAGTATATCATATTTTTTATTATATTTCATATTTATACATGCATACAGTATTGAACACTATTCAGTGGTGTGGAAATAGAAGTTTTTATAGTCAAGAGAAGAGGTGTTATATATATGTTGTTAAATATATCAAAATTTTATTTCACAGTTTTAAAAAGTTATGTAATCAAGTATTACAAAAGCTTATTGTTAATAGAATATTTCTAGAATTATTGTTCATGATTGCACAACAATATGAATGTATGAAAAGCCACTGGATTTCATACTTTAAAATTGTGAGAATGACTGGGTGTCAGTGGTACACACCTATCCTAGCTACTCAGTAGGCTGCGATATGAGAAACATGGTTCAGAGCCAACCCAGGCAGACAAATCCAAGACATTCTCTTGCCTCCAGTTAGCCATGGTGTAACTGATAAGACAGTTGCCATAAATGGAAAAAGCCATGTACTGACTTTTTAAAAATCCTAGTACTGACTTTTAAAAAAAAGGTCAAAATGATAAGATGGTGAGTTTGTTTTTTGTTTGTTTGTTTTTTTGTCGGTCTTGGGGCTTGAACTCTTGGCTTGGGTGCTGTCTCTCAGCTCTTCAGCTCAAGGCAAGTGCTCTACTGCTTGAGTCACAGTGCCACTTCTGGTTTTCTAGTGGTTTATTGGAGATAAGAGTCTCACGGACTTTCCTTGCCGAGGCTGACTTTGAACCCTCGGATCTCAGCCTCCTGAGTAGCTAGGATTACCAAATTGTTGGGGGTTTTAGTTTGATTTTTGTCAGTTGTGGGCTTTGAACTCAGGGCCTGGGCACTGTCCCTGATCTCTTTTGCTCAAGGGTAGCACCCCACAGCTCCACTTCTGGTTTTCTGGTCATTAATTGGAGATAAAGCCCAGTCTGGCTTTGAATCATGATCCTCAGATCTCAGTGGAGAAACTAGGATTATAAGTGTGAGCCACTAGTACCCAGCTAAACCTTTTCTTTCTTTCCTTTCTTTTCCTTTCTCTCTCTCTCTCTCTCTCTCTCTCACACACACACACACACACACACACACACTTTCATTGCTCATGGGGCTTGAATTCAGTCTGGGTGCTGTCCCTGAGCTTTTGTGCTCAAGGTTAGTGCTCTACCACTTTGAGCCCACAGCTCCACTTCCAGTTTTCTACTAGTTAATTGAGATAAGAGTCTCACTTTCCTGCCTGGGCTGGCTTTGAACCTCAATCCACAGATCTCTAGGATTACAGGTGTGAGCCACCAGCACCTGGCTTCAAACCTTTTCAGTAGTGTCCCTTTAATATACTAGTACCCAAGCACTAGGAAACAAAATCAGTTCTATTGTATTTGCCCACATTTATTTCTCTTTATTCTGTAAAAAGCTTTAACTACTTGAATTTTATGCGTGCGTGTGCGTGTGCGTGTGTGTGTGTATGTGTGTGTTCTTTCCAGTACTAGGGCTTGAACTCGAAGATTTCTCTGCCCAGGCTGGTATCAAACCTCAATTCTCAGATCTTAGACTCCTGAGTAGCTAGGATTATAGGACACCAGCTCAGATTTAATTTTGTTTTTTGCTCTCTTTCTATGCCGGTACTGGGGCCTTAGGCCCCTTAGCTTTTTCACTCAAGGCTGGCACTCTACCACTTGCGCCACACCTCCATTTCTGGTTTATATTATTCTTGTGTGGTTAATTGGAGATAAGAGTCTTACAGATTTTTTTGCCTGGGTTTGTTTTGAACCAGGATCTTTTTTTTTTTTTTTGGTTCCGGTCAGGGAGCCTGAACTCTGGGCCTGGGCACTGTCCCTCAGCTCTTCAGCTCAAGGCTAGTGCTCTACCACTTGAGCCACAGCGCCACTTCCGGCTTTTTTCTTTTTGCTTATGTGGTGCTGAGGAATCAAACCCAGGGCCTCAGGCATGCAAGGCAAGCGCTCTACCACTGAGCCACCTTCCCAGCTGAACCAGGATCCTTAGATCTCAGCCTGAGTATATAGGATTATAGGCATCAGCCACCAACTCCCAGCAAACTTAAAATGTTTTGAATCTTAAATTTTTTAATCTTTTTCTTATTTTTTTGTTGGTTGTGGGGCTTGAACTCTGGGCCTGGGCACAGTCCCTGAGCTCTTCAGATCAAGGCAAGCGCTCTACCACTTGAGCCCAGCACCACTTCCAGTTTTCTGGTAGTTAATTGGAGATAAAAGTCTCATAGACGTTCCTGCCCGGGCTGACTTTGAACCATGATCCTAAGATCTCAGCTTCCTGATTAGGATTACAGGCATGAGCCACTGGCACCCAGCTTAAAAAATAATTTTATTTATTTATTTATTTTTGGTAGTGGGGCTTAACCTCTTGGCCTGGGCGCTCTCCCTGAGCGCTTCAGCTCAAGATTAGCACTCTACCACTTGAGTCACAGTGCCACTTCCGGTTTTCTAGTTGTTTATTGGAGATGAGTCTCACGGACTTTCCTGCCTTGGCTGGCTTTGTACCATGATCCTCAGATCTCAGCCTCTTGAGTAGTAGCTAGGATTACAGGCATAAGCCACCGGAGCCCAGCTTAAAAATTTTTTATAATGCCAAATCCATTCATGGAATTGTGGGGGGAGCCCAGGGGGAAGGTTCTGTGTGCCGGCTGTGAGGCTTGATCTTAGAGCCTGGGTAAGGCTAGCACTCTAGTATTTGAGCCACAGTTCCACTTAAGATTGTTTGTTTGTTTTTGTTTTGTTGTTGTTTTTAGTGGTCAATTGAAGATAAGCTCGTGGACTTTCCTACCCACACTGATTTCAAATCATACTCTTCAGATCTCAACCTCCTGAGTAGCTAGTATTCCAGGCATGAACCTGGCTGCAAAATTTTATTTGCAAATTATCCTGCTTTGAAAAATGTAGATGGGTACTAGCCCTGGCAGTACTTAACTCCATTAAATTACTCAGAAAAAGCTGGAAGTGGCACTGTGGCTCAAGTTGGTAGAGCACTAGCCTTGAGCAAAAGAGGCTCAGGAACAGTGCCCAAGTTCTGAGTTCAAGTCCTAGAACTAGCAAAAAAAAAAAATATTTTTGTAACTTGAAAATCCATTCCTGCCATTTTTAAGAGCACACAAAGAGTAAGAAATAAATGCTTGTTACCTAGTACACACATCCCCAGCTGAAGTTGAACAAGACACCAAGGCTTCATCTTCTTTCAGATCTACTGTAAACAAGTGTCCTTTTCACAGTCTATTTAGTACCCTTTTTTATGTTTCTTGTTCATAATGTGTGTTATATAAATGTCACTGGAACCTGAGTTTCTGTGCTGTTGACCTCATATGAATTCAGTATTAAATAAAGAATATATGTTATAAGAAGTCTTTAAATAGAAACATGTAAAACAAAGTCATATCTTAATCAGTTGATGAAACTGCTTTGCTCAGAGGTTTATAGGAAATTAACACTGTGTTTTCATAGGAGCAGTGGTTTGGTTTCATTAAGTCACTATTTGTGTGAATTTTGTAGGACATAACTATATACCCAAGTAAGAAGAATCATTGCCTTTAACTTCATAATCATTATTAAAGGCCATTGGTTCATTGATGTGAGGCTGGTCGTAATGAAAGGACATATTTACTTTGATCAAATAAAAGCAGCCTTAAGGGATAAAATATCCTTTAAAACAGTAGTTTAAAACAGTAGTTTTCGGGGCTGGGAAGGTGGCTCAGTGGTAGAGTGCTTGCCTTGCAATGCATGAGGCCCTGGGTTCGATTCCTCAGCACCACATAGGCAAAAAGAAAAAAGCCAGAAGTGGTGCTGTGGCTCAAGTGGTAGAGTGCTAGCTTTGAGCTGAAGAGCTGAGGGGCAGCGCCCAGGCCCAGAGTTCAGGCCCCACGACCGGACCCAAAAAAAAAAAGAAAGAAAACAGTAGTTTTCATTGTGAGATTAGCATGGAAAGTTCCTCTGCTAGGGATAAGAAGGAAGCTAAGCCAGAAAGGCCACATTTTTTTTTCACCACCTTTTATAAAAGTGGTTCATACCTATTACTTACTTGGGGATTCACATAATATTTCATATGAAAACAAAGCACTGCTTAAAGGAAAAGAATTGTTTTGAGGATTGGTAGGATAGCCCAGTGGTACAGCACCACCTTTCTAGAATGTATGAGGCCCAGGGTTTGATCCCCATTACCAAAATGGGAAATTAATTATGTATAAATCCAAATCATAACAAGGCAGTTATAACACAGTTGTAACTATTCTTTATTTGAATGACTCCAGAAAAAAAACTTGTAAAAAATGCTGCATCACATGATTTAAAGAAGATCCAGGCCAGCCACTGGTGGTTGACGCCTGTAATCCTAGCTACTCAGGAGGCTGAGATCTGAGGATTCCTTCTTGGGCAGGAAAGTCTATGAGACTCTTATCACCAATTAAACACCAGAAAACCAGAAGTGGCACTGTGGCTCAACTAGTAGAGTGCTTGCTTGAGCTCAAGAGCTGAGGGATGGTGAGTGCCCAGGCCTAGACTTCAAGCCCCATGACCAACCGGGAAAAAAAAAAAAGCTGGGCACCCGTGGCTCAAGCCTGTAATCCTAGCTGCTCAGGAGGCTGAGATCTGAGTTTCATGGTTCAAAGCCAGCCTGGGCAGAAAAGTCCTTAGAACTTATATCTCCAATAAACCACTAGAATAAAACTGGAAGTGGCGCTGTGGCTCAAGTGGTAGAGCATTCGCCTTAAGCTGAAGAGCGCAGGGATAGCGCCCAAGCCTAGAGTTCAAGCCCTGTGACCGACCAAAAAAAAAAAAACAGAAGAAGAGGAAGATACAGACTGCTTATAGAATACTTGTAAAAATCCAGCATTTACTATATTCATGAATGAAGTTTTGGGTTGTTTTGTTTTTGTGGTGCTGAAAATTGAACTCAGGCATGTACTTTTCTAGGCAGGTGCTCTGTCACTTGAGACACACACCCCAGCCCTTGTTGCTTTCATTGTTTTGAGGATAGGATAGGGTCTTTTCCTAGGTTTTTCCTAGGCTGGCTTGTTGAACTACAATCATCCTGTTTATACTTTTCGTATAGCTAGAATGACAGGTGTAGCCCACCATGCTCAGATACTATTTGTGGTAGGAGTTTCACTATTTGCCCAAGCTGGCTTTGAACCACAATCTTCCCAAGTATCAATGTTAATATTTTAATATAATTTTGTTATTACTAAGGTGTTACATAAAGGGATTACCATTTCATAAGTCAGGTAATGACTACATTTCTTTTTTTTTTTTTAGCCGGTCATGGGGCCTGAACTCTGGGTCTGGGCGCTGTCCCTCAGCTCTTCAGCTCAAGGCTAGCGCTCTACCACTGGAGCCACAGTGCCACTTCGGGCTTTTTCTGTTTATGTGGTGCTGAGGAATCGAACCCAGGGCCTCATGCTTGCAAAGCATGCACTCTACCGCTGAGCTACCTTCCCAGCCCCATGACTACATTTCTTTTTGGACAATGTCACCCACCCTTTCCTTTACTTTTCCCCCCACCCCATTTCAATGTTTGTTTTATTTTATTTTTTATTTTTTTTTAATTGTGAAAATAACGTACAGAGGGGTTACAATTACATGGGCAAGGTAGTGAGTACATTTCTTACCAAGCATTGTTGCCTCCTCCTTTGTTTCCCCTTCCCATCCCTTCCCATCTCCCCCCCACACACACCCCCACCCCACCCCCACCAAATTTGTGAAATGAACCCCAAGATAAAGATTCAAATGGTTTTTCTTTCTTGCGATTGTTTCTAACATATTTATAAGATAATTTTTTTTGTTGCTTTGTATGTCCCTCTCCCACGGTATAACCTCTGCTTTCACTGTATTTGATGTTGGTATAATTTGTGGAGGGGAAGGGAAAAAACAAATTGTTTAAATAGGGACACAGGTGGACCCATTGCAACAATGAGATGTACCAGTCATTATGTCAATGTTTATTTTAGTTTATTTTGTCGGTCGTGGGCTTGCTCTGGGCCTAGTCACGATCTGTCCCTCAGCTCCTTAGCTCAAGACTAGCACTCTACCACTTGAGGCACAGTACCACTTCCAGTTTTCTGAGTGGCTTATTGGAGATAAGAGTCTCACGGACTTTCCTGGCTTTGAACCACGATCCTCAGTTCTCAGCCTCCTGAGTAGCTAGGCTCAGCCTCCTGAGCCATCAATGCCCAGCCAATGTTATTATTTTTAAGAAAAAGGAGATAACCCGCCCCCTAGATTAAAGACATTATTAAAGATTTCCAAAATTATATTATTTTTCTTCCCAGTATTATAAGCAAATCTGTATTTTTACATCTTCCCTTTTCATTAATAGTCAAGAAGGAAAACATTCTCTGCTCTGAACAATGGACATTCATTACGTGTCAGAGTTCAAAGGGTCCACACACATGCAGTAAGATTTCATAAAAATCTTTTTTTCTTTTAGCAGTGCTGGATTTGAAACTCAGGGCCTCACACTTGATCGACAGTTCTCTGTCACTTGAACTATGCCCTTTAGCACTCCTGATAGACCCCACCCCCTTCTTTTTTTTTTTTTTTTTTTGCCAGTCTTGAAGCTTGAACTCAGGCCCCAGCACTGTCCCTGAGCTTCTTTTGCTCAAAGCCAATACTAACACTCTACCACTTGAGCCGCAGCACCACTTCTGGCTTTTTCTATTTATGTGGTGCTGAGGAATCGAACCCAGGGCTTCATGTATGCTCGGCAAGCATCCTACCGCTAAGCCACATTCCCAGCCAAGAATGTATCCCTAAAATGTCTGACTTTTTGGACTACTTTAAAATAAAATAAGGGCATTGTACAGCATGCAGCTTAGTTTGCTCATTAGTATATGTATTCGCTAACAATTTAACACGTATCAATCACTTGGTATCCAAAGGAGGAAAGCCTAATGTATATTAATTCTATCAAGGTGTGTGTGTGTGTGTGTGTGTGTGTGTGTGTGTGTGTGTGTGTGTGTGTGTGTGTGTGTGTGTGTGTGTGTGTGTGTGTGTGTGTGTGTGTGTGTGTGTGTGTGTGTGTGTGTGTGTGTGTGTGACTACTGGGGCTTGAACTCAGGCTTGGTGCTCATTTAGCTTGCTTGTTTGTGACTGGCACTCTATCCCTAGGCCCAAACCTTCAGCCTACTTTTCTGCAGGTTAGTTGGAGATGGTATTGAAAGGACTTTTCTGCCTGGACTGGCTTTGAATTTTGATCATCCAGGTCTCAGCCTTCTGAGAGGTGTTAGTCTTCTATCAAGTTTTATGATTTTTATAGGCCCAGGGCCCAGGCCCTGAGTTCAAGCCCCAGGACTGGCAAAAAAAAAAAAAAATACATTTTTGATCAAACTCCAGATGTTGATAGATTGTCATCTTTCCTAGTTTGAGTTAGTTGATAGGAAAGACTTTTATTCTTTAGGAAAAAATATTGCTGTTCTTGGTTATTATACTTTTTCTTTATCTAAATAAGCTGCTTTAAAAGAAAAAAAGATGTTTTTACATCCCGTGAAAGCAAATATAGTGATATACATAGAATGATACTGAATGTAGAGTGTGTATGGAGAAAACAGCCTGTCTCCTGAAATTTGGATTTGGTTGGAGACTTTGAATTTTCTGTCTCTTAGAACCAAACTTACTGAGTGGCACTGCACATAGTGTGAACAAAAGAGGTGTGAAAAGACGGGACCTGGACATGGAAGAACTTCGAGAGATTCTTTCTTCTCTTTTACCTTTTGTGCGGATTGAACACATCTTACCTATAAACAGCGAAGTATTAAGTGATGCAGTAAGTGGCTTCTTTCATTTAAATCCCTTCCATGAGAAAGCAAAATGCCAGGCTTTTCTTCTTTCAGTCATTACAAAAAATTTCTCC
Organism: Dipodomys spectabilis; assembly: GCF_019054845.1. Lineage (NCBI taxonomy): Eukaryota > Metazoa > Chordata > Mammalia > Rodentia > Heteromyidae > Dipodomys > Dipodomys spectabilis. The sequence goes on from NW_024870834.1 coordinate 5,544,645, forward strand.
TTCTAAAAAAGTATTGTGAAACTGCAAATTCCATGAGGACAGAAATAAATGTCTGTTTTATGCAATGTTGTGGCCTCAATGTCCTCACATAGTACAAATAAATGTTTGATAGGTGAGAGTTGACTTGGTAAATAGGTCTTATAAGAGTATAGTTCCAGGTAGAATTAATCATTTTTCTGTGTAGATCAAGTAGATCCTTATTATAAGAGGAAAATGGAGACTCTTCAAGTACAGAAACAAGTCAAGACAGCTAGAGGATTGATTCATATAAAAGATTCATGGAAGCCAGATACCATTGGCTCACACCTGTAATCCTAGCTACTCAGGAGGCTGAGATCTGAGGAACACAGTTCAAAGCCAGCCCAAACAGGAAAGTCTGTGAGCGTTTTATCTCCCGCTAATTACCAAAAAGCCAGAAGTGAAGCTCTGGCTCAAGTGGTAGAGTGTTAGCCTTGAGCAAAAAAGCACAGTGCCTTGGCCTTTAGTATAAGCCTTAGTACTGACACCAAAAAAAATAAAAGTTAGGCACTGGTGCCTCACACCTGTAATCCTAGCTACTCAGGAAGTTGAGATCTGAGGATCACAGTTGAAAGTCAGCTGTCACAGGAAAGTCCATGACACTTTATCTCCAATTAAACACAAGAAAACCAGAAGTAGCACTGTGACTCAAAAGTGGTAAAGCACTAACCTTGAGCGAAGGAGCTCAGGGACAACGCCCAGTCCTGATGACTGACCAGAAGAGAGAAATGGGGAGAGAGGGAGAGAGGGAGGAAGAAAAGGATACATAGACCTTCTGACTGTACTTCTGACCATTTCAATATTAATGGCACTGATATTTCATGTTTTTTAGGGTTGTTGGTGTGTCCTAGGTTTGAACTTAGAGCCTGGGCACTGTTCTTAAGCTTTTGTGCTTAAAGCTAGTGTTTTACCACTTGAGTCACAGCTCCACATGTAGCTTCTTGGGGGTTAATTGGAGTTAAGAGTCACAGAGTTTCTCACCTGGGCTGGCTTCTAACCACAGACCTCAAATCTCAGCCTCATAAATATCTAGGATCATAGGCGTGAGCCACTGGCACTTAGCTTCATTGTTTTGTTTTTTGGGTTTTTTTTGTTTTTTGGGGGGGGTCCGGTCGTGGGACCTGAACTCTGGGCCTGGGAGCTGTCCCTCAGCTCTTCAGCTCAAGGCTAGTGCTCTACCACTTGAGCCACAGCGCCACTTTGGGCTTTTTTCTTTTTGCTTATGTGGTGCTGAGAAATTGAACCCAGGGCCTCATGCATGCAAGGCAAGCGCTCTACCACTGAGCCACCTTCCCAGCCCCCTATTGTTTTGTTTTTTAACTAATAGAATTGTTTGAATTAATGGGTGGAAAAAATGTTAGTCCCTCATAAGTGAATGCATTTAATGTAATACTTGTAAACGTAGTTTTTTGTTTTTTTTTGTCTTACATAGAAATTTATGTAATAATGGGATACATGTTTCATTATGTGAATAGTGTGTGTAATCATCAAAGCTTGATATTAGCATATCTATCACTTTGATATTTCTTTGTGTTGAAAATATTCAGAATGCTCTTCTAGCTATTTTGAAGTGTATAGTGCGTTGTTATTTGTAGCCACACCACTATGGAAAGGATCACTTAGAACTTACTCTTTCCGATGCCGGGCGCCAGTGGCTCACGCCTGTAATCTTAGCTATTCAGGAGGTTGAGATCTGAGGATCATGGTTCAAAGCCAGCCTGGGCAGGAAAGTCCGTGAGACTCTTACTTCCAATAAACCACTAGAAAACCGGAAGTGGTGCTGTGGCTCAAGCAGTAGAGCGCTCGCCTTGAGCTAAAGAGTTGAGGGACAGTGCCCAAGCCCAGAGTTCAAGCCCCATGACCAACCAAAAAAAAAGAAAAAGAACTTAACTCTTTCTGAATGATACTATTGAACCCATTGGCGGCCCTCCACCTACTGCCTCCAGTAACAGCTATGCTACTCTCAACTTTTTCAGGACAATTTTGGAGTTTGAACTCAGACCTTCCACGTGCTAGGATGTTGCTCAACCACTGGAGCCACAGCTCCCCCCTCCCCTTTTTTTTTTTTTTTGCTGGTCATGGGCCTGAACTCTGGGCCTGGGCGCTGTCCCTCAGCTCTTCAGCTCAAGGCTAGGTAGAGTTTCATAAGTTTCATAAATTTTCTTTCTTGCTGGCCAATAAACCAAGATTCTTCTGCTCTCAGACTTCTCAGTAGCTAGAATTATAGACTTAAGCTACCAGTGCTTAGTTTCTACTGTCAACTTTGATGAGATCAACTCTTATTTCATGTATGAGTGAGATTATACCTGCATTCATCTTTCCTTGCCTGGCTTATTTCATTTTTGTCAGATACCTAGTTTGCAAATGTTTTCTCCTATTCTGTAACCTCTCTCCACTTTGTTGATTGTTTTCCTTTGCTATACAGAGCCTTTAGTTGGATAATCCCATTTGTCTATTTGTTGTTTTGTTAACCATACTTTTGAGGTTTTATCCAAAAAGTCCTTGCCTATACTATTTTCTTCTGGTAATCTGTAGGGAGATTTTTTTTATTTTTTTGCTTGTTTGTTTTGGTGCTAGTCCTCAGGGCTTGGCTGCTGTCTTTCAGCTTTTTTGTCCAAGGCTAACCCTCTACCACTGTGTGGGCTGTCTCTGAACCTTGATTCTTAGGTCTCAGCCTACTTAGTATGGTAGGATTACAGGTATTAACTGAAACTTCTAGAATATAAACATTTTCAAACACTGATGTCTAATCTGTGATTCTAGCATAACAGATAAGGCAAAATTGTCCAAGGAAAAAAGTCTTATTAAAATAGGAATTAAGCCTAATGAACACAAATCATGGTGCTACAGTATTAATTCATTAGCAGGGGAGGGTAAATTTAAATCCTCATTTCTTAGTACAGAAAATCCTTGTTTTATCGAATAAGTATTAAATGAAGGTTTTAAGAGCTAATTGTTCTTATTCTTTCAACACTAATAAAGAAACAACTGAGCCTCCACATACAGTTAAGTGGACAGCACTCCACTTTCTCGAAAAGTTATATATGATCCCTTAAAGTAGAATAAGTCAGTGCTCACTTCACTGTGAGGAGGTAGTGTTTGAACCAAGTCTGTCTTCTCTTAGAGCCTACTGTATGGTGTCCAGTGCCAAGTCTATGTTTTCTCTTGGTTGGAGATGGGTGAGGGATGAGCAAGAGGTAAAAAATCAGTTTTCATTAAATGTTGTTAGTCCAACTTAATTGGGTTTTAATTAATGCCATTCTAGTTAGAGAAAAATAGAAAATTATAGTACATTCTTTTTGCTGATCCCTTTGGATATTATTAAGCATTTGGAAATAATACTATATTTCACATTTCTAATTTTGTATTTAAATGGTAAATTATATACATTTGTAGGTATAAATATTTTGATCTTGGTATTATAATGTTGTATATATCTCTTGATCATCTAAAAATTCTTTTCAAGATGAAAAGAGGCTTGATTAGTACTCCTCCATCAGACATGCTTCCAACAACAGAGGGTGGAAAGTCAAATGCCTGGTTACGTCAGAAAAATGCTGGCATATACGTCCGTCCACGGCTTTTTTCTCCTTATGTAGAAGAAGCAAAGGTAACAAAAATGTCTGAAGATAAGTGACTTATTATAGACTATGCACAAGATGTTTGTTTATGTTGGAATTATTTAAATATTTAGACCTAACCAAAATGCCCAGTAATAGGAAAAAATGAAAGTAAATTCTAGTTTGACTATTCAACAGAGTATTTTTCTGAAATGTCTAATTATGGAGCATAAAAATTCATTCTGAACTTTTCTCAGATACGTTGCCAATTGACTTGCAAATTGTTGTGATTTTACCGAAATCATTGTATTTTATGATCTTAAGGGTAGGAGAATGTTGTGAAAGCAAACCAATTATTTTATCTGACTTCTATAGCAAAGACACACATGATCTCTTGGAACATGGTTCCAGAGTAGCTGACCATTGGAAGTTACATTGAGGGGTTTTTTGTTTGTTTGTTTTAAACTAGCTCAAGGCTAGTTCTGGGGCTTGAACTTCAGGCCTGGGCTCTGTTTCTTAAAAGCTTACAACTAGTGCTTTACCTAATGAGCCACAGCTCCACTTCCCTTTTTTTTTGTTTTTTGGGTTTTTTTGGTGGTTAATTGGAGGTAACAGTCTCGTGGACTTTCCTCTCTCTGGACTGGCTTCAAACCACAATCCTTAGATGTCAGCCTCCTGAGTAGCTAGCATTATAAGCATGGGCCACAAACATCTACCTGCTTTGCTGTTGTTGTGGGTTTTATTTGTTTGTTTTTAATTTTTGTAAAGGCTATATACGGCTATGTTTGGAGGAGTTACAAATGTTACATAAGTCGGGTATTGAGTACTTTTTTTTTTTTTGCTAGTCCTGAGGCTTGAACTCAGGGCCTAGGAAATGTCCCTGAGTTTCTTTTTCTCAAAGTGAGCACTCTACCACTTGAGCCACAGCAACACTTCCAGCTTTTTCTGTTATGTAGTACTAAGAAATCAAACCTAGGGCTTCATGCATGATAGGCAAGCCACTAAGCCACATTCCCAGCTTGAGTACATTTCATTTTTTTGTTGTTGTTGGTCATGGGGCTTGAACTCAGGGCCTGGGTGCTGCCCCACAGCTCTTCAGCTCAAGGCTAGCGCTCACCACTTCCAGTTTTCTAATGATTTATTGGAGATAACAGCTTCACAGCTTTTCTTGCCCAGGCTGGACCATGATCCTCAGATCTTAGCCTCCCGAGTAGCTAGGATTATAGGCATGAGCCACTGGCACCCGGCGAATACATTTCTTTTCGAACAATGTCACCTCTTCCCTCATCTTCTCCCAGTTTTTTCCCTCCCAATCACTCCTCCCTCACATTGTATAATTCATTTTCAACGTAGTAGCTAGTGAATACTACTGCTGTATTTGTTCATCCTTTGTCCCCTCCCCCCCCATTTCTGTGCTCCCCCTTACTCTCACCAAAACTGATAAACTTACATACAAGACAAAAGGTAAAGAATGCTGTTGAGCTTTTAAGGCATACAAACTAAGATAAATTTGCAAGCCCCAAAGTAAACAGTTTCATTGTGGATACTGTAATATAAAGAACTCCTCAGGAAAATATGGCACTGTGAAAATGAAACACTGTAGTTTTATTTGATGTATTCACACATAAGAACTTTAAGGTGGCCTTTGGCTCTATTAATCCTTAAAAGTCAGAAATAACCAGTAAGCTTTTGAAATAAATGTATCAGACTAAATATATTTGGATATAGAATTTATTGTCATAAAAGCTTTCTCATGTATTTCTTCAAATTTTAGTTTAAGATGAATAAAAGGATTTGTGAGATGTCTATTTGACTTAAGTGCTTGATGTTGCTGAGCCCTTAAAAGATCAAGTTTTAATAAACTCCATCAGAAGCCCAGCAACTGTAACTCACACCTATATTCCTAACTACTGAGGAAGCTGAGATCTGAGCATTGTGATTAAGAGCCAGTTTGAGCAGACAAATCTGTGAGATTCTTGTCTCCAAATAACCAGCAAAAAAGTCAGAAATGGAGGTGAGGCTGGTAGAACACCAGCCTTGTATGAAAAAGTCCTTAATAAAGCCCAGAGGTCTTGAGTTGAAGCCCCAGTACCAGTACAAAAAAAAAAAAACAACCTCCAGAGGAAGCTTCATCAGAAGGCTTTAGAGTTCTTCCTCTATGCTGCAGAAGGCTATGTGCATTCCAAATTTGATAATCTTTCTCCCCTAGTAAAAGTGGGAAGTGTTCATATATTACTTCATTTGGGTCATTCTGTAATTTGGTGACATAGATGAATATGAAACTAATTTGACAAAGGCTTCTTTCTAGGTTCATTAAATTTAGTGTCAGTCTTTTAATAGTTTATATTTTGAGCATTTTTGTTGGATTTGATACCCATCATATAGATACATTGTTTTCTTTATAATAATTTCACGTATAACGTTTCTGATTAATTTTATATCTTTCAAATCTTTTCATTTCAAATCTTCTAATTTAAAGGAAATTATTCAAAAGATGATTATATCTTTTCAGAAGGGAGTACTTTTCTCCTTTTCACCAGTATGTGTATATGTATTTGAAGTCAGGGCCTCTTACTTACTAGGCAAGTATTCCCAGCCCCTTGTTGCTTTAGTTATTTTTCCAATAGAAACTCATGCTTTTACCTCCTGTAGCCACCTAAACCCTTATCTTCCTACCTATTTCTCCTGTGTAGGTAAAATTATAGGCATATACCACCATGTTCAGCTTGTTGGTTAAGATGTGGTCTTGATAACTTTTTGCTTAGGCTAGCCACAAACCATGATCCTCCTGATATCTACTTCCATAATAGCTAGTAGGTTTTTTGTCTGGTTGGTTTTCATTTGTTTTTGTTTTTAGTAGGGTCTCACTGTTCTCACCTAGGCTATCCATAAACTCAATCTTGCCTCATAAGGATATCCTCAGACTCATGCCCTTGCCTTAGCTTTTTGAATGCTTGGATTACAGGCATGTACCACTATTTTTGGCTTCTTTCATCACTAATTTTTTTTTTTTTTTTTTTGTCAGCCATGGGCCTTGAACTCAAAGCCTGGGTGTTCTCCCTGAGCTTTTGTGCTCAAGGCTAGCACTCTACCACTTTGAACCATAGTGCCACTTCGTTATCACTAACTTTATTTTATTTTATTTTTTTATTTTTGGGTCTGGTCGTGGGGCCTGAACTCTGGGCCTGCACGCTGTCCCTCAGCTTTCAGCTCAAGGCTAGCGCTCTACCACTTGAGCCACAGCGCCACTACCTGCTTTTTTTCTTTTTGCTTATGTAGTGCTGGGGAATTGAACCCAGGGCCTCATGCATGCAAGGCAAGCGCTCTACCACTGAGCCACCTTACCAGCCCCCTTATCACTAATTTTAAACTTCATAAATGAGCAACAATAAGTGAATTCACCTTTTATTAAATGTAGTAATCTTGTTATAAATATTAACACAAAAAAGTTGACAAATTCTGTTTATTCTGAACTATTATTATTTTAGTCAGTCCTGGATGAGATGATGGTGGAACAGACAGACCTTGTGAGACTGCGAATGGTTAGAATGTCCAACGTTCCAGACACTCTCTATATGGTCAGCAATGCCGTGCCACAGTGCTGCCACATGATCAGCCACCAGCAGATGAGCAGTAACCAGTCAAGCCCTCCTTCGGTTGTAGCCAATGAAATTCCGGGTAAGGCATTGTTTTAGTCAGACCTCACAGTTAAATGATGGATCTTACGGATTTTTGTAATTGCTAGTGATCACCAGCCCTTTTTCTTTGGGGGGGGGGGGGGGGTCCAGTTGTGGGGCCTGAACTCTGGACCTTGGTACTGTCCTTCAGCTCTTCAGCTCAAGGCTAGGGCTCTACCACTTGAGCCACAGCTCCACTTCCAGCTTTTTTTCTTTTTGGTGCTGAGGAATCGAACCCAGGGCCTCAGGCATGCAAGGCAAGCACTCTACCACTGAGCCACCTTCCCAGCCCTTTTTGTATGCTACTCTTCTCCACATTTCAATTCTTTCTATGCCTTATTCTCCTTAAAGAATACTTCTGAGCTAAGACTTTTGTTAATATTAAAATCTTTGTGTGTGTGTGTGTGTGTGTGTGTGAGAGAGAGAGAGAGAGTAGTAGTAGTAGTAGTAGTAGTAGTAGTAGTAGTAGTAGTAGTAGTAGTAGTAGTAGTATTACCTTATCCAGACTGATCTCAAACTCATAGGCTCATGTGATTCTCCTGATTCTGGCTGCCAAGTAGTTTGGGACTATAGATGGACACCACTGAGTAATTATTATTTACTATAAGCTTTTCAGTTTAGCCTAAGATTTCTCAACTCTAGAACTGGATAATTCTGAATATTAGGGGGCTGTATGGCTAGGTATTCAACAGTGTTTCTGGCCTATACATACTACATGCCAGTAGCACACATACACACATATACCCTTATTCTTGTGACATTGGTTTGGAAACTTTTTTTATATTTCTAGATATTGCCAGATGCCCTGTAGAATAAAACCACTTCTGTTGAAAACTAGAAATTCAAAAACAGTGTTGAATTATTTATTTTGGTCATGGGGCTTGAACTCAGGGCCTGGGCACTGTCCCTGAGTTCTTTCACTCAAGGCTACTGCTCTACCACTTTGAGCCTATTCTCCTACCAACCTATCTTTTCCACAGAGATGGGAACTCTTTCAGTTTTGTTGTTATTGTTGTTTTGTGAGGTTGTGTGTGTGTGTGTGCATGCATGCATGCATGTGTGTGTACACATGTATTCCTATAGTGGGGCTTGAACTCAAGGCCTGGCCACTGTCCCTTGGCTTTTTTTTTTTTGGTCGGTCATGGGACTTGAACTCTGGGCCTGAGCACTTCAACTCAAAGCTAGCACTCTACACTTGAGCCACAGCGCCACTTCTGGTTTTCTGGTGGTTTTTATTGGAGATGAGAGTCTCACGTACTTTCCTGCCTGGGTTGCCTTTCATCCGCAATCCTCAGATTTCAGCCTCCTGAGTAGCTAGGATTACAGGTGTAAGCCACCAGTGCCCAGCTGTCCCTTGGCTTTTATGTACTCAAGGCTGCTACTCTACCACTTGAGCCACAGCTCTAGTTCTAGGTTTTTGCTGTTTAATTGGAAATAAAAGTCTTTTTTCTCCAAGCTACCTTTGAACTATAATCCTTAAATCTTACGATATGATATCCTCATGTCTCCCTTTATCTCCCTTTACTTTTTCAGTAAAGGAACGTTAAGTATCTTAGGCTTTATGGGTGGGACATACAGACTATCCAACTACTCATCTCTCACAGACATAGATAATACCAAAAAAAATAGGTGTGTTCCAGTGAAACTTACATAAGTAGATTGCCAGCCAGGCGCTGGTGGCTCAAGCCTGTAACCCTAGCTACTCAGAAGGCTGAGATCTGAGGATCACGGTTCAAAGCCAGCCCAGGCAGGAAAGTCTGTGAGACTCTTATCTCCAATAAACCACTAGAAAACTGGAAGTGGCACTGTGGCTCAAGGGGTAGAGTGCTAGCCTTGAGTTGAAGAGCTGAGGGACAGAGCCCAGGCCCAGAGTTCAAGCCCCATGGCCTGCCAAAAAAAGTAGGTTGCCAGCTTGAGGCATCCCTCAGGCCAAAGCCTACAGCTCTGATCCTATCATCCCCATGTGCATGACTACTGGTACTTCTCTATGTTCTACCTTTACTTGTGTTCCAGCCTCGTCTTAACACTTCACACTTGTACTTCTACTTAGGAGCTGGCTGCTTGTGCCTTATTTTCCATATTCTTTGCTCATTTTTATACTGTGCCTGTTCAGTTCACAATCACTGAAACCAGAGCCTTTTGAGGACAGGGATCATGTCTTCCATTCTGTGCATCTAAATACCCAAGTTGAGTCCCTGTTGCATAGTCAGGTGTCAAAACAACAATTTGAGTAAAAGAACTTTATTTATTTGCAGTGTTGAAATTTGGACCTAGGACCTTGCATTTGCTAGGCAAGCACTGTGTCAATTACACTACATGTCTTGACATTCAGACAAATGCAAGTCAAGTTTTAGTTAAGCTGTGGTCTAAAATAACATAATTGGGAGCTTTTTCTTGGGCACAATGCAATTTTAAAACCTTGAAAAATAGAGGCATATAAATTGATATTGTTGATAGGAAATTAAAATAGTATCTAAAAATTTGCCAGACTCCAGTGGCTCATGCCTACAATGCTAGCTACTCAGGAGTCTGAGATATGAGGACTATAATGTGAAGCCAGCTGGTACAGGGAAATCCATAAGACTCTTATCTAATTAACCAGCAGAAAGCCACAAATGGAGGTTTGGCTTAAGTGGCAAAGCACCAGCTTTGAGCAAAAAAGCTAAGGGACAGCATCTAGGCTGTGAGTATAAGCCCAGGTTACCGAGACCTTAATAATGAAATAAAAATATTTGAATGTGGTAGAGTGCTTGTGTAGAACAGATGAAGCCCTGGGTTCAATTCCTCAGTACCATATAAACAGAAAGAGCTGGAAGTGGCACTGTGGTTCAAGTGGTAGAGTACTAGTCTTGAGCAAAAGAAGCTCAGGGACAGTACCCAGGCCCTGAGTTCAAGCCCCAGGACTGGCAAAAAAAAGTGTGTGTGTGTGTGTGTGTGTGTGTGTGTGTGTGTGTGTGTGTGTGTGTGTGTGTGTGTGTGTAAGAGAGATTTTGATACAAAGCATATGCATTTTTCCTTGTGCTCATAGATTAGTCTTATATAGGTCAGGAATTTTGTCTAATGGGTGTTTTTCTCTTTCCAGTTCCTCGTCTCCTGATTATGAAAGACATGGTCAGGCGCCTACAGGAACTACGGCACACTGAACAGGTGCAGAGAGCCTATGCACTCAACTGCGGTGAGGGTGCCACTGTCAGCTATGAAATCCAGATTCGAGTACTGAGAGAGTTTGGGCTTGCAGATGCTGCGGCAGAGCTTTTACAGGTAGGACACACATTGCTGTTGTAAGGTGTTGGCCCTTGATCATCAGTCAGGCCGTGTTGAAACATACTAAGGAATTTGGGTTTACTTCTTTTTTTTTTCTATGTGCCCTGTCACTGCCTGGTGAAAGATACGTGGCTGAGTAGACCAGCTTAAAACTGGCTCTTCTGCTTACCAACTTGCTCACTGGAATCCAGTTACTTAACCACTCTGAGCATTCCTTTCCCTCTGTATAGATGGATTATTGTGAAGATAGGGAATACTATATGTAGTGGCTATGTCCCTGGGACATGACAAGCATCTGATTGGTGACTGCCACTGAGTAGCTAGGATTACAGGCATGAGCCACAGTACCCAGCTGTCCACTTGGCTTTTATGTGCTCAAGGCTGCCACTCTACCACTTGAGATGGCCACAGAGATGGCCAAGGAAGAACATTCCAAACCTCACTGGCTCACTCTCTGGCTTGGCCACTGGATTTAGAGTTTAGCTTTCTACCATACTTAGAGGTTTTCCTGATTTTTGTTCCCGTTTCCTTCCCCCTGTTCCTCTCTCCTATATACCTTATAACTTTTTGCAAACATGCGAATCATGGAAGAGATTTTTTTTTAGTCTAGCAGAAGAAAATAAAAACTCATTTCTACTAATGAGTAGGTACGAAAGCAATAACATTGGTTTTACAATTAGATAGGATTTGTAAAGTAGTATAATCATAGCCATTAAATTGGATCCTGAAATAAAATTTAATTTTGCCTGGTAAAGTGGTTTGAACACTTTTTTGCCACTAACTCCAGACTCCATCAGTCCTTGTCCAAGGATAAATGTGACTTGGTGTTTCTTGGTAAGGCAGCAGACTGTTTTTAGGTTCTTGATTATATTTCTAGACTGGTTTTCTTCTAGTTTTTGTTTCCTTTGTCATTCTAAATTGCAACTTAATTTAATGCCATAATTGTATAGAAGTATTTTCATATAATGTTTTATCAAAATCTTAACCTACATAGTCATATATAAGAAATGGTGCCTTGCTCATGTAACTGTAACCCCTCTGTACAGTATCTTTATAAGAAAAAATACATATTTAACAAAAAGAAATGGTGTATTGCAGTTGTTTCTTATGGAGAATGTAAAGATTCTGTGTCAGGAATTCGTTAGAAAGATCCTCAACTGAAGGTCTCTGCTTCCTTTGATTTCATAAAGTTCATTTTCTTTTCTTTTTTTTTTTTGGTCAGTCGTGGGGCTTGAACTCTGGGCTTGGGCACTGTCCTTGTGCTCTTCAGCTCAAGGCAAGCACTCTGTTGCTTGAGCCACAGCACCACTTCCAGTTTTCTAGCCATTTATTGGAGATAAGAGTCTCACGAACTTTCCTGCCTGGTCTGGCTTTGAACCTCGATCCTCAGATCTCAGCCTCCTGAGTAGCTAGGATTATAGGCATGAGCCATCGGTGCCCGGCTTCATCTTATTTTCTTAGCTGTGACCTATTTGAATTAGATTTTATTACTGCTTTTTGTTTTATCAAATAATTCATAAGAGGTGACTTCCTGGAATAGTCATGAGCAGTTTTCAATAGTTGTGTCTTAGGGCTACATAAGCTTCACTCTGTCCTGTACTATTATTAAGGTAATTTTTTTCTTAGGCTATATTAAACCTTTTTACTCCTGCTGAATGTAGTTTTCTTAGGTACCTTGCTTAACTCAACCTATAAATCTATGAAATCTAATTAATATCCTTTCTTTTTTTTTTCAAATTTATTTCTTAGAATCCTCACAAGTTCTTTCCTGATGAACGTTTTGGGGATGAAAGTCCACTGTTGACCTTGAGGCAGCCTGGGAGATGTCGTGTTAACAGTACACCTACTGCAGAAACCATGTTTACAGACCTGGACTCTTTTGTGGCCTTCCATCCACCTTTGCCCCCTCCACCTCCTCCATACCACCCTCCAGTCACCCCAATTCATAACCAGCTCAAAGCCGGCTGGAAACAAAGACTCCCCAGTCAGCACCCTTCACGTTCCTTTTCTTACCCCTGTAACCATTCGCTGTTTCACTCTAGAACAGCTCCTAAAGCTGGCCCTCCCCCAGTCTATTTGCCAGGTATTAAAGCAGCACCTCCTGATTGTACCAACACAACAGGACTGGGGAGACAGACAGTTGCTGCTGCTGCTGCAGCAGCTGCTGCTGCCTCAGCAGCAATGGCATCTGAGAAACAAGTGGTAAGTCAGCACCTGGGTAACTTGCCTCAAACCAGAGGTTTATGGGATATTAGGAGCTAGTCACATGGCCGCAAGAGCCTTACTGGGATTCAGCAGAAACCAGTGTTACAATCTGAAAGCATACCCTTGAGGGCCAGGAAGTAAGCATGAACAGGAGAAAGAAACTTGGAAGTATAGAAATACTATATACTACTGTACACTACAGTAGGGCAAGATCTCTAAGTTTATTTGTTAGGATCACATAAACTAAGTTTATCTGAGCAATACAGATAGACATGGCACATATATAGAATCTGTCCTTGATATCCATGAAACCTGTTATTCTACCAAATGTCTTTGGTATGGGACAAGAATACCTATGTGCCAAGTATACCTATGTGACAGAGTCTCTGCACTAAGAAAATGGGCAGAAATTTAGTCCCCATGCATGTCTTCTCTGGCCAGATCATCAGATCCTGATCTAGCCCAGAGCCTCAGTCCCTAGAGCAAGTAGGTAGTGATGAGAGGATTCTTTTCATGATTTGCACTGCTGTAGAGGTTGAGCTTCTGTTTGATTTTTTTTTTAAGTCTTCCCTACGCTGTCATGCTGTCTTGAAAAAAAGACCATACATCTGTTTGTTGAGGCAAAAGCTTTATTTAAATGTGAATTATTGGAAGTGATGGACTAATATACAACCTGGTCACATTATTGTCCTTTATCCCCTTTCTGCTGTTCCTGGTCTTACTTTTTCTTCTATTCCTATTCCCAACTTATATAAGGGTTGATAGCATTTAAAGTAATTTGTTTATATTTATGGTAGACTTGGTTATAGTTTTACAAAAGTGAAATCTAAATATCTAACAATGTTTAAACCATGACTTACATATACATACAATGGACTCTGCTACCAGTGATTATAGGGAATTTTAAGAGTTTTGTAATTCTTAAATATAAGCATGCATTTTATAATCAGGGCACAGGGTCAGTGAACCATTTTTCAGAAGGAATTGTTAGATCGTTTTTTTTAACTGTGCCTCCCCTCCTTGTCTCTGTCTCAGTGTACACAACCACCTTTGCTGAATGACCTGATGCCAGATATCGCCATGGGGGTGTCCACACTGTCTCTCAAGGACAGAAGGCTTCCAGAACTTGCTGTAGAAACAGAACTAAGCCAGCCAATTTCCGAAGTAGGACCAGGGCCTACCCATCATCTCTCATGTGTTCCACAGAGGCATACACACACGTCTCGAAAAAAACACACACTAGAGCAAAAAACAGATGCTAGAGAAAATCAGCAGGAATACCCGGATTTCTACGACTTCTCAAATGCTGCTTGCAGACCTTCCACGCCTGCTCCTGGCAGACGCACCCCGTCCCCTTCACAAGGTGGATATTTTGGTCCTGATTTGTACAGCCACAATAAGGCATCACCAAGTGGCTTAAAGTCAGCCTACCTTCCTGGTCAGACCTCTCCTAAAAAACAGGAGGATGCTAGGAGAGACTATCCCCTGATCTCTGATGGGCCTCTTCACAGACAGAAGAGTGAGCCAATACGCCTGGATGTTGTTGAGCAGCCTCCCCCACGGTCAGACTTTGCTTCAGCAGCTCCAGAAAACACTGGTAATGGCCCAGCCCATGTCAGGGGACGAACCACTGTAGAAACTGACTTGACTTTTGGGCTGACTTCTAACAGACCTTCTTCACATTCTGCATGTAGCTCTGAAGCACCAGAAGAACAACCCGGCAGGAGACTGGCAGACAGCGAGTCCCTGGGCCATGCAGTTCAGAGAAACACAGATCTAGAAAGGGAAGATTCCATAAGCAGAGGAAGAAGGTCACCAAGCAAGCCAGACTTCCTCTACAAAAAGTCTGCTCTCTGAGAGCAGCTCGGAAGTCCTCTGTGCCTGAGATGTGAAACATCCCATTACAATGTAACCCAGCGACTTACCGGCTCACTGACGCCAGCTCAGTTCACATCGTTGTCTTCTAGTTTTTGTGTGCGTACATGTTTTATTCCACATGGCATGCTAACAGTTATTTTGGATGCCACGTCTGTCTGTTTTGTGTTTGAACAGTTGTGTGGGGAAGCATTAAAGAGCAAGCAAGCTGGCACTTTTTTTTCCTCTTTACAAATGATGGAGTTTTTTTGCACTTGTACATTTATTTTAGCTGTATTAATTTTTTATATCAGTATGTTAAGCGTTATTGTTATACTAAAAGGACTGTATTTTCATACTTTTTTGCATTTTACCTTTCATCTACGAGTTTCCATGTGCATTGGATTGCACACTAAGATGTATTTTCTTATAAAATAGTTCTGTGTTTATTTTTTAATTATAGAAATTCCAAAGAACAGCACATCAAAATGTTCCTCTTTTTAGCGACTGTTTTAGTTCCAAAATCTTCCTGCTCTGTCTCCATAAATCTGATGTCATTTCTTTTTTCCCCTAATAAGTCTTGGGAGCTGGTCTTCATTCCCCCAGCAGGAGTACGATCAGGGTCCTGAAGTCTTCAGGTTCAAGAAAGAACAGCCTGTGGTGCCCAGCCCATCGCTGGGGTGTTTTTTTGTAAACATGGTGTGTGTGAATGTTGTTCCGGACCTGTGCAGACTCTGGTGGTGTGGATTACAGGATCACTTGCTTGAAGAGGTTCTAAGGAGATTGGATCCCTTGGGATTAGGAAGCAGTGAAAATAGCAAAATCACACCAAGGGCGCTCTGACAGGTCTCTCTGGCTCACACGCAGCTCTCCCCTGAGCGGGGGAAGTGACCGCCCACTGCCTTCGGTTGTCCTGCTTTCTATGGGAAAAACCAAAAACAAAAGGGCTTCAGTCTTACAGATGTTATTTGGTGTTTGTAAACATATGTTTTCTTTCCAGTGTTTTTCAAAGTACGTCTGGATTTTGTGTCCTATAAAAAGTTCTTGTATAACGCATAACGCTTTATCACCAAAAAGAAAAACAAAAAAAAAACACACACACAAGGTAATTCTTTTCAGTAAAACACTACATGTCCTACTTGAACTCCAGGGACACTGGTTTGGCATTTCCTGAACCACTGAGCACATGGGGTCTCCCCAAACCCTCACCCTTGGAAGGGCAATGTACGAGCTAAGGACTGTTTTTTTCTTACTATCCAGTGTAAATATATTAGTATATGAGTTTTTAAATCACTTCAACGTTATTTGAGCATTCACTTTGTATTTTTACAAACATGTACACACGTAGCACTTAGAAGAAAAGAGAACTTCCGGAACATTCCTTCACGGAAGGGTATTGGGAGCCTCTCTTCTATGTATGTGTATATATGACTGAATCACACTCATTCTAAAACTATGCAGGGCTAGGGAGCCTTTACAAGCTACCATATAAATGAATTACATGCACTTTGAAGTAATTAGGTTTCTGTTGAGTGTCGACAGCTCTATAATTTCTTCTGAAACTGTAGGTTCTCTTATGGTCCTTTCCTACTTTTACCCTGTGGATATACACTCAGGAATAATCTGACACTTAAAACAATCCTAACAGTAGATAATCACACAGATGGAAACACATCAGTCTCTGCTGCCTGACTAGTTAGCTGCTGCTAGCACATTGCTGACCAAGGCCATGCTGCACACCGAGCTCCTGGCCTGGCAGAGATCTCATCTGCTGTAGGCCAGCTCACATCGCCTTTAAGGCTCCTTTTTTAGAGATAGAAAACCATAGGACCCATCCTCATTTTTCAGAGTTTTAACTCTTATAATAGATGATGGTGTCTTTTGAAGCCCATTCTCAGTCTGTTTTAAAAACCAGAGATGATTCCATCATACTCTTTAATATGTGTTTCTCTACATGTGTTGGCATGAATCGTTTTGCTACAGTTTTAGATTTCTATTCTAAATTAGCTGTAACTGCAGGTACTGCAGATGGGAATGAGTAAACCTAATTTGGGTAAGGATGAAAAGCATCTCTCAACATTTTTTTCTCCCATAATGGACCAGTGCTATTGATCCCACACCTTGATTTTTCTGAAAATTCATTATTGTTTCTTTATATCCCAACACTTTAAAAATTCACGGCCACTGTTTATGGTATTATTTAATTTACGAGTTTTTGAGGATTTAGTAGCTTACCTGGCTAAACTATGTGTACAGAGGGGAATCTTAATTTGTGGGCTTGTAGACTGATGTGACTTGTAAAAGATAAGCGTGGCTTGTGTGTGTGTTAGGATAGGTGTTTGTGGACTTTCCATGTATCTTGTGAAGTGTGGTTAATAGGGTAGGTTGAATAGCTATGTGCCTCTGGCTTTTGAACCCATCTGTCATTTTTAATGCTGTACTAAGATAAATGTGAAGTCTGAGTAGGATTGCTCTCAGAACAAAAAGTCATGTATAGTATAAAATTTAGGCCACGGGAACTGGCATTTTACTTGGTTTAGAAGTTTTAATGAGAACCAAATCAAAAAATACCATACCTTCTTTTGAGGCCGTGGACAATCAGGTCGTTAGGACAATCACCACTTCCAGTGCCCACAGTGTATTGAGGTTAGAGAACCATCACTTAAGTTCTGATACAGAAGAGTGGTCAGATTTCTTAAGGACACTCTTGTTCCTTCGAGTATTGTTTCAGTTGTATGATTTTGAAAAATAACTTCAAAATCGCTTATGGTTCATGAGGGGAAAACATAACATCATGAAAAGCAGGAGCATCATTCAAACCACGGGTGCTTGAATTCCCAATGTCGCATCCTTTGGCTTGTTTCCTAGGCACATGTCCTTAGACCTGAGCTAGCCTGACATTTCAGAAACCCATTAGGCATGTAGGATTCTACTGAGTTCATGATACTTGTCTTTTTGTACCCCTGTCTGAAATATGACTTGATTCTTGTTGTTTCCTCCAACACTTGTCATCGTGTAAGTGGGTTCTCTTTTCATGAGTTGCTCAAGTTCGAGCTTTGGGCACAGTCTTTGTGCTTTTGGCAGAAGCTGAGGCTGCAGAATGTAACAGGGAAGTGAATGCAACACGGCTGGGCTCAAAGCTGACCTCAGGCACTTTCTGTAGAGTTGAAGGATCAACACTCACCATAACTACCCTGCAAGACATGAATGCTCATAATACTGAATTTGGCCTTTTAGAGAAAAATGTGTTTTGTGAAACACTTGTAAGATAGTTATTTAGCGATTCCTAAAGCATTTGTGTTTTTCGACCTGAACTCAAAGGGAAATACTTAAGTGGTCAGACGACTGGTGGCTCTGTCGTGGCTACTGAAGCCACAGGGATGGGTGCTATTCCCAGTCTACAGCAGTCCACTGCTACTACATGGTTTACTTTCAAACCTCAGTACTGATAATCTCGCTAAGAGCTGCCCTGCACACAGCTGGAAGGTTTCTTACTGTTTTCCAAGAACACTGACGTAGGAGCACTGCTTTATGAAATGTTCAGTTATCCTTCTGTCCCATCAATTGCAATAGCCGTTATGTAGTAACTATCTGAGCGAGTCTTTTGATTTTCTATCTTCTAGAAAACCTTCAGACTGTGTAGCTATCTTCCATGTTCTGAATATTATAATGCTGTGGCCATTTCTGTAGAAAGATTATTTGTGAGTGTGTGTCTTGAAAAAAAATCTCTTCTTGTGTTTGTGTTTATGTAGGTTTTGTCTGAGATCAGAGAAGCTCTGGAAGCTTCCTTGAGTGTACCTGCATGTGACACTGTATCTGGGTTACCTGGGCAGGCCGTGGGAAATCCTGCTCTTGGGTGAGCTGGCTGAACACTAACAGTTCTCCAGCTCCACCTGCTGTGTCTGTACCACGTCTGTACTTGGGAGAAGTGGGACCTTCTACACCACTGCATTTCTTGTGGTTGTGCTGTTACTGGTATAAAGTCAAGTGCCTTCAATGCTAAAGGCTCAGAAATTTTTCTTAAACTGATTTCATGTCCTATGCAAGTGTTTTCTACAACCTGCATAACCAGTACTTTGTAAAACTTGTTTACGCTTCAATTGTACATAGTGTTTTTTAAAGAAATATATAGTATTTTTATTTAGGTACCTCCAAACTTGAATTCGTCTGTGTGAAGCATTGTAAAACAGTACATTTCTCTTTTGAGTACCATTACAGTTGTACAGAGGTTTTCACTGGTTCTATTTTTCTACCGTTACTGATAAGCATGTAACACTGACTTTATCCTACATAGAGTTGGCATTTCAAATAAATGGCTTGTATAGAACCTACTGAGTTGAGTGAAGTCTGTTTTAGCAATGCATGTGCAATCTTCATCTACAGATGTATTTAAACTTCTTGTTTTTCTCCTTGAGGTTTAAACATTTTTTATAATAATAATATATAGTTTTCGTGGAAATATTCTGACTCACCAAGTTTCTCTTATATCACTGGAACATATGTTTGAGAGATTTTACTTTTTTTTTTTTTGGTCAGTCGTGGGGCTTGAACTCTGGGCCTGGGCGCTGTCCCTCAGCTCTCCAGCTCAAGGCTAGCACTCTACCACTTGAGCCACAGCGCCACTTCTGGCTTTTTCTGCTTATGTGGTGCTGAGGAATTGAACCCAGAGCCTCGTGCATGCAAGGCAAGCACTCTACCACTGAGCCACCTTCCCAGCCCCCATTTGAGAGATTTTAATTGACAAATCGGGTCTCCAGGCACCTGGAGTTGGATTCTGAAAAAAAAGAATACTTATAATTTCCATCTTAGAAATTTTGCTGTAAAGCCCCTCCCCCTTCTCAGGTGGAAGGAGTTGAACTCTGAATCTCTTACACAAAAGATGTGTTTTGTGGGTGAGTCTCTTAAAAATCTACAGAAGCGCTGAGCACTGGTAGCTCATGCTCATAACCCTAGCTAAGAGAGATCTGAAGATGACACTTCAAACCCAGCCAAGTCAGGAAAGTCCTTGAGACTCTTATTCCCATTTAACCACCAAAGGGCTGGATGAAGAGATGTGGTTTAAGTGGTAGTCAGCCTTCAGTTACAAAGTTCAAGCCACAGAACTGACACATGGCACATACACTCACACACTAAAAACGAAAATTGAATGTGAGCTTGCATTTTTGTACTTGTGGATTACCCTGAATGATGAACTTGGAGGTAAGCTTCCCTGCTCACTTTGCTCCTGCCACTTTGGTAGGTAAGGAGATCTTTCCTGAGCTAGGCATCTGTTGCTCACACCTGTAATCCTAGCTACTCAAGAGAGTGAGGTCTGAGGATCACTGTTAGAAGCCAGCCTATGCAGCAATGCTGTGAGACATACCTAATTCACCACCTAAAAGCTGGAAATGGAACTGGTTATCAAATGATACAGCAGCAACTTTGTTCGAAAAAAGTTATGCGAGTGTGCAAGACTCAAGCCCCACTATGGGCACACACACACGCACACACACACACAAAGGCAATCTTGCTGTAGTTCTAGCTACTCAGGAGGCTGAGATCTGAGGACCACACTTTGAAGCCAGCCTGAACAGGAAAGTCTGTGAGACTCTTATCTCCAATTAACCACCAAAAATCCAGAAATGACACTGTGGCTCAAAGTGGTAGAGCTCTAGCCTTGAGCAAGAGCTCAAGGACAGTGCCCAGGTCCTGAGTTCAAGCCCCATGACTGACCAAAAAAAAAAAGGAACTCTCTCTTGAGCTCATCCTTCTCAGAATCTGATACGTGGAGCAGTGGACAAAATAGGAAATCATTTCTACTAGCTGTACATGAAGGCAACCCAAACAGTGCAGTGTGGAGGGGAAGACTGGTTTGAAATGATTGAGCAGTAAATGGAGGAGAAATAATGGATTCTGTGCTGAACACTTCATATTTTTATCTTGAATCCTTCAGTGGAATAAGTACGATTTTCTTTAATCCTCTGAATTAAGGAGTCTTGTTTGTACCATTTTACAAAAGAAAAGCTTAAGCTGAGGGCCTGGGAACCCTTTTCTCAGGTCACACCGCTCGGAAGTTGGCAGAGCTTGGGCTGAAACACAAGCTCTTCGCCCCTGTGCCTGCTGTGCCCGCAGGCTGGCGGTCAGGCAGAGTGAGGGCAACAAGGCTGAGGAGGTGAAGTGGGTATGAACGTGTGCATTTGTTCAGCAAATATTCCATCTGATCTATTACAGATACTGCAGTGACTAAGGCAAAAGAACAGCACAAAACTTGGGGTACGCAGCCGTTTCGTTTCCAGGAAGCAAAGACATTGACTCGTTTGAGGGAAGGCTGAGTATCTGACTGGCACAGAGGTGAGAGGGTTTTGTGGAGGAGGGATATTTCAAGTCATGTGAAGGAAGAGTGCAGGGAGAGGGCAGAGGTGGGAAGGGAGCCAGGGAGGGCACGTGGGCCCAGCCTGGGGAGGAAGGGCTGAGCTTAGACAGTTTGGTTACCTCACCCTAGCTAGGGACAGCCTTCAGGGTTTTTGTTTGTATTTTTGGTCGGTCATGGAGCTTGAACTCTGGGCTTGGCGCTGTCCCTGTGCTCCTCAGTTCAAGGTGAGCGCTCTACCACTTGAGCCACAGAGCCACTTCCGGTTTTCAAGTGGTTTATTGAGATGAGTCTCATGAACTTTCCTGCCCGCTGACTTTGAACCATGATCCTCAGATCTCAGCCTCCTGAGGATTACAGGCATGAGCCACTGGTACCCAGCTTCAGCCTTCAGTTTTGAGATGGGTCCTGCAGGCAACAGGATAGCTACCACAGGGTAGGGAGGACATAATTAGCCAAATTTGCATGTTTCAGATCACTAGCAAGAGGTGAGGAGTGAAGAGACAGCAGTTGGCAAAGGGGCAGATTCAGACTACAATGGATGCAATGTCTCCTGACTTTGGTGGGGGGGGGGGGCGTGTAATCCGGGGGGGAAGAGAAGAGGCTGATGGAGGGGAAACATGAGTTGTAATGTTGGTCAAGTTGGCTTGATGCTGGTTGCTAGGCAACAGCTATCAAGTGGCAATTAGGTGTGGACCTGGACCTCTGAGCAAGCTGTCCACACAAATGACACTTAGAGCCTTGGGGGTAGGTGGTGTGAAGAGGGGGAAAGTTGAAAGGAGAACTCGGGTGATGAACTTGAAGGAACTTCAGCCTAGCACACAGAAGAAAGCTCATAAGTATGGTGTATGCTCAAAGGGCCCAGCTGAAGACAGTGCCTGTGGCTCACGCCTATAAACTACTCAGGAGGCTGAGATGTAAGGATCAAGGCTCAAAGCCAGCCCAGGCAGGAAAATGAGACTTATCTCCAATACACTACAATAAAAGCCAGAAGTGGAGCTATGGCTCAAGTGGTAGAGCACTAGCCCTGAGCCAAGAAGGGACAGCACCTAGGCCCTGAGTTCAACCCCCAGAACCGGCACACACATACACAAAAAGGCCCAACTGAGCTTGCTAGACAGGAGGGAATATGATTGATCTACAGAATAAAGTGAAGGAGGCAAGAAACAGAATAATGTGGGCTGGGAAGGTGGCTCAGTGGTAGAGCGCTTGCCTTGCATATACGAAGCCCTGAGTTTGATTCCTTAGCCCCACATAAGCAGAAAAAGCCAGAAGTGGCGCTGTGGCTCAAGTGGTAGAGCGCTAGCCTTGAGCTGAAGAGCTGAGGGACAGCGCCCAGGCCCAGAGTTCAGGCCCCATGACAAACGAAAAAAAAAAAGAATAATGTATGCCCATTTGTATAAAAGAGGATGAGGAGACATAATAAACGTGAATGAAAATTTTTGCAAGAATCTGTGAGCTTACGCAGGTCAGCCTCTGGAGAAGTGGATCTGGTAGTGTGGGGTGGGAAAATTTAACTGTATTCTTCTGTATTGGTTCAATACTTTATTTTTATACTGAGGATGACGAACCCAGGACTTTGAGAATGCTAAACACATACTGTACCACTGACCTACACCCCCAGGCCCTAGTTAAACTTTTTTGTTGCTGCTGTTGTCAGTCCTGGGGCTTGAACTCCAGGTCTGGGTGCTGTCCCTGAGCTTTATATGCTCAAGGCTAACACTCTACTAAAGTGAGCTAGCGTTTTGGTGATTAATCAAAGAATCTCACAGACTTTCCTATCCTATCTGAGCTGTCTTCAAACAACAATGCTTAGATCTCTCAGCCTTTGAGTAGGTAGAATTATACTCTTGAGTCAGCACCTTTTTTTTTTTTTAGTGCTTGAGTTTGAACTCAAGGCCTCATTCTTGCTAGACAGACATTCTACCACTCAAGAGCCACACCTGCAGACTGATTTTTTTTTTTTTTTGTCCGTTGTGGGGCTTGAACTCTGGGCCTGGGCACTGTCCCTCAGCTCTTCAGCTCAAGGCTAGTGCTCTTGAGCCACAGCGCCACTTCTGGTTTTCTGAGTGGTTTATTGGAGATGAGTCAGACTTTCATACTCCCTTGGCTTTGAACTGGGATTCTCAGATCTCAGCCTTCTGAGTAGATAGATTACAGGCATGAGCCACTGGTGTCTGGCCCATGATTGATTTTTAAGGGACTTGCATTATTATTTTTTCAAGTGAAAGGCAGGATTAAAGATCTTACCTTACACTTGAAATAGCACCTTCCTCCCAAAAGAACTGATGGCTGCTCGTATGTTTGCAGCCCCCCCTTGCCATGTTCATCATCCTTGGTGTTGGTTCCCTGGCATCTGTCCCAGTTCTTTGCTCTTCCCCTCTCTGACATCTTCCTGTTCCATTCATTTTCATGGCTTCAATAACCATGGAGGCATACAACTCCCAGGCCTATCCCCAGCCTGCACTCAGAACCTTAGAAATTTGTGCAACTTCTGCTGTCAGGTGCCTGCCAACCACCTTCAGCTAGCCCGGGGCCCCTCCTTGTCCTCCCTCAACCTGCACCAGAGCTGGCCTTCCCCTTCCAGTCTCTTTCCCAGTCACAGCCTTGGCTGCCACTGATGCCCAGTGTTCTGCCAGGACTCCCAGTCACTGTCTGGCTTCCAGGGGCTTTGATGGGGTCTCTAATCCCATGTGGTTCACACCACAGCTCCAGGAAGTCAGAAGCCTTCACAGGTCATGAGGGGACCTTCAGCCCTCCACAGGGATCCTTTTGGTCGTCTTTCACTCACTGACAGGTCCTTCAGCCTAAGCTGTGGTTGGACCCATGCTGAAAGACAAGGATGCAGGTGGGAGCTAGGTGAAGGTGTGCAGAATGTGAGCTCGGTCACAGAGGCTCATGTGGCCTTGGTACTCACTATCCAGTGAGGCATGAATATCATTGATTTGGCAAATAAGGAAGTAAGACACAGAGACTAACGTGGCCCATAAGATCTGTGAGCAAGTATACCCAGCCCTGTAAGAAGCCTTTTCACTGTCCTTGTGAAAGCCGTGAAGCCAGGGGGTCTAGATTCCCACTGACACATTGTTCCTCAGTGGAGCAGCTTTCCAGCTTGGGCCCTTTTCCCCACTGTGCTGCCTGCCCCTGCCCACTGCCAGTGGGACATCCTGGGTTCTGGGCCTCATTCCCCACTCCACTGCCTGCCCCTGCCTACTTCTGAGGCATCCTGGATCCTGTTGCCTATAGCTATGAAACTCTGGTCAAGTATGCTCAACCCTGTACAGTACTCAGCAGGTTGTTGGCCGGTGAATGAGCTCTGTTGGTGTAACAAAGCTGTCTACACCAATCAGGCAGCAGGCAGCAAGCACTGTAATAATGATCAACAAAGCCAGTTTCTGACCTCCCTGGATTGATGTCTTACTGAGGAAGACACAGATATTAAGCAAATCCATTCACGTATCATTAACAACTGGACTAAGTGTTCTTTAACATGAGAGTGATGTGACTCTCAGCCTCTTAGCTTTGGGATTGGCTCCTGGAAGACACCATCCTCCTTCCCCCTGCAGAGGGAGGCTATGCAGAGCTAAACATGACTAACAGCAATCAAAAGCAACTATTTTGAATTGTTTTTATTTAGATTTTACAGAAACCTGATTGAAGTATGTAATTTAAGTCCAATAACAGTTGCTACCAAAAAAAAAGTACATAGAATGCCAGAATTCCTTAAAAGCAACTAGTATCACATCCTTGTTTTGCATAAAACATGCATTAGTATCAACTGCCATATGTTGGCCAAAGAGAGTCTCTCTGTAGAAGAGACAGTCCAATAGTAAGAAAACTAGTTGTGAACAGGTTTAAAAAAAAAAAAAGTTTTCCGGTTAATGTGGAAGAGCAGTACCTTTTGTGAAACAAGCCACCAAACACTGGGTGACATGCACAACTGTGCTGCACAGTAACACACTGCCTCCAAGATTTGGTCCTGACCTGTTACCGCAAGAAAGGAACCTTCTGGAAGTTAAATCAGGTATTTGGGAGATACAAACTTGCAGGACACAATGATAAACTAACAGTGCAGCTCAAATCCTCAGACTTGGAAAAGTTCCCGAGCTTTTCCACAAGCCTCTCCACAAGGCCCACTCAGGGCACCCAGGCACCTCCTGCAGCCACAAGACCTTGAGCTACACACACACTAGTCTTCCCAAGGATCTGCAAGGAGGCTGAATGCCCAAAACCCAAAACCATAACCAGTACCATATCATGAGCCCTGATGGTTCATCTTGCTCATCTTGACTGCTGGACGCAAAGGAACATTCACACACACGTAGCCCGAGTAACTTTTCCTCAAAGTATGTCACCTACTGTCAGGAAAGACCCTGTTCCTCCACACAATGCAACTTAGGGTTCTTTTTGTACCAAAAAATCTTTTCCACAGGCTGAGGGCTTCGAAGAGATTTCATACCAACTGAAAGGCCTTCCTCTCAAATGCAGAGTTTTATATGTCCCAGGAGGACCTTTGAAAGCCCTGTCATTAGAGAAGTGGCTGTGGATGGGGTGTGAAATGTAGCTAAAGGTCTCATCTGGAATCTCTCCCTTAGCCAGTCTCCTCCAAACCAGGGAAGCCACTGCCCTCACTGCAAGAAAGCCAAACAGTATCTTTTGTCTTCGGTACAGGGTCAAGGAGAAATAATAACTTACTTGGGTTCTAATAACATTTTTATAACAAAGCAATATCAAAAGAGGTCCA
This sequence comes from Dipodomys spectabilis, assembly GCF_019054845.1. Lineage (NCBI taxonomy): Eukaryota > Metazoa > Chordata > Mammalia > Rodentia > Heteromyidae > Dipodomys > Dipodomys spectabilis. The sequence continues at coordinate 5,570,316 of NW_024870834.1, forward strand.
CTTTAAATATAAAGTTATGAATATCCCTGATAACATAAGGAAATCCAGAGGACTTAGCAAACGACCAAGATTTCACAGGGGTAATGCCTGGTCGTTTTCTAGGCAGCAGGAAAGGGAGTAGTGTACTGGCAGAATTCCCCTCCCCAAGAAGCCCTGGGAGCATACAGTACTGAAATGCTAACATCCGAGTGCCAGGAGAATCATGAATGAGTAGTTCACTTGAAATTGATCATTAAAATTCAGAACAAAGGTCTGCTTCCTCAACACTGTTTCTGTTAGTCTCCCTGCCTATGACAAACATTTAGGCCAGAACACCATCAGTCCTGGCTACTCTAGAGGCTGGCCCAGAGAAAGCAGGTTCCAAGATCCCTTCTAAGCCATGACAAACCTCAGAAAGCAGGGGAGGGAGAAGTAGGCAGAACAGGCTTGAGGAAGCACTAACCCAAGGCACCACGATCATGGAGGGAGGGGGACCCTTAGAGCTTCTGGTTTCTGCAATGCCTACCAAGGTCCTAGAAGGGACAGATCTGTGACAAAGGACACACATTTTGGGAGTTTAAAAACAAATCACTAGAAAAGGAACCAATTTGCTTTCTCAAAACCAAATCAAACTTCTTAAAACTTAAAACCAGAAAACCCTGGGTATCCTGGACAGGAGAGAGCTGAAGTCTGTGGAATGAGTTGCGTTTAGTTGAGTCATAATGAAGGATGCTGGCTGTGAGATGAGCGTCAACTGGTGGCTACTGTAGTTAAGAAGGAAGAGAGCTCACAGCTGGAGGACAGGAAGGGAACCGAGTATGAAACAGGCCTCATGTGTTCCTGGAACAGTAAAGCGGCGTTTTCATTGGCCTGAGTGAAAGCATTGTATTCCATTTTAGCTGCAATAATACTGCATCCCGTCCACTCTTCTTCTCTTTTTTGACTGAAATTCCTCAAAGAACTGCTGAATGTCCTCTCTCTTAACAACCTGTTGACAAAAGGCAAAATTAGGAAAGAACTACATTACACAACAACAGTATAGGTCAGCACACTCATAGGAAGCCCTAAGATTACAAGATGCTCCCCCATCACGAGAGGTCAGGTCTGAATAAGCCTATTGTAAGTGGACACTTAGTGTCTAGATTAGAAATCCACTGGCCGCACCAAGTTGCAGAACATGAGAGCATGGCAGCACAGCACTCTGGGAGGATGAGGACTGCGGGCTGACAGGGACCTCCAATGGCGGTGGCTCTGCTGCTCAAAACTATGAGCCAGTACTAGGGCTATCACTTAGCTTTTTTTTTTTTTTGGGTCCAGTCATGGGGCCTGAACTCTGGGCTGGGCGCTGTCCCTCAGCTCTTCAGCTCAAGGCTAGCGCTCTACCACTTGAGCCATAGCGCCACTTCTGGCTTTTTTCTTTTTGCTTATGTGGTTCTGAGGAATCAAACCCAGGGCCTCAGGCATGCAAGGCAAGTGCTCTACCACTGGGCCACCTTCCCAGCCCTCACTTAGCTTTTTTGCTCTAGGATGGCACTCTACTAATTGAGCCATATTTATGATACTAGTAAACTATTAAAAATATTTAAGTTAAGCCAGGCACCGGTGGCTCACACCTGTAATCCTAACTACTCAGGAGGCTGAGATCGGTGAATGGCGGTTCGGAGCCAGACTGTAGAAAAGTGTATGAGATTCTTATCTCCAATTAACCACCAAAAAGCCAGATGAAGAGCTGTGGCTTAAGAAGTAAAGTGCTTGATCTGAGAATGTGGCTTAGTGGTAGGGTGCTTGACTAGTATGCATGAAGCCTTGGATTCGACTCCTAAGTACCACATAAGCTGAAAGAGCTGGAAGTGGTACTGTTGCTCAAGTGATAGAGTGTTAGCCTTGAGCAAAAGTAGCTCAGGAACAGTGTGCAAGCCCCGAGTTCAAGCCTCGGCAGTGGTATCTGTTTATGTGTGCATACACACAGAAATTTATGCCTAGTATGTATAAATTGGATTTGATTTTAATTTTTCTTGCTAGTCACTACTGTTCCATCTTTGTTTTCATTAAGTCCAAATCAGCAGAGTTGGTGTTCCTGATTCCTTCCGATGGCTTTCTCAGCTACAGCTACTCCAAACCTGAGTGGTGCTCTTGCCCGCCCGCCCCATTCTTTCTGGCCTTCAGGGACTGATAAGGACCTCCAATATGTCTGTTGGTGTTGAACTGCCCCTTTACTGATCTCTCTTAGCCTGCCAATAGCCCTATAAATAGTTTCTGCATTAAACTTTCAAGTACTCAGCTCTGCTTGGTGGTGCTTACTGTAATCCTAGGATTTGAGAGCTGAGACAGGAAGATTAAGAGTTCAAGGACTGCAGAAGCTAAACAGCAAATTTGTCTCCAACTCCTCAAATATAAAAGTTTCAAGTACTCCATTTTAAGTTGCAATCATTTTTTTTTAATCACCAAAGGAAATAGTATTCAAAACTTACAGGGGAGTGGAGGTTATTTTGATTGGGGTACATTGTATGTATATATGTAAATATTAAAATGAAACACCAGCCTTATAAAACTAATATATATGCTAACAAAAAAAATCTTTTTTTTTTTTTTTTTGGGTCAGTTGTGGGGTTTGAACTCTGGGCCTGGGCGCTGTCTCTTCAGCTCAAGGCTAATGCTCTACCACTTGAGCCACAGTGCCACTTCTGGTTTTCTGAGTGGTACATTGGAGGTAAGAGTCTCACGGACTTTCCTGGACTTTCCTGCCTGGTCTGGCTTTGAACTGTGATCCTCAGATCCGAGTAGTTAGGATTACAGGCGTGAACCACCGGGCGCCCAGCCAAAAAAAATCTTTTAACAAATAAAAATTAAAAACTTACAGGGCTATGATTAAAATTCTTTTACTCAACATACCGTGCCTTCATCAGCAAATCTCTTCAGATAGTCTTTAAGTTCGGTCTTCAAGTCATTATATTCTAAATCAAAACCACAAAAGTACTTGAAGTATAGTTAACCCATGTGCTTTCAAAAACCACTTATTTGCCATTGACAGCTGAATGTTTAATAGATAAAAGTCAAACCTGCATTTGGTCCCAATGCCTCCCAAAACCTCTGGGCTTCCTTCATTTTGCTGAGACTTTTTTTTTGGCCGGTCGTGGGGCCTGAACTCTGGGCCTGGGTGCCGTCCCTGAGCTCTTCAGCTCAAGGCTAGCGCTCTACCACTTGAGCCACAGCACTACTTCCGGCTTTTTTTATTTATGTGGTGCTGAGGAACTGAACCCAGGGCCTCATGCATGCAAGGCAAGCGCTCTACCACTGAGCCACCTTCCCAGCCCCTGCTGAGACTCTTTTTAACAAGAACAACAAAACAAAAAAATAAACACACAAAATGCAGAAATATCCTTAAAGATGAGCTAAGAATTTTTTTAAAGGTTTACTATTTTTCTGGAATTGAAGTATTTACAGTAATCATCACAGATTAAGTGTAAAACTTATGCTCTCATTAGCAAACTATTGTAAATACAAAGCATCTCTCATACACAGCCACCACTATATAAAATCTTTTCATCTAATAAAGACAAAAGGAATCAATCAGAGTTAAAATAAATAAAAGGCCAGAAACAATTCCACCAATTGCATAAAAGGGACACCAAGGTGGCACCCACGAAGTGGCAGCAGTAGAAGGCTGATGGAACCTGGGCATCCCAGAGCGTGGCCAACGTTCCCTTCTAGTGAACCACCTTACGAACTGTTACAAAGTTGCTATTTCCTCAGAGAAGATGACATAGAAGGCTCAAGAAAATTATACTGAGAGATGCAAAAAAATCATTCAAACATGTACCCTTAATCAAAATAGTACTTGTTGTGGTTTCTCAAATATATAATTATTCTAGAATGAAACTGAGTCCACAGCTGTTGAATACACAACCATATTTAAATCAACCAACAGCAGTTAAGGCTTACTACGTAATTCAAACGTCACTCCATGTAAAAGTAGAAATAGAGTTTACTATTTTCTTTTTTGCTTGTTTTTTTTTTTGGGGGGGGGGGGGGGGTCCGGTCGTGGGGCCTGAACTCTGGGCCTGGGCGCTGTCCCTCAGCTCTTCAGCTCAAGGCTAGCGCTCTACCACTTCAGTCACAGCGCCACTTCCAGCTTTTTTCTTTTTGCTTATGTGGTGCAGAGGAATCAAACCCAGGGCCTCATGCATGCAAGGCAAGCGCTCTACCACTGAGCCACCTTCCCAGCCCCTACTACTTTCTTTATACAATTTTTTGACACAGTGAAGGAGACTTCATAAACTTTGTGAATTTTCACACACAAACAGTATTCACCACAAATGAGCTCCACTTGCTGGACTCGGTTCATGCTATTGAGAGTGTCCATCAATGGGTCCCTTCTCTCGGTGGCCTGGTCAATCTTGCCTTTGTTTTCATAAGCCAAAACTGTGTCATATTCATCTGTCAGGAAGAGGACATCTAGGTCTCCATACATTTTCTAAAAAAAAAAAAAAAAAAGTTGGTTTCCCCATTAGAACTGTACATCATTTTCAAAAAGTCAACTAATTACTAAAAATTATTTATTGTTAACACCTAGAAAAAATTCGAGCCTCTAAACACAAAATGGCTTGGAAAACTTAATATTCCTTGCGCAAATGTTTTTTTAGCTATCTCCCAACTTCTCAGTGGATGTTATAAGGTTTATGAGATCTTTAAAAATCACTGTTTGGGCTAGACTAAAGTTAAGATGATAAAAAGCACTGCACGATTCTCATTTTCTTCTACATAAATCTGCTTAGTAGAAAAACTGGAAAGTCCCTGAACTCCTCTAATCATTTCATATAGACACTTTTTAATGAACAACACATACAAACATCAAACTTAATGTGACACTCACCATACAGCCTTGGCAGGTGCACAACTTGCTGCGCCAGTTCAGGGGCCAATAGGTGGCAGTGTCTTTCTTTACACACTGCTTAGCTTTGAGCTCCTGAAATCTGCAGCCAGATGGTGATTCTGTGTTGAGGCTTTGATTCTTAAACACAGTCTGCAACAAAATGAAGCTTTGAAGGGCTTTTTAAACTATCATAGTTTAGCTTTATGAAGGAACTTTTTGTTGTTATTGGTCCTGGGCTTGAAGTCAGGGCTTGGGTGCTGTCCCTGAGCTCCTTTGCTCAAGGCTAGTGCTCTACCACTTTGAGACACAGCATTACTTCTGGTTTTCTGGGAGTTAATTTGAGATAAGAGTCTCACAGACTTTACTGCCCAGGCTGTCTCTGAACCATGATCCTCAGATCTCAGCCTCCTAAATAGCTAGGAGTACAGGTGTGAACCAGTGGTACCCAGTTTTGAAGGGACTTCTTTAGGCAAAGACTACAGTGAAATCCAAAGATATAGAGCTTATGGAATTAATGTTATCTAAATTACATTCTTTTTCAACATGTGCTTCATATATTACCTGGGGATCAGATTCAGAACTAGAGCTGGCACAAGGCTCATTATTCTGCTCTGCTTTAACTTCCTTGACAGCATCCTTTCCATGTTCTGGAGCATCATCTTTGAGGGTAGTATCTTGATGACCACCATTATCATGCTTGATAACATCCTGATCACCTATTCCGTCAACATTCAGCACCAACCCATCATCCTCAGGAGATATTTTCATTACTGTGAATTCAATGAATACAAACACAAACACACAAACACTCATAGACCTATTGGACAAAGAAATTATTTATTTCGATTTTTAAATATTTCATAATCTAGAAAAGGAGAAGTCACTTTGTTCTCTGGGAGAAGGAGCTAGGAAATATCAACATTTCTTTAGGTTATGTCTGCCTAATCCAAAAAATTAAACTGCTTTTAATATTCATTTCCACTTAAGCACTTCATGTAAAGGAGAAACAAATGTACCAAATATGCTAAAAGGAGATAGGATAATCAAGAAGGGAGGGAAAGTAAATACTGTGAAAGAAAAAGGAGAAATGATAAGGGAGCTAATATTGGGTAATGGTATTTCAAATTAATAGCAAATGAAGCCATCTGTTGATGAGGAAGGAAATGAAGCGAGAAGGGGAAACCAATTAAGAAAACCCTATTGGGCCAGGCATCTGTGGCTCACACCTAAAATCATAGTTATTCAGTGGCTGAGATCTGAGGATTGCAGTTTGAAACCAGCCAGAGCAGAAAAGGCCATGAGATTCTTATCTCCAATAAACTACTCAGAAAAAGCTGTAAGTGGTGCTATGGCACAAGTGGTAGAGCTAGCCTTGAGCAAAAAGAGGGTCAGGGATAGTGCCCATTCCCTGAGTTCAAGACCCAGGACCAGCAAAAAGAAAAAAAAAGAAAAAGAAATGTACTCTTTACCTGACTTAGTAACTATAACCCCTCCATAGATCACCTAGCTACTCAGGAGTCTGAGATCTGAGTGAGAATCATAGTTCAAAGTCGTCCCAGGCAAGAAAGTCTGTTAGACACTTATCTCCAATTAATCACCAAAAAAGCCAGAAGTGGAACTGTAGCTCAAGTGGTAGAGTGCTAACCTTGAGGGGAGAAAGAAAAAAAAAAAAGCAACAGTGCCAGGCTCTAAGTTCAAGCCCCAACACCTGTCCACCCCCTCTCAAAAAAAAAAAAAAGTTTCTAGGCCTGGTGTCCGTGGCTACGCCTATAATTATAGCTACTCAGGAGGCTGAGATCTGCAATCACAGTTCCAAGCAAAGACTCTTATCTTCAATTAGCCAACAAAAAGCAGGAAATGGATGTATAGTTCAAGCTGGGCTGAGGGCTTAGCTTCAAGTAGTAGAATGGCCTGCCTAGCAAGTATGAGGCCCTAAGTTCAAAACCCCAGTACTGCCCCCCCAAAAAAAGTTATTAAACACATTTGATTGAACATATTAACTTCCCAAGCACAATTCTGTGTCATGCCAGTTTCACAGAAGCACCTACCTGCTAACTGTGCTGCGTAGGCCCACAAGAAAGAACAACGTTTCATACAACCCTGGCATACCATCTCCTGGAAATCCCCACTCTCCGGGGGAAAGGCGCCAAGATGCTGTAAATACAGAAAGCAGCTAAATGCCCAGTTTTTAAATATTGTAAAAGTACACTACTATCACAGTTTATTTTTTAAATTATTTGCCTTATTGTTATTAGAAAGGTGATATATTGAAGGATTACAATTACATGAGTCAGGTAATGAGTACATTTCCCTTCTTACAGTGTCTTCCCTTCTCTCTCCCAGAATAGTTTATTTTTTAAAAGGGTAATTGTAACGTAAAATGAAACAATTCAAAAGGAAAGGCGCCTGTCTTTCTGTGGAGATAAGACTTTAAAGGGAAAATGGTTTCCTTACCCTTCCATGGAACCAGTCTTCACAGACTATACATTGAATCATCTCATCAGGAACCTAACACAGAAAAGGATCATGTCAATGAATGCAGATAATGTTGGGACATGGAAGTAAATGTGACACAAAATAGAACTAGATATTAAATAATTGGCTATCAACGGTAAGACTAACCATGTTAACAGCAGTCAAAAGGACAAAGAAGTTTATTTGAACAGGTTTGCAAGCATATCTTTCACATCCATTAGTTAGTATCTGATTGTGATAAAACTATGGCATTTGGAACTTTGAACCATAGCATCTACCAAGCAAGATGAAAGATAAATGTTCAGTCTCTTGAAGGGAGATAGCTGAACCATAATCATTAGATTTTAGGCTCCAGAGCAACTAGGTTAACAGGCATGAGGCACCATGTCCTGTAGGATTTATGTAACTAACACACATTAGTTGTTTATATAAAGGGGAGGGGTTGCTTCCATTGTGACATTTCCATACATGCATATAATGCATTAATATACATCCTGATCAAACTGACATCTTTTATCACTCTCCCCTACCCACTTCTAAAACAATTTCAACAGACTTCATTGTTCTATTTTCACATATGCAAATAAACTATTTTTACCACACCCGTCCTCATTTACTTTTTGTTCACCTTCACCTAAGAGAACTTGTTTCAACCAGGTGCTGGTGGCTCATGCCTATAATCCTAGTTACTAGGAGGCTGAGATCTAGGATCACAGTTCAAAGCCAACCTGGGCAGGAAAGTCCATGACTCTCTTATCTCCAATTAGCCACCAAAAAGCCAGAAGTTGCACTATGGCCCAAGTGGTAGAGCGCTAGCCTTGAGCAAGAGAGCTCAGGACAGCATCTAGGCTCTGAGTTTAAGCTCCATAACTGACAAAAAACAAAACAAAACAAAAACCCTGTTTTGTTATTCTTATCCTGTCATTAATTTTCAAAAATATGTATTAATTATGCCAAGAAGTTTTGCCATATCAGTCATATAGTACTTTAATCAGGCAAAAAGCATACAGTTTTTCTTTTTTTTTGGAGGGGGGGGGTTGGTTGTGGGGCCTGAACTCTGGGCCTGGGCACTGTCCCTCAGCTCTTCAGCTCAAGGCTAGCGCTTTACCACTTGAGCCACAGCGCCACTTCCGCCTTTTTTCTTTTTGCTTATGTGGTGCTGAGGAATCGAACCCAGGGCCTCATGCATGCAAGGCAAGTGCTCTGCCACTGAGCCACCTTCCCAGCCCCAGCAAAAACTTTAAAAGGTACTATTCATTTATTGGAATGGCAAAATTTTAATATATAGGGTTGATAAGACTATTGGAGGTAAAAAATAGTATCATATATTGGTGGTTGAATCCTTTTGGTGGGCATGATCACAATTTGAAATACAAATGCTCTCTGACACATTAATTCTACATGTAGATATCCATCCCATATACAGTTGCAGGAGGATTCTCAGCTATGTAACTGTAGACACACTGTATTTACCTGGGATACACGTGGGAAGGAAGAAGAAGGAATGAGAAAGAACTCTAAAATTTGCCTAGACTTGCCATTGAAATTGTTATGTACACATTTCTTTACTTCCAGGAAGGCAAGAAGTAGAAGGTCCCTTCTCAGAAAATGTTCATTGGTGAAGCAGGCAGGGAAAAGTGAGAAAAGAAAGTTCTGGTCTTGGAAAAGTCCTTTCCAATATCTCATTTCTTTTTTTTTTTTTTTTTTTTTGGGTCCGGTCGTGGGGCCTGAACTCTGGGCCTGGGCGCTGTCCCTCAGCTCTTCAGCTCAAGGCTAGCGCTCTACCACTTGAGCCACAGCACCACTTCCGGCTTTTTTCTTTTTGCTTATGTGGTGCTGAGGAATCGAACCCAGGGCCTCAGGCATGCAAGGCAAGCGCTCTACCACTGAGCCACCTTCCCAGCCCCCAATATCTCATTTCTATATTGAGAAAAATTGGGATCTGTACTGGTTATAGATCCAAGCCAGTTATGTATAAGAGTAAATATACAATCATTGAGTATCATGAAATACTTCCTGAAGAGCTCCTAAAATACTTTGTTTCCTTTCTGTTAATCTTGATAAAAAACATTTTCTGAAGGGTTCCTGCTTTTTTTTTGGTCCCTTACAGGGCTTGAACTCTGGGCCTGAGTACTGTCCCTCAGCTCTGCAGCTCAAGGCTAGCACTCTACCACTTAGCCACAGTGCCACTTCCCGTTTTTCTGGTGGTTTATTGGAGATAAAGGATTTCACCGCTTTTCCTGCCCGGGATGGCTTTGAACCGCAATCCTCAAATCTCAGCCTCCTGAGTAGCCAGGATTATAGGCATGAGCCACTGACACCCGGCATGGGTTCCTGCTTTGATCAGGTGACTTGGACCTTTTTACATTTTAGTTATATTCTTTTCCTGAGCACTTTAATTAAGACTTTCTGTGAGAAGCTCCTTGATTTTAGTTACACCTTGTTAATTAAGCCACATCCTTTTGCAGACTGTGAACCTGAGCTCAGCCAACGTGAGCAAAGGGAGTAGCTGTGAGCTACATGTGCTTGCTTGCCAGATTTTGGGCCAATGGTGCACCCTTCTGCAAAGATAAAGTTTTCCTTACTGAGTTCCTTTTGACTTAGTATTGTTATTCCTACAAGATACTCCAACATCCTGAGTTATTTCTAAGATATATGACAAGAGGCTGAAGAGGCTAGAGTGGATATAGTCAGACTTTAACCTCCAAATCTCTTACCTCATCTTCAGGATCTGGATAAGGTCTCTTGCAAATGCAATACAGTCCAAAGAAGTTGTCATTGTACTTATTACCAGAATTTACCTTTGCTTTCTCCTGAAAGATAATAATTTTATCATATAACAAGGTCTAATTTTGAGTATGATTTCATAAATCATATAATAGATATATGCATGTCATAAATCTTTGCATTAACTATTTTCCACACAAAAAATTTTTTTCCCACAGTTTAGTCTTTAACTTTTGAGTTTGAAGGAAAAAATTTCATTCCTAGTAAAGACATACATTTCCCAAGAATCAGGAAAAGTATTCTTTTCTGCATCATTTTTGTAGCAATTGGGGGAAATTGAGCATATAATATATGAACATATACATACAATAAATATAAGTATATGTATTTGTGTATATACATACACACATATATACAACATACATGTGCTTTTGTATACATATTTATACATATGCACATATTCTTTTCTTTTTTTCCCAACCCATGAGAACTTACATTGGTTGGAATGTCAAGGCATTTCTTTATGTATGGCTGTTACTAAAGACTCTCAGGTTATTGGGGGTGGGGGAAGGTGGAGGGGGGCGGGAAGAAGTGAAAGAAATCACCTAAAACTAGTCTTCAAATGAAGGGAAATCATGACAACTTTAGCAATCATGAGGTTTTTCCCCAATCATGAGTATTTTCCCCAAACCTTTGTTATTAATTACAATCTATGCTATAGGTTATCTAGTTTCTCTAAGAGTGAAAATGAAATACTCATCTGCAAAGAAAAAGAACATCCTTTTTGAAAAACATCTGTTTTTTACCCACTTCAATAATATCATTCTCAGCTTCTTTGAATGTATTTGTAGTTTAATTGCTACTTACAGGAAATAATTTGCATTCCAGATTTTTAAACTTGCTGTTTCCACAATCACAACGAAAATTTCTAAAAAAAAAAAAAAAAAAATTAAAGAGAGTCAATTTTCTTTTAATGAGGGCCTCTCACTTACTTGGCTAGGCTGGTGCTCTACCACTTGAATACTGTTTCCAGACTTACATTTGCTAGTTGTTGTTGTTTTTTAAGTCAATTGTGGGGCTTGAACTTGGGTTCTGGGAGCTATTCCTGAGCTCTTTTGCCCAAGGCTAACACTCTACCACTTTGAGCCATAAATCCACTTCCGGTTTTCCAGTGGTTAATTGAAGATAAGAGTCTCAAGGACTTTCCTGCCCAGGCTGGTGTTGAACTGCTATCCTCAGATCTCAGACTTCTGAGTAGCTAGGATTATAAGCATGGTCCACCAATGTGCTGAGTGTTCTCTAAACTCAAATCATTGCCTCTTCCCTTTGCCTCATTTCTAAGATTTAGAGTGCCTTCCATTGCTGCTTCTATATCTAATTTGGAATTTCCCCAAGCCCATGACAATGAGAGATTTACAATTCTGGAAATTAATATAAAGACAAATATCTGTACTACTCACACAACTAAACTAATGCAGAGAAAGAATGAGTAATTTGAGTTTTTACCATAATTATGTTTTAAAAGGTCCTATGGGGAGGAAAATCCCTTCAATTATACAATTGTACTAAATAAGAAACAGGTCAAGTTGGGAAAGAATATAAACATTTAGTAAACACTAGCAACAATCTATTTACCTTTTTGTGTATAGTTCAAAGAGTTTATGACTTCCATGGCATTCATAACTACAAGCCAGACAAATTCCTGCTGGTTCTTCTCCCTCTGGGGTGCAAGTACTACAGGCATATAAAGCTTGTCTCTTTACTGAGCCCTGAAAATCAGCCCCAAAGCAGAAGGAAACAAATTAATGAAAAAACAGTAACAATATCATTACTAAGGTCTGAGAAAAAATTAAAGTCAGATTTTCTGATCAAGATCTTCCTGTAATAACCTTTAAGACTACTTTAAAAGTTTATACAACATAGTACCCAAACACTGCTGGATGTTTAGTATCTATATTAATACTTGTTTTCATATAATTTTTTTTCTTCAAGTGATAGTAAGTTTGCCAAGCATTGGTGGCTCAAGCCTGTAAACCTGTTTACCCAAGAGGATGAGATCAGAGAACAGCTGTTTGAAGCCAGCTCCAGCAGACTCTCATCTCCGTTAACCAGCAAAAGGCTGGAAGTGAAACTGGGCTCAAGTGATAGAGCTCCAGCTTTGAGCAAGAAAATCAAGCAAGAATGTGAAGCCCTGAGTTCAAGTCCCAGCACCCATCCCCACACCATAGTAAGTTTTAATTTGTGTGTCGCCTGTAAATAAATTGTCATTTTCTTAATTTTCCTCTTTTCTGGTCTCTTTCTGTCCCTACCACATAATGACTTCAAGTCTCTTCCCTCATTCCCCGTCTTCCACTCTACCCAGAGGCCTAAGTAACTTGCTTTCTCCTACCAATCTGCATTCCCTGTTAGTTTCACCCAGTCAGCCCGTCTCCATTACGGTACTTAGAAATACAAGATGAGTCACTCCCACTCCATTACACCCCCCCCCCCCCCCAACACTTGCACACAACATCTCCCAAAGGCCAAACAGATCCTTATCTGCCCTCCCCTTCCTGGCCAAAGCCACCTGATGTTCTGGTTCCGCTCTATTTCCGGGGAGGGGAGGAGTGCGGAATGTCACAGTTCAAAGAGACACAGTGCTCGCTTGGTGTTGTTCGCTTTTTGGGGGGACACTAGTGTGCAGTTAAACTAAATTGCAGAATTGCCAAGGAGCTTACAGCACAAGGGGAAAAATTTCAATCCCAGGGCCCTTACAAAACTCTATTTTGACCATCACGCTCCGATTCATTTCCTCCTAAACATTCTTAAGATGGAAAAAAGAAGGGTCAAACATGTCTAGATTTGAGACGACGGTTTCGTGGAACGCAGCCGGGCCACCCAGGAGGCCCTCCAGTCGGAGAGCAGGGGCAGGGCAGCAGCTTCAGGGCCAGGGTCTGCACAATCGCGAGCGGCTGGGCGCAGGACGAAGGAGGGAGGCCCCTGCGGGACACAGGCGGAGGAAGGGGGCGCGGAAAAGGCAGCAGCGCGGGGGCTGGGGAAGCCTACGACCAGCGGTGTCCCTGGGGCGGCGCAGGCGGGAGGCCCACGGCAGGCAGAAACCGGGAGAGCTAGGTGGGAAGACGAGGCCCGGGCCGCGCGCCCACCTGCGAGTAGGAGCATCTCTCGGAGTCGCTGCCGCCCAAGACAGCGCACGCCTCGTTCTCCAGCTCCTCGTCCTCCTCGAGCACGTCCACCAACGACACCACGGGCTCCAGCTCCGACGGACGCCCAGCGGGGCTCTCCGCTCCGGCCATGCTGAACTGTCACCCGCACCCTACCACGACTCCGGCGGAGGCGGGAAAAGCGGCCGCGAGGGGCGTAGCGGAGAAGGCGGGGCCTCAGAGCCAGGAACCAATCGTAAAGAAGGAACGCAAAGGAAGGGGGAGGAGCGACATCCGACAAACGGAAGTCATCTCTCCGCTTTCTCCCGCCTGCGCCGGCCGCGGGCTCATTTCCGCTTCCGGTGGCGCTTTCCCGTGGCGCGCTCTTAAAGCGAAGCGGTCGCCATGGAGCTGGTAGGGGAGTACGTAGGGCCTGACGGGGAGCCTCGGCGACTACGGGTGACCTGCCAGACGTCAGGTGACGCTGATCCTCTCCAGAGTCTGTTGTCGGGCGTAACCCAGATGAAGGAGCTAGTCGTCGAGTTCTTCGGTTCCCTGGTCCAGCAGGAAGCGCAGGGCCGGGTGGCGGCGACCCCAGACGACGCGTTGGACGGTGAGGCTGCCGAAGCCCCCGGAGGGTGCGGCGGGGCGGGGCGCGGCGCCCTGGGGCCTTCGGCTGGGGAGCCCGTGAAATGACCGGTTAACTGACCGAAAGGGAGCCTGGGGTAAGATTGAGCCCGCGATATAACCGACGGATTGACCGAAAGTGAGCCTGGAGTAAGAATTTCACCTAAAAATGATAGGCCCTGCTGTGCTCTTTTCTGAGCGAGCTATTTCTTCCTGAGGATTTATATTGGGAGGAAAAGAGCAAAGCAAAACAAAAATGCATTCAACGCCTACTACTCTGTGCCAAGCATTGGGCTGGAGAAAAAGTGAGATGGATTGTACTCAGTGTCCTCACACCACGAGGTGTGATGGGCAGGTCCAATCGTTAAAGAAGGAAAATCAAATCTATGAGGGGTTCTTTCACTGTGGCAGAGATGGTCGAGGAAGGCCAGTCTAGAGAGAGCATGGCTTTTTAGCTGGGTGTTGGTAAAGGAAAATAGTTTTGTCAGGTGTAAGAAAGAGTGCAGCCTAGTAGGGAGGGACAGCTTCTGCAGATTGGGACAGACTTCAGTCTTAACCCAGAGGCTCCCTTCCTGTGTTTTTCTTTTACTTATTTTTGTTGTTTTAAGTAGTTATGCAAAGAAGTTTCCACTCATCCTGTCAGATTATGGGTAAAATGTACCGGTATCACCCCTTTCGATTGTTCTCTCCTCTCCTCCTCATCTTTCCCAATTCCATTCATACCCTCAGGTTTGGTACTTCTTTTACGTAATGTACTTCGAATATAATGCCTTGTCCCAGTTTTGTAAATGCAGTTTGAAGGTGGAACCATTAATGGAATGATAAAACTCCATTAATTTTATTTATTTTGTCTTAAATCAGAACTAGGTACTGTGTGTCCCAGAGCTTAAACTCTGGACCTAAGCACCTGAGCTCTTGTGCTCAAGGCTAGTGCTCTACCACTTGAGTCACAGCTCCAGTTCTGGCTTTTTGTGGTTATTTGGAGAAAATACACAAGGACTTTCCTGCCCAGGCTGGCTTCAAACTCTGATCCTAAGTTCTCAGCCTCCTGAATAGCTAGGATTAAATAATATAATCTTTTTAAATGAGAATAGTTTTATTAATCCTGAAAGTTAAATGGTCTCATATCAACCATTTTAGCTGTCAATATTTCTTTCATTCACTGAACATGTCATACAACAAATATTTATTTTAAAAGGTGATGATGAAGATGATGCAGAAGATGAAAATAACATTGATAAGAGAAGTAACTCAGACGGACCATCTGCAAAACGACCCAAACCACCATCTTAGTAATAGCATTTATGAAATTCAAAAGACTTCTATTGAGCTGGGCCAAGTAGAATGCATTGCCTGTATTCTCAGCTATTCAGGAGGCTAAGGCAGGAAGATTGAAAATTCAAGGCCATCCTGAGCTATGTAGCAAGACATTGCCTCAAAAAAAAAAGACTACTACTACATCTTACATCCTATTCACACTGATATTTAAGGGAGCTTTGCACTGTAGTTTGGGAAAACATTTATTTTGCTCTCTTGGAACAAGTTTATCAGAGGAAAAATTTTGTTTTTTACCAGAGGAAGATAAATGTTTGGGACTGCAGTCTGTTGTCTTGAGTGAGAAATTTCAGGCTGTAGAAATAACAATACTTCATGATGTATGAAATCTTCCAAATTGGCTACTGAATGTTTATCATTGTGTTATTTTTTTTAATACTATATTAAAGTGTGTGATATCTATACCTTTTAACTTCTGTTATAAAAAGTACACGTCCAGCTGGGTGCCAGTGGCTCATGCCTATAATCTTAGCTACTCAGGAGGCTGAGATCTGAGGATTGTAGTTCAAAGCCAGTCCAGGCAGGAAAGTCTTATCTCCAATTAACCACCCCCAAACTGGAAGTGGAGCCGTGCCTCAAGGTTGGTAGAGAACTAGCCTTAAGCAAAAGAGCTCAGAGACAGCCTAAGCCCTGAGTTCAAGCACCATGACTGACCAAAAAAAAAAAAAAAAAAAAAGCCAGGCTTTGGCAATTCAAATCTGTAATCCTAACTATTCAGGAGGCTGAAATCTGAGGATCATGGTTCAAAGTCAGCCTGGGCAGGGATGTCCATGAGACTTATCTCCAGTTAACCACCAGAACATTGGAAGTAGAGCTATGGCTCAAAGTAGTAGAGCAGCACTCGCCTTGAGCAAAAGAGCTCAGGGACAACAATGCTAAGGTCCTAAGTTCAAGCCACATAACTGACAATAATAATAACAATAATAATAGCAGAGTAAGCTAGGCACACTATTGGCTCATACCATAATCCTCCCTACTCAGGAGGCTGAGAGGATGGTGTTTTGAAGTGATTCAGGGTAGACAAGTCTAAGAGACTCTTCAGTTAACCAGCAAAAGGCTGAAGTAGGGGATTGGCACAAGTGTAGAGTGCCAGCCATGAGAGGCCCTGAGTTTAAGGCCTAGTACCAAAGTACGTGTCATGGTTCATGAGTAATATTATTTTGGAAAAACTGGTGAGAGCAAGTGGGAGAAATTTTTTATACTAGGCATCAAAATATTAATTCTTTGTAAGTAGAAGGAAAATGAGTGAACAGAAATACTAGGACTATGGGCAGACAAATCTAAGACTGATCTCCAACTAACCAGCCAGAAGTGGAGTTGTGGCTCAAGTTGCAGAGCACCAGCCTTGAGCAAAAAGGCTAAGAGAGAATGTGAAAAGCCCTGAGTTCAAGCCAGTACCAGAACAAAAACAAATACTAGAACTAGAGCTGTGGATTAAGTAAGTGGTACAGCACCAAGCATGAACCAAAAAATAAAAATAAAATGGATACTGGTGGTGGTACACTACTGTAATCTCAGCAACTGGTAGGTTGAAGCAGAAGGATCTTGAGTTTAACCTGTCTATATAAGGAGATCCTATCTCAAAAAATAAGGGCTGGGAAGGTGGCTTAGTGGTAGAGTGCTTGAGGCCCTGGGTTCGATTCCTCAGCACCATCTAAACAGCAAAAGCTGGAAGTGGTGGAAGTGGTGCTGTGGCGCAAGTGGTAGAGCTAGGGACAGCGCCCAGGCCCAGAGTTCAAGCCCCATGACCGACAAAAAAAAAAAAGGTAAAAACAAACAAGAACTGTTGAATCCTTTTCAAAACACTTAGTGGCTGAAACGTATGTTTCTATTGTGTTTGCCTGTTGTACCAAGGCACGTTTATTTTTATTTTTTTGCTGGTCCTGGGGCCTGGTCTAGGGCATCTTTTCATTTATTTTTGTGTGTCTGTGCATGCACATACATACATATATGTATTGGGATTTGAACTCAGGGACTTACATTCTTACTTGATGGTTGGTGCTCTACCACTTGAGCCACACCTCCAATTCAACCTTTTTGGTGCAGTTTTGGGGGCTTGAACTGAAGGCATGGGTGCTATCCCTTTGTTTTTTCACTCAAGGCTGTCAACTCTGCTACTTAAGCCATGGTTCCACTTCTGGTTTGGGGCTGGTTAATTGGAGATAAAGAGTCTCAAGGACAGGACTTTCCCTGTGCAGGCTGGCTTTGAACTGTGAACCTCAGATCTCAGCCTCCTGAGTAGCTAGAATTACAAGTATGAGCCACAAGCACTTGGTTCTTTAATTTTTGTTTATTTGTCGGTCATGGGGCTTGAACTCTGGGCCTCAGCTCTTCAGCTCAAGGCTAGTGCTCTACCACTTGAGCCACAGCATCACTTCCAGCTTTTTCTGTGTATGTGGTGCTGAGGAATCGAACCCAGGGCCTCATGCATGCAAGGCAAGCACTCTACCACTGAGCCACCTTCCTAGCCTTGGTTCTTTAACTTTTGACTGCTGTTTTGTAAGAAAACGCAACTCCTATTTGAACTTTTTGTACTTGGTAATTGAGAACTAAAGTTGAAAACTATCATAGAAATGAGACACCAGCAATCGGCTAATGTACATGAGTTTGATTCAACAGTTTTACCAGGATTTCTCCTACAGATAACACATGCCCAAAGAGCTGTTTATAAAACTAGTTATTGCAATGTTATTCTTAATATATCCATTAGCAGAACACTAGTAAATAAAAATAATGGAATATTGTGTAGCTATTAAGACAAAAAGATATAGCCCAGTGTGCTATACAGGGATCACTGTACATTAAATGAAAACTAGAGCGATAGAGAATTGGGTAGAATGCTATGACTGGAAAGTGTATGCTAGATGTTGTGTAGTCTGAAAGGATAGTCACGCTGTCCTGGGAAAAAGGAAGTAGGATCAGGAGAGAGGGGAGCTTCTCATTATATGGCCTTTGGTTCTAGTTGCACTTAAAAAAAAATTTTTTTTGCACAAATAGGTAAAAAGTTATTTTGAAACTTTCAAGTAATTTTTTTTTTTAAAGACAAGGCCTTGTTTTGAAACCCTTGCTGGCTTCAAAGTCTATCCTCCTCCAACACAAACAACTTTTAATTTTAAAAAGTCATGCTTTAAATTTAATAAGGGCAAATGAGAATTAATACCCTGTCATATAAGTAATTCAGGGCAAAAAATAAAGTGAATTTAGACTTCAAAAACAAATAGGCCAGCCAGGCGCTGGTGGCTCACGCCTGTAATCCTAGCTACTCAGGAGGCTGAGATCTGAGGATCAAGGTTCAAAGCCAGCCCGGGCAGGAGAGACCGTGAGACTCTTATCTCCAATAAACCACCAGAAAAAACCGGAAGTGGCGCTGTAGCTCAAGTGGTAGAGCGCTCGCCTTGAGCTGAATAGCTGAGGGACAGCGCTTAGGCCCAGAGTTCAAGCCCCATGACCGACCAAAAAAAAAAAAAAACAAATAGGCCAGACACTCGTGGCTCACACTGTAATCCTAGCTATTCAGGAAGCTCAGATTTGAGGTTCACAGTTTGAACCTAGCTTGGACAAAAGGTCCTGGAGACTGTTATCTCTAATTATCAAAAAACTGGAAGTGGAGCTATGGGTCAAGTAGAAGAGCACTAGCCTTGAGCAAAAAAAGCTAAGACAATATTCAGGCCTTGAGTTCAAACCATATTATCTTCACACACAGAAATCTATATTTCAAATCCAACTACTTTATCAGAAGAGGAAGTAGAATGCAACTTCCATAAGCATTTGAGCAGAGTGAAAAACGAAGAGGGGAGGTGTTGGTGTTCATAAAATTGACGTACTTAGCCTTGTCCTTGAAAAACATGCATTACTTTCCAAGTATAAAATAAATTTCACATTGTTGCTGTAATTGTTAATTCTTAGGTGGCCTTTAGGATCAAGAGTGCTCTATTTAAAGACATGACTAAAGGAATGATGTATGCTAGAAATGAGCTTATGTTTTAAGTCTTTTAAAAAGTAGCAGCTTAGCCAGACGCTGGTGGCTCATGCCTGTAATCCTAGCTACTCGGGGCTGAGATCTGAGGATCGAGGTTCAGAGCTAGCCCATGAGTCTTGTTATCTCCAATAAAACCACCAGAAAACCGGAAGTGTCGCTGTGGCTCAAGTGGTGAGTGCTCACCTTGAGCTGAAGAGCTCAGGGAACAGCACTCAGGCCGAGTTCAAGCCCCACAAAAGTAGCAGCTTGTATTAAGACATTGATAGGCCATGGCGATATAGTTTTACGTAGAAGTGTACTTTCAAAATTCTGGTGGGAATAGAAGTAGTTTGAGTGTTTTTATAGGCTCTCAGTATTGGTTTCAGTGCTCAGGATTGAAATTATATGCTATAGTTGGAAAAGAGTGGTTTATATTTGGCATTTTGATGGTTTAGAAATTCTTCATGATTGAAACAGAATTTTCTTTAGGGCCTTAGGAATGTTTTAAAACCTTGTTATATGAGTATGTTTTTTTTCCTCAGCATCTGTAGGAAAATTCCTATTTGTCACATTGTGACCAGTGTCACAAAGACTATTAATAAAGAGCCATTTTTCTTGAAGAAAATATATCACTACATTCTGGAATTTGAAAGAGGTTAATAACTAGTTTAATAACTGACAACTAAACAAATGATAGATTATGTTATGCACTTAGTAGCAAATACTAACTTCTCAAGAATGAACTATACTGTTTTGCGGTCTAGCAAGAAAAGTATATAAAGCAAAAGACAAAAATGTTTTTAAAAAAAGAGAGAGAGAAGTGTACATCAGTAATTACATACTGGGTACCTACTGTGTTCCTGGCACAGTTATAGATGTGGGACCTAGGGACCTACATCAGTAAACAACAGAACCCCAGGCTTTGTGGATTTAAGATCTGACACAATATGTAGCATATGACATCAGGTCCTATGGAGAAAAGTTAAACAGGGAAGAAGGATTCTTCCTTTTAAATAGGGTAGTTTGAGCACACATTTGAAGAAGGTAGTGCAACAAGACAGGTCCTAGCATCAGGCTAAACACACATAGTGCAGAGGCTCTGAGTCAGGGTGTTCTACCAAGTTCAGGAATCATCAAGATAAGCTGGACATCAGTGGCTCAGGCCTATAATCCAAGATACTTAAGAGGCTGAGATCTGGGCTGGGAAGGTGGCTCAGTGGTAGAGTGCCTGCCTTGCATGCATGAGGCCCTGGGTTCGATTCTTCAGCACCACATAAGCAGAAAAAAAAAAAGCCGGAAGTGGCGCTGTGGCTCAAGTGGTAGAGTGCTAGCCTGGAGCTGAAGAGCTGAGGGACAGTGCCCAGGTCCAGAAGTCAGGCCCCACAACTGGACCAAAAAAAAAAAAAAAAGAGGCTGAGATCTAAGGATTGTGATTCCCATGAAAGTCCAGGAGACTCTGATCTCCAATTAACTACCAAAAAAGCTGCAAGTACAGCTGTGGCTCTAGCGGTAGAGTGTTAGTCTTGAGCAAGAAAGCTCAGGGACAGAGTCTAGGCCCTGACTTCAAGCCCCAAGACCAGCACACACACACAAAAAAATCATCAAGATGACCAGTTCGACTAAAATAGTCTACAGCACAAACAGTAGAAAATTAAAGGTATGTCATGTTAAAAACTTCATTTGTATTCTGAGGAAAATTCAGGAGGACTTGAGAAGAATAACATTAAAGTATTCCTGGCCACTGGATTGATAATCAAGCAGGTTTTCGTGTGTGGACATTGGCAAGTGATTTTTTTTTTCCTTGATAGTTCTAATGTGTACAGCCAATTTAATTCCTGTTCATATTGCTGTAGACCAAAACAAAAACACTAATGAATGATGACTCCCAATCATGGTCCAAAAGTATATGAGATTTTAAATATTAAAGATTTTATAAAATGATCACACATATTTACCTATTGGCTCTCTTTTTTTTTTTTGCCAGTTGTGGGCCTGAACTCTGGGTCTGGGCACTGTCCCTCAGCTCTTCAGCTCAAGGTTAGTACTTTACCACTTGAGCCACAGCACCATTCCCGGCTTTTTCTGCTTATGTGGTGCTGAGGAATTGAACCCAGGACCTCATGCATGCAAGGCAAGCATTCTACTGAGCCACCTTCCCAGCCCCCCTATTGGCTCTCTTAAGACAAGGCCTATCAAATTATGATAAACATAATGCTGTCACGATAGAACAGTGTCATTATTAGTGAAACAGTAAAATGTTTTCATGTATTAACATAACTGAATAGCCAGGCATTGGTGGCTCATGCCTGTAATCCTAGCTACTCAGGATGCTAAGATGTGAGAATCAAGGCTCATTTTGGGCAGACTGAGCCAAGAAACACTTCTCCAATTAACTGCCAAAAAGCTGGAAATGGAGGTATGGCTTAAGTGGTAGAGTGCCAGCTGAAATAAAATCTGAGCAAAAACTTGAAAAGTTAGGCTCAAGCCTTCAGTACCAGTTTAAAAAACAACACATCCAGAAACTGTTTACCTCATCCAGAAAAGAATCTAGTAATTTTCCTATTTATATTGGTACCACACAGAAGTGCAAAGGAGGTACAAGGATCACATCTTCATGGAAGTACCTAACCTTGGGCCATAAAGAATGAGGGATGATGAAATGGTAGCATTGGAAAGGTATCATGTTCTTATAAGTACTAGCCTAAATTACCTGAGATATTTTCCTTTGACCATATTATCTCCCCATCTTTGATGTACAAGTTACTTCTAGATTTTATTTTTTGATTTTTAAATGTTAGTCTATTCCCAAATAATTCTTTAAAATAGCAATAATGATTTAGGTAGCCATTATCCAGAGCAAATTCTTGTCAAGACAACTATCATGACTGGGGTTTAGTTCTGCTGTACAGTGTGTGTGGTTTAGTACCTAATATCAAGAAAGAATGAAAGAAAAACACCTCAGTAACTTATACTAGCTCTTCACAAGATGAAAGCAAGCAAGCATAAACATTTGGCTTAGCTACAAAATAATGATGTTTTAGTATGATATGAAGAATTTTAAAGCAAAGTAATTGTATAAATTTTATGACCATGGTTGGACCTTTTAACACAACACAATGGGAATGTTCATATTCATTTTTTCCCCCAAAGGAAAAATTTATGAATCACCACTATGTTGTACAGTAGAGCAGAAACATGAGTTCAGATACTTATTCAAGTTTCTAAGGACTGAAAATAACAAAGACAATATTACTTCCAAAATCTGAAGTCACTGACATGATTTTGTATGTTATGTCAGGTCAGGCTTTACCTAAAAAGTCATTATTCAGATATAATTCCACAAGTGGTGCTGTGGCTCAAGTGGTAGAGAGCTTACTTTGAACTGAAGAGCGCAGGGACAGTGCCCAGGCCCAGAGTTCAAGCCCCACGACCGACAAAAAGATAAATTCCATGTCACATTTAAAAAACCTCTACCCTACCACAACTTCCTGAGATCTGTGGAGAAACTGCAGTCTTGTGATCAGACTCCATAAAGTACTGGCAGTTTTGTAATCATAGAGAAAAACGGACAGAGTTCATGTGTCAATCAGGTGGAGTCTGCTGATCTGATTAGAAGCCTTGACAAATGCCTGATGGCGATTGCAAATAACTGCCAAACATATGGGGATGATACAGTAGCCCACAGTTTTGGGATCAGCTCTTGTACAAGAATAAAGAAACAAAAACATCTGTAAGTAAGGTATGAGAAAAATAACTGTCCACAACCAAAAAGGCAGGGAAAGTAACCGAGCTTTCAAGGAATGTGTCCATGTAGTTCCTTCCCGGGGCTCCTCTGGGTGCTGTTGAATGTGTTCCAAAGCCAGTCTGTTATAAGTCTCATTGATTTCGAAAACATAGTAAAATGCTGCTGCACTTGCTAGCAGATAGAGTCCGACTCCAATCCATCCCATCCGCTGACGGAAATTCATCATTCTCCATGCTCTGTGACTTAAAAGAAAAAATCCAGTTGAGGTTTAGTAGTGCCGCCGTGGCAACTATTGTAATGCACTTGCTTTATAGCCTATAGTATATATGTGAAATAGCCACTACCACATTTAAGACAAACTTGTATTAAGTGCGAACAGCTTACAAATGGTTTTATGTAATAGCTAGGAGCAAGTAGGCACTGCTTTCAGTATATCTTAAGTTCTGCTTAAACCTTACAGTACACCGTCCCCTCAGAAATCAGAATTACACTAGTTTCCTGGGGGACATTCCACTTCTTGGTTGAAATGCCATCTAGTTTAACAGCTTTGCTACTGACCGGAGCAGTGGGTTCTACATGCTAATCCAATATCGGAGCCCCCAAGTTAAGACAGCAACTCTGAGGCACTTACAGTGGTCCCGAAAATCTTCCTGTTCCCACGGCAAGCGTTAAAGAGTCACTCAGTTCTGAATAATCGGGTGGCTTTGGCATTTCAGAACAAGCCACCACAAAAATCCCCTGGGCCGCCTGGCTTGGGGGAGGGCGAGCGTGGCCAGCCTGGCGCGCAGGCCAGTGGTGATTAAGGACGGCGTGACTGCGGCGGTCACGAGGCGGCCGGCCCTGCTCGGAGCCCCAGGCTGGCTCCCTCGGCCCGGCGGGAAGCACCGGGTCACTGGGGCCTCGCCGGCCCCGCCCCCTGCCGCGATCAGACCTACGCAGGTGGCGCCTGAGCGGAACCTCGCCACCCTGCAACGTCGCGAGCGCAGCGCCCACGAGGGCTGCCGGCCAAGACCGCCTGCTAAGACGAGCAGGTCCCGGGTCTCACCTTCCTGCCCCGAGTGGCCCGCCCGCTCGCCGTCCCGGATGCCGCCGCAGTCGGGACTTCCGGCTCGAGCCGGAAGCGCGTGCTCCGCACCCAGGGTCCGCCCCTCGTGACGTCAGGGGCGCCGCCCGCGCGGGCGCGTCGGAAACACCTGTAACTCGGGGTCCCGGAGGCGGGCGGCACCGCCTGGGGAGCCGGGCAGGGGTGTGAGGGTCGGGACCCGCCGGCGGCGCGACGGCGAGGGTCCACCCTTGAGGCCCCGGTGACCCCGACGTGGACAGCTTACCTGACGGCTCTGTCCTCGCCGGCTGCTCGGCCGCGGCAGGTTCGGAGACCGGCGTGGCTGACAGCGGGATCACTGGTGCGCGGCGGCAGGCGGCCGCGGGCAGGTCGAATTAGAGCTGAGTCTGTTTCTCTGGGCACCGTGACACAGGGGCTGGATTTGAGCGCTCGGAAAGGTCTGGCTGCCGGCACCCCTGAGGCCCGCGCTGCGGCAGTGATGGAGGACGCTCTGCGGGCTGATCCGGCTCCCGTGCGCCAGGACCGACTGCTTGGGAAGACATTCCGGAGGGACGAAAACAGGAATGTAGCCATAATTGGGTTTACCGGGGAGATGAGTCATACGCTGATCCCTAAGGAAAAGGAGAGTGATCTTTAAACCACCTGACCCTGATAATGAAATTTTCAGCAGATTAGATGAGGTTTTTTGTTTTTTTTAAGGTAGAGGACATGACAGTGGGTGAGTTGGTCAGAGCTTTTGGGTGTGGAAATGACCCTTTTGTCCTAGGTAGGGATAAGCTATCTGAAATGTAAGCCTCTATGTTAGCACAGGCATTAGATGAGGCCTTTCAGACTACTCTACATACCTGAAATATCAAAAGCTGTGAGTATTCTCAGGCAGGAATCCTCCACAACCAAGCAAAGAGGAATACAGACCCTGGATATATCATACTACTCAGATGATGAAGACATGGCAGGTGTCAGATGCAGAAAAAATTAGACGATTAATCTAGAGTTTTCATGCCTGTGATCCTAGCTACTCCGGAGGCTGAAATCTGAGGATCGAGGCTCAAAGCCAGCCTGGGCAGGAAAGTCCATGAGACTCTTTGTAAGGTCCGCTCCTGGATGGCCAGCAGACCCCACCCTCCTCGCTAGGCAACTGGGACACCTGGAAGAGGTCATATCTGCATCGCTGAGGTCACATCTGAATTTGATGTGGCCACACCTTTCTCCGCCCATACCCTACATAAGGCCTAGTGGAGGCCCAGACGCTCTCCCACTGCTCTTTTCTAGCTCTCTGCTCTCTCTGCTCTTTTCTAGCTCTTTCCTCTCTTTTGCCAGCTGCCTGGAGTGCCAACCTTGCCTGGTCCCAGCAGGTCTACTGAATAAACCTACCCTTTACCTGAATACCACGTGCGTGGTGCAGTTCTTACTCGGCTACCTCTTTGTAAAAACCTAACACTCTTATCTCCAATAAACCACTAGAAAACCGGAAGTGGCACTGTGGCTCAATGGTAGAGTGCTCGTCTTGAGCTGAAAAGCTGAGGGACAGCACCCAAGCCCAGAGTTCAAGCCCCACAACCGACCCATAAAAAAGTCTTCGAGGCCCAGCATTTGATAATATTTGTACCCTCCAGATAAATAATCCTTCAATTACAGTCTCTGAATGCTTGTAGACTCTTGAGACACTATTTGGTGTGGTCAATAAGCCTAGAGAGTTTCTGCAAGTTAGGGATCTAAACACTAATAGGAAGAAGGGGGCTAAGAATGGGGCTTAATGGTGGAGTGCTTGCCTAACATACATGAAGCCCTGGGTTCAATTCCTCAGTAGCACATAAACAGAAAAAGCCAGAAGTGGCGCTGTTGCTCAAGTGATAAAGAGTACTAGCCTTGAGCAAAAGGAACTCAGGGATGGTGTCCAGGCCCTGAGATCAAGCCCCAAGACTGGCAAAAAAACACACAAAGAAAAAGGAATGCTGAAGAAAAGTTGTCTGCTCATGTACCTTTCTTGTTTCTGTGCCTATTCAGTGTCTCCTAAATTTGTCGTTCCACTGATACTGAAATTCCACCCTGTGGATTTTTTAATCATACAAAGTTGTCAAAAGGCCTGTGGTTCCAAGTGCACAGTTCTTTGAGAGGAAAACCAAGGTTCAGGTGCACTTGCTGTCCAGATCTCACTGAGATGTTTGGTTTTTAACAGCTGCAGGTGTTCTAGTCATGTGTGACCATGTTGTGTCACTAGTAGTTTTTAGGTATGGCCCTGCCTTTATGATGAGTAAGCTATGGTTAACTTTAAGTCATTTTCTGTGTGACTCAGAATTACTGTAATCAAAATAAAATAAAAGTAGTTGAGGCTGACAAGTCTTCAACAATGTTTAACTATAGATTCTGATGTGCTTTGAAACATGGTTGTTTTGAAATTGTAGTTGTGAACATGTAAAATAAAGGAATACTGATAAAATGCCTTCTTTAATCTATTTTCTTTACATAAGGGTCCAAAAGATTTCACTTAAACAAAGGTTTTCAAAATATAAATCTCAAAACCACTGAAGTTATACAGACCTAATATTTTGGACTCTTTTCTTGGTGCCAAGCAGGTAGGGAGTCATTTTCTAAACAAAGGAATGAAACAAGACCCTGTGTAAATTAGAACAAGTAGTAGGTCTGGATATATAATATTTCCTTATCTCAGTGACATTTTAGTGCTGTCATTTATGTTTAGTTCATTTGATATCATAAATAATTTTTAAATGAGTCACATTGTCCATTTCCAGTGATATATATTTTGTTGTATTTTGCAGTACCGGAATTTGAGCCCATGTCCAACACTTGATCGAAGTTCCCAGCCCTTTTGTCTGTATGTTGTTTAGCTTTGCCTGGACTAACATCAAACTCATCAAGATCCTTCTGCCTCTGCCTCTGCCTCCCAAGTAACTGGGAATGCAGGCATGTACTACCAGACTTGGCCCATTTCCAGAGTCCTCAGTCCTAATCTGTGCTGCCTTCTTTTTTATTTTTGCTGTACTGGGAATTGAACTTGGGGCCTTCCATTTAATAGGCAAGCATACTACTGTTTAAGACACAATCCATTTTGCTTTTAGTTTTTTTGTCAGATAGGATCTGGAATGTTACCCTCTAGCCTAGACCTCAGTCCTGCTTCTGTCTTCCTTGCAAATAGCTGAGATTACCAGCAGGCATGTACCACCACATCATTTGAAGTTTTTAGTGAAAAATAAATTACAAAAAGAAAGGGAAGATGGCCTGTCAGCAAGTTACGAAAGCTAGTCGGAATGAGCCCCCAGGGGTGATAGCTATAATTTGAGCTATAGAGTAAATAACATAATACTGAGTCATAGCACAAAGTATAAAACATCCATGAGGGGCTGGGAAAGTGGCTCAGTTGGTAGAGTGCTTGCCTTGCATGCATGAGTGCCTGGGTTTGATTCCTCAGCACCACATAAACAGAAAAAGCCAGAAGTGGCGCTGAGGGACAGAGCCCAGGCCCAGAGTTCAGCCCCTATGACTGACAAAAGAAAAAAGAAAAAAATCCATGAATTCATGCTGATGTAAATAAAGGGTGACTAAATAAAGATGGGAGAAGAATTCAAGAGTTCTTTAACAGAATTTCAAATAACTCATGCCCCTTTAGAAGTTTCTGGGCTGGGAAGATGGCTTAGGGGTACAGTGCTTGCCTAGCATGCATGAAAACCCTGGGTTTTCCTCAGTACCATGTAAACAGAAAAGGCCAGACATGGCACTATGGCTTAAGTGGTAGAGTGCTAGCTTTGAGCAGAAGAAGCTCAGGGACAGTACCCATGCCCTGAGTGCAAGCCCCAGGATTGGAAATTAAAAATGGAGTTTATTTGTCTATGTCTCTGTCTCTCTGTCTCTGTTTCTCTCTCTGTGTGTGTCTGTCTCTTACTCTCTCTCTCTCTCCCTCTCCCTCTCTCTCTCTCTCTCTCTCACACACACACACACACACACACACACTGGGTTCAACTTATTGGCTTGCTTCGAGGAAAGAGAGTATAGAGGAGGAAGAGTCTGGCATATGCTACCTTGGCACAAGGATCCCAGTTAACATCAGTGAGGTCATGTTGGTACAGCATGTATACCTGATAGGATGTGAATGGCTTTTGACCACTGCAATATTCTTCCTCAAAATCCATAAACCCAGGCTGATCATGAGAAACACACCAAACAACCCAAGCTTAAGCATTCTACAAAATGCTTGACCAGTACTTCTCAAAATGCCAAGATTATATAAAACAGAAACTGTCCCAGACCAGAGAAGTCTAAGCAACCATGGGTTTGATAGTAGTGTATCGATCTTGGTTTCTTGGACTTGACTGTACTTTGTAACTTTTCTGTTACCTAAAGCTATTCTAATTTTTTATTAAAATACATATGCAAACACTCATTTGCATATAACACATGATCCCATGCCAATCAATGAAATAAATCACTAGAGGATGAATTACAAATGTACCTCCCCTGCAATCATTGTTCATCTATTTAACACTAGGTGGTGCTGGCCAAAGAAGAGAGATTTCAGAAGCATTTATGAGGAAAAATACTTAAGTTTGTCACAATGACTTCTCTTCTAGGTTCAAGACTTCTAGAATCTTCTAGTTAGCTTGTCAGAGAGGCCTGGCCCTGGCAAGTGGACTTATTCCAGTCTTCACAGGTAAGAACATGATTCTATTTTATCCTCAGCTGGTATTTCTTGGGAGTTGGGGATCAGATCTACTGAAAGAGACTTCCTGTTGTTTTGAGAGGAGAGAGCGATACTGGGGTACTGGGTCTTGAACTCAAAGCCTGGGCTCTATCCTTCAGCTTATTTCACTCCAAAGCTGGTATTCTACCACTTAATCATTCCACTTCTAGTTTTCTTAGTGGTTAATTGGAAATAAGAGACTCCTGGACTTTCCAGTCTGGACTAGCTTCAAACCATGATCCTCAAATCTCAGCCTTCTGAGTAGTGAGGATTACAAGTACCTAGCTTGAAAGAGACTTATTTTAAAGAGAATGAAATTTAGGTTCAAAGAAGCATTTAGCTAGACATTACTATACTGCATCTGCTGGCAGCCAACCTAACTCTACTTTTGTAGTTGTTAGTTTTCTCAAGTCTGATAGGGACTTTTACACTTAGAATATTATCAAATGTTTCTTAACTAATTAGCAATCCTGTTGTGTGTCTGACAAATGCTGATGTACAGTAATGATCATTGCTGTCACTTGCTAAGCTTTTTCTGTGTATCAGGCATGGTGCTAAATCCTGGTGGCAACCCCTGCGGATACATTACTACCACAAATTTCAAGTAAGAAAACAGACATTTGAATAGGTGAAATGGTTTTCTTTTGGAGTCCGAAAGTTAGAGCCAGAGCCGGGCGCTGGTGGCTCACGCCTGTAATCCTAGCTACTCAGGAGGCTGAGATCTGAGGATCACGGTTCAAAACCAGCCTGGACAGGAGAGACCATGAGACTCCTGTCTCCAATAAACCACCAGAAAACCGGAAGTGGCGCTGTAGCTCAAGTGGTAGAGCACTTGCCTTGAGCTGAAGAGCTGAGGGACAGCGCCCAGGCCCAGAGCTCAAGCCCCACGACCGACAAAAAAAAAAAAAAAGAACATTAGAGCCAGAACATTGTGCCAAATAACCTCCAAAGGCATTTTAGCTCTGAGCCAGACCAGCACCACTTTAAGAGAAGGAAAGTATAAATGAAGGGACCCACTGGTGAGCCAGTTCAGGATTGTATAAGCTAAGTGCATCTCCATCTCCATTCCCTGCTATCTGTCTTCTTCCAAGACAAAGCCTTATGGCTTTGCAGCTTATGCTACAAAAGTCATCACTATTGGCTACTACCCAGAACCATTAGCCCACTTCCTCCCTTACAAGTAAGATCAGTTCAACCTTTTACAGAATCAGAAAACTTAGGGGAAGCTCAGCCTCTACATAGCCTGCTGATGGGAGAAGGTGTTGTATCTGAATTCCTTTGAGATGATTCAATACTCTTTGCCAAACTACTTGCTTTAAGCACAGGCAAATAATGCTATTCTAGCCAATGAAATAAGAACAATTGCTTTTTAGGTTGTGGGGCATTCATCCTGAAGCAGAATGGCCTACCTGGGATACTAGGTGACTGATCCCCTTTAGCTTAATAGAGACCAGAGCAACTAAAGGGAAGTGCACACCTTCCAGGAAGTCACCTACTGCCCTTCCCAGACTCTTCTTCCAGGAACAACTTCTCCATAAAGGTTCTGCCACAGGTCGGGAGTAGGATGATAATTGGGCCTAACCAATGAGCCAAATTCTTTCTGGCTACAGTGATGGCCATCATCTAGACCAGTCCAGAACTCTTTAGCTCCCTTTCTCCTATTGAATATTTTGCCTGTTGTTGTTGTTGTTGGTGGTGGTGGTGGTGGATGTGTGTGTTGTTCTGGTCCTGGAGTATGAATTCAGGGCCTGGGCATGTTCCTGAGCTTTTTGGCTCAAAGCTAGTGCTCTACCACTTTAGCCAGAGCTCTACTTCCACCTTTTTATTTTTTTGATAGATAGTAACAGAGTATCACAGGCTTTCTGTCTGGGCTGGCTTTGAACCATAATCCTCAGATCTCAGCCTCCTAAGTAGCTAGGATTACAAGTGTGAGTCACTGGTGGCTGGCTTAACCTGTTTTTTATTTTTGTCTGATTATTATACTTTGCCATTCTTTCTTTTGCTGGTCCTGGGGCTTGAACTCAGGGTCTGGGCACTGCCCCTGAGCCCCTTTTTACTCAAAGCTATACAGTACTACTTTCAGCTTTTTCTGAGTAGTTCATTGAAGGTAAGAGTCTCATGGACTTTTCTGCCCAGCATGGCTTCAAACTGTGATCCTCAGATCTCAGTCTCTTGAGTAGCTATGATTATAGGTACAAGCCAGCTGTATGCTTTAAATGATCCAGGTTCAGAAACTATATAGCACCAGTTCTGTTCTCTTACTGGTGATTGGCTGGGCAGCCACAGGCTCCTTTCCTCACCAACCTTAAGAGCAAATCCCACTTGGGTCACACTGTGAGAAGAGCATGTGGAACGGGCTAAACCTATAACTGGGAAATACCATCTGTCCTGGCTGATTATCTTTTTTTGTCAGTCCTGAGGCTTGAAATCTGGGCTTGGGTGCTGTCCCTGTGCTCTTCAACTCAAGGTGAACGCTTTACTGTTTAAGCCACAGCGCCACTTCCTGTTTCCTAGTGGTTTATTGGAGATAAGAATCTCACCCTGGGCTGGGAAGGTGGCTCAGTGGTAGAGCGCTTGCCTTGCATGCATGAGGCCCTGGGTTCGATTCCTCAGCACCACATAAGCAGAAAAAAAAAAAGCCGGAAGTGGTGCTATGGCTCAAGGGGTAGCATGCTAGCCTTGAGCTGAAAAGTTGAGGGACAGTGCCCAGCCCAGAGTTCAGGCCTCACACCCGGACCCCCCCCCCCCCAAAAAAAAAAAGAGTCTCACGGACTTTCCTACCCAGGCTGGCTTTGAGCCGAGATCCCCAGATCTCAGCCTCCTGAGTAGCTAGGATTACAGGCGTGAGCCTCGTGCGCCCGGCTGGCTGATTCTTTTGTTATCACTCTTAGTATCTGAATTCCAGCATTTTTGACTATTTTTTTTGTTTGTTTCTTTTTCAGTTTTCTTCACTTCCTACATCATCCTACTTTTTCCAAACATATCATCTGTCCCTCAGGTAAGGTAACAGAGCAGCAGCCCTGAGCCCTTTGAGCAGAGGCCTTGGGGTTCGGTGATGTCCGATTGCTGGGGTACCGCTGTATCAAAGTAGATTTTTTTTTTTCCTGTTTTGTTTTCTCTTCCCTGTTGGATGCTCTTTTCAAATGAGTCTGAGAATTGCAGTGGGTGTTTATAGTCACCTGAAAACAGGCCACTAAGTGGTTGATTACAAGCAGTATCTTTATGGGTGGAGCTGGAAGACTGGAAAGGGCCTCTCTGTAAAACAATAAGATGGCAAGCCAGCTTTTTAGTTGCTGGAACTCCAAATTTCAGTAACTGGAAGTCCTTTTTTCCCCCCAAGGCTGTTCAGTTCCTGCCAGGAATGAGCTTTACAGAAGTGGAAGCCATAGGTTCCCTGGATTGGAATGCAGACCCCTCCATCAGGAACCTTGTCTGCTCCCCACTGTGTGGGCCTCCCTGAATCAGAAGCATTTTGGGTTCAAATTCCAGTTTTCCCAGAGAGGTCCAGCTGAGGTGGGATCACACAGGGCCAAGTGGGACTCTGGGTGCTTCAAGGCTCCTTACCCCTAACTTCAACCTCTCCCTGTTAGTCCCCTGTGGCCACTGTAAACAAAGGAACATAAACATAAAGGCTCATCCCCACAGAAATGTATGCTCTCAGAGTTCTGTGACCAGAAGTCCAAAATCAGTTTCATAGATCCAAAATCAAAGTATCACAGGGGTGAGTTCCCACCAATGTTTCCAAGATAGCCTCTTGTCTCTTGCCTCTTCTAAGTGGAGCTGCCAGCATTCCTCTGTTTGCAGTTACATCAACCTAATCCTCGAGAGCCCCACCTTCAGATCTCTCTGCTCCACCTCCACGTGGCTGTATCCTAAGCTCAGTGCAAAATCTCCATCAGCCTCACTGGGAGGACTTTCATGGTGACTTACATAGGCCTGCCTGGATAACCCAGTACCATTGCTTCCATTCCTAGTCCTTAACTTTACCACATCTGCAAAGTAAGATCACATTCACCAGGTCTAAAAATGAGAGCCGATTACTTCAGGGCCATAGTCTGTGTTGTAACCATCTCCCTCCCTAGTGTTTGGCACATCCTGTGAGGAGAGTTCTGGCCTCTAGGCAGGGACTGCTTCCTCAACAGTCATCCATCCTCTAGGCCATGTGCACAGCCTCCTGAACACTTACATTTGTTTTAGTCCTTGACTCTCATTTTTGGATGTGTTTCAGGAAGAAACAGAAACATGTTTGTTCGACATACCATGTTTAACATTAATGTCTTTCCACAGGCTTTAAGTTTTTATGAATAGCTATATTTGTGGCTCTCATATGTTTAAATGTTGTATACATGTTTGAAAATACTGGCACACTAGAAATCACACCCTTGAAAGCAAAGATTAAAATTGGAGTCTACTAATATATGGTGGGCTTTTTTTGTAGGTTGTGAAGCTTGAACTCAAGGCCTGGCCACTGTCCCTGATTTTCTTTTTCTTTTTTTTTTTTTTGTCGGTTGTGGGGCTTGAACCCGGCCTGAGCACTATTCCTCAGCTCTTCAGCTCGAAGCTGAAGAGCCACAGTGCCACTTCCTGTTTTCTGATGGTTAATTGGAGATAAGAGTCTCCTGGACTTTTCTGCCCCGGCTGTCTATGAACTGAGATTCTTAGAGCTCAGCCTACTAAGTAGCTAGGATTACAGGTGTGAGCCACTGACTCCTGGCTGTCCTTGAGTTTTTTTGCTCAAGGATAGCACTCTACCACCTTGAGCCCCAGCTCACTTCAGTTTTCTGGTAGTTAATTGGAGATAGAGTCTCACAGACTTTCTTGCCCAGGCAGGTTTCAAACTTCAGTGCTCAGATCTCAGCCTCCTGAGTAGCAAAGATTACAGGTGTGGGCCATGGACACCTGGCCCAATAATATGTCTAAAGCATTTCCCAAACTATGCCACTATTGCCCCTCCATATTTCAGGAATATGCATTCCTCTTCAAAGATAAACCCTTCCTTATAATGTCATATCAACACCTGGTATCAGCTAAAGGTCAATTCATATTATAATTTCCCTATCTCCAAAATATCTCCTGACAGTTGATTTATGGGAATCGGGTTGTAAACCAGAGCCAATGGTGACACTTGACTGTGTCCTCTTTAGCATCCTCATTGAAAAAGCCCCTCCTTTCTTTCCATGGCATCACCTTGTTAATGTTTGATTTTTAAAAAGATACTTGGGGGCTGGGAAGGTGGCTCAGTGGTAGAGCGCTTGCCTTGCATGCATGAGGCCCTGGGTTCGATTCCTCAGCACCACATAAGCAAAAAGAAAAAAGCCGGAAGTGGCGCTGTGGCTCAAGTGGTAGAGCGCTAGCCTTGAGCTGAAGAGCTGAGGGACAGCGCCCAGGCCCAGAGTTCAGGCCCCACAACCGGACCCAAAAAAAAAAAAAAAGATACTTGGAAGTGAAAGCCTGGTTGAAATGACAGAGTACCAGCCATAACAGAAAAAGTCAAACAAGAGCTTGCAGCCAGGAGTTCAAGCCCTAGTACTGGCACATCCACCTAAAAAGCAAATTAGAATCCCTTTATTTTAAAACTAGTGAAGCCCAAGCACTCAATAGTAGAGTGCTTGCATAACAAGCATAGGGCCTTGAGTTGGATTCCCAGTATTGAAAAACAAAAACAAAAAACCCTCCCAACAAAATAACTGGTTGGACTCTGGATTGTTTGCTATTCGTGATGTTGCCACAGGGTGGCGCCATTCTAGCAGCTAAACAGCAACCGAGGCAACACATGGTGGTTTTTTATTTTTTATTTTATTTTATTTTATTTTTTATTTTTTTTTGTTTTTTGGTCGTTCGTGGGGCTTGAAACCTGGGCTTGGGTGCTGTCCCTGCGCTCTTCAGCTCAGGGCGAGTGCTCTACTACTTGAGCCACAGCGCCACTCCCGGTTTTCTAGTGTTTTATTGGAGACAAGAGTCTCACAGACTTTCCTGCCTGGGCTGGCTTTGAACCGAGATACTCAGATCTCAGCGTCCTGAGTAGCTAGGATTACAGACGTGAGCCACCGGCACCCGGCAAAACATGGTGTTTTATAGTGTGCTAGTATTTCTAGGATTCATCAAATGGAAGTAGTCTGGCTAGAGAACAAATAAAATTGCAGTCAGTTAGTTGAAATAATGTGTGACAGGAAGCAATCATTGTGCAGCACTTGCTATGGATTCATGTGTCTGCATGGTGCAGGGAGCAAAGGCTCCAAAAAGGACAAGACTCTTGACGGCCATGGACTGGATGCTCTCAGGGTTATGCTCCCAAATTAGAGCTGTTTTTTTCCTTTTTCTGTGTGCCTATACCAAAGCTTGAACTCAGGGCCTAGGTACTATCCCTAGTACTCTACCACTTGAGCTGTTTGTACCTCCACTTCTGGCTTTTTGGTCATTAATTGGAGATAAAAGTCTCACAAACTTTCCTGCCCTGGCTGGCTTTGAACCATGATCCTCATTCAGATCTCAGCCTCCTGAGTAGCTAGGGTTATAGGCAGGAGTCACCTCATTGTTGTACCTGGGCCACTGCTGTTCTTATGGGGAAATCACTTTTGTGTTATAGAATTTTAATTATTATTATTATTTTTTTGGTCCGGTTGTGGGGCCTGAACTCTGGGCCTGGGCGCTGTCCCTCAGCTCTTCAGCTCAAGGCTAGCACTCTACCACTTGAGCACAGCACCACTTCCGGCTATGTGTTATAGAATTTTAAACAACACATATCTTCAGAAAGGATCAGTAGTGGGATTTGAATCTAGATCAGCTTGACACAAAAGCACCCATTGCTCCCGTAAATCAGGGGGCCCCTAAACGATGCCATCAAAACTCATCAGGAATAAACAAGATGCCTGTCTGTGATGAGGGTGGAGAGGAGGTATTTCTCAATAAGGTAGCATTGTACTCTCATAAATTATGTGAACACTGTGAAGCGTCCTTGAACAGGATGATTGTGAAGATTGTTCAGGTAATAGACTTAATGTCACCATCATGTGGCTAACACAGGAATGGTATGTCAATTAGCAAACTTCTCCCTCAGTGATTCACCTGCAGTATTTTATTTTAGTGAGTCAGCTGATTTTTCATTTCAAGGAGTCAATGAGAGGTTGAGGAAGGCAGGGCCAAAAAGGAAGAAAGTTGTCACAGGGTGGCAAAGGCTGGCCGAGTGAGAAATTGGAAGGTCATTTATCCATCTACTCACCAAACACAACTGAGGAAGCACAAGCTTGGAAACCATGGATGACTCACCCATTACCAGATAACAGGCCAGCACTGCCTTATAAAATAGCATTATTGTGAATGTAAGGTAACTGTGTTTCTGATTAAACAAAAGTAGAAATGCAGTTAACTTCATGGGTATAACTACAAGATAGCCACACAGCACAATTTTTCTTTTCAAGACTCCTTTCCATCTGTTATCTTAATTTATTGCTTCATAATCTCCTTGCTTTGAACTAACTTTTATTGTAGCGTTCATCTTCTTGTGGTTAATGTTTAGTGTGTATGCCTGTATCTCCCACTGGTTTATGACCTTTGGGGGCAGAGACCATGCATCAGTAAAGCCTGAGCCTTAGCAAAGTATTAGTTAGGACTTGTTGAAAAACCCACTGAATATAGTTTAAGCAAAAGGAGGGCTTTGTTTGAAAGAGCCCTAGGGCAGAGGTGCAGCCACATCTTGGACGCCCAGGAACCAAGCTCTCACATGCTTCTCTTATCCTGTGTCTGCCTCGTTAACAACTCTGCAAATGTCTTTCACTGCTTCCCATTCCATAGGCTGAAATTCTGGCTGCCAGTATCTGCCCAAAGGACAAGTAACTTGTCCAGCCCTGCACTGAGAGCCTCAGTCCCAATCTCCAGGGGCAGACACTCTGATTGGTCCAGTCTCAGTGAGGTGTTTACCTCTGATCCAATCAACTATGGCCAGAGGGTGCGGTCCAGTGGTAGAACAAGGTTGTTCCTATGGCAACCATGTGGGGGAGGCGCAGGAAGGAAGAAGGCACTGTTCCCAGAAAAAGAGAGAAAGCAGAGCAGCCTTAACAATTGGGGGTTACATTCCTGTAAATACTTGGTGCTCTATAAATGCTTACTAATCTACCTTTCTCTAAATGCAGCAAGTCTCCAAACACCTGGTTCTTTCCGGCCTTTTAGCCTTCCTTTGCCGTTTTCAATTCCTTATGGCTCTTAACCACACCCATTCGCCTAACTCACACTCTTAACTCATGGCTGCATTTGGATCCTCTTTAAAAGGCCTTTCCTGCCGGGCGCTGGTGGCTCACGCCTGTAATCCTAGCTACTCAGGAGGCTGAGATCTGAGGATCGTGGTTCAAAGCCAGCCCTGGCAGGAGAGACCGGAGAGACTGTGAGACTCCTCTCTCCAATAAACCACCAGAAAACTGGAAGTGGCGCTGTAGATCACGTGGTAGAGTGCTCGCCTTGAGCTGAAGAGCTGAGGGACAGCACCCAGGCCCAGAGTTCAAGCCCCATGGCCGACAAAAAAAAAAAAAAGATAATAAAATAAATAAATAAAAGGCCTTTCCTGAGTTCGGAGCTAGAATATCTTTTGTGATGCCACAGGCCTGTGATCCCAGCACTCAAGATTAAAAATAGTAGGGCTACTGAAGGCACTGGCAAGATCCTTTCAAAACAACAAGGAGACTCAAGTGGCTCATGCCTGTAATCCTAGCTACTCGGGAGGCTGGGATCTTGAGTATTGCAGATTGAAGCTAGCCTGGTCAGGGAAGTCCAGGAGCCTCCAGTTAATCACCATAAAGACAGAAGTGGAGCTGTGGCTGAAGTGATACAGTGTCCACGCTGAACAAAAAATCTCAGAGGCATTGCCTACACCCTAGTTCAAGCCCCAGTACTGGCACACCACACACACACACACACACACACACACACACACACACACACACACATGTGCAAGCACACAGGGAGTGCCAGATTCAGTTACAACAAGGAAATATACTGACAAAGCAGATAAA
Organism: Dipodomys spectabilis; assembly: GCF_019054845.1. NCBI lineage: Eukaryota > Metazoa > Chordata > Mammalia > Rodentia > Heteromyidae > Dipodomys > Dipodomys spectabilis. The sequence goes on from NW_024870834.1 coordinate 5,607,936, forward strand.
CTCCCCTCCCACCATACAAGTTACAAGATTAGAAGACATAAGAGGGGCCATCTAAATCTGCCTTCTCAGCAGCGCTGTTAACTCACACCTGTAATCCTAGCTACTCAGGAAGCGGTGATCTGAGGATCCCAGTTCTAGTCACCCAAACAGAAGTCCAAGTAACCAGCTAAAAGCCAGAAGTGGATTGTGGCTCACGTAGTAGAGCTTTAACCTTAAGCAAAAACAAGCATGAGTATAAGGCCCTGAATCCAAGCCCAAGTATGGACACAAAGAAAAAAAGAGAGAAAAAAATCTTCCTTCTCCCTTGATGTGATTTTAAAAAAAATCTGGGAACTCTTCATGAATGCATACAGACAGAAAGCAAGGCAAAGCTGACATGTGAAGTCCGGAGGCTACCTGGGTTTTGGATGAAGGACCACTCCTATATTCTCAAGGACTTGAGATTTTATATGGAAGCTGAGGGGAACTCTCATCCATCCTCTGGTGAACGCTGGAGCTGTGTCATGCTGGTGACGAACCCCTGTGCATCTCTTTCTCTAGGGATTTCACTCTGGAGATAGGCTATGGGGGTTGTGTTTGCACCACAGAAATTGGGCAAATGCTACTAACCAGGGATTTTTTTCCCCAGGGATTCTTCCCTGAGAACTGCTGTTGAACATTTCCCCGCATGCCTTGGGTTGAAACTAAGTTCCCAGGACTTCTTTAATGTCTGATTGAAACACATGCTGGGCAAGCTCCTAGTTCTGCTTTGAAACCCAGGTGGATCTGGTGAAGCCATCCGTGATGTTTAAAGGAAGTTCACTGTGTACCTCTGGTGACGGAGGCTGTTGTGAAGCAGTCTAGAGTCATGAACTTACACGACGGAGGTCATGCGCGAAGCAGGCCCACCTTGGTAGTAATAGCTGCCTATGTCTCTCAGGACTGAAGTCCATACTCCTCAGCAGGGCGGGCTCTAGACAAAGGCCCTTGTCCTCCTGGCATCTCCAGACTCTCCTGCTAGCTGTTCCTATCTACCTCATTCCCATCATGTCCCCACACCCTGTCCTCTTCAACCTTGGCAACCTCTAACCCAGAGCTATTACTCCAATAGTTGTTTATCAGTTGGAGAACTGATAAAGATTACGGACATTCTCCCTGGGGACACACACACACACACACACACACACACACACACACACACACACACACACACACACGGTGTAGTTTCAGGAGATTCATAGACCAAGGGATCTTTTTTGCTCTGAAGCCCATCCTACCTCCACATTGTGGGTGGCCAAGCATACCTCTGTCTTGGGAATTTGGGTGCATCTGTGTTATCATCCTTCTCGAATCTTTATGGCACTGGGAGTTCCCAGGGGAAGCGCCCATAGTGTCTCATTTATGAGCCTCAGGGCGACTGAGGGACATGAAGTGTGCTCCAACCACAGTTCTAATCCTGAGATCAGGGTGGAGGTACAGCAGCTGTGTGCATGTCTGAGCACCAAGGCGTGTCCCTAAGAATGGCATTGACATTGCTAAAGGAAGATGTCACCCAAAGATAGGCCTGACGCAGAGAGAAAGCGGGGAGCAGGAATCACTACTGTGTGTTCCCAGAGAGGGACTGCTTTTATCAGTAGAGGAGGAGCAAGCTCAACTGTGTTGCTAGGGAATAAACCTGAACTTGGGGGGTCTGAATGATCTAGCTTCCCATCCTAGCTCTGTGGCTTATCCCTTATGATAAACAAGTCACCAACTCTCTGAGCCTCAGTTTTCTCTCCCAACTATTTCATTGAGTCACAGTTAAGACTAAAGCTACATCTGGGCTGGGCGCCAATGGCTCACGCCTGTAATTCTAGCTACTCAGGAGGCTGAGATCTGAGGATTGCTGTTCAAAGCCAGCCAGGGCAGGAAAGGCTGTTAGACTCTTATCTCCAATAATCCACCAGAAAACTGGAAGTGGTGCTGTGACTCAAGAGCTAGAGCACTATCCTTGAGCTGAAGAGCTGAGGAACAGCACCCAGGCCCAGAGTTCAAGCCCCACGACCACCATCAACAACAAAAAAAGCTACGTTTGTGCAAAATACTGGGTCTGTAGGAAAGTGCATAGAGGATAGTGTCCTCTTTGCCCATTTCTGTATTCTGATAGTCCTATGCAAAAGAACCAACTCTGTGCATGCGCTTGTGCATGTGCACACATACACACATACATGCATATGCTGGTACTGTGGTTTTAACTTAGGATATTACACTCTTGTTCAGCTTCCCTGCTCAAGGCTGGTACTCTACCACTTGAGCTATATTTCTAGTCTGGCTTTTTGCTGGTTAATTGAAGATGAGAGCTTTATAGACTTTCCCTCTGGGATGGCTTCAAATTATGGTTATCCAAGTATCAGCCTCCTGAGTAGATAGGATTACAGATGTGAGCTGCCTTGCCCCTGAAAAGCATCAACTCTCTCTCTCTCTCTCTCTCTCTCTCTCTCTCTTTTTGTCGGTCGTGGAGCTTGAACTCTGGGCTTGGGTGCTGCCCCTGTGCTCTTCATCTCATGGCAAGTGCTCTACCGTTTGAGCCACAGTGCCACTTCCAATTTTCTGGTGGTTTATTGGAGATAAGAGTTTCACGGAATTTTCTGCCCAGGCTGGCTTTGAACTGCAATCCTCAGATCTCAGCCTCCTGAGTTTTTAGGATTACAGATGTGAGTCACCGATGCCGGGCTAAGCATCAACTCTCTTTAATAAAAGCAAAACTAAGTCATTTGTTGCATGAATGGAAGGCTGGTTTCAAGTAGATTTCTGTTACTCCTTTGGCACATGATAAAACAATTTATAGCCAGTTACATAGTGCTTTTTTTTTTTTTTTTTTTTTTTGGTTAGTTGTGGTGCTTGAACTCATTGCCTGGGTGCTGTCCCTGAGCTCTTTTGCTCAAGGCTAATATTCTACCACTTTGAGTCACAGCTCCACTTTCCATTTTCTAGTGGTTAATTGGAGATGTGTCTCACAGATTTTTCTCACTGTGTTGGCTTTAAACGGTGTTCCTCAGATCTCAGCCTTCTGAGTAGCTGAGATTACAGGTCCGAGCCTCTGTGCCCAGCTAGTACTTTGTTAAATACTATATTCTCCCATCCCTATTCCCCTGTCCCAGCTTCCCTTGCAGATGATGGCACATGATCATAGCTTCTTTGCTTTTTGCTCTCCTTCTGGCTGGAACAGGATGTGCTAGTACAGAGAGAGCAGCCATATTGACCTGTGAGGTAGAAAACGAGTGTTGAGATACAAAAGCAAAGGAGTCTGGGTTTCTCATGACTTAGCAGAGGTGATATGCCAGTTCAGACTTATAGTACAAGAGAATTATACTTGTATTTGTTTAAAGCTTGCCAATAGGTGGGTAAAGCAGCCCAACCTATATTCTATCTAAAACTCAGTAAGCCACTTGGACATCAGGAAGAGAGACATCAGGACAGCTCCCAGACCCGAGTCATGTGCTGTGGACAGTACTTGCCTGGGCTTTGACTGTTGGGGGTTGACTCATCTGGTTTCCATGTCAATTTGACATCTACACATCATTTTGGGTTTTGAGCACTCCCTTGTATGTGCACAAGATGTTCTAGGCTCAACTTGTAATTTTCCTGCCCTAGGTTTAGGATCAGCTATTTTGAAAATGAGTTCATTTCATCAGTGGAGGATGGTGATTAGAAACCAAGATGTGAGTACCAGGCATGTGTATTTCTATGGTTGTGGTTGCTTCTAGGCTGCCAACAGCCACAGCTAGAAATGGTGTGTGTGTGTGTGTGTGTGTGTGTGTGTGCGCGCGTGTATGTGTGCGCGTGTGTGCGTGTGCGTGCGTGCGCACATGCATACTCATGCATGCCATGTATACCTACATCCACTGTTTTATTTATATATCTTTTCAAACCATGAGTTTATACCGACAGTTCCAGTACACATTCCACGCAGAATTTTTTTTTTTTTCATCTTTACTCTTATCTCTCTAGGAAGCGTGACTCTTTCACAGTGAGAAATGGGTTCCCACTATCTCCAGCTAGGCCTGTTTGCTCATTCCCCCTTGTAGAAGTCCTTCCAAGCCTTTGACTCACAAGTCATACCAGACCCTCTGGATGGCCCCTTCCTAAGTGCCAGCTGTGCCTTTACCCTGACCCAGCAAAGAGGAAGAGACCAGAGCTATAGAGCTATCCTTGGCCTTCCCCTTACCCACCAACAGCTACCCAGCCATAGTTTGGCTTCCCTGTAGATTCCTTGTAGGTGCAGAGTACCCTGGCTTCCTGGAAGAAGTGGCCCTTCCTTAGCCCTGGCTCAGGCAAGGTAGGATGAAAGCTATTGAAAAAAGGAAGAGTCTACTAACTCTGTTCCAATCCCTCCTAGAGAGCCAGACAAGAGGTACTGTGGCTTGAACTCAGGGCCTTTTTGCTCAAGGCTGGCACTCCAACCACTCTAATCACTTGAGCCACATCTCCCTGGCTTTTTGCTGATTAATTGGAGTTAAGAGTCTTAAGTCTTCTGCCTGGGTTGACTTCAAACCGAGATTCTTAGATCTCAGCCTCTTGAGAATTACAGGTGCTTGTCTGTGTGTGTGTGTGTGTGTGTGTGTGTGTGTGTGTGTGTGTGTGTGTGTGTGTGTGTGTGTTTCCAGTACTGGGGCTTGAACTCAGGGTTTCACATTTGCTGGGCAGGCACACTCCCAGCTAAGCCACCTTTCCAGCCTTGCTTTATGTTGCTTATTTTCAAAGTAGGGTCCAGGCTGCCTAGAACTATGATGATCTGTGTGCTGCCCTTTGTCACTTGAATAACAGGTGTGTCCAACTGTACCCAGCTGTTAGTTGGAATAGAGACTCAAAAATGTCTTTTGTGTGTGGGGGGGTGGGGGTTGGCATTGGCTAGACTGGCCTTTTACGTTCCCCAAGTTTCACTACCCAAGTAGCCAGGATTACAGGCTTGAGCCACAGAGCCTGGCCTGCTCTTTTTTTTTTTTTTGTCGGCCGTGGGGCTTGAACTCTGGGCCTGGGCGCTGTCCCTCAGCTCTTCAGCTCAAGGCGAGCGCTCTACCACTTGAGCTACAGCACCACTTCCGGTTTTCTGGTGGTTTATTGGAGATAGGAGTCTCACGGTCTTTCCTGCCCGGGCTGGCTTTTAACCGAGATCCTCAGATCTCAGCCTCCTGAGTAGCTAGGATTACAGGCGTGAGCCACCAGCGCCCGGCTCTGGCCTGCTCTTAAAGAGCACCAACTCCCCTCATTCTTCCTTCATTTTCAAATACAACTACAACACCACCCATATTCTCCTGTGTGCTCATATGACTTCATGGGCCAGGCTTTCGGATAGAGTCTTTGCAGGAACAGCACACCTCAGTGTCCCCAGGGACTTGCTTCCAGGAGCCCTGGGAATAGCAAAGTCCTCACATGCACCAATCTCTGCTGATGTAATATTTTCCTATAAGCTTGGCAGTACTCCCTCATACTTTAAGTCATGGCTGGGTTACTTAAATGATGCAAATGTTAGGTTGTTGTATATCATGCTTTGTATTTGTGTATTTTTGTTGTTGTTAGTCCCCACAGCAGTATCAAGAGGAGGCACCATCGATGTCCCCACTGTACAGGGGACGGTCCTGGGTTTAGAGAGAGCTCTGCCCAAGCCCATTCCACAAGCATCAAGGCCAGAACTTGGCATCACAGCCAACTTTGCTACTCCATGGCACTGACCTTGAACTCTCATTTTCTTTTGTCCTCCACCCCTCAAGTCTGAGGCTTTCTGTGCTCTGGCTAATTCATAAAGAATGCCAGGACTTGGGCTGAGAATGTGGCTCAGTGGTAGAGTGCTTGCCTAGCATACATGAAGCCCTGGGTTCAATTCCTCAGGACCACATAAACAGGAAAGGCCAGAAGTGGCACTGTGGCTCAAGTGGTAGAGTGCTAGACTTGAGCAAAAAGAAGCCCAGGGGCAGTGCCCAGGCTAGGAGTAGTGTCCTAATAAATAATGATGATGATGATGATGATGATGATGATGATGCCAGGGCCAGATTAAAAAAAAAAAAAAGAACTCTTAAGCTGCATGCTAGTGGCTCATGCCTGTAATCCTAGGTATTCAGGACATCTAAGGATTGCCACACAACTAGTGCTGGTCCCAGGCTTGAACTCAAGGCCTGGGCAGCATCCATGAGCTTTTTTGCCAAGGCTAGTGCTCTACTACCTGAGTCATAGCTCCACTTTTTTGGTGCTTGATTGGAGATTAGAGCCTCACAACTTTCCTGCCCAGGCTGTTCTTTTTTGTTGTTGTTGTTGTTGGTGGTGGTGGTGGTGGTGGTGGTGGTTGTGGGGCCCGAACTCTGGGCCTGGGTGCTGTCCCTCAGCTCTTCAGCTCAAAGCTAGTGCTCTACCACTTGAGCTACAGTGCCCCTTCCATCTTTTTCTGCTTATGTGGTACTGAGGAATTGAACCCAGGGCCTCATGCATGCAAGGCAATCATTCTACCACTGAGCCACCTTCCCAGCCTCCAGGCTGGTTTTGAACCACCATCCTTGGATCTCAGCCTTGAATAGCTAGGATTACAGGCATGAGCTACCACTGCTGGCTCTCAAAAATATTCTTATGTGATTTTTAACACATATCAAAGGAAATATTCTAACAACAATAAAACAACACTCCTGCCTTGAACCAGTGTCTTAACTGAAAAGTCACTAGCAGGTAAAGCTCGGTAATGGAGGAAATGCATGGCATGCAAAAGGCCTTAGGTTCTGTCCCCACTGCTGCAAGACAAATGAACAAATTTTTAAAAATAGGCTTAATCTCTTGTATTTCTAGATATTTGTTGTTTTCAAAATGCAAAATCTCTCCCTCATTTTAATCCCCCAAGTGGAAAACTTAATGTTCCTCCCCTCCTCCTTCCCCCCCCTCTCATTGTGGGGATTGAACTCTGGGCTTGGGCACTGTCCCTGAGCTCTTCAGCTCAAGGCGAGTGCTCTACCACCTGAGCCACAGCACCACTTCCAGTTTTCTGGTGATTAACTGGAGATAAGAGTCTCATGGACTTTCCTGCCAGGGCTGGCTTTGAACTGTGATCTCAGCCTCCTAAGCAGCTAGGGTTACAGGTGTGAGCCACTGCTGCCCGGCTTACTTTTGTTTTTTGTTTTTTTTTGTTGGTCGTGGGGCTTGAACTCTGGGCCTGGGCGCTGTCCCTCAGCTCTTCAGCTCAAGGCGAGCACTCTACCACTTGAGCTACAGCGCCACTTCCGGTTTTCTGGTGGTTTATTGGAGATAGGAGTCTCACGGTCTCTCCTGCCCGGGCTGGCTTTGAACCGTGATCCTCAGATCTCAGCCTCCTGAGTAGCTAGGATTACAGGCGTGAGCCACCAGCGCCGGGCTTACTTTTGTTTTTTTAAGACTGGGTCTCACTATGCTGGACCTGATGAAGTTGATGTCGCCTAAGTTCTGGGATTTTAGGCCTGCACCACCATTATCTAGTAGTGTTTTATTCACATCGTCTGGCATGGGCTTTTTGGGGGAGTGGGTAGGGGGAAGGGTATTGGGACTTGGACTTAGGGTCTTGAGCTTTCTGTCAGCTTTCTTTCTCTGCCACTTGAGCTCTACTTGAGCTGCCTTTTTTTTTTTTTTGTCGGTCATGGGGCTTGAACTCTGGGCCTGAGCACTGTCCCTCAGGTCTTCAGCTCAAGGCGAGCACTCTACCACTTGAGCAACAGCGCCACTTCCGGTTTTCTGAGTGTTTATTGGAGATAAGAGTTTCACAGACTTTCCTGCCCAGGTTGGCTTTGAACTGCGATCCTCAGATCTCAGCCTCCTGAGTAGCTAGGATTACAGGCATGAGCCACTGGCGCCCGGCTTCTTTGAGCTACCTTTTTTTGTTGACTGATTAATTGGAGATGAAGATTTGAAGATTTTTCTGTATTGACTGGCATGGAGCTTCCATCCTCTAGACCTCAGCCTCCTGAGTAACTAGTATTACAGGTGTAAGCCACCAGTGCCTGGTTGAAGTACACACTTTTTACAAAATAAATGAGAACAAAATTAACATTTAATGATTGAATATATTTCTGCATACAAATACCCTGGTAGCTGTCAGAATTTATACTTAGAATTACTATAAATGTCACAGTGACAGAGGCAGACTAGACTCATAGAGGTGAGATATGTTGACTCAGAGTCCGCAGGAGACATGGTTTTCTACAACAGTAAATAATTCTTAGTAGATCAAAACTAAGTATAGACTTCTCTGAGTGTGCCTGCTTCTCGAATTCCCAAATATTTAGTGATATGGCTGGGAAGTTGGGGGCTGGGAAAGTGGCTCAGTGGTAGAGTGCTAGCCTTGCATGCACGAGGCCCTGGGTTCAATTCCTCAGCACCACATAAGCAGAAAAAGCCGGAAGTGGCGCTGTGGCTTAAGTGGTAGAGCACTAGCCTTGAGCTGAAGAGCCGAGGGACAGCGCCCAGGCCCAGAGTTCAGGCCCCATGACTGGCAAAAAAAATAAATAAATAAAATAAAGTTGAGCTCTCTGTCCAAATAATAGTGTGTGTGTGTGTGTGTGTGTGTGTGTGTGTGTGTGTGTGTGTGTGTGTGTGTGTGTGTGTGTGTGTGTGTGTGTGTGTGTGTGTGTGTGTACTGGAGCTTGAACTCAAGGCCTTGAGCTCTCCCTTAGTTTTTTCTGCATAAGGGTGGTGTTCTACTACTTGAGCCACACCTCCACTTTAGGCTTTTTGCTGGTTAATTAGAATAAGAACCTCTCAGATCTGTATGTCTTCAAACCTTGATCCTCAAATCTCAGCCTCCTAAATAGCTAGAACTACAGGCATAAGTCACCAGTGCCCAGCAGGCTCAAATAATTACAAACAGAATTTTCACCTACATGAGTGGTTTTTCTTGGATGTTCTAGAATGACATATCCTTGACCTCGTCCCTTCAAATGTCTTATGCATCACAGGATGTCTGGTGACCCTGACAGCAACCCTCTCTGTATCAGTATGATGTGAAGAGCCTAGGGAAATTTTATGTCCACTAGGGGGCACTGCTGCATTGGACAAGAAGCGCAACAGAACAGGGCCCCAGTGTTTTGGGGGATTTTTTTTTTTTTCTCATCACCTATTACTATTTCTTTGATTGCCTGTTTCTGCAACTACTGTATGATCTGCAGGAGGACAGATACAAAGCCTAGTGCTGATGCCTCACATCTGTAATCCTAGCTACTTAGGAAGCTGAAATTTGATCTGAGGATCATGGTTCAAAGCGAGTTTGGGGAGGAAAGTCTGGGAGACTCATCTCAAGCACCAAAAAGCTGGAAGTAGAGCTCTGGCTCAAGTGGTAGAGCACTAGCCTGAGGAAAAAGCTCAAGGACAATGCCTAGGCCCTGTGTTCAAGTCTAACAACTAACAAAAATAAAAAGGGGGCAGTCAAAGCAGCCTATGTTCAGCCCCCTTTTAAGAACAACCTCTCACTTTGAACAATGCAGAGATTTTCCAACTAACAGGGTGCCTGGCAACTATTTTAGTTAGGTCGTAGGACCTAACTGTGTATGTGATGTACAGCACTGAGCAAGTGCTTTGCAAGGATGCTTTCCTTTCAGCTCTTCCCTGGCCAGCCAGCTGGCCCAGGTGTGACCTGACCTGGAGAGAGCCTGGAGGATGGCATCCAGGAGGGGAAGATGGCTACTCTGGCCTGGAGACAAGAGCTTTCTGGTTTCCATGGCTCGTGAGGAGGTCAGTGCCCACACCCTCTGCTCACAGTGGAAACTGTGCCAGATCAGGATAGAAGTGAAAAGATTGAACTCTGCCCCAAGACAGCCAGGGGCTGGGCACAAAGTGAAGAACTTTCTTTTACTTTTTTTTTTTGTCGGTCACGGAGTTTGAACTCTGGGCCTGGGCGCTGTCCCTGTGCTCTTCAGCTCAAGGCTAGTGCTCTACTACTTGAGCCACAGCACTACTTCTGGCTTTTTTTTCTATTTATGTGGTGCTGAGGAATCGAACCCAGGGCTTCAGGCATCCAAGGCAAGCACTCTACCACTGAGCCATCTTCCCAGCCCCTGGTTTTTCTGGTTTTGTGTGTGTGTGTGTGAGGTGGTGGTGGTGGTGGTGGTGGTAATGAGGTTTGAACTCAGATTCATGATTGCTGAGCAAATACACTTAAACTATTCCTCAAGCCCTTTTTTTGAGGGTTTTTTGTTTTTTGTTTTTTTTTGGCAGTTCTGGCTTGAACTCAAGGCTGGGGTGCTGCTCCTGAACCAATTTGTGCTCAAGGCTAGCACTTTACTACTTGAGTCCTAGCACCACTTCTGGCTTCTTCTGAGTAGTTTATTGGAGATAAGAATCTCATGGACTTTTTCTGCCTGGGCTGGCTTCTAACTATGATCCTCAGATTTCAGCTTCATGAGTACATAGGATTACAGGTGTGAGCTACTAGTGCTGTGCTTTTGAGTTAGTTTTTAAGATAGGGTTTCATACTTTTTGATGAGCTGGCCTTAGACCCAAAAACCATTTATTATATGCCTCTTGGGTAGCTGAGACTATGGATGCCTTGTTTATTGAGTTGGGGGTCTTAGTAACTTTTTGTCAAGGCTGTCCTTGAATGGTGATCCTTTCCACTGTTGCCTGTAGTGTAGCTGGAATTATGGGATGAGTCACCTCACCCTGTCTTGCAGAACTTTTTAGAAGCTAGATATGTAGACATAAAATAGGCTCTTTGATGGAGAGGAGAGATCTAAGCAAGCAAAGGGAAGTCAGGAAAACCATCCAGAGTCTTCAAGCAGGTCTCTAAAGTCCTTTCCAACATCAAGAAATGGGGTGCATTGTCCCAGACATACCATTCACTTAAAGCCACTGAGGGCCCCAGCCTGCCCTTTTCTTAAGGACTGAGGTCTCTCCTTTTCCTTCCCAATGGGCCTTAGAAATCTTTTCTAGAGACAGAATGGAAGATGCTGCCAGGATTTATTCCACCAGTCCTACTGGGACCAGGCCTGTCTGGATATTTCTGGCTCTCACAAAAGGAAACAAACTTTTACCCACGAGTGTAAGCAGACAACAAAACAAGCAAGCCCACTCTGTAGGCCAGGCTCAGCTTTCCTAATACGGCTCTGGGGACTGTACTCCTGGCACCCAGTCAACAGGACAGCCCACTCCCCAGAGAGGAGCAGAGTCTTAAGTTGACTGTCCCCTGAGTCTAGATTAACTGTCCCCTGACTTCATAGGTTAAGAAGGGTTCTTCTGGGGCAAAGTTATGAGATGCAATCTAAGACGATCAGTTTTCTTTGAATTTCCTGCAAATAATGATTTTTTTTTTAGTGTAAGTATATCCCACAGCCCATTTGGGGTATACTCATAACCTAAAACTATTTGCCCATGGGAGATTCACATTTAACTGGGACTTCTCTATGTTCATCTCCAACCTTCCAGCTTGCATCTGAGTATGGCCAAAGATCCAGGTTGACTGGTGCCTTTAAAAGGAAATGAGTGTCCATGAGGGGGACATTGGGCCAGTAATCGAGGATTTCTTAATATGCTGTCATTTGCAACTGAACGCTCACTTCCTTTTGCATTGAGAAAACTGGAACTGAAATGGATGTCGCTGAGTCAGCAACACCACCCAGGAAGTCACAGTAACTTTTGGTCTTCTGGAAGGATTTGTAAGTTGGAGTTTGAGCCTGTAATCCACCCAGGAGGAGTCATTTCTAAGGACTTGGTCATAGGGAAGTTTTATGAAAGAGACATCCAGTACTATTCATAATAAACCTGAACACCTACATGGTCAAATTGCTTAATCCACACAATTCCACGGAAATAACTCAGGTACTAAGTATCAGGAGACTGGTGAAGGGAGATGATGACCTAATAAATTGGGCAGAATATTAGTCATGAAAACTAATGGGTTTTAAAGCTACTGTAACACAAAGCCTACATGGGTATGTAGATTGTAGGTACATTACCAGGGGCTGGAAGAAGGCTTCCCTCAGCTTCCCAGCTAAAACTGTGCATAAAAAGCATTTCAGAGTGTTTTGCAAGGAGAGTCTCAGAAGGTAAAATACATACATACATTCATGCATAAATGTGAACCAGTCCTAGGGCTTGAACTCAAAGCCTAGATGCTGTCCCTGAGCTTTTTTGCTCCAGGCTAGTGCTCTACCAACAGCTTGAGCCACAACTCTACTTCTTGCTCTTTTGGGTGGTTAACTGGAGACAAGTGTGTCATTGACTTTTCAGCTTGGGCTGGCATTGAACGGTGATCCTAGATCTCAGCCTTCTGAGTAGCTAGGATTATAGATGTGAGCCACCAGTGCTTGGCTGCCAGATGTCTTTATCCCTCCAAGAAGATTGGATTTCTTGGATTTTTTTTACTATTTCAAGAAAAAATGAGGCTTTAGATGCCTCCTCTTGTATCTCTTGATCTCCTACTTAACATTAAAAAGAAGGTGTTGTGGGAGGGCACTGCTTTTTCATTCTATTTCCTGGATGTAGCTTCTGAGTCTGACCCATTTGTATTTATTGAAAGTAATATAATTTCCCCATCTCACCTCTCTATCCTGCTTCAATATGAAGTTAAAAATACATTATATATTTAATGAGGAAAATGGAGAAGGAAACAAATGCTGTGATTGTATATTACCAACTCATCATTAAAAGCAAAATAAGAAAGCTGGGTATAGTGGCACATGTTTGTAATCATAACTACTTTGGAGGCAGAGGATCGTGAAAGTTAGAGAGACTCTATTTTGAAAACAGAATATAAACACAAGGGCTAGAGGCATGCTTCAAGAGGCAGAGCCCCAAGCCGGGCTCATGCCTGTAATCCTAGCTACTCAGGAGCTGAGCTCTGAGGATCATAGTTCAAAGCCAGCCCAGGCAGGAAAGTCCATGAGATTCTCATCTCCAATTGACTAACAGAAAACTGAAGTGGAGCTATGGCTCTAAGAGGTAGAGTACTAGCCTTGAGCAAAAGTGCTCAGGGACAGTGCCCAGGCCCAGAGTTCAAGCCCCATGACCAAAAGAAAAAAAAAAAAGAAGAGCCCTTGCCTAGCATGCATGAGGCCCTAAACTGGATCTCCCGCACCACACATACACAAAAAAAACAACAATGGCGTAGGGTGCCAATAACACACATGTAACACTAGCTATTCAGGAGGCATGCGTGCTGCCAAGCTCCTCTCTTTTCTTTTTTAAACCTACATTTCTCGTAAAGTGAACTCCTACCATAGTTGCCTGTCTGGCAGAGCCCAGGGGGTGGGACTGTGCCAGGAAAAGCAATTGAGGCTCCAGGAGGCCACCAGGGGCCTCTTTCCCCATGACCTGACTGGGTGGACGTCATTGTGCACCCATGGGGCAGGCCAGGGGTGGGCTGTAGATGGCATTTCTTAATATAGCCAGTCAGTAGCTGTGTTCCTGAAGTGCCACAGAGGACTAAAAGAATGTCACTAAATGTCAGCCATGGAGGGAAGTGATGGCTTTTTTTTGGGGGGGGAGGTCCAGTTGTGGGGCCTGAACTCTGGGCCTGGGCGCTGTCCCTCAGCTCTTCAGCTCAAGGCTAGCGCTCTACCACTTGAGCCACACAGCCACTTCTGGCTTTTTTCTTTTTGCTTATGTGGTGCTGAGGAATCGAACCCAGGGCCTCAGGCATGCAAGGCAAGCGCTCTTATCACTGAGCCTTCTTCCCAACCTGAAGTGATGGCTTTAAGAGGGACTTTTCTCAGGCCTGGGGGGGGGGGGTCAGCACCTCAGGGGCTTGTCCTGGGGATCTGGCCCTGCGTCCAGCCTGTCCGCTGGGCTTCCCATCTTGGCCTTGTAATGTGAGCAAAGCTAGCATTGCGGCAGTGGCCCTGGCCAGGCGTTGGGTTCTGTACAGGTGGAGTGGGCAGCATGCTCTCCCTCCCCTTGGGTTTACTGGCCTGTACAAAGGGCAGTTGCAGCTGAGCTCTGTTTCAAAACTCCATGCACCGCCTTGCCTGTGTGAGCACTTCCTTCCTGCTTTCCTCCGGCTGTCTAGAGGAGAGGATTCCTGTCCTTGACCTCTCCCTGCCCTACCCCAAGAAAACTAGAATGTCTGGGAAGCCCAGAGGACAGGTTGCCACAGCTCTGAGCTATCACAGTGCTGTGTGACTTGAGCAGAACTCATCATCCACCAGAGCAGTAAAATGGGGAGAGCACACCTTCCCTCACAGTAGAAGTACACAGAACCGACCCTGAGTCTAGAAAATCAGAACATGCAGCTCCATAGCTGTATGTAGTTGTTGTTGTTGTCGTTGTCATCTTGGGTCTTGAACTCAGGGCCTAAGCTCAAGGCTGGCACTCTACCACTTGAGCCATAACACCATTTCTGGTTTTTTGCTGGTTAATTGGAGATAAAGGTCTTACGGACTTCCCTGCCTAGACTAGCTCTATGATCCTCATATCCAACTTCTTGAGTAACTAGAATTACAGGCATGAGGCACTGGTGCTAGCTAGCTGTGTATTTTGTTGTTGTTGTTATAAAGAGGATGTACAGAGGGGTAGCTGTGTATTCTTTTTTTTTTTGTCGGTCGTGGGGCTTGAACTCTGGGCCTGGGCGTTGTCCCTCAGCTCTTCAGCTCAAGGCGAGCACTCTACCACTTGAGCTACAGCGCCACTTCCCGTTTTCTGGTGGTTTATTGGAGATAGGAGTCTCACGGTCTCTCCTGCCCGGGCTGGCTTTGAACAGCGATCCTCAGATCTCAGCCTCCTGAGTAGCTAGGATTACAGGCGTGAGCCACCAGCGCCCGGCTTAGCTGTGTATTCTTGAAATGAGCATCTTCTGCACAGAACCATCTTCTCCCTTCTTGCAGACCCACATGGTCCATCTCCATCTCTCCCATCCCACTTTTCCAAAGATATAACTCTGGGCCAACTTTTAGGGTCTGATCAGTTTGGTGACCTCCAGGAAAATTATTGATTCAGGCAATATTATCAAATGGTGGGAATTGAAAATCATCAGGAGGGCTGTTATCAATCAGGAAGGAATTGGGCAAAATTGTGACATATTCCCTCAGTGAAATAATAGGAAAATGCTTGATGCACTGGTAAAAGG
The DNA here is from genome assembly GCF_019054845.1 of Dipodomys spectabilis. Classification (NCBI taxonomy): domain Eukaryota; kingdom Metazoa; phylum Chordata; class Mammalia; order Rodentia; family Heteromyidae; genus Dipodomys; species Dipodomys spectabilis. The sequence continues at coordinate 5,622,955 of NW_024870834.1, forward strand.
GCTGCACTCAAGGAAACTGAGTGAAAGAGTTATATTGTGCAATTCCATTTATGTGAAGTACAAGAGCAGCAAAAGTCTTCAGTGGGCTGAGTGACTCGAGTGGTAGACAGCTCACCTAACAAGCCTGAAGTCCTGACTTTAAACTCTACAACTAAAAAAGAAAAAGTTCCAGCATAGGGTCAGGAAGGCAGTTCAGTGATAGGATGCTTGCTTGCTCAGTGGTACAGTATGTGAGACACTGGGTTCAAATCCCCAGCACTGGAAAACAAAATCCGCCCAAACAAAGCTGCTTACCCTAGTATGCTACACACATGAACAACATATTTTAGCTTAAAATTGTGTGTGTGTGTGTGTGTGTGTGTGTGTGTGTGTGTGTGTGTGTGTTGTCAGTCATGGGGCTTGAACTCTGGGCCTGGGCACTACTATCCCTGAGCAATTCAGCTTAAGGAGAGTGCTCTACCACTTGAGCCACAGCATCACTTCTGGTTTTCTGGTGGTTTATTGGAGATAAGAGTCTTATGGACTTTCCTGCCTAGGCTCTCTTTGAACCGACATCCTCAGATCTCAGCCTCCTGAGTAGCTAGGAGCCACCAGCACCTGGCTTATGTATTTTTTTGAGAAAGGACTCACTTTGCATCCCATGTCAACTCATATCTTTCTGCCTCTGTCTCTTAAGTGCTAAGATTACTGGCATATACCATCACGGCACCACAGCCAGCTTATCCAAGACTTTGATTAACCTTCAGATGTCAGCAAATATAAGCAGTTGGGGAATAGGCTTAATGGCGCCAGAAGCAACTAGATAAACCAGAAAGCTAGAACTTCTGTGACACAGCTAGCTCAGTCTCTCTTTCACAAGGGGATCTGCTTTAATTCCAAGTCAGGAGAATTAGTGACCAGGTACCACACAGGGGCAGGCTTAGATACTTGAATATTGTATCATTCCAATTTCAGTTAGTATGATACAGTATCTGAGGCTGGGAGTGTTGCATGAACAGAAGGTTATGAAGCTCACTGTTGTGGAAAGCCAAGAGCATTGCTCTGCTTAGTGAGGGAGAGCCTTGAGGCTACTTTACAAACTGGCAGAAGCACAGAGATGGAGCTTGTGTGGGAAAGGGAGGGATCACATGGTGAAACAGGAAGCCAGAGAGATTCTGGTAGGGACCATTGACAACTATTTTCTCCTGAGGACCACACTCCTTCTCCTCCCTTCAACAACAATCACCTTTCACTAGGCTCCACCTCTTAATGATTCTGCCACCCCAGTGCTCCTCCACAGGGACCAACTTCCAGCACGACTCTTTGAAGGACATACTCCCACTATATCCAAACCTTAACAGGGATTAAGTTTAAAATGATGGTATCATTTTTAATGTGTAAGGGTATGATAATACTAATTTCTTCTGTAGAAAAACACCATTTTTAATTGGGAGGGCAGGCCAGACAGAATAGTGCTATGTTGCCAGGATGGCCTGAGTTGTAATTCTCCTGCCTGAGCCTCCTGAGTGCTGGGATTTATAGGCATTATACAATGAACCTAGGGAAGTGTTATTTTTTAAAAACATGCATATGGGGCTGGGAAGGTGTCTCAGTGGTAGAGCACTTGCCTTGCTTGCATGAGGCCCTGGGTTCGATTCCTCAGCACCACATAAGCAAAAAGAAAAAAGCCGGAAGTGGCTCTGTGGCTCAAGTGGTAGAACGCTAGCCTTGAGCTGAAAAGCTGAGGCACAGTGCCCAGGCCCATAGTTCAGGCCCCATGACTGGATCCCCCCTTAAAAAAAATGATTTGTTTGCCAGGAGCTGGTGGTTTATGCCTTATAGTCCTAGCTACTTAGTAGGTTGAAATCTGAGGATCATGGTCAAAGCTGGCCTGGGCAGGAAAGTCCATGAGACTCTTATGTCCAGTTAACTACCAAAAAAAAAAAAAGCCAGAAGTAGAGCTGTGGCTCAAGTGGTAGAATGCTAGTCTTGAGCGGAAAAGCTCAGGGACAGCGCTCAGGCCTGAGTTCAAGCCCCAGGACTCATTCTCTCTCACAAACACATACACACATATACAAATATATGTTTATATATGTTTAATGAAAACAGTTTAGATTAACAAATATGAATTGAATAATGAAAATTCTATCTAGATATCTTCTTTCCCAATTTCTCTCCCCCATAGCAGCTATTAAAGAGCAGACCATCTTTGCTTGCATAAGTATATCAGTGTCCTTGGCTTTTTAATACAAAGACAACCTACCATGTCTTCAGATGGAGATATGCAGATCTCAGCCTTTTGAATAGCTAGGATTATGGGCCTGTACCACTGGCACCTAGCCACTTCACACACACACACACACACACACACACACACACACACACACACACACACACACACACACACACTGTTCATATATATGTCTCTCTCTATATATGAGATACTTCCCTATCCCAGGGCTTAAATTCAGGGCATGGGCACTGTCCCTAAGCTTTTTTTTTTTTTTTTTTTGCTCAAGGCTAGCACTCCTGAGTGACAGCACCACTTCTGGCTTTTTCTGTTTATGTGGTACTGAGGAATTGAGCCCAGGGCTTCATGCATACTAGACAAGTACTCTACCACTAAGCCAGATTCCCAGCCCTCAACACCTTTTCAAATGGTTCCTTACTTGACTTTTTAGGCTACATGCTCTCTTACTTCAAACCTCTTGTTGGCCCCTTTGTTCCTCCTCAACCTCTGACCACTTTACCCCTTTGGCTCCACCCTTGACCTTTACCTCTGCTCACATCCTGTGATCTCATCCAGTCTTGTGGCTCTCAGCAACATCTCTACAGTGACTGCTCCCGATTTTTATCTCCAGCCTGAGTCAGTGAACTACAGCCTGTTTTATCAAACTGTGTGCTTGATGTTTACATTGGTTATCTAGCAACTGTCTCATACCCAACCTGTCCAAGACAGAACTCCTAACTTAAGCTTGAGCTTCCCCCCGCAAAAGGTGTACCAAGTCTTACCGGTCTCAACTGTGGACAACTTCTTTCCTTCCAGGTATGGAGGCCAGGATGCTCATATGCACACACTTCATTTCGCCCTGTGCCTCCTACAGCAAATGCCACTGGCTGTTCTTTCCAGCTCTCCCCATTGTCCATAGCCCTCACCACTTACTTGCTACCACCTGTGGTGGCTCGCTGGCTTACACAGTAGCCCTCTAAGGAGTTCCTCCACCTCACCCCAGAGGTCTGCTTTACGTGCTTGTACACCTTGATCATACTTGTACTCAGATGTCACCTTTGTGTGGTCTACCCCTAATTCCCATCCAACCCTTCACTATAGGACCAGAGGCATGGCTCAAATGGTAGAGTACCAGCCATGAGCACACAAGCTGAGCAAGAGTACACGGCCCTGAGTATAAGCCCCAGTAACAGGAAAACACACACACACACACACACACACACACACACACACACACACACACACACAACCCTCAAATCTTCACCATTAATCCCTCAAAATGTTATCTTTCTTCTACAGAGCTCAGAGAAAAGTGACTAGCCTGAGCTGAGAAGAGCTGGACTAAGATCCCCAAGCCAAGTCTTTCTGAAGTCATACTGTTCCTCCTGTTCCACTGAGTGACACCAGTACACTGACCCTGCTTCTGTCCCCTTCACAAAACTGTTAAGACCTGTGTGTGTGTGTGTGCGCACGCGAGCGCACTTGCGAATGTGTGCGCGTGAGTGAGCGCCTGCTAGTCCTGGGGCTTGAACTCAGAGCCTGGACACTGTCCCTGAACTTTTTTGCTCAGGGTTGGCACTCTACCACTTGAGCAACAGCACCAGATATTTTTGTGCTTTATTGGAGATGAGAATCACACAGGCTTTTCTGCCTGAGCTGGCTTCTGTGATTCTCAGCTCTCAGCCACTGAGTAGCTAGAAGTACAGGCATGAGCCAGCCACCTGTACCTAGTGTATAGACACCTATTCATACTCCCACATCCAATGCCAAAGTGTCAAATCCCTTAGCTAAGCAGATCAGGGTACCTGCTTCCTTTTCTTCATATTCTCATTGCACATTTCAAATCAATGCCTGTATTTTTTTTTCTGGGACCTCAGCCTCAGTTACTTCTGAACCCCAGTGCTCAGCAGATCTCTGCCATACTCTTGGCCCCCTGCTTTTGTTGAATGAGTGAAAGGCTCCAGGTAGCCTCCTGTGTTACCCAGCGTCACAGCTCCCTGCTCCAAGCACACTGGAGCACTTGAAGACTATGCCTGTGTAAGAAATTTTCTGTTAACTTCAACCAAAAAGTGTTTATTGTTGCCTCCTGACTTCTTTTTTCCTTCCTGGCTTCCATTTGCTTCATCAGCCCTGGGATGATGTTGCGCTATCTCCCCCAGAAACAGCATTCCTAAGGCACAGAGCTCATCTTAATGCTGTTCCCTCATTCCCTCGTAGAGTCCAGTGGCCTAGGATGACAGCCTCTGGTTCACTGGAGAGCTCTGTCTCTGATAAACTGGCATCCTTTTTACACTCTACCCGTTTTTTTTTCCCATTAAAGAAAAAAAAAAAAAGATGTGAATAAAAGATGGCAAAGAAGGGGACAGTCTGTAGTAGGAGAAAGACTGAGCCTCCCCTCTGACTAGAGGGGGAAAAAACAACCATAGAGAAAAGTGGGTATTTATAGCCAAGGAGTAGACTTGGGGACCTGTGCATGGAAAATTACCAAGTGGAAACCTCAGGACTCCCAGGATTCTGGCTCAGCGGACTAACAGGATTTTTACTGTAGGGAGGCCTTCCAGGATGATCGGATCCAAGGTGATGGGATACCATAGGTGGTGAACTTCCCTGGCTCAGCAGGATTCTCTATAAAACTGGCCTAAGAGGGCCAAGGACAGAGCCCAAGGTCAAGATCAAGAGGCAGAAAGACTCAGAGGAGCTAGACTCCAGCCAGATCAAGGACGTCTTTGTCATTTCCTAACACTTGGTCCTTTCATTTCTGCCCTCTCCCACCTCCATATCTCAAAGCCGTCAAAATCTCCCTTATTCCCTTAAGACCACCGTAAAGGTCTCCCTTGAAACTTTCTTGAGCCCTGCCTCGGGAACCCTGGGCCTGGGGAGGGACAAGGACGCCGCCCCATGCCTGGAGCTCTCTGAGGACAGGCATGCCGAGTCTGGCGTCCACTTCTAGCCCAGCACCCGCCTTAGGAAAGGCTCTTGCGGGGGATGCCCTGCTCATCCTTGCTGCCTCCAAGCCCCATCTCCTCCTCCCTGGGTCAGAGTGTGAGTCGGTGGTCATCTTCCCAGGCCAGGGCTGGCTCGCTTCCTTCACCGAGGAGAGGCGGTGTCGCCGGGCCGCGGCGGCGGCGATGGATTGCCTTGGGGGTGGGGTGGGGGCTCAGTCCCGCTGGGGATCCGGAGGTGCTCCGAGGAACGAAGGTCAGCGGCCCCGCCACCCCCAAATGACAGTCACGATGTCCCCCCACTGCCCGCCTCGGTCAGGGCCAAGCCACTCGGTAAGGGCCGCCTAAACGACACCCACCCAGCACGCTCCACCGCGCCACAGACGAGCGCCCAATTACCAGGGCCGGCGCGGCGCCTTTAAGAGGCGGCGGCGCTGCCCCCTGGCGGCTGCCCGCGCCGGCTCGGCCGCCCGGCGGGCTCCCGCGGCGGCCCGGTGCGCCGGGCCCGGGTGTGCGCGGGGGGCTGCGCGCGAGGACGCGGCGGGTGAGGACCGCGGGCGGGGAAGGGGGGCCGCGTGCGCCCCGCGGCGCCCCTGCGCGCCTGGAAGGCTCACGCCCGGCTCGGAACGGCCGAACGCGGCGCAAGCCTGGAGGGTGGGGACCCCGCGCGGGCGGGCAGGGAGGCGACCGGGGCTCGGGCGGCGCGTGGCCGCCTCCGCCGCGGGAGGGCGTGCGGGACGGGAGGGCGTGCGGGGCGGTGCCCGCGGAGGCCCGGCCCCCCTCCCCGGGGCCCCGGCGCAGCCCGCGGGTCCGGCGGGCGGACTGGCGGGCGCCGAGTCCCGCGAGCGGCGGGGGCGGCCCAGCCCGCGCGGCCCGGCCAGTGGCGCGCGGCGCCGAGCCTTCCTCCCCGCCCGGCCCCGCCCCGCCCCGCCGAGGCCCCGCCCCGCCCTGACCACGCCCCCGGCCCCGCCCCGCCGCCCCTCCCGGCAGGACCGCGCGCCGGAGCCCGCTCCGCGTCCCCGCCACCGGAGGAGGTTCCCGCACGCTCGCGGCGCGCGCCGGCCCCGCTCTCGGCCTGTGGGCGATTTCCTCCGGACCCAGACTCCCCGCCCGAGGAGGAAGATGCAGACCTTCCTGAAAGGGAAGAGGGTTGGCTACTGGCTGAGCGAGAAGAAAATCAAGAAGCTCAATTTCCAGGCCTTCGCCGAGCTGTGCAGGTAAGGAGGGACCCGGCGCCGGCACCCGGGGACCCCCGGCCCGCGCCCGGCGCAGCCCCTGCGGCGGCTGGGGACGCGAGAGCCAAACGGGAAGGAGCGGTGCGCAGGGAGGCTGCTTCCGAGCCGCGAGGTGGTCGTGGGGCCACAGGCTGTGCCCGAGGAAATCCGCGGCCAGCGTGGGCGATGGGCTCGGACCGACGCACTCAGGTGCACCGTGGCCCGCCCACGAGCTCCCCCAGCCGCCCTGGACGCGGTGGGAGCGCGGCTGGGGTTGACGGTGGGACCCGGGAGGCTGGGGAGCCCACGCTGCCTGCCAGGGGCTTAAAGGTACTTTTGGACCGGCGGTTTTTCCTCTTCTGCCTCCTTTCCCTTTAGTGGAGAAGGGTGCCGGCGTGTGTGGAGCACCTACTACGCGCCCCTCCTGTGCTCAGCCCCTCACGCTGTCATTGCATGACACCCATTTAAGCACAGTCGAGGCGAGGAGCTGTACTTGGCTTGTGTGTGTTGATTTGCTGTCTCATTAGAGCTTCGCAGTAGCCTTGCGAATGGGCCGGGGTGGTGATTCGGGGCCACGTGTCTGAGAAGAGGGGCTCATCAGCAAGAGGGGTGGGGTACCTCGCCTGGGAGTGGTGCAGAGGGTACTGGATAAATACATGGATAATGGGGTACAATGGTCTTCGGGGCTGGGCTCCCCCTTCTCACTGTGTTGGAGGCTTTCATAGATCTGATTCTTAATCAAATACAGAAGCAGCACCGAGTCTCGGGTCAGGTGTGCTTGCCTTGCTCCACAACTGACTTGCCTCTGAAAAGCTCTCCAATATGCCCCCTCTCCGTGAGTGCCTGAGAACCGGCCCCTGCGAACTCCTGGTGCAACCCTCTTGCTATGCAGCCTCCACTTGATAGATTTTTGAAGAGGGGCCCCACTTGCATTTTTGTCCCTGGTGGAGTCCCCAGATCAGTTGGATTTTCTTAGCCTTGTTGCAGAGGGCAAGTGGTAATCTGAAGTGGCACACACACAGGCAGGCCTGGCAGGGAGCTCCCCAGTTCCCCTCCTGGCTCTCCACAGGTGCACGAGGAGCAGAGGCTCGGTTGGTCCTGCACCCCTTGGTCCCTGTGTGGGTTTGGCTGCCGTCTCCCAGACAGGCTTCTTAGGAAAAAGCAGGCTTTTCATAGTCAGTAGGGTGTGCAGCGTGGCCCAGAATTCACAAGGAAATGAGAAGGAATGTACTCGCAGAGTTTTGAAAAACCCAGGGCTTTTGGAACATTAAAAAAGGATATTGAACATTATACTGTGTATATACACACTTGTGGAAAGGGTGAAGAAATTTGGAGAAGCCCTTGGGCATGTTCTGAAAGTCCAGTTCTGACGTGAGGCACTGGAGCTCCCCCTGCTGTATAGAAGACTTGGGAAAGCCCAGATAATCCCTTGCATGCTTTTTACTGATTGCTGTCTGTGTCATCCAGTGTCTACAGCCCAAACTTGAGGCTTGTCCTTGGCTTGGTATGCCTTAAAACAGCCCTAGCCAAGTCCCAGAGCTGGGTCCTCATCCCAGACCTATAGATTGGCTTGTCCTTCTTGTGGACCTCTCTGCTTTTAAGGGGCTGGGGGGCTCAGGACAGCCCTTGTTGTCAATTGATCTAGGAGAAATCAGAAGCCTTTCTTTGGAAGGGTTGTTGAGTTTAAGATCTAGTTGCCTTCCTCTGCCAAAGTATTGCTTCAAAGAGGAGGCAGAAGGTCTCTGGGTCATTCTAGAACCCCAGGGCGCCCACTTTGTGTTTTCTTTGGCAAAGCTTTAGATGTTTTGTTGCTTAAGCTTAAGAAGGAAAAGAAAACACCAAAGAGTTTCTCAGTTGTTTCCTTATTACTTCCAGGGCAGTGCCCCCTAGTGGCCGCGTCTCTGTTCTTGCTGCAAACGCACCAACTGTTGGTGACCTGAACCTTTGCTGTTGTTTTGTTGGGTGTGAATACCCATGTGATTTTAGCAGCCCCAGAGACATTCTAGATGGACATTGTCATTTTTGATGTTCAGAATATAGGTCTGAAATGCTTTTTTATTAGAAGAATGGGGAATTGTCTGTGAATTCTGTAGTGAAAAAAGCCAGGGATGTTGGGAAATGACTTGAACTCTGCTCCGAATGTTTGGGGCAGTATTAGTTCCAGAGAGAATTGCTTGGCTGGAATGGGAGGAGATGTTTAGTTGGATGTAAGACCTTGTGAAAATGTTTCCTCAACCAGGAAGAGACCATCTCACCTAGCCTTGTCTGGGGCAGGCTCCAGACTTCTCCTTTCTGTGAGTCTACTCCAGGGACCTTGAGACTTGCTCAGAGAGCAAAGCCTGCCCTCAGCAGAAGGCACCCTTGCTCTCCTTATCTTCCCCCAGAATCCAGCTGCTGCTACTTTGTCCCCAGAGACACTTTCCTTACAAGGCTGAGCTGTGCCCTCTGCAAGTGTAATGATGCCCTTGTTCTCTGAGGGAGCAGTTGCTTCTCAGTCACTTCAGTACTGGAACTAAGTCCTGAGAAGTGCCCCACCTACCTTAGGCTGGTAGGAGAGCCAGGCCTTTTCAATGTTTGTTCTAGTAGGATGGGGCCTCTGGCTAGCAGCAGATGGGCCTTTGAATCAGCTTGTGATAACTATTTGTTCCTGTTCCTCCTGTGTCTTCCCCTCTTCTAGGGATGTGGCTCTGGTTGAGTTCACTTGCCCCTCCTATCTTTCCGCTCTGCCCCTCACCTTGGAGTGACTTTGCGGCTCTGTCACCTCCTCTCTGGGTGGCTTGTTTCACTGTGCCCAGAGGGGAGTGGGAGAGGCTAAAGCATAGGTAGAAAATACTGGATGGCTTCATGTGAATTTTACATTTAATTCTCAGTTCCTTGCTGCTGAATAGCTGCCAGCTCCTGTGTGCATCCATTTTTGTGCATTTCGTCTAGCTCATCTTCTCTTACCTGCAGGAAGACCTATATAAGAGAGGCATGTGGCTTTGTGAAGCAGTTTGATATAAGATGTGGGTAAATGTTATCTTTTTCTTTTCCTTTTTTTTTTTTTGCTAGTCCAGGGGCTTGAACTCTGGGCCTAGGAGTTGTCCCTAAGCTCCTTTTACTCAAGAATAGCACTCTATAACTTGAGCTACAACACCACTTCCAGCTTTTTCTGTGATTCATTGGTGATAAGAGTCTTACAGACTTTCCTGCTAAGGCTGACTTAGAACCATGATCATCAGATCTCAGCCTCCTGAGTAGCTAGGATTACAGGATTGAGCCACCAGTGCTTGGCTAAAGTAATTTTTATTTTTTATTTTTGGTAATACTGAAGTTTGAACTCAGGGCCTTGTGCTTTCTAGGCAGTATTAAGTGGTCTTGAACCACTACATTAGCCCTTTTTGTATTAGTTTCTTTTTCTTTCCTTTTCTTTTTTCTTTTCTTTCTTTTTTTTTGCACAGAGCTGGGGACCGAACATAAGGCCTTGCACTTGCCAGGCAAGTGCTCTTCCACTAAGGTAAATCCCCAACCCCCCATCAGCTTTTTTTTTTTTTTTGGTCTGTCAGTCATGGGGTCTGAAACAGGCCTGGGCACTATCCCTCAGCTCTTTAGCTCAAGGCTAGTGCTCTACCCATTGAGCCACAGCGCTACTTCCAATTTTCTGGTGGTTAGTTGGAGATAAGAGTCTCAGAGACTTTCTTGCCTGGGTTGGCTTTGAACTGTGATCCTCAGATCTCAGCCTCCTGAGTAGCTAGGATTACAGGCATGAGCCACCAGCTCCCAGCTCTTGCAAACTTTTTTTAGTCCCTGGCTGGCCTTGAACCAAGATCTCATGATCTCCACTTCTCAAATAGGGAGTGTTACAGGGCTTGAGGTTTGGTGCCCAGCTTTTACTCTTGCTTTTGGTGAGATGCTTGTATTTACCTCATCTCAGGACAGTGATAGAGGAAACTGAGGTTCAGGGAATGTAGAGCACAGCAAAGCTATTAGAGTGTTTCCCTGAGTTCAGGCTCAGGGTCTTTCCACCTGTGTACATAGCCTCCTTGTTAAGTGTCTTCCTTGCTCAGTTAAGCCAGACATTCGTGGAGGTTTCTGAAGGTTCTTGGCCTTGAGAAACCTGGAGTCCAGCTGGACCCACTCAGCTTGTGGGAAACGTGCTCGGGCCATTCTCGGATCACATTACTGCTGTGTCTTTACCTCCAGGTACCCTTCATACATTTCCTGGAAGAGACCAGGAGTTGTCTATGCTCACATTTATCAAGCACCTTCTAGAGTCCAGGCCTGGTGTTAGGTTGTCTGTTGTTTGGGGTGTAGCTAGGATCCCCTGCCCTCATGGGGCTGAGAGTTTTGTGTGGATGATAAACAGGCCCTGGAGGCATGCCAGGGAGAGAAGGTGCCACTGGGCTTGTCCCTTCTCCTAGGGTTCGACTTTTTTGTTTTGTTTTGTTTTTTAGATATAGTCTTACTATATATCCTAGATTGGCCTTGAACTTGATCCTCCTGCCTCAGCCTCCCGTCTGCTGAGATTATAGTTAGGTACTACCATGCCTGGTAGTGCTCTTTCTTTCTCTGGATGTGCTATGGATAGACTCAAGATGTGGTACATGCTAGGTACTATACATGCTAGGGTTCAGTCCTTTTTCTGCTTTTGAAACAGGGCCATCTCAAGTGTTGCTTTTTGCTGGGATGATAACATTCTGGGCTGGAATTTTTATAGAAGATTTTGCTGAAGGAAGTAGAATTGAATGATAGTGTCCTATGGGGTTGGCTTTTTTTTTTTTTTTCATTTCAGTGGCTGGATTTGCCCCTATTTTGTATCTGCAGAGGAGGGAGGAGTCAAGACCTAGGCTTGCTTTGCACATAGGGGTATCCACGACCCAGCCTTGCAAATCAACCTCGCAAGCAAGGTCTGTGAGGCATGCTACTTGACCACCTTGCTGAGGTGGAGAGATTGTAGAGTTGAACCTCAGGTCTGTGGGCTTACTACAGAGGGGCCTATCCTTAACACACAGCCCTGAATCTGATGGTTCCCTCCCATTGCCCTCAGTGAGTATTATCTGTATCAATTTTTCTTTTTTCTTTTTGTTGGTTGTAGGGCTTGAACTCTGGGCCTGGGGCACTGTCCCTCAGCTCTTCGGCTCAGGGCAAGCATTCTACCACTTGAGCCACAGCACCACTTCTGGTTTTCTGGTGGTTAAATGGAGATAAGAGTCTCACGGACTTTCCTGCCTAGGCTGGCTTTGAACTGTGATCCTCAGATCTCAATCTCCTAATTAGCTAGGATTACAGGTGTGAGCCACTTGTGCCCTGTTCCTTATCTATTTTATGTGGGATGGGGAGTGAGAAATCTATATGAATGCAAGGTGCTACTCTTGTTTTTTTTGTTGGGTCATTGAGAAATTTGTTTTGGGTTTCCTGAAAATACCAAAGCTCCTTAGTGATGATACTTCCCTTGCTAGCTAACACTTCTTGTATTTTGTTGGATTTTTTTTTTTTTTGTCGGTTGTGGAGCCTGAACTCTGGGCCTGGGCGCTGTCCCTCAGCCCTTCAGCTCAAGGCTAGCACTCTACCACTTGAGCCATGGTGCCACTTCTGGCTTTATCTGCTTATGTGGTGCTGAGGAATTGAACCCAGGGCCTCGTGCTTGCAAGCGGTAGAGCAAGGCAAGTGCTCTACCACTGAGCCACCTTCCCAGCCCCTCCGGGCTCTTTTTGCTCAAGGCTAGCATTCTACTACTTTGGGCCACAGTTCACTTCTGGTTTTTGAGTGAAGAGTTTCACTGGGACTTTTGTGCACAGGCTGGCTTTGAACAGAGATCCTCAGATCTCAGCCTCCTGAGTAGTGAGGACTACAGGCGTGAGCCACCCGTGCCTGGCTCCTTTTTAAGTATTTAGGTATATGTCAACAATTCACACAATGTGAAGTCAGCCTGTCCCTTTCTTGGTCCTGACTTCAGCTACTCAGGGGAGTTGTGTTGGCACACAGTCCCCACAGCTGCGCACATGGGAGGGAGGCCCTGTGTACCATCTGCACACTGGCCATCTTGCACTTGTTAATTACTGTGGACCATGTCTTCGAGAAACTTCCTTCAGAGAGAGTTCTGGATATTGTCTCAAGAAATGACAGCATGGTCCAGGTCTTTAGCACAGAGTGGTATTCTTCTTCTGGGATTAATAATGTGTACTCTGCTCCCTGTCTTGTGTGCATTGCAGGCTGGGTCAAAGGGCAGGCATCTTACTTTTGCTTTCAGGTCTCGAAACTACTCACAGAGAAATGGTCCCAGGTTCTACCATTTCAGTCCCAGTGACAGTGAGTGGGGGTGCATCACCCATCTGTGCCCCAGCGCAGTGTAGGACGGATGCAGGGGTGAGAAGTGGTACTTGGTCTGCATTTCTTTTATGCTAGCGAAGCCAACAGATTCTCCATGTTGTTGGGGCTGACCAGGCTCTAGGCAGCCACCAGGCCTGGCTGGCCACCTATGTGCCTAAGCTTTGGGCCATAGTTTCTTTTTCTTTTCCTCCTACATGGTTTAGCAGTTCTGAACATTCAGTAAAAGCCCAGTGAAGTGTCTCAGGAGTGCAGTTTCTGAACAGTTGAATCTGTTCTACCTTTAATTTGACTGCCTGGTAAGCTAGTTGTTGAGGGAATGCTATGCCAACTGCTTTTTAAAAGTGATACTGTCCAAAAAGAAATGTACTCGTTACCTGACTTATGTAACTAACCCCTCTGTGCATCTTCTTTATAATAACAATTAAAAAATGTATTAAAAAAGTGATATTCACTTAGAAAGCAAATTGTCGCTTAGGAACTAACTACACACTATATTCCTTATCTGCAAAGTCACTGTCTTAAATACCTTCCTCCTCTCTTCCTGAATTGTTTCCCCCAGCCTTCCCCCTCCAAGGGTCCTGGGACCACTGGAGCCCACATGGGTGTGGCCTTGCTTTGAGGAGAGCTTTGAGTCCTGAGAGGATTGAAGGGAGCCGTGGGTAGGTCAGGTCACACCGAGGAGCTGTGGAAGGGGGCTGGCCCTTGCCCTAGGCCAGTTCCTCTCCCACCACTGCTGGCTAAAGCCCTTGTAAACAAGCCCTTCCTGGGGGTTGTAAATGAAGGTGCCTGTTGAGCAGGCCTGGCGGTTCCCATTGGGCTGTTTGAATCCAGTCTGATGCTTTGTCTCCTCAGAAAGCAGCCTTTGTGGCCTCTGTCTCTCCGGCAGGGCCTCACAGGCTGGTGTGTTTGGGCCCCTCACAGTGCCAGCCTGAGGACTGTGACAGCCTCTGGGAATACCCCCTCCCCCTACCTGCTTTTAAGGTTGAGTGGGGATAAGTTATGGAGATTTGAGGATCCTTCTCAGGAGGCAATCCCAGACTCTTCCCCAGCTCTCCCTTCCCTCTCAGCCTTTAGCTGGGGACCCACCCGTAACTGTCCACCCACACTTAAGTTTGGACACTGCTGTGTCGGAAGGCCTTCCCAAACACTGATCTTCTGGGTGACATCTCTTTTCTTTCTTTTACTACGTTTTCAATAATGCTTTGTGAACCCCAGCTACTGGGTTAGTTCTTTCTGACTTGCATACTGCCTGCTTGTTGTCTGTCTCTCCTTTAAAAAGTGGACTCCAGCCAGGCACCCATGGCTCATGCCTATAATACTAATTACTTGGGAGGCTGAGATTTGAAGATCATGGTTCAAAGCCAGCCTGAGCAGGAAGGTCCATGAGACTTAACCTGCAAAAAAAAAAAAAAAAAGAAAAGAAAGAAAATCTGGAAGTGCAGGTGTGGCTCAATTGGCAAGGTGTTAGCCTTGAGCAAGAAATCTCAAGGACAGTGCCCAGGCCCTGAGTTCAAGCTCCAGGACCAACACACAGACAGACACACTGGGTTCTAGGAAGGGAGAGACTTGGGCAGTTTACAGTACCAAGGCTCTGAGTTCAAGCTCCAGGACATATAATTTCTCTCTCTCTGTCTCTGTCTCTGTCTGTCTGTCTGTCTGTCTCTCTCTGTCTCTCTCTCTCCCTCCTTCCTCCCTCTCTTCTCTCCCCCTCTCTTCCTCTCCTTCTCTCCCTCTCTTCATCCCACCTTCTCCTTTCCCTCTCTCCCTCTCACCCTCTCCTTTTCTCCCTCTCTTTCCTCCTCCCTCCCTTTATCCTTCTCTTTCTCCTCTCTCTCTCCTCTCTCTTTCAGCAATTTACTTCTAACTGGGCCAGAAGGATGCCCCAGGGAGCAAGTGGGTGATTCCTGGTCAGGAAAGAGCTCTTTGGCTTCATTCCTTCAGTCACTCATCAAATCCCTAGTGTTGGCCTGGTGATCCTGTGCTGGTCCTCTCCCTCCTGTACCTGGGCAGGGGAAGGTACTGCACCCGATGCATATAACAGGGTGCAAGGTACAAACAGCCAGGTTGCCTACAGGACACAGAGAATTATGGCCAAGTGACAGTGGCCACATAGCATGTGGATCAAAGAAGGCCTCTGAGGAGGTAGCATTTAATGAGAGGTGCCAAGAGTTCCCTTCAGGAGCTGAAAGAGCCTCAGTGGGTGGTGGTCACCACCTATAGGTGCTGCAGACCTGCCTATGTAGTCAAGAGTCCTGGGTTCCCCTTGCTCCAAGCAGAGTCATCTGGGAAGGTCGGGTGGCTTCGGGTATAACTGCAGGCCACATCCACTGTAGGCAGGTATTCCTCCAGGACCTATTCTTCGACAGTGTAACAGAAGTCACATGAGTGACTTCATGACCTTCCTCACACCTGGAGGGGCTGCAGCTGCGCTCTGGGAGGGGACACATGCTCCCCCTGGTTTGTCTCAGTCCAAGCTTTGTGTTGGTGAAGTCGGCAGCTGTGCCTGTGGGTTGGTGGGCCCAGGCCAGCTCACTTGCCCAGAGCCCAGGGTAGGCCTCAGTGCCCCATGGCGTAGGTACTTGTGTTCTTCAGTAGTCATTTGTCTACCATGAATCTAGGGTGCTCTTCAGACTTGCCCAACCAGAGGTACCTGGGGCTGCTGGTGAGATGGGTGCATGCTTGTCCGAATCTCCCTGGCAGATGAGGGTTCTCTGGGGAGGGGGGAGGGGGGTGGGGGCTGGGGCTCTTCTTGTGGAACACCTGGCCTTTCTTCTGTGTCATTTCCTAAGTGTCCTCTCATCTCCAGCAGTCAGGTGTGGACCGCATGGAATCCAAACCAAGGCCAAGCCAGTCCCTACTGGAGGCTTCGTGGGGTGGGGTCTCTTCAGGGGGACATATTGGAGGCAAAGGCTTCCCCCAGGCAGGCCCCGGCTGTGGGTGATTGACTCCTGAGTCTTTGTCCCTGTCTCCCCACACTGGGTGACAGTAGTCTAGTAGTAGCCAAATCATCCCATGTCTTGTTGGAGCCACACCCCACAAGGGCTTTCCTTTTGGGAAATCCCTTATCTCTCCATCTTTTAGCATTTTTTGCTCTGGCTGCAAGTTTACCCTGGACTGAAAGGTGTTGCTGAAAGGTACCACTTTTGTCCAGGAGACATTCCCAGGGACCAGCTGGCTAGATGTGACCCTGATTACCAGGCCAGAGCAGCCGGAGGTGTCTTCCTTCGTGGTTTCTGCCATTAACCCGTGGACTCCTCAGCAGCCATCTTTGTGCGTCTAGGGTCATTCAGGCTCCATGCTGGGAAACCGGACATTGGGCCTGTTCAGGTGGCTGCTGACCTCACAGGGGCCACTTACCCCTTCTCCCTCGTTCACCAGCGCCTCACACCAGATCTCAGGCTACTGAGAAGCTGCGGGGGCTCTTTATGAGGGGTAAAACAATGTGGGCCTCTTGGTTTCTCTCTGGGTGGAGTTTCCTTCTCACTGTACAGCCAGCCATGCCTGTGGACTGGAAACCTACCCTCCAAGGTGGGAGACATGTTTCTATTTGTGAGGGGCGTGACTGACTCTGGAGAGGCCCCGAGTGAGACCTACCTGGTCACCAGCACTGAGCGTAGAGCAGGGATTTACTGAGACTTGGTTGACTCCTGGAACCACACTGGTTCCACCAGCTTCAGAGGAAAATCCAGGATTTTTTTCTGAGCATGCTCTCTTGCAGTTGTTAGCCTTAGGTGAGCAGTGGGTGGTGAGATGACAGTGAACTCAGAACTCAAGACTTGGCCAACTGGCTACAGATGACAGCCTCTCTCTTCCCTCTGTAAAGTGGGCATTGCACCACTGGGGCTAGTGAGTACTGCAGGTGCTGGTAAAGGATAGGACCCCTTGACCTCCTATCCTCCCAGGGCTGGGCATGGACCCTTGACATCTCTGCTGGGACCCTAGTCAAGGCAGACAGCCCCCTGGAGTCTTTCAAGGTTGCTGTCCTCCAGGGCATTTCCCAGGAGGGCTGGGGGTGTGGGGGTGCAGAATGTGGCGCTGTGGCAATTTCACTTTCATTTCTGCCTCACAGTCTTTCCATCCAGCAGCCAGAGCTGGCCCACAGACACGAGGAAACATCCGGTCCCACCCTGGGGCACTTGTCCTAGTGCAGTCCCATGGCCTTCCCTCTGCCTGGAATCAATCTGGGCTGGGACTGGCATTTCTCTGTTTAAAGCACTCATTCCTTCACCTGCCCATGCGACAGGTACGCAGTGGGAGCCTGCTACGTGCCAGGCAAGAATAGTCCTTCTAGGGCCATTAGTCAGTTAAGGATGACAGGGCTGGCACCTCTCAGGACCTGGACTTAGGGTTCCCTCCTCACCCCCTCCTCTTGTACTGGTGATCAAACCCAGGACTTTACACATATTAGGCAAGGACTCTTACCACTGAACCATGCCTCTGGTGTATTATTATTACTATTATTATTTTATCATTTTCAGACAAGGCTTCTCCAACTTTATTTGGACTGGCCTCAAACTCTTTTTTTTTTCTGGGTCCAGTCATGGGGCCTTGAACTCTGGGCCTGGGCGCTGTCCCTCAGCTCTTCAGCTCAAGGCTAGCGCTCTGCCACTTGAGCCACAGCGCCACTTCCGGCTTTTTTCTTTTTGCTTATGTGGTGCTGAGGAATCGAACCCAGGGCCTCTGGCATGCAAGGCAAGCGCTCTACCACTGAGCCACCTTCCCAGCCCATGGCCTCAAACTCTTGATCCTTTCCTCCTCATCCTCTACCTCCTAAGTACTAATCTCTTTATGAGGAATTAGCAATGTGGAACTTCCTCTTTGCCCCCTTTTACCCTCCCATCTAACCTGTGTGAAGATGAACACTCCAGAGACTCTGCAGCCAGTCCCATTGTACAGCTGGCCTGTGGGAAGCTCAGATTTGAACTCCGCCTGGCTGACTGAAAGGATCTTTAAGATTTTATTGAAGTCCTAACATTCTTTATGGGATTTTTGAAAAGGAACAGCATGCCAGCCATTCCCTCAGGGGCCTTTTGCCACCTACCTGGGGCAGCCTGGCAGCAGGACTGGTTCTTGCAGGGAAGAAGTTCTGCCTCCTTCACACTCAGTCCTGTGCTGAAGGTAGTCTGGATGCCCAGTCCAGTTGCTCACTGCTCTTGAGTGGGAGGGAGGGGAATCGAAGCCCAGCTTCGTGCCTTGGTCTGTAAATGGAGAGATCCCCTCTGGCCACTGTCGTGGGGAGGGGTCCAGGGACCCACCTCTGGAAGTGCTGGTCACCGCAGAGCTGTCCCCACACTGCACTGTGGCATGTAAATAGTGCAAGAGCATTTATCCCTGGCACTCACCCAACCCCTGCCTGCGGGGCTCCGGCTCCATGCTGATGTGGACTGGGCACTTCACATACCTCGACGGCTCTCCGTCCCCATGCAGAAACAGGCTCAGGAGGGAAAGAACCTTCCTGGGGTTTCATAACTAGTTGTGAGTGTGAATGTCAGTGTTAGTGACTCCAAAAGCCAAATCCTTGACCCTAGGGATTTTTTTTGTTTGTTGGTTTGTAAATACCTAAGCTTGTCTTCATCCGTGCCCTCTCCGTGCCCCTTACTATTCTCTTTCTCCTTTTCAGTTTCAGTTTGGTGCAGTGCTTGCTTGGAGGCTGTCAGGTGTTGACTTGTTTGCTTTGGGGGAGGGGCTGGTAGCAGGTGAACCCTGTGAAATCATAAGCTGCCCCCTTTGTAAAGCGCTCTGCCCAGAACCTGGCTCTGGGTAGATCTCACCACCCTTGCCAGTTATACCTGTTGAAATGCTGTGAGTTGGTATGGACACTGCCAAATGACTTACTGTTCAGCTGTCAGTCATGTCTCTCCCTGGGGGCCATCTTGGGGACCTTGGAACTTTACCCACTGCAGCTTTTGGATTAAGGAGGTTTGAGAAGCTCCTTAGAAAGACCCATAAACCTGGAAGGTTTGAGGGAGTACTTTTTTTTTTTTTTTGCTCTCCTGGGGCTTGACCTCTAGGCTTGGGCACTATCCATGGACTCCCTTTTGCTCAAGGCTAGCACTCTACCACTTGAGACACAGCACCGCTTCCAGCCACAGCACCACTTCTGTGATTAATTGGAGATAAGTCACACAGCCTTTCCTGCCCAGGCTAGCTTTGAACTGCGATTCTCAGATCTCCGCCTCCTGGGTAGCTAGGATTACAGACCTGAGCCACCTGGTGTGGGGGCGTATTCTTGTTGGGGCAGATTTTGTCATCAGAACAGAGGTACCTGATGAGAGAGTTTTGAGGTCAGGAGCAGGTACACAAAGGCTGCAAGGCTTCATTCCAGCTGTGTGACTTTAGGCCATGCAACCTCTCCGAGTCTTTAGTTTCTGTTCCTAAAATGGGATTTGTCCCTGGCAATTGTGCTGACTAGGCAAGCCAGTTGCCTCAGTGACCCTGGCTGAGCCTCTCATGTTGGAAATCGATTGGCCCATGAAGATGGAGTGGTTGTTTACCAGAAGCTTCTGCGTGCACACCCTAGAATCTGGGAGGAAGGTAATCTCAGAGGCCCCTGGGCAGATTGGCACTGGATTTCTGTGTCCTGCTCATAGGAGACTTTGAGCCCTACTTGGCCTCTTTACTAGGTGGCTTATTCCAGGTGTTTCACCCATCTTAGCCCTCATTTATTCCCTATAAGACTTGTCCTTGCTGTATATCAGAGGGCCACAGCTTCCTTCCTTTCCCATGCAGGTTAGAGATCTTCTCTGAAAGGAATGGTGTGTGGGGCGGGGGTGGGGGGGGAGTGGGGAGGGGCTGCCTCTCACTCACCTGAGTCACCTAGCTCTGCAGGTGTGGAGATTGGTGGAGCAGTTTTTTTTTTAGAACCATCAAGCCAGAGCTATCCTTGCAGATGAGTACTTAAAGTTCAGGGGGTCGGCCCTGTGGGTCTCTGCACTTGGCAGTATGACCTGACCTCTGGGGTCAAGTGAGCCTCCCTTGTCCCCAGAGAGCCCAAGGAATGTGAGGCCTGCGATGGTTCTGTTCTCAGCTCTCATTGGGAGGCTCTGTTCCTAGCCAGGATGTTATTTTTGCTAATGGGCCAGGCTGTTGGTAACCCCTCCATCCCAGTGGATGTTCCTTTATCCTTGTGGAATTCTTTGGATTTGGGATACTCTCTTGGGCAGCCATTTGGGTTTGGGGTACATGCAGTTCTGTAGGTGCTTCTGCGTCAGCAAAGGCCTGGGACTGCCCAAAGAATGAGATCTGAGGGACAGAGCACATGCCACAGATCTGTTCCTAATGCTGTCTTCTCTGACCTTACTCTCAGTGGGCCAGCAGATGAAGTGAGCTGTCCTTATGAGGTTAACCATCTGAGCAGCAAGTTGATGTGTGGCTGGTGCCTGTTGAACAGGGGTATGTGTTGGCTCCATGGTTACCTCCATGTGGATAGAGGGTTCTGACTGAGGTACTCAGGGACTTAGATGTCTTTCTGCTTCTCTGGTCTCTCCACTTGGTTCATTCTCAGGCATGTGTGGTGTGAGGTGAGTGCTCACCAGTGACCCCCATTTTGGGCCAGACACTGGGCTGAGTTCCTAGTGTGCTGACTCATTCGGTCTGGATCACCAACCTGGACCTGTTTCCTAATGAGCCCTGCTTGAGGTCACACAGCTAGAGGGAAGCAGAGCTGAGATCAGAGCTGCACTGGCTTTTGCCAGGGCCTCTCTTGTACCCTCAAGTCCCTATGCACATGCACCAGATTCATTCTGACTCATCTCGGCCTGAGCCACAGGCCTGTCTTGGAACTAGCACTGTGCTGGGAGGGGTTGGTGTGTTCCACTCCCTGCTGCATGACCTGGGTGTGGGCAAGGTGGACTACCAGAGGGAAGCTGGGAAAAATCCCAGAGGCAGTGGGATGGAGGTGGCAGCCAGGAGGCAGCAGAAGGGCTCCTAGTTCTGGGCTCCAGTGGCTGGTAGGGTGAGGACAGGGGTGCTCTTTACCAGCTTCCAGCTCTTTACCAAGACTGTCCCCAGGAGAGGGATGAATGCCTCCCACAAGTCAATTCCCAAGGCAAGACCCTGGCTTTACCGTTCTTCTCACATAGCCTGATCCTGAAGTACTCTGTTGGGTGCTGGGCCCATGGGCTGGGTGGAGAAGTGGGGATACTTCCTTTACACGGCTCTGGGAGAGGTTGCCCCAGGACTCAGAGGATGGAGGAAGCCTTTGCCATCCCTATATCACCATGCAAACCTTTGACACTGAATTGTTTCAGATGGCAACAGCTGTACATTATGCCACACGTTTAAACAAACTCAGCTGTTGGACTCTGTTCTGCTTGAGGAACACTGAGGTTTCTTTCTGCCAGGATCCTGAAGGATTCTGAGCCAGGAGCAGCTGTGACCCATTGATTGGGTTGTCATATTCTGGGCGAGCACCAGTCTAGGGCGGGCTACTGACCTGCCCAGGACTCTGCTCCAGGGATATGCACAGCCAGGTCCTGAGCAGGCCCAGGGAATCAGCAAGAGGACACTGAGTGTTTCCACCTGGAAGGGAAAGGAAGTGGCCAGTAAGGGGTTGCTGGCCCATAAACCCAGGCTGTTCCTTACCTGAGGGTCCAGGCAGAGGAGTCCGAGGAGACTAGGTGAAGGTTTGGGGTGGTGTGGCCCGGTGAGGGCTGGGTCCCTCTGTTACCAGATCATAGGTGAGGCCTTCCTTTAGCTTTCCAGTCTCCTGCAAAACCACAGGTCTTTGAGATCCACTGTGAAAAGCTTTTCAAGATGTCTCACAATGAGGAGAATCTCATGTGGTGGAAATTTAACAGTTCATTTCAGTTTAACAGGATAAAACAGAGGGAAATAGAAAAGAGAAACATTCCCTGCTTTCCATGCAGGAAATGGTAGTAATGACCAGAGACAGCAGGCTGGCCTGACCTGCCTGTAGCCTTTACACTTTCTGAGCTGGGAGAATATGCGTGATCTGTCAAGAAATTGCTCATCTTTAGATGGTCTGGGTGGGCAAGATGTGTAAACATCTGCTTGAAAACATAGAGGTATGATCTAGGCCCACCTTAAACATAGGGACTTTACCTTTCTACAGTAGTGTTTTTTTTTTTTAAACACAACACAACACAACAACTGGATATCTGATGCTTTAAGCTCATTGTTAAGTACTCTACCACCTGAGCCATGGCTCTAGTCACTATAGTAGCTTTTTAACAACTCAAAGAAGGCAGATATAGATAGTACCTTACAAGAATATGTCTCATCTCCTTGTAGTTTAACATCTAGAAGTAGCTGTGGCAGGAGGGGAGCTAGTTTTGACTTTAGTTTTAACTTCTTGTTTTTTTTTTTTGCTGGTCCTGAGCCTAAACTCTGGGCCTGGGCACTGTCTGTAAGCTCCCTTTTGCTCCTAACGTGCTTAAGACTAGTACTTTACCACTTGAGCTATATCACCACTTAGGGTTTTTTCTGTAATTTATTTTTTTGTGATTTGTCTCACAGACTTTCCTTCCCAGGCTGTCTGTGAACCGCGATCCTCAGATATCAGCCTCCTGAGTAGCTTGGATTACAGGCTTGAGCCCCCAGCACCCAGCTACTTTTTGGTTTTAATATCTGAGTGAAACCCTTTTGTACTTATTAAATTTAGTTTCCCTTTCTCCTATCTACCCTGCCTTGCCTCTTGGTTCCTCTCTGGAACAATGAGAAGACGTGCTCAGAACCCCCCATTGGCTTGCTCAGTCCCTGCTGGGTGCCTCTCCTTGGTGCTCAGATTCTCAGAAGCACGGACCCCTTCAACTGTGGCTTGTTGGGCAGCTGAATGTGGCAGTGCTGTGGCAAAGCTCTGGAAAGCAGGACTGTACCGTCCATCTCTGCTGTGGCCTCCATGGACAGCAGGCTGACTTGACCGTTATCTACTCCAGAATAACCTCTTGGCCCTTGTGGTGTGCTGTCCAACTTCAACTGGGGTCAGAGCTCAGCCCCTCTGTCCAGCCGTGAGGACTGTGGGGCTGCGGTGTGGAGATGGCTGCAGGCAGTACATTGGAGCCGGGCAGGGCATGAGGCTGTGCTCCACGAGGCTGTAAGGAGCGTCGTTGGTCAGTTGATGGGAGGAGCACTGGAAACAGAAACCAGGCTCACGAAGCTGCAGTTCGAGAAGTCTCTCTGGGCAGCTCACTGCTGACTTGTGAATGGCTCTGGACAGCTGTTGTTAAAAAGCGCACCTGGACCAGCGTGATGGCATATACCATAATCGTAGCACTCCAGAGGTTGAAGCAGGAGGATCCACAGTTCAAGGCCCGCCTGCCGAAACCCTGGCTCAAAACAAAACAAACACGTATGATTAAAATTCTAGTATAAGCATGTGGTAGAGAGTCAGTGCTTTCCTGTCAGCCCCAGACCTGAAGTGGCTGCTGCCATCTTCTCCGTGTTCTCAGCTCCGTGCTGTTTATATCAGCAGATGTGAGAACTTCCCTCCCCTCCATGATGGCTTTTCTGTACTTTTTTTTTTTGTGTGTGTGTGAGTTCTGGGGCTTGAACTCAAGGCCTGGGTGCTGTCCCTGAGCTTTTGTGCTTAAGGCTAGCATGTTCTACCACTTTGAGCCATGGCACCATTTGGTGGTTAATTGGAGGTAGAGTGTTATAGACTTTCCTGCCTGGACTGGCTTCAAACTGTGATCCTCAGATTTCAGCCTCTTGAATAGCTAGGATTATAGGCATGAGCCATTGGCACCCAGCTTGCACTTTCCTTTTTTTTTTTTTTTTTTTGCAAAAGCATTCTACTTTTTAATGATTATGAAGCAATGAAGGCACCTACTAGATTAAAGCTGTCTTGCTCTGTTACACACAAGGGTCATCAATGGTGAGATCACTGTGATGTGCACCTGCTGTCTGGAATTTCAGTTTAAAAACAAATTTAAGGGAACTTGGCTATTGCTGACCTCTTAGTCAGGAAACATAGTGGGGAAACCATCTGCAGGTGCCTTAAATTGCTACACACAGGTTTATAGAAACAAGCCTTCCAGGTGGTGTTGCCACTTGCTCTTGTGAGGACATCCCCATTTTAGGGTGTTTGGATACACTCCTCCTGCTGGATAGTTTCCTTTGAGGGAAGGGTGTTTTTTTTCCCTCAGTATTCGTTTTCTTCAATTTTGATCCGTCAAACTTCTCCACTTCGGACATGTCTGGTTTATTACTCACCTTGAGTAAGAGGCTGGAGGCCTGGTGGCTCCCGTGAGGACGCTGGCAGGGGTAGAACGCTGGCTGGCTCCGAGCCGGTTGGGTGTACTTTACTTTTTAATGAAGCTTATATGGATGATCCTATATCTGTACTTCATTTGTGTGTATGTGCTGATACTGAGGCTTGAACTTAGGCCTCACACTCTTGCTTGGTTCTTCTGCTCAGGGATAGTTAGTGCTTTACTACTTGATCCATGCCTTCACTTTGGCTTTTTGCTTGTTTATTGGAGATAAGACTCTCATGGATTTGTCTGCCCCAGCTGACTACAAACCTCAATGCCCAGATCTCAGCTTCCTGAGTTGCTAGCCTTACAGTTGTTAGCCATCTGTGCCTATATTTTAATTTGAGCCATCTTTACTCTGCTGTTACTGGGCAGTTCCAGGCTTGACCACATCCCTGTCTATCTCCTTTGGGGTACTAGGCTTGTTCCAGGGTTCATGTGGCCATTTCCTGTTGTCTTAGCTCCAGCTGCTATAACAAATGCCACAGCCTGAAACTTAAGCCACAGGCGTCAGTGCTCCCTGCCCCGGTGGCTGCTAGTCTAGTTGCTGGCAGATACGGATCCAGGTGAAGGCTCTTCCTGGATTGCAAAGGCGGCCTTCTCAGTGAGTCTTCACATGGCCCAAGTCTAATCTCTCCATCTTCTGATGAGATGGTGGGTGCCATCCTCATGACTTCCTCTCAACCTGCAAACTTCTCCAGAGCCTCAGTTCCAAACACCAGCACACTGGGGATTGCTAGGCCTTCACCCTATGAGTTTTGGGGACACACTCAGTCCATGGTATCCCTCTTGGCAGGGCAGAGGGTTCCACACCATGTGTCACCATACCCTAGAGACTAGGGAAGTTTCAGCGCATGGGGTCCCTGTACCTTCTGCCCCAGTTGCATTCAGCCCACAGTTGAGGCTGTGTGGGAGGGAGGCTGTCTGGAGTGCTGAGCCGGACCCAGCACCCAGGACATAGCTCATCTCTGGTGGCAGTGGGTTTCCCCTTCTGCTTTTTAAAATGGCCACTGTGGGGGCAGTTTGGGGAATAAGAAGACATAAGCACTAATTTACTCTTTTCAAACCTTTTTTTTCCTAACTCTGTGTGTGTGTGTGTGTGTGTGTTTGTGTGTGTGTGTGTGTATATATGAATTCATGCATGCGCATGAGTACTGATACTGGGGCTTAAACTCTTGTTGGCCTTTTACTTAAGACTGCTGCTCTACTACTTGAGCCACACCTTTACTTCTGGCTTTTTGATAGTTAATTAGAGTCCATGAGAGTCTCACAGACTTTCCTGCCTAGGCTGGCTTGGAGCCCTGCTCATCAGATCTCAGCCTCCTGAGTAGCTAGGATTACAGGCGTGAGCCACTATTGTCTAGCTTTTTTCTTTTTTAATTTTTAAATTTATTTTTGTTTCTTGCCAGTTCTGGGGCTTGAACTCAGGGCCTGAGCACTGTCCCTGACCTTCTTTTTTGCTCAAGGCTAGCACTCTACCACTTGAACCACAGCATTACTTCCAGCTTTTTCTGTGTAGTGGTGCTAAGGAATTGAACCCAGGGCTTCATGGATGCTAGGCAAAGCACTCTACTAGCCCTAAATTCCTAGCCCTAAATTCAATTTTTTATAGGCAAGGTCTGGCTATATAGTCTAGGGTGGCTAAATGTTGATCCTTCTGCTTCAACTGCCCCAGTACTGTGATCATAAGTGTGTGCCACCACATCCCAATGAAGATGTACTTTAGAGTTGGTTGGCATTACTGATCTTTGTGTGTGTGTGTGTTCCTGTGTATGTTCATAGGTTTTTTTTTGGTGTGTGTGCATGCACACACCAACGTGTATACATATACCTACATGTACTAGGGCTTGAACTCAGGGCTTTGCACTTTCTCAGCTTTATTATTCAAGGCTGGCACCCTACCACTGGAGCCATACCTCCAGTCTGATGTTTTGCTGGTTAATTGGAGGTAGTATCTGGAATTTTTTTGTTAGGGCTGGCTTTGAACCATGATCCTTAGATCTCAACCTCTTGAGTAGCTAGGAGTATAGATATGAGCCACCTGTGCCTATTTTCATCCTTGATCTAGAAATGTCCATTCAGCTGAAAGGGCTGATCTGCCGTTGGTTCTGCCTTTTAGCTAGCTGGGTGGGGAGCGGGGCCTTTGGAGGACTAGTGAAGGGTCATCTCTATAGCCCAGTAAGTTCCATCTCTTCAGCTGCCTCCTTGGGGCTTCTAGCAAGCACCCCTCCTCCCCACTCCATGTCTTCTGCACAGTCTCCCAAGCAGCCCCTGGCTTGCAAATGAAAGAGTGACATCTTTTCCTTGAAAATTTCAGTCTTCTGCAAAGACAGTTAACATGATGAAAGAAAAATTTGAAAAGACAGTTCTTCCCTCCCCCCCATCCACATTTCCTTTGTACATTTTCTTCCCCTTTGTATCTAATGATCATAGAGTTGCAGTCATTGCACATGTAGCGTTTTGGTTTCTGCTGTTTGCATGTAGCATTGTGTTATAAACAGATTCCATGTTTGTACTTGATACAGTCTTGAGAATGTTATGTATTGTGTATGTGCTGGCCTTGCTGCACTGAGCACACTAGCACTAAGCCACACACCCAGCTGGCTTTTAAAGTTGGGCGTTTGTAAAACTCAAATATTTCATTATAAAAATTCTAACATATACAAAAGCAAGAGTCAAAGGAACACTGATTCTCTCAATTTGAAGTGCTAGCCACTGTTAACTCTTGTTTGATTTCCACTATCTTTTTTTGAAGCAAATCCCAGAGATCTGATTTCATGTATTCTTTAGTGTATTTTTGTTGTTGTTGTTGTTGGCCGTGGGGCTTGAACTCTGGGCTTGGGCGCTGTCTCTGCGCTTTTCAGCTCAAAGCGAGCACTCTACTGCTTGAGCCACAGTGCCACTTCCAGTTTTCTGGTGGTTTATTGGAGACAAGAGTCTCATGGACTTTTCTGCCTGGGCTGGCTTTGAACTGTAATCCTCAGATCTCAGCCTCCTGTGTAGCTAGGATTACAGGTGTGAGGCACCGACGCCCGGCTCTTTAGTGTATTTTTAAAAGCTAAGAAAATATTTTTTTTAATCCCACCGTTACCTGAAAATAAAGCACAACAGAGAATTATCACTTTTGATTACTATAAAACATATTTTTCATGTCTGTGCTAAGAGTTTTTTTAGCTGAAATCTTACTATTGAACATGTAGTTCCAGTTTTCTTGCTAGTGTTAACTGGACTTATTTTTTTTTTTCCTGAGGCTACGGGGGTTTGAACTCAGGGCCTCATATTCACTAGACAGGAGTTCTACCACTTGAGACACCTTCAGCCTTGCTTTTTGCTGGTTATTTGGAAAATAGAGTCTAGCAAACTTGCTGCCTGGGCTGGCCTCAAACTGCAGTCCTCTAGATCTCAGCCTCCTAAGCAGCTAGGATTGTAGGCATGAGCCACCAGTGCCTGGCAACTCGTAGGACATTTTTATGAATATTATGTCTCCTGTCCTTTTCTGATTCCAGTATGCGAAGTGATAGTTTTCATAGGTTACGTAATGAACCATTCTGAAACCTGATGGCTTTAAGCAATAACCATTTGAGCTCACCTTTCTGAAGCTAGACTCAGCTGTGTAGTTGTGGTCTCTTCTGGGTTCCTTTCTGTGATCAGCTGCAGGTCGGTGAGAGGCCCTGCTGCTGGGGCTTGACCTTTGGTTAACTGTGTTGAGGGACCATCTGGCCTAGTCCTGCAGCAGGCTGTTTGGGCTTGTTTCTGCCCAGGAGGCAGAGGTCTGAAAATCAGCGCATATTGAAGGCCTCTAGAGGCCATATCTCTCCTGTAACCTGTTATTTCCAACAAGACTGCAAACCAACCCAGATCAATCTTTGTCACTCTTGGTGGGAGTGACAAAAGCTGTTGCTTAGGATGTGACTCTAGGAAGGGATCAAGCATGGGGGGAGGGGAGGAGGAGTGTCTTTCTCTGTACAAAGCCATATGACCTGGCCTTGTGCATTGGCCAGACAAGCCATAGACTTCCTGATTCAGAAGCTGGCAGATGCTCCGCTGATGTACTGGGCATGGCAAGATTGAGGGGAGTTTTGGTTCTACTTTAGGGCCTGGCTTACCTGTGCTTCACTCCTCTATTCTGAGCTGCTTTCCTCAGCTGAGGAGCTGGCGTTTAGAACATAGTAGCCTCCAAATTCTACAACATTCCAACTAGGAAGAACCTTGGGAGTTTCAGTAGGAACCTAACTGGCCCCAGACAGATTGTCATTCCTGCCCTGCTGCTGGGTACCTCCTCCCTGCCTGCCTCCCTGTCTCCCTCCCTCCCTGCCTCCCTCCCTCTCTCCCTCCCTCCCTGTCTCCCTTCCTCCCTTCTTGCCTTCTTCCCTTCCTTCCTTCTTTCCTTCCTTCTGCAGTCCTAGGGCTTGAATTTAGTGCCTGGGCACTGTCTCTGGACTTCTTTTGCTAGAGCCATAGTGCCACTTCTGGGCTTTACTGTTTATGTGATACTGAGGGATCAAACCCAGGGCTAGGCAAGCACTCCACCACTAAGCCACATTCCCACCTCTCTGTTTCATTTCTGTCATTGCTCCCTGGTCCACACTTGCTGCTGTTGGTCTGTTGTCTTTCTTCACTGGAGCAGCTCTGCAGTTGGCCGAGCACAGCTGTGTTCATGACTGTCTGTTGCATCTGCCCGTGCTGTGCCATGTAGGAAAAGAGGCCAGGAGATGACCAAGGCTCTGCCTTTTGGAGCTGTAGTCCATTGAGGGCAGGGTGTCATCCAGTTAGTTCAAAGGGTACTTGCAGCTGGGACCAGGAAATGACAGAGCAGAGAAATGAAGGGGGCTGAGGGCAGTCTCCAGGGTGGTTAAGGAAGGCCTTTTCAGAGGAGACTGGTTGCACAAGTCAGAAAGGAGCAGCTGCAGAAGTAGCTGCAGAAACACTGAGGCAGAAGTACAGAGGCCTTAGAGGTGTGTTGGAGCTGGAGGAGGGTGTGGTTGGAACCAGGTCTGGTGGACAGTGGAGAGGTAGGCTGGGGCCAATGGCTGAGGAATTTCCACATCATAGTGTTTGAGTTTCTTGTCTAGAGAGGGATGTGCAGAGCCCTCCGGGAAGCAGCTCTTGAACACCAGTGGTTCTGTCTGTGCGTATCAGCCCTGAGGATGTCCAGTGTTTAAGGAACACCCTCCTGGCATCCTGCAGTTCCCCTTGGCTAAGAGGACACACCGTCTGGGTCAGGGAGCCTGTGTGCTCACAGGGCAGCCTGAGCTCTGGTACATCTCACTTCCCATTCTCCAGCTGCCTGCAAAGGCCTGGGCACAGCTTTGAACAGAAGGAACCTGGATTTCCACTTGGCTCCTGACACTGACCAGAGGTTTTGGGCAGGAACTGTGTGGATGGTAAGATACTTGTTGGGTTGACACAGCGATCATGCTGCAAGGACCTTTGAAGTGACATCTGCATTTGGGAAGCTAATTTTAAAATGTGTTTTCCTTTCCTAATTTGTTTCTAATTCTGTGCAATCAGTTAGCCAATGTTACCGGGGATCCTCTTTCCCCTCTTTAGTTCAGAGGAACTTGCTTGTCTTTCAGCCCTGGATGAGGGAGCAGAGTGTCCTAGTGAACCCTGTGACTGGGGACCACATGGGACTGGGGATGTGAGTCAGAAATGGAGGCTGACTGGTGTGAATCCAGGTAGAGTGGTGGTGTCTGTTCAGTAGAAGGCATAGATCGATAAGATGATGACATTTCAGTGTAGACACTGAGTGACTGGAACTTGTGTGGATATGAGGGACAGCAAGCCCATTTCAGATGAGCTTAAACAAAAGATGAATTTCTGGATTCTGGAAATCTAGCCATACAAGAATGAACCAGCTGGGCATCAGTGGCTCACACCTGTAATCCTAGCTACCCAGGAGGCTGAGATCTGAGGTTCACGGTTCAAAGCCACCCAGAGCAGGAAAGTCCATGAGACTCTTAGCTCCAATTAACCACCAGAAAACCAGAAGTAGCGCTATGGCTCAAGTGGTAGAGTCTCAGGGACATCGCCCAGGCCCAGAGTTCAAGCCCCATGACTGACCAAAAAGAAAAAAAAAAAAAGAATTGACTGTCTGGCTCCAAGTTGCCCCTTCTGCCCCTCCCCACTGTGGCTCAACAGCCAGGATCTTTTCTCAGCTCTGAACTTCTCTCCCAGGATCTTTACACGCACTGTTCTGTGCTGGCCCTCTGACACCACTGCCTTCTTAAGGGCCATTCCTGGGAGAAGTATCAGTGTTATCATCATAGTGTTCTCATCGTAGGGCCAGCTGGGTGGGTGGGTCATAGAGTGACCTAGACTGGGAGGTAGGCACTTGTTGCAGGGGTCCATGTGCCAGGTGGCAAGCGAAGCCACAGAAGGGCATGGCTGGGCAGGGATGGTGAAGTAGAAGGTCACTGGCTGGAGGATAGACATGAAGGGACAGCAGGGCCACCTACTGCTGTCATGCCAGTGCTCTCTCTTTTTTTTTTTGGGTCCGGTCGAAGGGCCTGAACTCTGGGCCTGGGCGCTGTCCCTCAGCTCTTCAGCTCAAGGCTAGTGCTCTACCACTTAAACCACAGTGCCACTTCCGGCTTTTTTTCTTCTTTTTTTTTTGCTTATGTGGTGCTGGGGAATCGAACCCAGGGCCTCATGCATGCAAGGCAAGCGCTCTACCACTGAGCCATCTTCCCAGCCCCGCCAGTGCTCTCTTGTGGTCGCAATTAGATAGTCCTCTTTGTGTCATTTCTCCCACTCCCCGGGCCCTCCCTGGCCTTGGCATTGGTTTGTGGGCTGCCGTGACCCCCTGTGTGGGGCTCGGAGGGATTATTGCAGCTGTTTGGGGCCTGTTGCCATGGCTCCCACCTTCAGACCTGACAGGACTTGAAGTCTGAGAAGGAAAGCGACGGGGGAGACGCCTGCCCAAGGCTGGCCCGTGAGTCCTGACTCTGGGCATCAGGGTCCTCTGAGGTCCTAGGCTCATCCTTGTCTCTTCCAGAGGCCCCACTTGGCCTGTGTTCTCATAAGCTGCAGTCCTTTGACCCAGATGGTTCTCTTTCACTGGTGGGTTCAGCAGCACACATTCCTCGTTCCCACGGGTCAGTCCTCCCTCCCAACTGGGCATTTGGAGTTTGCTCAAATGCCCCCTACCATTGACAGCCTTCCTGTAGGAGCTGGCAGGCTCTTCCTGCAGCTCAATGGAGATGTGGTTCTCATCCCTTGTATTCTGTAGAAAGGGTTCAAAGTGCAAAGTCTAATATGGGCATCAGAAGTTGCTGTCAACCCTTAGAGAAGGAGGAACTGTGACCCCAGGGTGAGTGCTGCTCCTCAGGCCTTGGAGTTTGATCACTGGTGTGGTTCCGGAGGAGAGGCAGCTCTGTCCAGAACAGTTCTTTTCCCAGAAATCCCCTCAATCTCTGACAAACTTGGGAGACTGCCTCCAGCTCAGGACTCCTCCCTTCTCTCAGGGCTGTCACCTGGTGTGGGATGAGAGACCTTTGCTGATGACAGATTGTGGTCTACTTCTGAGTGTTAGATGAGATTCGTAGACGCCAGTCTCTCACCTGAGTGCATACGACAGCCATGCCCCCTGGGGCCTCTGTGCCCCTCCCCACTCCAGGCCTACATCTCCTGTCCTTTCTATAGCCTGGCTTGGGGAGAGCAGGCTGGGGTCAGAAGGAGGGAGCCTAGGAATTTGCTGGTGTTGGCCTGCATGTGTTTGTGTCATATTTAGGCCTTTGGAATCCTACCTGAACTTTGATGAAGTGTTGGCTGTTGCTACAGTTGGGGTGCTCAGTGCACTTGGGAAGGGCCTGGGGCTAGGACCATGAATAGGGGGACCTGAAAGGTCTCTGCTGTGCCCTGGTACCTGGGTTCTAGGCCTGGTGCTCAGGCTGCAGCTGCCTCCTGTGAGAAGCTCAGCTACTGCTCAGAGCACTTGGCAGGCTAAGAGAGGTGACCTGCAGCAGGCCAGGCAACCTTAGGGTCACGTTTGGCTGGCCTGAGTGGCTCTTTTTAACTTAAAGGTGAACCCAAGGTGAAAAAGAGTTGTAGCTCAAGTGGTAAAACAATGTCTAGAAGTGTATGTTCAAATCTCAGTACCTTGGCCTCACAAGAGAGATGAACCCAAGGGTGAGGATTTTTACCCCTCCTCCCAGTTCACAACAGATTTTATGTCGGGGCCATATAGTCCATTGCCTCTAACCTCTCCCCTCTTTCTTGGTCCACTGTTCCTATCAGGTGCCCCCATGGCATTGTCTGATTATGCCCAGTGGCCCTGCAGGTACCATGTGAAACTGAGTGCCAGCTCCTTATTGGTTTACCATGGAGTCCCTCCTTGCCCTCACACCCACAGTCTGTGAACTCTTAGATCCTCTCCTGTTTCTTTCCCACGTTCAGACACTTCAAAGGATTGCCGGACTTAGACTCCTCAAGCAAGAGTCTGATTGATGGCAGAGCTGCTGGAGTCTTGGTGCCATGGCTGATAGAATGAGGTCCCTGCCGGTCCCTACCATACAGCCAGGTCACAAAACAGCATTAGTTTGCCACTGCAGCCACATTGTTCATGTGGTCAGAAAGCCCAAAGTCATTACCAAGGCAGTGAGCTTGGAGACCCCAGATTGGCGATTTCCCTGGATTAGCTAGCTGGTGGCTCTAATGTGCTCCCGAGGAGCCAGAGAGATGTGGCAGTGCGAGCAGAGGCCAGTCAGCAGTATGGCCAGGAGCCAAGGACTGGACAGCCTCCAGAAGTGGAAAAGATGGAATGGAATGGGTTCCTCCCAGAGCCTTTGGCAGGCTGGCCGCCCACTGATGTGTTAAGACTCCTGAGAATGCACCATGTTGTTATTCTGTCTGTCATTACAGCAGCAATGAGAAGTGAAGAGTGTTCATGCACCTCACCCGTCTTGCGGTACAAGGTGGAACTAGGGGCAGGGTCAAGGTCAGTGTCATGTGTAGCCAAGTGGGTGTCGAGGCCAGGCCTCTTGTCTCCCTATCACAGACCTGTGAATAAAGTTGATGGTGCCTCCTTAGGATTTCCTTGTGGGGCTGCTTCTCACCTTTGTCTTGATGTGACCAATCTGTCTCCCCGATGAGGAAAGGCCAGTACCCTGAGGCTTGGCCTTTGTCCTGTCTCTCCACAGGACTCTCTACCATGTCCTGGACACCTGGATCTTCTGGCAGGGCTGGGCTCACCTGGAACTCCTCTGAATCCTTGCTTTGCCTCCTGCTGGGTTTATTAGCTGTATGACACCAGGGCATGGCTTGTACTTCATCCACCTTGCCTGTATCTCCCAGCACCTTTAGCTAGGCAGCACTTGTCTCTGCCGCAGCCATCCGGGGCTCCACAGGTCAGGGCAGCCTCGTGGAGGCTGGATGGAAATCAGGTGGGGAAACTGCCTGTGGGTGGAGGCATGTAACAGGGCCCGACCCCTAACCTCAGGGCTTTGAAGTCCCTCTGGGAGTGTTAGGAGGAAGCTTTCAGTTGTCAATGTGTTGGCAGTCACGTGCGGCTGTGTGGAAGGTGTGTGGTCACTGACCCAGGCTTTCAAGAGGTGTGTGCATCCTGCATACAGGTGGCACACACAAGGGCTGCTGTGTGCAGAGTGAGCATATCTTGAAAACGTGGGCTTTGCAGGCCTAGCTTCTCCTTCCCATATCCCAGGGAGGGAAATGCCGACTCAGGGCATGGCCTCTTGGCCTGTAGGAGCCGGATCAGATCAAGGTTAAGATGGCTCTCTATTCTTGCTCCATGAAGGCAGCCAGCAGCCAGTTGGGGGAAGGCCTGGAACCTACCATCCAGGCCGTCCTGCTCCTCCTTCTCCTAGCAGCACCCCCAAATTGAAGGCCTGTTCCTAACTCGGTGAAGCAAAAGCTAGAGCACCTGCCTGCAAGACTCCAGCATTCAAAGTGAAGGGGTGTCAGGGCTGTTAATGTCTGTGTTGGGACTGGCCACATTTGGGAGGCAGCAGAGCACATCCTGGTGCTTTATAGCCCGCCCTAAGGCCTGCTCACTTGGCTGACAACCGATGGTTCCTTCCTGACAGCCAAGCGGTGGGCTCAATGCACTTCAGCCAGTGCACTGGCCTGCCATGGAGGGTTACCATACTGAGTTACTCTGTCTGCCCGCCCTTGCACATGAGCTGGTTTCACTGGGAAGAGCCACCTCCTGGCACCGGGGTCTTGTTCCAGGTCTGAGGGCTGCATGTCAGGGACTCCCTGGGCCCTCCCTGTCTTCCTTGGGATGGGCACTCAGCCTGGAAAAGATTCTTCAGTTAAGATGCAAGGTAATCATCAAATCAAGGAAGAATCCTTCCTGCCTTCCCCATAAAAAAGACATATGGCAGCTTCAAGTTTATCTGGTTCTTCTCTGGAGCTGTCCAAACAATTCAAATGTTTGTACTGGCTTTAAGATTCTGTTGGTATGTTGTCTTTATATCGGACCATTTCAGTTTCTGGCACCATTAATAGGAGGAAAATCCAAATTATCAAACAACCAGCAGAGAACTAGGATGCTGTGGAGGGAATAGGCAAGCAGGCGGCTCAGGGCTCAGCCTGGCACTGGAAGGCTGGGGGATGGGCACTTACACAGTGCCAGTTTGTACAGCACCTGGGAGCGTGGGCTGTGGGCACAAGGGCCTGAAATAGAGACCCGTGTCTGCCTCCGGGCTCTCGCTGTCTGCAGCTGAGCCCAGAGCCCATTGGCTGGCTGTGGGGCTGCAAAGCCTTTACCCTTGCTAGAGACAGGGTGGTCCTCTGGAGAGGGTGGTGTTTGAGCTGGTCTCGGGGAGCTGGAGTCTGTCAGGTGAGGATGGAGGGGATAGCTATGCAGAGGCACAGACTTAGGGCAGACCCTGGTGAGTCAGAGAAAGCTGTCCTTGCTGCCTCTGCCTTCTGCCCAGCACCTCACACTTGCACACCAGGTCTGCTGAGAACCTGGGGCTGTAGATCTAGGGTACAGTCCCTGTCTCCTGAGGCACATTTGTCAGCTAAGATAGGCAGGTTATCTGAGTGATCAGAAAGAACCAAGGCTTATTTCTAGCTTGAGGACCTACCCACCCTTCAGAGCTGTTATCCCTCCTCGGTGGCTCAGTGTGTGTCCTCTTAGCTTGGGCTTTCTAGGCCTGTAGCTCTGTGTTTAGTGTTCTGTCCAGGACTGGCAGAAGGCCCTCTTTTTTTATTTTTTATTTTGGTGGTGGTAGTGGTGGTGGTGGTGGTTGCAGTGGCAGAGTTGAGGGGGAGGGGTAGAGAAAGGGGGAGAGTTTCTGTATGTAGCCTATGCTGTCCTTGCCTGCACTTGCTGTACCTGTCTGGTCTCAAGCTCAAAATCTTCTTGTTGCAGCTTCCTTAGGGCTGAGTAGGTCCTCTTAATCACTAGTTTCTTTCTGACTTTCAGCCCATTTGCTTGCCACTTGCTCAGTCAGGTTTGTTTCTAGGCAGTGCAGCTGGTGGCTTTGGTGGCTGATGGTGTCTTCACAGGCTTCCACAACACTGAAGTCAGAACCCTGGCTGGAGAGTCCAGTCACTTCTGCTCGTACTTCATTGACCAAAGCAAGTCTTGTGGCCATGCCTGCCCTGGTCCGGGTGGAAGTGGGAGGTGTAGGGGCTAGGTAGGCCAGTGTTGGTGGCCACCCTTGGCATCTTCCATAGTGCACTGAATCTAGTAGAGGCTGTGCTGTGGAACTCTGTGGTCGCTGTTCCATGCCCCTTGCTACATGAGGGGCCCTCAGAAGGCCAAGAACCAAGGACTGTTTTTCCAAAGGAGCTGAGGAGGACTAAGGGCTGATGCCATGGGAGCCGCATGCTCTGAGCACATGGTAAGAGAGGAGGACCATTGCTCACCAGGAAGCCCACATCCTCAGGAGCCATTGAGGGCATCTGGATGGTAATTCCTAAGGCCCTGCCCCCTCCCTGCAGGCCAGGGAAGCAAGGAGGTGGATAACTCAGGACCCTTGTTTACACACATTGTTCCTGGATGCACACTGTTATTCTGAGTGCCTGAAATCTGTAATTATTAAGCCAGGCTTCAAATTGCTGGGGTGAGGGTGTGCCTGGCACCCTACTGCATCACCACCTGCTTCCTCTTCCTCCTCTGCCATTAGCTCTGGCAGCAGGTGCAGCTGGTTCCTTGCACTCACCGCAGGAGGGCGCCTTTGCTTCTGGCATTTCCCTTGGCTGTGAGTTGTGGTGGGAGGTGGTCTGGCCTGGGGGGGGGACCCTCCCCCACTATGTGCCTGGGCAGTGGTATAGTTCCTCGTTCATCAGTGGCTCTTTTCTGCCGTGGCCACTTCCAAGGCTGGGTGGGACCTTGCATGTCAGATTTTTTTTTTGGGCTGGCCCTGAGGCTTGAACTCAGCCTGGCCGCTGTCCCTGAGCCTCTTTGTGCTCAAGGCTAGTATTCTACCACTTAAGCCACAGTGCCACTTCCAGCCTTTTCTGTGTATGTGGTACTGAAGAATTGAACCCAGGACTTCATGCATGCTAGTCAAGCACTCTACCAGTAAGCCACATTCCCAGCCATGGGACATTCTTGAACTTCAGCCCCCTGCAAAGATTACTGTTTGGTGGCTGTGGTGCTGATTCTGAGTGACCTGATTTTAGCTGTCAGGGCTTTCCTCTCCCTGGAGATGAGCATCTTCTATCCCCCTTTTATTTATTCTCTGCCTCTGCCTTCCTCTTGTAGCCCACAGGCACGCATAACTACCCTGGAAGGCCAGAGGGTCATACCCATTTTACAGACGTTAAAGCAAGGGGCTCAGCAACACATCCAGGCCTGCTTCTGACGTTCATGTGGCCCTAAGTCTTTTTTTTTTTTTTTTTTGGGTCCGGTCTTGGGGCCTGAACTCTGGGCCTGGGCGCTGTCCCTCAGCTCTTGGCTACCACTCTACCTCTTGAGCCACAGCACCACTTCCGGCTTTTTTCTTTTTGCTTATGTGGTGCTGAGGAATCGAACCCAGGGCCTCATGCATGCAAGGCAAGTGCTCTACTACTGAGCCACCTTCCCAGCCCCCTTTGGTCCATTTTTATGGGACTCCTTTGTCATCTTGACTTCAGCACCAGGCCATGCAGACTTGTGTTTGTTATCTTCAAGAAGTGGCAGCGGCTAGGACTTAGAGTGTGCTGTCCAGCGGCTAGTGGTGGACACCAGCTCGAGCTGGCTAAAGTGGAGGTTAGCAGCTACCGAGCTGGAGAAGACTGACTGCTCCAGAGCCTGAGCTCCTGTAGCAGAGTGCTGCCCTTCCTCTGCTCTGGCACAGCCTTCATCTGGTCCAGGTTCCAGCCTTTGCAGCCACGCTGTTTCTTGGCAGAAACACAATAATACTGTCAGTACCTAAGGACCTGTCATGGAGAGGACCTGGCCTGGCCTGGTACCATGCTCATTCTTCAGTGAAGTGAAGTGGTCATTCATGTGCTCACTCTAGAGTGGCATGCAGTCTTTTTATTCCCTTATCTGGGCTAGAGGAAAGCATTTCCTGAAAGGCAGTGATGTCTGCATCCCTGGATGATCCAGGCACCGTGCTGGGGTTAGAGCCCTCCAGGGCAAGAGCTCTTCTCATGTAATAGACAGGGACACTATGGTACCAGGTGTAGGTGGGCCTGGATCTCTGCTGTTGGGAACTGATGTCTGCTTTCCTGTGTATCTTACAGTGTATCCTCTTCCCCTTGAACTGTCTGCTAAGCTCAGTACTGGGGTTCTACCCCCTGCTGGACACCACTGTGGCATAAGAATGGACCGCTGTTTCTCCCTTTGTCCTTGGCTGGGCTTGGTTCGGGCTTCAGCCTGCTCTTCCTGTCCTGGGAGCACTAGAACCATTCCCAGTTCTTGTGTCTTCTTTGCTCCTGTTCTGAGGCCTAGGCAGACTACCTCTAGGCATGCCTACTGGATCTTGCTTTTTTTTTTTTTAACCAGGGCTGAGAACCGAACCCAGGGCCTTGTGCGCGCCAGGCGGGCGCCCTTCCGCTGGGCTAAACCCCCAGCCCCCTGGATCTTGCTTTTATGCCTGAAGGTCAAACTCATACATCAACATCAAGTTTTTGGAATTTCTCTTGTGTCTGGCTGCTCCTTAGCAACACCTATAGTCTCTCCCAGGTCCTTCCCAGACTTCCTGAATAAGTCTTCAGGAGTAGACCTCAGGCTAATATTTTTGACAAGCTCAAAGTTGATTGTTAGGTTGTCTGCCCTGGTGTTTGAGATCCAGTGACCCATGGGAAAGGCGGGGGCTTTGCAGTGACATTCCAGGTCAATGAGGCCTGCCCCAGCCTTGTCATCTATCCTGCTTCTCACTGCCTGCCTGTCCTGCAGTGGCTCCTGTGTCCCACAGGGGCACTCATGAAAATTTAAACTCTCTTTCCCAGCCTGTTAACTTCAGTGGAGCTTTAATGGCAAGTGCTGTTCCTCTTGGAAGCCGCCTCTGAGTGCCCTGCCTCTCCCTGGAGAGAGCAGTCACCTTGTGACATTCTCTATCCCCTAGGCGCTCTCTCCTTGGACTTCTAGAGGAGAGAGAGGTTCTTCCATCATTGGTGATGGCTTTGGAACGCCAAGTTTATGAGTGTGGGGTAGGATTTACTGATTGAGTGTTCATTAAGAATATGAACATTGTTGGGCTCCAGTGGCTCACGTCTATAACCCTAGCTTCTCAGGAGACTGAGATCTGAGGATTGTGACTTGAAGCCAGCCTGGGCAGGAAAGTCTGTGAGACTCCAATTAATCACTAGAAAACTGGAAGTGGCACTATGACTCAAAAGTGGTAGAGCAGTAGCCTTGAGTGGAAAAAGCTTAGGGACACCATCCAGGCCCTGAGTTCAAGCCCCATAACCACCACCACCACCAACAACAAAAGAAAATGAGTTTTAGAGCCAATGCAAGTTGTCTCTTGGCACAGATTTTTACTTACTTAACCTTTACTTACTAAACTTTAACTTTTTCTTTGCCAGTTCTGGGACCTTAACTCAGGGCCTTGGCTTCTTTTGCTCAAGGATAGCTCTTTGCCACTTGAGCCACAGCTTTCCTTCAAGCTTTTTTGGTAGTTTATTGAAGATTCTCAAGGACTTTCCTGCCTAAGCTGGCTTTGAACCACAATCCTCAAATTACAGCCTCCTGAGTAGCTAGGATTACAGGTGTAAGCTATTGATGCCTGACTAAACTTTAACTTTTTTCTTTTGCCAGTCCGGGAGCTTGAACTCAGGGTTTGGGCACTGTCCCAAACCCTGAGCTGCTTTTTGCTTGAGGCTAGCACTCTACCACTTGAGCCACAGCACCTCTTTTGGCTTTTTCTGATTATATGGTACTGAGGAATCGAACCCAGGGCTTCATGCATATTAGGCAAGCACTTTACCACTAAGCCGCATTCCCAGCTCAAAACTAACTTTTAGTGTTAGTTTTTCTGATGGAGGATGTCTATAGCTATATTTATCTGTATCAATACCTATCCATCTATCTATACCTGTCTTATCTATCATGTAAAATACTTCATACTCTCCTTTTCTGCTGTCAGCAGCCCTGTATCCAC
Source organism: Dipodomys spectabilis (assembly GCF_019054845.1). Taxonomy (NCBI): domain Eukaryota; kingdom Metazoa; phylum Chordata; class Mammalia; order Rodentia; family Heteromyidae; genus Dipodomys; species Dipodomys spectabilis. Next base: position 5,662,348 of record NW_024870834.1, read on the forward strand.
AGTTAACACTTCAGCCTGTTCCTTCTGGTCTGCTTCCTAGAGACCAGGGTGTTTACAGGGGCCCAGGGTCTCTGCTGCACATCCATCATGATAGTCCTGGACCCACCGTGGGTATTTCTTCAGTTTCTTTTTGAGCTCAGCTTGGAAGCTGACCTACCTGCCTGCCTGCCTGCTTCTCTCTTCTTCTTGAGACAGTGTTTCATTACGTAGACTAGGCAGGCTTCATGCTCAGGATCCTCTTGTCTCAGCCTACTGAGTGCCAAGATTACAGTTGTGCATTCCCATACCAGGCTATGGAAGGTGTTTTTTATTTGTTGTTGTTGTTGGTCATGGGGCTTGAACTCTGGGCTTGGGATTTGTCCCTCAGCTCTTTAGCTCAAGGCAGGTGCTTTACCACTTGACCTACAGTGCAACTTCCAATTTTCTGGTGGTTAATTGGAGATAATAGACTCAATGATCTTCCTGTCCAGGCTGGCTTGGAACTGCAATCCTCAGATCTCAGTCTCCTGAGTAGCTAGGATTACAGACATGAGCCACTGGTGCCCAGTGGAAGGTTTTCTTAATAAACCCTGAGCTTTCTTTTTTGCTTCATCCATCAGTTGACTGAACCTTGCTTTTATCAAGCATTCGTTTTCTGTTGGGCATTGGAAAAGCTGGTAATGAGAGTGTTAGCGAGTGTTTAAAACACAATTAGAAGTATGTTTTTCTAGTTTTTGAGAATGTTTTGTAACATAGCACAGAATTCAAAGACACAGTGAGAGGGAAGTCTTCTCCCCTTAGCAGCTCTTGCCCTTGACCCAAGGTCGCACTGTGGTCATTTTCTTGTAGCACATCACATCCATCCAATGTATAAACACACCTGTATCCTGCATTGCTGTCCTCCACACAGTGTCGTCATATACAGCATACCAGAATCGGCACCTTGAGATTTCTCTGGGCAGTGCCTTGGAGACGGCCTCATGGGCCTGTGGAGAGCTTCCTCATTCTTTCATTTTTCTACTTCATACTGTGCCTTTGATGACATACGGTTTGTAAATGATGCCTCTTGGGAACATGTTGTTTCTTCCCAGTCTTTCGCAACCACAAGCAGTGGCGGCTGACACCCTAGGGCCTGAGGTCTTGCACGTTTGAGTGTGTCTACATGATGATGGGAGGTAGGGGAAAGGGGCGGGGGTGGAGTTGAGGTTTCCCCGGGGGACAGCTAGTCAGTCACTTAACAACTAGCTCTCTGCTTTCTCTGTCCACTTTGGATTCATGATTTTCTTTCTGACCTTTGTACTTACGGCAGGATTTTGAGAGCCGGGCTTTGAGACTGCCAGGTCGCTAGTACTGTTGTTCTGCAGAAGGTCCTAGTGAGCCAGGAAGTGAGCCTGAGGTGGCAGTGGTATGCCCAGGATTCCATCGCTGGAGGGGATGTGCTTTGCCACGGCCCCCTGCCCTGCTCTCCCTTCTTATACCGAGGCCCTAAAGGCCAGAGATGGAGCTTGTCCATCTGGGGGCCAGCTGTGCTGCACCTGGCTGTGGACACGGAGTGGGTGGGCTTCAGGGTCAGCTCCTGGCTTCCCAAGTTCCCCAAGCCTCTGCTTGATCATCTGAATAGTGGTGAACTCATCCCTCTACCTCACCCCTAGTACTGGAGGAGTCAGAAAGCAGCGAAGGGCTACTGAGCCCCCTTTCCTGCTAGTTGTACTTTATTCTGCTCCTAAGCTCTGGGGCTCAGCTTCTCCTAAGATGTCGGCCACCCTTTCTCTAGATGAGTTTGTTGTTGTTGTTGTTACTTTCTTATTTTACATCTTACATCTGTTTTCAATGTCAGAGACCTGGTGGGGATTATTCCTTCTCTTTCTTCTATAGAACTTGGATGAGGTAAAATGTGGTCCGATTGAAAGTGACTTGATAATTGAAAGTTGGCTTGATAATGAGAACCATGGGCTAGGATAATGTGGATTTGGGCAGGATTTTCCCAGCAGGAAAACGTGACCTAGAACCCTGGGGAAACTGGCTCTAAATGGTGTGAATCACACACCCACCCTTCTGTGTCCTGCCCTCCCACTGTAGGAGTGGAGTACATTCCGCCCTTTGGGTTTAAACTTCTACCCCAGAGCCAGCTGGGCAGGGAGTCCCAGGCTGACCACTCACAGTCACTTGCTCTGTGAGCTGGGGCAGCAAGTTCCCTCTTCCACTCTGGCTGCAGAATGAGGTGGGCCCTGAGGTGTCCACAGGTGCTCAGGCATGCTGCAGGTTCCTATTGATGCCACCTGTCCCCTTGCGGTGGGCTCTGGTGACCTGCCCCTCTGCCATCATGATTGCAGATGGATAGTGGCTGCCATTCCTTCAGGAACCGCCTGTCAGGACGTGATTGCGCCCGCCATTGCACTGGGCTCCTCATTGCAGGGCTCAGATGTGGCTTGGGAGAAGACCGGCTGGGTGCTTTCCACAGTGGACCCTGCCAGCTCCTGTGGGCAGCCTTTGTGAAGGTCCACTGAGTGCCAGTGTCAGAAGCCCTTGCTGAGGTAGCTGTAAACATATAAGAAAGGTGAATGTGCCCTCGGCTTCATGGTCATGTGAGGGGCCTGCCCCTGGCTGCCCAGGCATTTTCCTGTGTCCATCTCCTCCCTGATGCCTCCAGCCCCGAGAAGGCCCAGACTGGCTGCTGTGTTTGTTGTGCTTTCTGAGTGCCCCTGGGTCCGGCGAATCTTCTCTGTGTTTGTGTCTCCATTTCCCAGCAGCCATGTATGAGAATTGGTGTGCCTGCTGGTGGGTGTCAGAGTGCACACTTGATAAGCTTGCTTCAAGTAGCTGGGGTGAGTAAACCACAGGCTCTAACCTTGCCTGATCCCCGCTTTCTCTGAGCATGTCAGAGGTGCACAGTGTGCTATCTCTGGATCCTGGCCACCCTGTCCAGCTGTGTCCAAACGACATGACAAAGGGCTGGACAGTGAGCCCATGTTCTTAGGTGTGTGTGTGTGTGTGTGTGGCTGGACAGTGAGCCCATGTTCTTAGGTGTGTGTGTGTGTGTGTGTGTGTGTGTGTGTGGCTGGACAGTGAGCCCATGTTCTTAGGTAGGTGTTTGTGTGTGTGTGTCTGTCTGTCTGGACAGTGAGCCCATGTTCTTAGTGTGTGTGTGTGTGTGTGTGTGTGTGTGTGTGTGTGTGTGTGTGTGTGTGTGTGTGTGTGTGTGTTCTTAGGGGTATGTGTGTCTGTCTGTCTGGACAGTGAGCCCATGTTCTTAGGGTGTGTGTGTGTGTGTGTGTGTGTGTGTGTGTGTGTGTGTGTGTGTGTGTGTGTGTGTGTGTGTGTGTGTGTGTGTGTGTGTGTGTGTGTGTGTGTGTGTGTGTTCTTAGGGGTATGTGTGTCTTCCCCAAAGAGGCCCACCTGGGCTGAAGCCTGAGGGCTGGCGATGAGAAGGCATGCAGGCAAGGGACAAGACAGCCCTGTGTGTCTGGCAGGCCGAGATGTAGGGGCCTGAGGCCCAGGGCTTGGGCACTGTAGCAGTAGTTGAGGTGAGCAGGTCCTAGGCGTCAGGCTGAGTTCAGTGGTCAGCAGTCTATTGGGCAGGCCAGGCTGGAGTTCAGCTGTGAGGGCCTCACTCAGGGCTTGGGGGACAATGGTTGTCAGTCCTACAGCACTCTTGCAAGTTACTTTTACAGTCTCTTCTAGGCCATGAGGGGGGTTGGGACACAGGGTTCCACGGTGGTATCTGGGGTTGAGGGAAAGGCTGGTCAGCCACTTCCCACAGTGGGCCTTCTTAAACCTGAAAGGAGACCCTTCTGGGGACAGTGACGTGAGAGGCACGCCTTCAGCTGGTTCTCCTCACGCAGCTCTGGCATGGTCCTGTCACAGCTGATTGTAGTAAATGTTCTGGAAAGACTGCTTCCTACCTGCTTGAGTAATGCTTGTTTTTTTTGTGTGTTTTTCTCCACAGGAAACGAGGGATAGAGGTGGTGCAGGTGAGTAGAGACCACTTCCTCTCTTTGCCATTTATTAGTAGAGTGACTCAGTGCCTTCTCCCCTTTCTACCCGCCCTCCCGCCCCCCCAGTTTCCACCCCTGGTGGATGCTGTATGGAGAGTTACCTGGCTGTGGCTTTGACTCTTGGGAGAAGGAACTGGGAAGGGGAAGTTGGAAGTCTTGGGTGGGGGCTGGGAAGGTGAAGGGACTGTAGCTACTCAGCCTGGTGTCTGTGGTTCTGTTTCCTGTGCTCCCTCAATCCTGGGTGGACTTTGGTCAAGTGCTGATTGACTAGAGAAAGGATGGTTGAAGGAGAGCGGGAGGAGGGAGGGAGGGAGGAACAAGTGGGTAGGAATATGGAGCAGTGCTCCTAGGTATGGGGCTGGGCCTCTGATTCTGAGATAGATTGATGGGCTCTGACAGCAGCCATCTCAGGAAAGCCAGGAGGTCAATCTGCAGAGGAGCCTGAACGCTTGCCTGGCGGTCTGGCTACCAACATTTTGTCCTTGGTTTTGACTCATGAGGGACAGGAAAATATTTTTCTTCTCATAGATAGAGAAAATACTCAGACCTGTAGCAAAAGCAGGCTGTGATGTATACCTCATGAGTACTTAGTGAACCCTGTGGTCTGTCACCCCTGCTGTCCCTGTCCAGTGGGCCTTCCTGTCTGTGTGCTGGTCTGGCCTGCCTTCCTCTCACCTTCCAAACCAAATTGCCTGCATCTCTAGATGCCGGTAAGGGCTGATGAGTTGCTGGGCCCCCTGGCAGACATCTGTAGTGAGTTTTTGGAATGCCTGCTGGGAGCTCTGGGAATCTACTTTTGTTAACCCCAGGCCTCCCCATAACTGGCAGGTCCAGACCTGGGAGCTGGCAGAGGCCCAAGCTGTCTGTGCTCCAAGGGTCTTTCATACACAGTGTGTAGGTGGACCAGGAGACTGATGCCATTGTTTTCAGAGTGTGCCAGGCAGTAGAAGCATTCAGAAGTCTTTGGAGTTGGGAATGTTCATTTTGATGATGACTTGGAGGAGGAAGTGGTGGCTAGGGACCAGTGTAAAGCCAAACTGGATGCTTTCCTCTCTCTAGCATCTAAAAATAAAACCCATGGCAGTGCCACCATGGACACCTCCTTCTGGCACCCAGGAGTACTGGTAGCACTTAAAAATTTTAAGATGTTGAGAAAGACTGCAAAAATTGGCAGCCAAATCACTTGGCTGGATTTTCAGAATCAGCCAGGCTTCTGTGCATCAGATCCTAGGCAGTGGGCCCCTAGAAGCCAGGCGTGAGTTTGCCAGTCACTGGATAAGTGAGTGAGAGACTAAGGTGAGCCAGGTACCTGGTCCTGTCCTATCCTGCACTGCTCCCCGCTGAGGAGGGTGAGGTGTGTTCCTTGTAGAGATGTGGAAGCTGAGGTCCCGGATGGCATCAGTTGAGTTGAGGTGAGTGGCTGGTGGTGAAATGGGGGTTGCGTTGAGGTCTGCTACACCGGCCTCATGGCATTACTAGTTGCTTTCCTGCTTAGCCTTTGGCTTCTTTCTAAGAGGATGCTGGGACCTGTTTGGCCAGGTCACTTTTCCTTCCAGTAATTGAGTGGCAACACTGTGACAGTATCAGTGTTGACCATTTATGGGAACCGCAGTGTTCTTGTAACTTACTTTCAGGAGACATTTGTGTGTAAGCTTTGGGGGGGGGGAGGAGCAAGGAGAGTGGGGGATAGGAACATGTTTAAGAAATTTTAAATTTAGGGACCTTCAACTTCCTCATGTCTCCACAGCTGCATGCTGGGAATGGAGCTTGTAAACTTTTCCTTCCCTATGGGCCCTGCCCTGCTTCTTTCTACCTCCTTGGCACAGTGGGGCCTGGTAAAGAGCAGCAGTGCTGCCTTAATTCAGGTTCTGGCTGCATGACTTGGTGCCCATTGCCCAAGCACTTGGCCCCTCAGTGTGCCCTATTGGCACAATAGGATAATTGTCATGCTTGCTTGACCCCTGGATTATGATGATGATTAAATGTGGGTAACAGGGTTGGCACTGGGCCTGGCACATGGGGAAGCTGGTGATCTAAGAGCCACACATTTTCACCTACTCTGGGCAGAGGAGACTCAGTGTGGGACCCAGAACACTGAGCCCGCCCATCACGAGGGGAGAAGGCTGGTTGATATAATCCTGGGCCAGGGAAGTATCTCTATTCCTGTTCCTGAACAAAACTGAAAGAGGACCCAATCAAATTGTGAACTGGTATCACATAAAAGGCTCAAGGACAGCATCCAGGTGCTGAGTGTTCAAGCCTCACAACCAAAAAAAGAAAAAAGACGTGGATGGGCAGTTGTTCATGCCTTTAATCCTAGCTACTTGAGAGCTGGAGATCAGGGCTGGAGGCAAGCCTGGACAAAAAGGTTTTTTTTTTTTTTCCCTTTTTAAAAAATTGCTATTATAAAGGTGAGATACAGAGGTACAGTTACATAAATCAGGTAAAGAGTATATTTCTTTTTGGACAATGTCACTGTCTCGCTCTCTCCCAATCTTCCCCTCCCATTTCTACCCACAAGTTAGATAGTTCTGGTTTGTTTTTTTTTTTGTCCCTCGTGGGGCTTGAACTCTGGGCTTTGAACTCGGCTTGAACTTTGCTCTCAGCTCTTCAGCTTAAGGCGAGCACTCTACCACTTGAGCCACAGCTCCACTTCTGGTTTTCTGGTGATTTACTGGAGATAAGAGTATCACGGACTTTCCTGCCCAGGCTGGCTTTGATCTGCGATCCTCAGATCTCAGCCTCCTGAGTAGCTAGTATTATAGGTGTGAGCCACTGGTACCTAGCTGACAAAAAGTGTTTGAGATCCTACCTCAGCCAAAAAAAGCTGGACATAGCCATGCAGGAATTATAAATAGAATTATTGTTCAGGCTGACCCAGGTTTTTGAAAAAGTAAGATCTCACTTGAAAAACAATAAAAGCAAAAAAAGGCTGGGGGCATAGTTAAAGTGTTGAGTGCCTGCCCAGCAGGTACGAGGCCAAGGTTCAAACTTCAGTACTCCCAACATTCATATACATGAATTTCTTTGTGGTATAGTAGAATAATCAGTTAAGACTTTCTTACATAATATATTCTATAAAATACTCTACGATAGTACAAGCATCTCTGAGGGAAGTTCATTGGAAATTAAGAGTCCAAGGAAGAAAGAAGAACATTGTTCAGTTTCCAGTTGTCAAAAGGAGAGCCTGATTAGATAAGCTTAAAATGGATAATGGTGGATTTCAGGTCACTGTGGTATTTAGATTTCATTGGACCCATTTAAAAGAGAAACAGTAACAGTTTTATTTTAAAATGTTAATATTTATAATATGTTAGAAATTACATCCTCTGCAAGTATTTAAACTTAGGATGAGAAATTTTAGATGTCAACTTGAAAATGTGCACATGGGCACACAGTTTTAAACATTTATTTTGAGCATTGGTTTGAAGGTTGTTTACATCTCAGAACTGGGTACCTCCTTGGAGAAGGACAGCAGTGGGCCTGGCTCTCAGGCTGTCAAGAGCCCCTCTGGGGCTGGGCCAAGCCTGCATATCCCTTGAGACCCAGAGAAGCCCTCCCAGATTTCCTTGGCAGGGAACTTGTCTATGGACCAACTGGCTTCCATCAGCTCAGAGTTGCTCAAGAGGGAGAGTCTGCAGGTGAGCTCAGTCCAGGACACTCAAGAGAAGTTCTGCTTTGTGTCCAGGGCTGGGCCTGGCTGGAGGCTAGGGGAGCATGAACAGGGTTTTAAGACAACTTGGCTCTGCACAGCAGCCTCCTCCTTTCAGGTGCAGATTTTGGACTTATTCAGATGCTTCTGTCTGCCTGTGGCATCTGCAGTAGACTGCCAGTGGTCCCACTGGGCAAGGGCAACAGCATGAAGGAATGGAGGGCTCTGTCTCTATCTGGTCAGTCCAGAAGCCTCCTCAGGGGAGGAGCTGGGTTGGTGGTAATGAGCCTTACATGACAGGACCAGCCCAAGAGTCACAGTCCAAGGCCACAGGTCCATTGCAAGTGCAACCTACTCCCCAGGCTTTCAGCTTCTGATACAGCTCAAGGTTGAAATGGAGTGCTGTGCCCAGCACAGTCCTGCCCTCCACCCAGCAAGTCCTTGTTGGAGACGAAGTCCATGCACCAGGCAGAAGGCCTGCTTCACTCTGGTCTGACCTATGGGAAAGGTCAGGAGAGATGTCCTACCCAAGGCTGTCCTTCCCCTTCCCAGAGAGCCCCTGCATGAGGTGGAGGAAGACCCCAAAAATAGCATGCTCATTGTCCTATCCATTTCTAGTGGGGTACTTAGGAAAGTACTTCAAGTCTAGTCCCACCCTAATATGTCCTATGCTGCCTTCCCCAGTTATTTTCAAAGATCAGGGAGAAAGAGAAAGCTGTTAGCATGAGAGGCCTGGGTTTTATTTTAAAATGCAAATGAGTAAGCCACAAGCTGATTATAGATTTGTGTCCTCCTTCTAGATTCCTGGAGAATTCGGACATTACAAAACCCAGTTTTGATAGCTGCCGCCATTTCTTAGGCAGATAGGGAAGGAAATTAGCTTCTCCAGTCTGCAGGAGAGAGGTGGCAGACCATTCTGTCTGGTTTCTCCAGAAGTGTCACTTGGCTGAGACGCTGTCATTCTTCCTGTATGTGTTTTCTGCCCTTGCTTTCATCAAAGCACCATGTTGTATTTGGTGTGTCCTTTCCAGTGTGTGGGTGTCTACACACAGCCAGTGTCAGTTCGAGCCTGTGCTCCACTGAGTTCTTAAGGGGTCCATCTCCCCATTCTGTCACATCAGCCTACGTGTTTCTGTGGGACCAAAAGATCAGGACTAAACTTGCTCTTGATGGACTCCTAAGTGAGGCATTTGGAGAAGGGTGGGGTGCCCTGAGATGGGGCTGCCTCTGTCTAATTCCTGTCTCTGGGATGGGAGTGGAGGACAGTGCCGAGCTGGTCCGAGCTGGGCCCTGAGCCTCTGCAGTCTGAAGCCTGGGTGAATCCATTGTGTCTGAGGAGCCATTGCTGCCTATGCTCCCTTAGCAGGGGTCATTATAGTGGGAGGCGGTGGGCACAGCCTATGTGTGTACAGTCTCACTGTGCTCCGGGACCTTCTCCAAGCTCTGTGCATGCTAACTGAATCCTCACAGCAGCCTAGCGGGGCTCGTGATAGTTCTCTTTTAAAGAACTGGCTTTTATGAACGCTTCCACTTTACCGGTGAGGAAACCTAATGGGGGAGTATTTACTCTGTCTCACAGCAGGCAGGCCATTGAGCCAGCACACTGGCTCCGGGTCCTTCTCTTTTTATAGTAATAATAATTATTATTCTGAGATGGTGTTTTGCCATGTAATCCAGGCTGGCTTCAAGCCTGTTAACTTGACTCAGGCTTCCGAGTGCTACAATTTCAGATATAGGCCACTGCGTCTAATGAATTAACACTCTGTGTGTGTGTGTGTGTGTGTGTGTGTGTGTGTGTGTGTGTGTGTACACAGTATTAGGGCTTGAATTGTGTGTGTGTGTGTGTGTGTGTGTGTGTGTGTGCGCACAGTATTAGGGCTTGAATTTAGAGCCTGGGTGTTATCCCGTGGCTTTTTTGCTCAAGGTTACACTCTTACCACTTGAACCACAGTTCCGCTTCTGACTTTTTGGTGATTAATTGGAAATGAGTCTCACAGACTTTGCTGCCTCAAGTGGCTTTGAACCATGATTCTCAGTCTCATGAATAGGATTATAGACATGAGCCACTGGTGTCTAATAGTATTTATTGTGTGTGTGTGTGTGTGTGTGTGTGTGTGTGTGTGTGTGTGTGTGTGTGTGTGTGTGTGTGTGTGTGTGTGTGTGTGTGTGTGTGTGTGTGTGTGTGTGTGTGTGTGTAGAACTGAGGGCCTGGGTGCTCTCCCTGATCAAGGCTAGCATTCTACCACTTGAGCCACTGCTCCACATGTGGCTTTTTTGGTAGTTATTGGAGATAAATGTCTCATGGACTTTTCCTGCTGGCTTCTATCCATGATCCTCAGATCTCAGGCTCCTGAGTAGCTAGGATTAAAGGCATAAGCCACCAGTGCCCAGCTCCTAAAACTATTTGTAATTGACACAATTACATATATTTATGTGATAAAAACATATTTTGGTATTATGAATGCAGTGTGGAATGATTTAAATCAAGCTAATTAACATGCCTGTCACTTCCTTTTCAACTTTTTGACTTTTTTTTTTTTTTTTTTGGGTCCGGTCGTGGGGCCTGAACTCTGGGCCTGGGTGTTGTCCCTCAGCTCTTCAGCTCAAGGCTAAGGCTCTACCACTTGAGCCACAGCGCCACTTCCGGCTTTTTTCTTTTTGCTTATGTGGTACTGAGGAATCGAACCCAGGGCCTCAGGCATGCAAGGCAAGCACTTTACCACTGGGCCATCTTCCCAGCCCAACTTTTTGACTTTTTATATGGTAGGAAACTTTGACATTTACTTTTTTTGTGTGTATGTTGGTCGTGGGGCCTGAACTCTGGGCCTGAGTGCTGTCCCTCAGCTCTTCAGCTTAAGGCTAGCACTCTTATTTCACTTGAGCCATAGTACCATTTCTGTCTTTTTCTGCTTATGTGGTGCTGAGGAATCGAACCCAGGGCCTCATGCATGCAAGGCAAGCGCTCTACCACTGAGCCACCTTCCCAGCCCCTGAAATTTACTTTTAGTTTACACTCTTGTCAACTGTAGTCCTCCTGCTTTGCAGTAGAGCTCCAAACTTAACTCCTTCTGTGTCTGGGACATCTTGGTCTTCTTCCTGGACTGGGTCCTGCTGCTGAGTGAGTAGTTTCCAAAAGCAAATGTTGTCATACAAGGCCCATATTGCTATCAGGAGCTGCCGTGCCAGGGTACATGGTGATAACCTTTCCTTGGATGGATCCAGGAAACCCTGAGAAAGTGATTTCCACCCCAGAGAACCTCACCTGGATACTACCCACATGTCTACCCTCAGAGCACTCTGTGCAGAACTTTAGTGTCCATGATTGGGCCTGCTCTTCACATACCCTGACCTGCAGCTAGCTACCTCCTGTAGTTCCACCTGATGGAACTCCTTTGATTGGCCTCAACCAACTTCACAATCACTGGCTCTTTGAGGCCTCTTGCCCATGCTCTATGCATAACCTTGAAGGTGTACACAGCCTCATTTCATAGTGTCTTCTGATTTTGGGGGCCGGCTTTCCGTGCCCTTCTCCATTAGCTCCTTAGGGCTGCTGTTCTGAGGTGGGGGCAGCCTAGGATACGTTCTGGAACACAGTAGCTTCTCACCAAGAAATCTTTGGAAATCATTAGAAAGCAATTGAGTATTATAGAAATATGTTCATTGGATAAGTTCCCCATCATCTCACTTCCAAAGTAACCACTTAGTTCCCCTCTCTGCTTTTTTTTTTTTTTTTTTTTTTGGGGTCCGGTTGTGGGGCCTGAACTCTGGGCCTGGGCACTGTCCCTCAGCTCTTCAGCTCAAGTCTAGCGCTCTACCACTTGAGCCACAGCGCCACTTCCGGTTTTTTTCTTTTTGCTTATGTGGTGCTGAGGAATCGAACCCAGGGCCTCAGGCATGCAAGGCAAGCGCTCTACCACTGAGCCATCTTCCCAGCCCCTCCCCTCTCTGCTTTTGCAACGCCCATCTAACCTTGTTTCTTCCTTCTCGCTGATTCTTACATAGAATGGTATGATATTTGCATATAGCCCATACATGGTCTCTCATATACTTTAAAGCATCTCTAGATTATAATATACAACACAGTGCAAATGCTCTTTAAGAAAAAAATGACAAGAAAAAGTCCGTATATGTTCAATATAGATGCCATTTTTTCCTTTCAAATATTTTAATGTGGGGTTGGCTGATCCATGGATATGAATATGGAAGCTACAGATACAGAGGCCAGCTGTCTTTATGAGCTGAAAATCACTTTCTTTATTCTTCAGAGGTGCTGACTTACCTGATAATTTGCCATTTGTTCTTAGGGAAGAACAAGCTGCTTCCATTAGATTTGTAGTCTAGGATGTTCTAGCTTTTTTAGTGTCTGTAATGCTTTATGCTTTATTTTATTTGACTTTTTAAAATTGCATTTTTATTATCTTTTAAGTAGTTGTACAAAGGGGTTACCACTCAGTGTGTCAGTTTATAAGGATAATGCATCTTGATTGATATCACCCCTTTCATCCTTCTCTCCCATCCTTCCCAACCCATCTCTTCCCTTAGTATGTTTTACTTACTTTTTACCTTCTCCCTCACAGGAAACTTGGGTAAAATAGAAGTGGAGTAAGGCAAGGGATAAAATAGCGTCTCGCTGTGAGAGTGCTTTAGGGAGTCCTGGAAGCCAGTGCGTGTGGGGGAATGAAATGATTTGAAGAAGTATGTTAAGGCCTCAGGAGGTAGAGTAAAAACCATGAAGAGGTTGACTCGTTGCTCATGTTGAAGAATCTTATTAATGTCACAAATAGGAAGTCTTTGTTTTGACACCAGAGGCAGAATAGTGACATGAGCACCCGTTCTGAGTCTACGCAGTTTTTGAGCTTCAGTGTGGCAGACTCTCTTGGTCCTAACTCTGTCTTCCTCTGCTGGCAGCACCTGTTCTGTAACACCCTGTTACCCCTGTAGCTCAGCTCGGCAGCCTGGCAGGATTTGTAGCCAGCTGGAATACTAGTAGCCTACATAAAACACCATGTGCATTTCTCTGGTGTCAGAGATGCTCAGTGTATGCAATTCAGGGCTAACATACAGCTCTAGACTGTGTGGCCTTCTCTGTCTCTGCCATGCCATTGTTCTCCACACTGGCCTTTGTGCTCCAGGTCACCTCCTTGCTCCTGCTGCCACTAGGGCTGTAGCCAGATTGCTCAGGGAGGCCATGTGGGAGCAGCCTCAACCTGGCATTGGACGTTGTTCCCACCTGGTGGCCTCCCTAGATTTCATACAGCAGCCTACTGTGCCTGGGTCCCAACTGAGCCACATCTGGCACCAGCAGACAGAATGTGGTCTGTTCATTGGGCACGTTGTTACTTTGCAAGACCTCCAGATTCTATTTCTGAGGAGGGAGGGGTAGGGTGTGAGGCTGTAGTGAACCATGAGTACAGCTTACTCAGAGTAGATACTTACTCCTCTGGGTCTGTTTTGTTGTCTGTGGAGCAGAAATAAGGCACCTGGGATCCCAGAGTTGTGAAGATTTGGGTGGGGCAGGTGAGGAACGGCACAGAGCCTGGCATGACTTGTACAGCTCTTCAGTAGAACCTGCTGTTGTCATTGCCACCGCTGTCATAATCAGCCGTAGAAAACGTGCCGCATAGTTAGACACCTTTCATAGGGAAGAAGCCCAGGAAGTTTTGTATGTGTTGTCTGCTTTGCCTAAAGTAGGGCTGACTAGGGGTACTTCTGCTGTGGTCCATTGAGGCCCCACATCCTGGTGACCCTGCATCCTGGTCTCCTCTATGGGACTTGGCAGCCCGGGGCTCTCTTCTGCACCAAGGGGTGGACACTGGGGCCTGCAATGACCTCTGGGATTGAAGCAGCTTTTGCTCTGGCTGAGGTGCATTTTTAGGCATGGGCCAATTTATTCTCCCTTTTCTAGAACTGTGTTTAGTCCTAGTAGGGTGAAGGCAACACTAAAGGGTGCTGACCTTGGCTCTGGCTTCCTAACCTATCTCCCTAGGCCTAGTGTGCTGCTCACTATTGGCTAAGAGGTCTCAGGGAACACTGGGTATAGCAGTTCACTGCTTTTCCAAAAGGTTTGTGACTCCAGAGCTGTGATTTGGTTGTGTCGTGTGTGTGTGTGTGTGTGTGTGTGTGTGCGTGCATGCACGTGCGTGTACATATGTGCATATGTGTGTTATTAGAGCTTGAATTTAAGCCTCATATTCCTGCTTGGCTTTTTAACCCATAGCCATCACTCTACCACTTGAACCACACTTCCAGGTTTTTGCTGTTTGATACATAAAAGTCTCCTGGATGTGACTGACTTCAATTCATGATTCTCAGATCTCAGCCTTCTCAGTATCTATGATTACAGGTGGGAGCCACCTGTGCCTGGCAGCCATGTCTTTGTTGTTCTTTATATCCACCTCCTTCTCTCCTCTCCATTCACCTGTGACCCTGTGTGGTCGCTAGCAGACAGCCCTTTGCAGGTTGTTATGGGTCCTGTACTTCTTCCTGTTTTCCAGCATAGCTGTCTATCCAAGCCTTGCTCTTGTTGAACTTTGTAGAAGGGCTGGAGAGTATACCCTATAAGGAAATCCTGGCTTGCTGGTGCTTGGCCCTGCAGCTGTGCCCCAGGAAATCAGCAGTGCTGTGGGGCTCAGCTGGCCCTCCTGGAAGCCACTTGGGGAGGTTCTCAGTCTTATGGGAATGGGTGCAGGGACCTGGCTAGGGCCTTTGATCAGATGTCCGGGGAAACATTTGGGAATCCTGGATCTGTGTGGGAAGGAAGTATCTTGGAGTCCAGGGTTTGGGAGATGCTCGTGCAGAAATAGCAGGTGCCTTTGGGTGTCATTGGGTTGGACCTTCCTGAACCAGTCATGCAGCACCGATCATGGTGAGATTGCACCTTACTTGCTGGTGCCAGGCGAGAGGACTTGGGCTTCCCTGGTGGCGTTGGCTTGGTTCTGTGCCCTCCAGTGAGCTAGCTGATGGCCAGGGCTGGGTTCCAGGGTAGTGCAGTGGCAAAGCCAGCATCTAAGGCCATTACATGGAGGAGCTCAGGGGCTTTGCACAAATTTCAGCCCTGCCCTTCCCCCTCATGGCTGTACATCCTTGGACAGTGGCACAACTTCTCAAGACAAAGTGCCTCGAAGTCCAAGGGCCAGGCCTTGGACAACAGAGCCAGGGAGCCCCTACAGAGGGGCTGGTAGTGCTTTGCTTTTTGAGACAGCACAGAACTATCACAGGACCAGGGCCCTGTTGGGGTCCTACCTCTGTTCACATGATTTTTCTGACCCTTCAGAAAGGGGTCTTAATTTTTTTCCCTATAAGGTCCAGAGCCTTCTGAGTGGCTTGTGGAAGAAAACGATGTTTCCTCAGAGCTCAGAGATCCCGTGATCAATATTGCATACTTACTTGTCAGTCAAAGAAAAAGACTACACCTTAATGCATTTTAAGCAGACCACTAAGCCCCTTGCTCTTTGCTGCTATGAGGTGCCTGCTCTGCTGAGTGCTCAGCACTGTTAGACCACAGTTCTGCGATTCTCTCAGTGGAGACTCACCCTACCCTCTCACCTGTCAGAATGTCAATGTAGTGCAATGCACCAACAGCTCTCACCTCATAGAGCTGATCTGAGATGATTTTTTTTTTTGCGCTTTATAAGTAATAGTTATAGCTGTTTTTGCAGTTTGTTAATGTAGTATATGCTTTTGGAGGAGGGAGAGGTAATCTCGTCATTATAGGGAATTGTAGAAAGGGAGCATTGGGTGGCGTTTGTCCCTCAAGACTTAGGATACTCTGTTGTCATATTGCTCCAGGGATTTCTGTGATGCCTTGGTCCCTCTCTTCCCTTCTCTACTTCCTTTCTCCTGAACCCTAGCCTCTTCCTTTGCCCTCTGGGGCTAGGGACCCAGCTGTAGTTCTGCCTGTGGGCATTTGCTCACAGTTGATCCAACCTAGGGACAAGCAGGATTGTGCACTGGTAAGAATAACTGGTCCCTTCATTGCTTCTGCTGTCGGCATCCACCCAGACTTTGCCCAGACCCTCTGCTTTCCTGGGAGGGCTCTTAGATGACCAAGTCTCTGTTAGATTCAGGGAGACAGACAACCAGAGGGCTACCTTAGAAGAGCCAGAGATAAATGTGGGTCCCTCCAGAATCAGGCAGGGCTCCTGCCAGCACCACGCAGCCGAAGCTGGTTTGTCTTTCAACTTAGCAGTGGAGGGTCCTTTAAGAGAAGATCAACCCATTCCACTAGAATCTCAGATCACGGTCCTTTTCTCTCCATTCAGATGCCTGGAGCCACCAAGCCTTGTGAGAATGACCAGGAGAGCACCTGTTGGATGAGTCCTGCCTGTGTGGGACTTATGTGGGACAAAGCTTTATGCAACCAGTGCTTTTGGCCATAAAGGGCTGGGTAGAACCAGAAAACTGGGCTCTGCTGGCTCTGCCTAACCTATCACCCTTTGCAGCAAGGGTACACTTTTTCTGTGAAGGATTAGGGCATCTCTTGGGATTCCAGCTGTGTGTGTGTGTGTGTGTGTGTGTGTGTGTGTGTGTGTGTGTGTGTTTGTGTGTGTGTGTGTGTGTGTGTGTGTGTGTGTGTGTGTGTACTGGGGCTTGAACTCAAGGCTCTGTCCCTTAGCATATTTGCTCAATGCTGATGCTCTACCACTTGAACCACATCTCTACGTTCACCTTTTTGGGATTACAGATAGGAGTCTCATGGACTTTTCTTGCCTCAGGTGGCTTTGAGCTGCAATCCTCAAATCTCAGCCTCCTGAGTAGTGAGGATTGCAGGTCTGAGCCACCAGTGCCCATCTTCATCTCACTCTTGACAGCATCACGGGATCTTTGGTTCCCCATGCTCTCTCCTGCCCTTTCCTTAGCCTTTCATCCTCATTACTACAGGATTGAGGCAGCATAGCCTCCTGCGCTGCGAGTGTTCAAGTGAGAATTTGTTGGTCTGGTTTAATCAAGCTCCTTTGATTGTCTCTGAAGGACAGATTTCCAGAGAATTCAGCCAGCTCCCCATATCCACCCTCACTGAGTCAGTACCTTTATACATAGTGGTGCATGCATGGCTGCCTATGTATGCACAGTGGCTTTGGAGTCAGGCTGACCTGCTTCTGACAACGTCCAGCTTTGTGACCTGGGACCATTCAGTTACTATACTTCATGCTCATCAATCACCACCTGTATTTGCTCGTGGTCACCTGGTGGTATTCGGGGGATGGGGCCGCCAGTGCTGGAGCAGGTGCTGTGCACCCTGTAGAGGGCTCTGTGCCATGAGCCGCTCTCCCAGCTATGCTGGCTCTGGAGGCTCAGGAAGCATTCTAACAAGACCCATTTTTAGCCCCACAACATCATGCTCCAAAAATGCTTGCATGCAGTTTATTTAACTTTAAGTGAGGCAAATTTTAAAGTGGGTTGTTTACTGTCCAAGTTGAATTTTTAATTTCTCATAAATTCCCTGCAAATTGCTGCAGTGCATTTATATTTATTGAATCTGTCAGGGATGTTTATGGCACCAAAGCCTGGGCTCCCTGTGTTTGCGGTCTATTGCCATGGAGACACAAGGGTCTGAGGCTCAGAAGGAAGAAGCCCTGCAGGCTCTGAGGCAGCATGGAAGGTTCTGGAATAGGCTCTTGGTGTGAAGAAGAGCTGTGGCTGCCACACTGTGAGCCAGCTTGGCTGGGCTGAGTTGGCATTCTGTTTTAACCTTGCTGGTTGGCTCTTTCTGCTCCCTGAGCTGCTCCTGCTCCCAATGTGGTCTGGGAACCAGCAGCAGATACACCTTGGTGTTCCAGTGAGAAAGGTGAGCCTCACTTCTCAGGGGCCTTCTGAGCATGAGCAAATTGGAGAAGCCAGTACCCATCACATTACCACTAGGTGACCCCAACCAAGGCTTTGTCCCTACCCCCATTCCACCCTGTGCTCTTTCTAATCCCTCCCCATACCCTCTGATCTGCCAGTGGTGGGCTTTGCCCTTCAACCCTGCCACACATGGCTGTTTCCTGCTTTCCATTGCCAGCCTCTGCCTTAGCCCTCTCCTCCTCTCTGGAACTAACAAATCTGATATTTTAGAAGACACAACTCCTGCCTGGCACTGATGGCTCATGCTTATAATCCTAAAGATCATGGTTTGAAGCCACCCTGGCAGAAAAGTCCCTGTGAGTCTCTTATATCCAATAAACTACTCAAAAAAGTCAAGTGGTACTGTGGCTTAAGTGGTAGAGTGCTAGCCTTGAGCAAAAGAAGCTCAGGAACAGCAGCCAGGCCCTGAGTTAAAGCCCCAGGACCAGCAAAAAAAAAGTCTCCTATATGACCGGGCTTCAGGTAGTGGGTGGAGCCAGGGCTGACACCGACACTCAGAAGCCAGCATGAGGTGGTCTGTAGCTATAGCAAGGGCAGAAACATCAGGGAAACTCTTGAAGGAAGAAGTCATCCAGATGACTGAGAAGGAGAAATGGGGTCAGAAGGAAGAAGTACTCAAGAGTTTGAAAGCACTCTCTTGAGCTAGGCTTGGTGGTGAAGGCCTTTAATCCCAGCTTCTCGGAAGGAGGCAGTTCTACAATGTCCAGGCAAAGGTGGTGGCAAGACCAGTTCTCAGAAATCAGTGGTAAAATGTTTTCCCAGCAATTGCAAGAGCCCAAATTCAATCCACAGGCTTGTCAAAAACAAATACAGAAAACAAAGCAAAATAAGGAAAGCAAACAAAAACTACCTTCTGCTGGGTGTCAGTGACTCACATTATAATCCTAACTATTCAGGAAACTAAGATCTGAGGATTGAGCCAGCCTGGGCAGACAAATTCCAGAGACTCCTTCTTCCAATTAACCAGTAAAAAGACCAAAGTGGTAGTATGGCTTAAGTGGTAAAGCACCATCCTTGAGTGAAAAAGCTAAGCAAGACACAAGGTCCTAAATTGAAGCCATAGTATTGACACACACACACACACACACACACACACACACACACACACACACACACACACACCCATGTACACACACAAAACACTTATGTTCCATATGCAACTATGCATTCATCTAACTCTCTCCCCCTTCACACACAAGGCTTGCACCCTCTCTGTCATGGTAGTCATCATGCTTATAATCCTAAGGATCATGGTTTGAAGCCACCCTGGCAGAAAAGTCCCTGTGAGACTCTTATATCCAATAAACTACTCAAAAAAGTTAAGTGGTACTGTGGCTTAAGTGGTAGAGTGCTAGCCTTGACATCCTTGTGGATGAGCCTGAGGCAGCTGTCCCTGTCCACTTGCTTTGACCCTGTTTTCCTCATCTATAAATGGAGAGTACTGTGGGCATGAATGAGAACAGCAAGACGCAGGTAAATAGGCAGAGAACACAGTGCCTGACAGAGACCTCAGCCAACATCTGCTGCATTGCCATATGGAAAACAAATTCCCAGAGGGTGGAAGGCTGAGTCTCTTTACCATCTCATCAGTACCACATCTCTGGCTAAGAGACCAGACTTAGAGCCCAAGAAGAAATCCACACCTTCACACCTAGAATCAGGTCCTACAACCCCAAAGACA
Organism: Dipodomys spectabilis; assembly: GCF_019054845.1. Classification (NCBI taxonomy): domain Eukaryota; kingdom Metazoa; phylum Chordata; class Mammalia; order Rodentia; family Heteromyidae; genus Dipodomys; species Dipodomys spectabilis. Next base: position 5,681,501 of record NW_024870834.1, read on the forward strand.
AGCTGGGCAATAGGAACACAGATCCCCTTCATTTTATAAATGCTAAGTGCCAACTCTGAGCCAAAAATGGTGCTGGGGCAGGTAACTCAGGTTACATGGGGCGCTGGTGAGAGCGGTCTGGGGAAAGTAAAAAGGGCTTCTGAGGTGTCTTAGGAGTTGCATTGTCATCTCCTTCCCTCCTTCCTTCCTCTCCCCCGCCCCTCTTCTTCTTAGTTTTGGTCCTGGGGCTTGAACTCAGGCCTGGGCACTATCCCTGAGTCTCTTTGTGCTTAAGGCTAGCACTCTACCACTTGAGCCACAGTCCCACTGTGCCCTGGCTGGCTTTGAACTGTGATTCTTAGATCTCAGCATCCTGAGTAACTAGGATTACAGGCATGAGTCACCAGTGCCTGGCTTATAGGAAACAACAAAACAAATACAATTAATTAATTGATTTTGGTAGTACTATGGATTAAACTCAGGACCCCAAGCTTACAAGCAGGCGTGATACGACTTGAACCACATGTCTTTGGTTCCTGGCAAAATCAACTAGAAGGTTCATGTAGATCCTGTATGCCCCTTGCCCTGATGCATGCACAGCAATGTCCTCAAAGCCCATAGTTTGCATTAAGGTTGCCCCGTGGTGATGTACATTCTGTATGCCTGGACAAATGTATGACATTGTGCATGCATATAATACCATACAGAGCATTTTCCTGGCCCTAAGAATCTCCTTGCTCAGCCTACATTTTGTTTTTTTTTGGGTCTGGTCGTGGGGCCTGAACTCTGGGCCTGGGCACTGTCCTTCAGCTCTTCAGCCCAAGGCTAGCGCTCTACTACTTGAGCCACAGTGCCACTTCTGGCTTTTTTCTTTTTGCTTATGTGGTGCTGAGGAATCGAACCCAGGGCCTCAGGCATGCAAGGCAAGCGCTCTACCACTGAGCCACCTTCCCAGCCCTCAGCCTACTTTTTTAGAAGTACCTTTAAAAAAAGTACTGATAGGAGCAGGCCTGTGCCTGTAGTCCCAGCCTCTTAGAAGGTGGGAGAAGGAGGACCGTGGTCCAAGGCCTGCCATGGCAAAAGGCATGGGACCCTATCTGAAAAACAAACTAAAGTAAAAAGGGGGACATGGCTCACATGGTAAAGCACAAGGTCCTAAATTCAGACCCTACCGCACATCTCCACTTCTGCCCAACAAACCCAAGAAGAACTGATAGGATGGCAGATCTCTAGATGAGTCCTGAGCACTGGGATGCTTGAAGTTCCCAGGAGGTTCTGACTGACATGCAGTCAGTGAGTGGGTCACTAGTTTGGAGTTTAGAGCACGTTTCTCAGACTTGAGTGTGTGCCAGAACCTCCGTGCTGGCCTTCACCCAGGTGGCTGTCCCCTTAGTCTCTGGACCTGTGGTTGTGCAGGGGCTGAGCATTTGCATCTCTGTCCAGTTTCCAGGTGATGTTAATGCTGCTGGTCTTAGTATCCCCATCTGAGAACCACTGGTTGTTGTTTTGTTTTTTGGGGGGGGTCCGGTCGTGAGGCCTGAACTCTGGGCCTGGGCGTTGTCCCTCAGCTCTTCAGCTCAAGTCTAGAGCTCTACCACTTGAGCCATAGCGCCACTTCTGGCTTTTTTCTTTTTGCTTATGTGGTGCTGAGGAATCGAACCCAGGGCCTCATGCATGCAAGGCAAGCACTCTACCACTGAGCCACCTTCCCAGCCCCCTGAACCACTGGTTTTAAAGGGTGGCTGTGGAGGATGTGGCCACATTCTGATGGCCTCCCTCAGAATGCGGCCTAAGTGACTTCTAAGTCCTCTGTGTGTGTGCGGGGAACTGTGCGGACCCCCTTCCCAGCTTGCATTGCTGCCCTCTGTCAGGGACTGAACCAGAGCTGTTTCCTGAATCACCCGCCCTCTGGCAACCTGGTTTGTGAGGAGGGTAATGGCCGTGGCCTTATTACTGAATGCAGGATGAGTCAGGAGGCCAGGTGGGACTTGGGGGTGAATTTCCAGCCCCGTGAATCCCTCTCAGGCAGTCTCTGGCCTCACTAGAAATCCCTTTGGCCCTCCCACTAAGCCAAACAACACTTCTATGTAAGGATAACCCACATCAGGCCTCCAGGGCCTAATATGGGACCTTGTACAGAGCCTGGGAGTTGGTGGTCCTTGTGGGAGAAGCAGCCTGGTGCTCAGCACATGCTGCCCTAATGCTTGGCATCTGTCAAGAAAGGCCTTGAGTAGAAGCTCAGCCGGCTGTGCTTGGCCTCCTGGGAGCCCAGTAATAAAATCACTGTAACTACAGCGAACATTTGGGAGTGGCTTATAAAGCACTTGAAAAAAAAATCCCTCATATAAACCCAAAGCCAGCGTTACAGGCTGAAGGGGCGATTAATTATCCTACCTTTTGGCTCTGGGCACTGATGCTCAAGAAGGTTAGTTCAGTTGCCAAGGTCACAAAACTATTGAGTGGCAGAGCTAGGATCTGGACCTGGGGTCCCGTGCTTTCCTGCTCTTAGCCCCTCCTCCCAACATTCTCTATCTGGATGCAGGCTGCTCCCAAGTTTGTTCTGGCTACAGAAGGTGCTGGAGTGGAATGTGCTAGAATTTTCCATAACAGATTTCCCAAAGTAGGCAATGACTGTTGATATTCCTCTGCTTAAAGCATAGACGTGTGCCTCCCTGCTCCCCACAGAGACAGCGGTGGGGACTGGGAGCTGTTCAGCCTTCCGATGGAAGACAAGCTTGGGCACTGGCGGGCACGGGTGTCTTCTGAGCTATTGCACTAGGGTTGGCGGCAGGGGCAGCACCATTGCTTTCAGCCCTGGCACTGTGAGGCACTCTAGATGTTCCGGGTGCCTCCCGGCTTTTGGGACATGGCCCCCTATTTATAGTAGGCTGTTTTTGATAGTGTTGATCTGGGCTCCCCATGTTAGACTTTATGTCAAGCATATCATCTGTCGTCAGAGATCCTGAGGACCTCTGGCATGGGTGTGGAGTCCCAAGATGCCCCTCCCCTGTGCCAGTTGTGTGCAAAGTGCTGTCTACGTGCCTGATAAGACACTGACCTACTGGTCAGTGCGGAGTGCAGTGTGGCCACCACTGGTGAGTGTTAGGCTTGATCATCAGCACCAGACGTAAGAGTTGGGCAAAGTTGCCACATCCCAGCCCCTAGGTGCAGCCAATCTGCAGGAAGACAGTCGGTCTCAGGTATGGGATCTCTTTCAGCACCTCTGGGCACTTGGATTGGAGTGAACACTTTAGTTTCCCGTGTAGGTATGCCTGATGGGGTCCCTGACTCACTTCCTCACAAGAATTCCTGGGCGTGCCCTTCCTGGTCACAAGTTAGGACCGGTCTACAGTAGGGTCTAGTGACTTTGTCCTCTGAGTATTTTAATTCTGCCCCACCTGGCCTCTACTTTTAAGAACTACTCTAGCCAAACCTCTCCACTTCTAATCTGATTGGGTGAAGGGATTTGAAGAGGAGGCCAAGAGAGCCACAGCAGGTTTGCACAGCATGCCTAAGCTGTGCTCAGGACTGCCTGTCTACTGGTGACCTATGAGTGTGGGCTTTGTTTCTTCCTCTTGCCTTGGACAGGACAGGTTGTTAGGCCAAAGACTCAAAGACTGCTGGAGAGCTCAGTGCTTGAGAACATGTTGCTTGTTTCTGTGCTACAAAACAGCAGGGCCTCAGCACAGGATGGCAGTGGGTGCTTTTTGCAGGGCCAACAGGAGAGGAAGGAGATGTCCCCCTCCCCTGCCCCCACCCCCCCTTCCCCCCAGCACAGGGGTGGTGGTGATGAGAGATGACAGTATAAGCCGTTATCTTACAGGCTGGCAGCAGGACACAGAGCAGCATGACCCCTGACTCTTTCTTTCAGGCTTGCCTCCAGCCCCTGCAGTCCTTCCTCCTCTCTCAACTGTCCACTGGACTGCCATTCACTTCTGTTCTTCCGGCCTGCTATCAGGAAAGCCAATCCTCACAGGACCCTTTCTGACCAGGTGAGGCAGGGCGGTGGGCCATGACCCTTCCAGGAGGGCGTGTCTCCCCGCCCGCCACCCTCCTCCCCCAAGCAAGTGTAGGTTATTTTGGAGTACTTGGGCCTGGAGGAACTAGTACTCTGTGGCATACCCTCTTTCTCCAAACCTGTTTCACTTCTATTCTCTCAGATACACCACCCCCATCTCCAGCCTAAATAGCCAGTCCAGGGGCCTCTGGCCTCCCACATCCTCTCTCAGTTGTTTCTAGATCATGAGGCTTCTCTTCCACTCCTAGCACCTGCATTACAGGAGCTCTGGCCCCTTCACACATTCTTGGGCCTCTGGCTGGTGCTTTGCCCCTGGGCTCACCTCTGTGCCCACTCCCACCTTCTGGGCACTCTGCCTCCCTGCCGTTCCTGTCTGCAGCAGAGGTGAGTTCTGGAAGGGCTTTGCCAGGCCCTTCGCAGTTTGCCCTGTCACCAGCAGCCTCCAGTATCACCACTTTTCAACTCTAGCCCCTGAAGTCCCCAAACCATGCTGTCTTTGTGCTCTGCACACACTGTTCTACCCGCCTAGGGAGGCCACATCCATCCTTAGACCCTCCTAATGCTCTCAGATGCCACGATGCATCCCTCGTCTCCCCTGGGCTGTGCCATTTCCTTCGCTTCTTCTGCAGGTTTTAGGCCTGAGGTCCACCTGTCTCCTCCTCACCTGTAGACTCCTGCAGGCCCTCTGCACTACCTGCAGAGAGCCTGACACAGAAGAGGGCTTGAGAAAAGATTTAGGTGAACTTACTGACTTGACCCAAGGCCAGGTGAACTTACTGACTTGACCCAAGGCCGATATTGAAGCAGCAGCAGTGGTTTGTGTTTTAAGGGTTTCAAGGGGCTCATGGGTTCTGTTGGTTTTTTAAAATCTTTTCGGAGTGGCCTTCCCTGTATGCCTTCTCTCTCTGGCTTCCACACTGTTCCTTTGGCTTTGGGCAGCATTAGGACTGATCAGATCCCCTTGCCATACACTCATGTCAGCCTTCCTTGCAGCTAATGTGTCTATTTTGTGTACTTCAGACCAGAGAGATGGAAGTGGAAACCAGTGTTTCATCTCTTAGGAAAAGATAGTTGTTTGGCCATGTCCACTTTTTCTTGCTTTTCAGATACTCTGGGGGTTGTGTGGCGCTGGATCAAGGCACAGAGAGAAGGTATACGTCACCCAGACAGTTCTAACTGCTAAGTTAGCCTGTAGAGGAAGTGTAGCCGAGGCTCCAAGCTGCTGAGATGCCGAAGTAGTTACTCTTTCTGTTTTTATAATTGAACACTTATGGTAGAACTATGATGAAAAATAATCAAATGTACCTCTTGGATGAGGACTGGCAGTCATTGAGACAAAACTCAGGAAGGTAAAGGTGCTGTGACTGCTGGGTTCATGTTTGCTGTGTTATATTACCTTAAAAATAGATTTTGCCCTGAGTATAAGAAAACCTAAAGGCTTTCAGCTTGAGAGAAACAAACTGAAGGGAAGGCCAGTGAGTACTACTTACCAGTGGCATGCACGACTTAGGCGGTCCAGAGATAGGCCTTTACAAATGTGTGAAATTGAAAATATTCCTTTATGGTCCTTATGAGAGTTGTTTTGGGTTGGCCTTTGTCAAGTCATGAGAAAGTGGTGGCTGGAAAGCTGTGCTGGTGGCTCCTGACTGGTTTGGTGGGTCACATGGCTGTTGTATTATAGTCTCCCAGGTCTGCATAACCAATTACCACAAACTGGGTGCTTCAAACAATAGACCTGGAGGCTAGGAGTGTGAAATCAGGGTGTGGACAGAGCCACCTCACTCCTGCAGCTTAGAGGAGGATCCTTTTTCTGTTTCCTGCCCCTGATGGCCACAGGTTTCCTGGCCTGTGGCATCAGCACTTTGGTCTCTTCCTAGGGTCTGTGGCTTCAGGGGGATTTTCCTCTTAGAAAGGACACCTGAGCTTTCTCACTACCCAGCCATCCTGCAGGCTGCTTTGGGTTGGGAGCCCTCCCATACCTAAGGCAGGGAGATGGTGGCCTCAAAGGAGACAGATAAGTCTCTGGAGTGGAGTTGAGGAAAGTGGAAAGGACATGCTGGGGTACACACAGACTCTGAAATGACCAGACAGGGAAAAGGGAAATTGGTCATCCTCACCAACAATGGTCCAGCCATGAGGAAACCTGAAATGAAATACAGTACTATGTTGGCCAAAACTGGTGTCTCAACATACAGAAAATACTGCAGGCTACGCACACTCGTTGGTTCTGATACCAGTAGAAGCACATCAGAACAAACTGGAGAAAAGTAGTACATAATTTTTAACAATAAAACTTGCCAGAGCCTTATTAAAAAGGATACCTGTTTTAGCGGCCACCCTGATGATCTTGTCTTAATCACATCTACAAAGACCCCCTTTCCACGTATGGTCAACTGCTCAGGTATAGTCATCTGCCAGGTAAAATATGCATGGGGGGGAGGGGTATGTGTATGTAATACCTCAGCCTGTATTGTTGGGGGATACCATTCAACTCATGGTCTGGTTGATGGGGGGCTCTCAGTGGCAAGGCCTGTTTTACATCCTCACTTGGAATTTGGTGGCCGACCAGTGGAGGGGAACTGAGTTGGGACTGAAGTAGCAGCAGAAGGGACCACCAACACTGAGGTAGGCTCCAGGGTTCCCCCAGACCCCATGTGTGGGTAGTCTAGTGGTCTCGTTGTTGGGACCACAGTCCCTTCTCCCCTCTCTGATTAGTTAGGTGGGCAGTAAAGCAGAGGGCTGTGTGGCCCCCTCCTTGCCCCTGCTCTGGGGTAAGTGTGCCTGAGAAAGCCATGATGCTGCATGTGCCTGCAGCCCTGGCCTCGCTGCACTCTGCATGCTTCGCCAGCAAAGGGCCAGTGTGATACAGCCTGGCAGGGTATGCTGTCACAGGGCTGAGAGACGGTGACCATCCATTTTGCTGCTCTTGCATTATCCCTGGGGGTGCGATAATAATGTTACTGGGTAGGAGAACAGAGCTGGAGCACTCCGGTCAGGGGGAAGTGGAAAAACACAGATTCCCAGATCATCCCTGGCTTTTCAGTTGACTGTGTGTTTGAGCTGGTTTTGGCTACCGGGCTTTTTCTCCTTCCTACCTGGAAGCTAGGCCCTGAGGCTCCAAAGCTCTTAGGAAAGACTAAGCTGTGACTTGGGCCCTTACTACTTCCTATACACTGGTCTTTTCTCCTTTAAGACTGGGAAGATTCAAAGTTTCCTTTTATCTAGAGCACATGGAGAGAACATGTGGTAGAGAAAACTTGAACTGGGCTGACCCTATGCAGATCCGCACTGTGAGTGAGCACGGTTTCTCTGAGTCTCAGTTTCTTCCTCCACAATGTAGGAAATGGGGGTGGCCATGGCCTATGCAGTGGCTGTGCTGTCCCTCAGCTTCGATCCCCAAAGCATGTTAGTACCTGAGACTCTATGTGGGTCTGAACTTGTGGTCTTCCTGGGAGCTGAGATCAAGGTACCCTGGAAGTGAAGATAGAGGCTTCCAGCACCTAGGCATTTGCAGAACAGAGTATAATGACTGGTGGGGTGAGGGCAGAGAGAGCTTCTTATGTGCTGCCAAGGGTTTGGCCAGGTTCCTTCTCCAGACTGACCAGAGTAGTGGACGTGGTGAGGCAGTGGGTGTAACGAGGAAGGAAGATGGCAGAGGGAGGCATTGGTTGTCAGTGAGGGGCTGTGGGGAGCCATGGTAGGTTTTTGAGTAGATGAGAGCATTTTCAGGGAAGGTATTTTTTGTTAGTCCCTACCCAGGGTGGGGTGGGGTGGGGTGGGGTAGGTTAGGTTATGCCTCTGCTGGAAATGTTTCTGCTATTACTTATGAAACAGCAGGAAAGTTAAACTAGGGAGCACAGCTTTATTTAATCAAAGTCCTTGCTAATCAGTTCTCTGATTGCACGCCGTCTGTTTTAAGTGGGGTATGTGTGTGTGTTTATGTGTGTGTGTGTGTGTGTGTGTGTGTTTATAAGTGTGCCATCCTGCCCTTCCAGTGGCCTTTAACCTATCATGTCCTGTAGGCCTCCATCTGCATCAGAACTTTGGAGGCATCGGGGAGTTGAATGAAAAGGATACACTGACTTGTCCCTGGGCTAGCCCCATGAGGCCTGAGGTTGGCCAAAAAAAATTACCTCCTAAGAGATGTCCATTGCCTGCCTCCTTCTGAGTGACTGCTCCCGGGTTTGGTTTCATCTTGAGCTTGAGCCTGTGTGAGCCAGTGTCGTTGTCATCTGGCTATCATTGGAGCTCTAGCTGCTGACTTCTCCTCAGGCTTGAGGTGCTATGGGGTGGGCTGTGAAGTCAGGGCTCTGCACTGTAGGGTAGATCTCACTTACCAAGGTGGGGCCTTAAGTGACCCTTGCCCTTGACTTGGCAGGTCATGGCTGTGGAGCCTGCCTGGCTGGGCCCCCTGGGATTGGACCTGGTCTTTACAGTGTCAGTGGAACTTTTTGCAGAATGTTCCTCTTTCTACTTAGCCAGTGTGGTGCCTTTTGGGCTGGACCTAGACAGAGGTCACAGCCCTCTTCCTATCCCACTGAGCTGGTGCTCCTCCCCCTCTAGGTTCTGTGGCTCCTAGACAGGTGGGTGGTAGTCAGTTACTGCCCATTTGTGATCATCTGTGGCTCTGTCCAGTCCCTGATCTTCCTGCCCCAGTGTCTATCTGCTGCCAGGCCTGTTACAGCCAGCACTGACCTAGGCTTCGGGGTTGTTTTTATGCTGGGTTTCCTCAGTAGTGGCCAGCCTGACCTTAGTTACAGACCCCTTCCTTTTGACTGCAGCTCAGCTTACCCATCTGTGCAAAAGGGGTTGGGCCAGATCATAAACTGGTGACTCAAATGTATCTGGGCTCACACGCAGCTTCTTTGTCCCACAAAGGAATTCTGCACTCTTTTCTTTGCGTTTCTTCAGTATTGAAGCCAGTTGTTCATGGTCTCTGTCATTCCCATACCAGCCAGCCTCATGATTTACATTGCCTCTGTTGTTCCTCTACTGCCCTGCCACAGTTCCCTGCAGCTTCTGGCTCTGGCTCTCAGGTGATAGAGAAAGGAGGAGCAAAGCAAGGGACTGGACATCCACAAGAATGGGTGAATGAGGACCTGGTCCAAGGAAGAGGCTCCTCATCTCAGGAACAAAGTTGAAGCCAGGGCTTTAGCAAAGTGTACGTGGGGGTCCTGAGGGGTGATGGTGACAGAGGAAGAGAGGATGGGAAAGGCTACAAGCAGTCCTCCTTCTAGGCCTCAGGCGTGCTGCCAGCTCTGTGGCTCCTGAGGTCAAGGAGAGGCTGTGGCTTGGGTGAGACCTCTGGGATCTTGCTTGAAAACAGGAGGTGCTGCCTGCCTGCAGAACCCCAGCCTCCAATGCACAGGCCCTGGCGATCAGGTTTCCATGGAGCGCAGATGAGATTTAGCTCAGTTGGGGCCACCCAGGCTGAGTGTACATTCCTGCTGGGTGCCCTTTGTTCTTTCCGGCAGGTGGGGCCAGGCAGACAGATGGGAGGGGCTGATTTGGACCGAGGCTGGCATTTCCTATTTGTCAGGTGTACTGGAATTTGCTGTCGGGAATAGCCTCAAAGGAACGCCTTGATGAAGTGACATGTGTATCTAAGACATTTTCTGCAGGGACTCCAAGAGCATGCAGGCTTGGGTGGTTCCCACCTCTGCTCTTCCACTTTCTCACTGGTATTTTCTGCCTTCAGAAATCACCTGTTCTGTTGGATGCTGGTGGCTCACGCCTGTAATCCTAGCTACTCAGAAGGTTGAGATCTGACGATCTGTTGAAAGCCAGCCCTGGGCAGGAAAGTCCACGAGACTCTTGTTTCCAAATAACCACCAGAAAACCGGAAGTGGGGCTGTGGCGCAAGTGGTAGAGCGCTTGCCTTGAGCTGAAGAGCTGAGGGACAGCGCTCAGGCCCAGAGTTCAAGACCCACAGCCACTCCCCCCCCCCAATGAAATCATCTGTCCTGTCTTTTTAATCTACCTCCCAGCTGTGTCACCCAGCCACAGCTCTATACCTCTGTTCCATGGCCCATCTGGCCAATCGTGGGTTGGTATTTTTTGCCAATGTCAAGAATTTTCTAAACTTTCCTCTAGTAGTCCTCATTGGAGAGGCAGCAGTGGCTGGATAAGAAAGAGTTTGAATTTTGAGTGAAATTTGAGAAAGAATTGAAACTTGTGTTTCCTTCTCCTTTATTTGAGCCCCTTTCCTCTTTTGTGCCCACTAATTCCTCCCTCTGTCATGAGGGTCTCCAGCCTTCCTGCAACCACAGCCTGGGTCACCCCACAAGTCACTGTGGCAAGGGGGTTTTGGTGACCTGAAAACAAGCTCACGGGCTCATCAGGGCCACTCAAGGATTGAGACTGAAGTTGCTTGACAGGGAGGAGGGAGCAGAGCAGCATTTGTTCTTAGCCACAGAGGAACAGGATGTGGCCATTTCAGTCAACTGAGTGAGTGTTCTTCAGGACAACAATAGGTCGGATAGAAAAAGTGTCTACTCTCCTTTTTTGAATCTTGGGTCTGTTACTATGAGATCTGGGACACACACTGTACTCAAGAAAGGTAATTTTCATTGCCAGAAAAACTGTATGCACTGCGGTGGGCATTATCAGGAGGGAGAGAGCCTTGTACCAATCTGTGAAGAGCTAGCCTGGCCTCTGTATAGAGCAGGGTGGATAGGGAACACTGTTGTTGTTCTTTTGTGAGGGCTTTAAAGGACTCAGATTCAGTGAGATGGGGTCCTTGGCTACCAGGAGTTATGGTTTGGGAGGCTCAGAAGGCTGCAGTAGAGGTTTGCTGTGTTCCAGGGTTCCCAGCACCTAACATCTCTCCTAGTTTACATCTGAGGATTCTCTCCTACTCTGTTTCTGCAGTGCCTGCTGTGCCCTGGCCATGGTGGCTCCCCAGCAGAGGCAGGTACCAGCTGGGAAGATGTACTATGAGCTTGGGTCTGACTGCTTCACCCAGTCACAGGGGCTTGGTTTTTGACCTAGGCTCTCGTGGTGTCCCCCATTTCTGAGCTGCTCAATGGCATTTGGGCCCAGGAAAGCCCTGGTGCTCACATTCTATTCCTCTCTGGGTCACCACACCTACTGAGAACAGAGAGGGGTATGCAAGCTAAGCCAGGGGAAAAGGTGGGCTGCCAACTCTGCCCATAGGGAAAGGCCACTGAAGGCTTCCTGAGAAGGAGGCATCCAAAGGATTCTTTGTAGGATGTAGGCCCGTAGGACAAGGCTATGTCTGTGTGGTCACAGAATCTGCTCTCGTGAAGACTTCAGTCCTGCCATGGATTCTTCCTTTCCCAGGGATGACAGTTGAGCAGGGTTAGCCCGCCTCATCCACATCCCAGTTTGTCCTGGTCTTGTAGCTTGCTCCTCATAGAGAAACGTGACACCTGTGTGCTGGGGCCTCTGCGTGGAGGAAGCCTTTGAGAACAGAGCCTGGTCCTCTGGGAGAGCCATTTAGGCCTCAGTGGCAAATGTTGGGATGCTGGTGAGCAGGATAGCCCCTCGGGCCAAGGGATTAGTGGGGGCAGCCATGCAGGACTGGCCGCCTCCCGGCAAGCTGCATGGAGAGGGCAGGAGGTGGTGGAGGGGGCTTCCGCTTGGAGCTCACTGGTGAGCCTGGCAAGTGTGGCTGGTTCCTGTCATGTCATTGGCCTGGCCAGGAGGGCGACAGTCACAGGGAGTGAGAATGGCAGTGGTTCAGGGTGGCACAGAGCCACTTCCTGCTCTGGCAGCACTGAATGGCTTCTGAGGGAGCTTGGTAGCAGCAGGTAGATAAGGAAGGAGAGGCACTGTGTGGAGGCTGAGACAGTCAGCATTTGGGGGAACGCCAAATGTGGGTGTCTTTGGGGATATGGGGTGCCTGGGCAGGTGTGGTGAGCAGCAAGCCAGGTGCTCTGGAACTCACTCTGTAGGTAGTGGGGGGGGGGGGCGGAGGGAGGGGGGCGTAGTGGAGGAGTGAGAGTGATAGGCAAAAAGCCTGCCAGTCTTTGCCCTTAGTTCCCCTGCCTGACCTTGAACCTCAGGAGGATCACTGAGCCCACTTCCACAGCAGAAGGCAACCCCTGCTTTGTGAAGGAAGTGTGAGACCCAGGCTCTTGGCTGTCCATCCTCACAGCCTCAGTTCCCTCCTCTGTGAGTGGGTGTGAGCCTCTGTCCTGCCCCTCCTCCCTGGGATTTGACAGCTCATAGCCTGCCAGGCACTTGAATGTATAATTTTGAGAACTAAGGCAGTTTGGCCCAAAGGGAATAAAAAGTTGTCTGAATTTGCAGGTGATCCAGGCATGTCTCTGGCACCTGGATGGAAAGGGTGGCTCTCACACATGCTGATCTCACCTAGATAGCTTCCTGTACTCTGGAAGCAGGACAAAGCCTGGGCAGAAACCTTCACAGAGTGGTTCTGGAGGAGAGGGTGCCATGTGTCCCCTCCCTGCCCCCATGTACTGAACCTACAGGGCCCAGGAGCACTCAGAGCCAGCTGAGTATGCTACAGTGTCCGCCTTGGCCTCCTGCCTTCGTCCTGCTGGGGGATGAGGGCAGGGAGCCCCCCGGACGTGGAGGTGTTGCCTCCTACCCCCAACCCAGCAGTAGTGAGGGAACTGGGGGAGAGAGGTTGCTCTGTAAGCAGCTGAGATGTGAAGTCTGAGGCTGACACCACACACCTTTGTGGCCTACAACCAGTAAAGTTAAAGGGGGGGGGGCAGTACAGGTGTGAGGGTGTTCTGGTTGAAGTGGATAGGGAAAAAAAAATCTGTGTAGCTGAGAGGCAAGGAGATAGACTCTATAAAAAGAGGGGACACAGGGTCTTGAGGGCCTGGAGGGGTGAAGTAGAGTTTGTGATACAGGTGGCCCCTTGGTCCTGGCAACACTTAGTAAGAGAAGGGGTGTGGGGGCTTTGAGTGTCTCAGTGCCCCTGGGAGAGGGGAGCATCTGAGGGACCATAGGAGGGGGCTAGAGATCGGTGGCGATGGCTTAGGGAATTTGCGCCTGAATTTGGGGAGTATCTTCTTTAGGTACACAGTTCAGAGAAAAGTTGAACAAAAATTAGGTGACAGATTTTAGTACTTGTCAGAGAACATTATTTTTGGGGACCCCGTTTTCCACTGGCTGTAGTTGTAGGTAGCTGCCTCGGGCTTGCAGTGAAGTGTTTTTCCATTCTTAGCCCACTCTCCTTTCCCTGCAAACAGAGGTATATGGAGGTCATTTCCTCTTTTTGTGTTTGATGAGTGCCCAGTTAGAAGCAGACAAATGTTAAATGGTGAAGAACTGAGCTGACAAATTATACTTTACTGATCTTTTAGTAACAGTGCTTCAGGAAAATATGCCATAGGAATATATATATATATATATATAATATAATATATAGCATATTAATTAAGAAGTAGGATACAAACTTGTATGCATACTATAATTCCAGTTTTAGATTTGTGTGTGTGTGTGTACATGTGCATGTACGTGTGTGTGTGTGCCAGTCCTGGGACTTGCTCTCAGGGCCTGAGCACTGTCCCTGAGCTTTTTGCTCAAGGCTAGTCCTCTACCACTTGAGCCACAGCTTCACTCCTGGCTTTTAGGTGGTTAATTAAGAGATAAGAGTCTTGTGGACTCTACAAGCTGGCTTTGGACCACAGCCCTCAGATCTCAGCCTCCTGAGTAGTTCTCTGCCCCATCACCCTCTCTCCTTCCCTCGCTCTGTGCAGGGCAATGAACTCAGGGCCTTACACTTGCTAGGAAAGCACTATATCACTTGAGCCACATCTTCAGCCCCAATGAAATATTATGGGTTATCTTGGAGAGCTAATTAAAATTTCTTGGAGTGATTAAGTAACTGGGAGTTTAAACATCTTTTAGAATAAGCATATGTTAATTTGATAAGGGAGAAGAGAAAATTATTTTATAGCTTCATTCTTTGTTAGCTACATGTGAAAGCTGTCTGGCTCCACGTAGCATGCTGAAGTCTCAGTTCTAGGCAAGCAGACAGTGCTGCCACAGTCAGGCCCCTGGGGGAGGGGGAGTGTGTGGAGTAGGGTAGGTACCGGTGGCTTTGCTGTCTTGAGCCCTCAAACTGCCTTTGTCTGGAAGCCACACACATACTACAGCATCCTCCCTCCTGCAGGTAAAGCCTAGAACCAGAAGACCTAAAGTGCTTTCCATTCAGCCCTGGCCAGTTGACCATGGAGGGGAGGGTGGGCATAGGATGGTTTTGTCTTGGGGTTGAGGTGTGTATGTCCCCAGAAGATTCCTAGGCAGCTTCCAGAAATTGTGACTGCTCTATTCCAGAGCAAGAACCAAGCAGGGTGCAGTGGAACAGCCTCCAGGACTCCCTGCTGTACAGCAGCCAGTCACAGCAAGTGTGGAGTGGGAGGTTGGGCAGGGAAGGGGTGGTTGCACCAGAGAAAAGGAACATTAGGGATGGGCAAACACAGCTGGGATATTGCCTGCAGGAGGTGATGTACGTCGGTGACTTTTGTGAAGCAGTGTAGTGGGGGCTCCCGCCTCCTGCTAGCAGACAGGTCCCTTCTGGTCCCTCAAGGCTACTTTTGCTTTGGTAGCTGCCAGTGCCTCTCAGTCCCTCCCATTATGCTCCAAGAGATTTTTCTTAGGGCCCCACCCCCACGGGGGCCTGCAGCCTGCGCAGGGTATTGGGCTGAGAGGGAGAGAAGGGCTGGTTGTTGGTAGTGATCCCAAAGTGAGAGAATGGGGCAGTGTTCTTGGGGAGCTCTGGGCTGGCCCCCTGAGTGCTGAGTCTGATGAGTCATGAGCAGCCCTGGGAGACTGCCACCAGAAGCATCAAGTCCTGAGGACCAGATGGGCCTGCGCCCCACTGGCATCTCAGAGGAAGTCACATTTGATTAATTGTTGGATGTGTTGGTAGTACATGAAAGGAGCCCAGATACTGGGGACCTTCTGTGTGTTTTGTTTGTTTTTTCAGTGTCTGGGTTTTTTGATGGTTGTGTGTGTGTGCGCGCGCACCAGTTCTGGGACTTGAACTCAGGGCTTGGGGTCTATCTCTGAGCTTTTGTGCTCAAAGATAATGCTCTACTACTTAAGCCACAGCTCTACTTTAAGCTTTTTGTGGTTAACTGAAGATAAGAGTCTCACAGGCTTTCTTGCCTGCTTTAGCTTTGACCCTCAATTCTCAGATCTCAGCCTCCTGAGGAGCTAGGATTATAGGCCTGAGCCACCAGTGCCCAGCTGTGGTTTTATCTTGAACCTCAGTGAGATAGATGTCTGCAGATCTCCTCAGACTACGTGAGAAAGGAGAGGAGTGGCCTGACCATTTCAGCCCTCTGTGTGCCTGCAGGCCTCCTGGAACAGCAGGCCAGAGTTCCCTTGTGTAGTCTGCTCACTGTGGCTCTCTGGTTTTTCATCTGTGGTCTCCTCTGGGAGGAGCAGGGCTCATCCACTCTGCAGCTGCTGCCTGTAGCTCTTCTGCACTCCCTCTGGTTCCAGCCCCTGAGGCTATTCCTTGAAAATGTGCTAGAGCCAGGGTGGGTTGGTGGTCCTTTAGCATCAGGTACCTCCTTCCCACCAGCCTTATCTGGACTGTTCCATGCCCTCCACCCCTAAGCCTGGGCTTCAGGTCATCATAGGCTCCTAGGCTAACCTTGCTAAGGGTCTTTTCCTGGTAAATGAAAAGGAGGTTGTGTTTGAAGGCCAGCTCTGGTTGCTTCTGTCTTACCTCTGGTACCCACAAGGACAGACAGGGTGTGCTCAGGCCGCCAGGCGTCCATCTCTGGTCAGCTGTGCTTCTTGTCATCCTTGAGCATACTGGGATGGCTGTGTAGAGTTTTGCTGCCCTGAGTTCCTCTTCCTGTCTCCCAGGCAACACTGCCTCTCTGGCCATCTGCTGCCCTCCAGCTCCCACTGCCTTCCATATGCAGAATTTCCAGTGTCTCAGTCAGTACTGTCTATTTGTGTTTTCCCATGTATGAGACCACATGTGGTCTCAGCTCACCCACCAACACTTCTGAGCAAGACTTGCCCCAGCTTGCAGAACTGCCTTCACCCCCACCCGCCTTGGGCTGTTCTGGAAGAGCCTGTTTTCTTTTCCCAAGGGTCTATTGTCTGCCTAGAGGGCCTTGTCCAGATGAATGCTAGCAGCCAAGCCTGCTCAGGTCTCTGTGCAAAAAGACTGTGACAGAGCCTGATGGGGTCTGTCAAGTCAGAGCTTAGTGAGGTTAGACCCAAGTGGATCCAGCTGTTTCTTTCAAAGAGACATGGGCGGAGGAGAGCAGCCCCTGGCCCGGAGAACTGTAGAGCCCCCCAGAGGAGAGGGGACCTGAAGGAAGAGGTGCACACATGCCATAGGACTGGGCTGATGGCTTCAGACACCTTCAGAGCTGCTGGGCCAAGGTTGTGGCAGGGAGCCCTGGCACATCAGGATGGAGGGAGTGTGGAGGCCTGGGCTCAACCATGAAGGTATACTTGGACACAGGCACTACCACCCATGTTTGCCACTGTCCATGCCAGCTGTCTCTGGATGATGTGACTTACTCCCCCCCCCACCACGGGGGCTCTGTGCTGCCTTCCCCATCTCTGTCCTTGTTAGTGGATCATCCTGTGTCTACCCAGCTAGCCACAGAATTCCTTAGTCCCCACTTCCTAAGGACATTCAAGGTCCTGGGGAATCCAGATGACAGGCCCTGCCCTCCACCTGGAAGCACAGTGCAGAGAATGTCAGCCACCAGGGACCTGCTTCCTATGTCCATTCCCAGGGAAGCTCCTGGAAGCGGAAGCGGAAAGGAGGAAGTAGAAGTGTGAACTTGGCCAGAGGGACTAGGATTCTCCTTAGGTCTTCAGTGTCCCCAGAGGAAATGGGAGTTGCTGGGTCAGAATAAAAAAGCTTGGCACCTCAGCAAGTGCAGCAACTTTGTCCTTGCTTGGTGTTGGCTTTCCAGAGTCCTCCTGCCCGCGTGTGTGTGTGTGTGTGTGTGTGTGTGTGTGTGTGTGTGTGTGTGTGTTGCCATAGGAACCCCTGGCTGCAGCAAGTGCTATGAGGCTTGCACCACCTCCTGGTTCAGTATGCTGTGCTTGGTCAGGATGCTCAGGGAGAACACCGGAGGAAGGCATCCTGCCAGGATTTAGGGGGGGCCGCTGAACAGTACTGAACTGCTCTTAGGGTTCACATTTAAATGAAGGCTGGGACTCCAGCCCAGTTTCTTCATTCCTGATAGTGGAAAAAAGCTGATGGCCATCTCCTTGACTGGAATAAGTCCTGCCTGTGCCGCCCTCCGTGGTATCTCCCTGTGTGTTCCTGGCCCTGCAGGTCCTTTCCCTCATTCTAGACCTGTCTTGGCTATCTGAGTACTGCTTGCTCCACAGGCTGCTCCTTGTACTTGACATTTACCCTGCCTGGCTGGGCCTCATGTAGTCAGGCCTGGTTGGGCCTCATGTAGTCAGGCCTGGTTTTGAGGCAGCCTACTGTGGGTTTCTCAATAGCAAGCCCCCACCTCAGCTTCTCCCACCCTCTTCATCTTTTCTTAGCTCCAGTCACAATCCTGCACTGGGCCCTCTCCCCTGATGGTGGCCACCGTGTCCTCATTACTCATCAGTCCTTTCTAGACCTGGCTACCGCTCAGGAATGTTGGGAAAGAGTCAGTGCTCATCTGTTAGGGAAAAGCCCCCACATGCCCAGCCATAGAATGCTGTCAATAGACACAGCTTTCCCTGTGCTCCCTTAGCCCAGGAAACACTGGCTCACAGATTCTGTCATGTCGGCAGTCTCTCTGAGGCACAGCTGTGCTGGTGTGGTTGGTGTAATTTAGCATCATCCCTCGGGCCCCCCCAGCCTGTCCTTTCCCTACTCCCAGCAGGGGGTCATCCTCTCATCTTGGGGGCTGCAGTGACAGCAGGTGACCCTCTGAGCAGAATCAGGGACCCGCAGAGTTGATGTGGGGATGTTGTTTGTATGCCCCCAGGGCCCAGGCCTGTACCTTCTCATGCCTGTGCAGAGCCTGGGCACGTGTGCCACCATGTCTCTGCAGCAAGGCCTTCACAGCAGCGCTTGCTGCTGCCTCCCTTTGGAGAAGGCCTGGCCCGCCCACAGGGAAATGGGCTGGCTTCCCAGGGTACAAGCTCTGTCCTGGCCTTTGTTATCCGCTGCCCCGGGCCTCAAAGCTGCTATAGAGTTCATCACAGTCTGCAGAATACCACCCACATTATGCGTTCCAGCCACTTGCCAAGGTCACAGCTAGAGCCAGGCTGACACATGTCCTCTAGGATATGGCTAATTGGTATCATGCCTTGCAGCGTGGTGTGTGCATGGCCCCACAGAACTTCCCCATTGTAGGGGGTTGGGGGGGATCAGATGGGGTTTGGTTGGGTCTCTGGGTTTTTGAGACCTGGCTTCAGTTTCTGGAATCCTCCCAAGAGAGCAGGGCAGTGTTGCCTGTCTCCAGTGCCAACAAGCCTGTTACAGGAGCAGAGAAGTTTCACAGTGAGCCCCTTGTTGAGCTTGGCATAATCTGTCTCCACAGACGATCTTGAGCACTGAACGTCTCTTTGATGGAACGTTAAAGACATTTTTAATACTTCATAGTCAAGATTATCCCAAATAGCAGGTTGAAAACTTCCTCGAGGAATGCTGCCCTTGGATTAGGAAGAAATGAAGAGCGTCTGCCTTCAGGGCTTACAAAAGAACCTGTCTAGGCTTTGGAGGACTTTGGTTCAAGAGCTTTTCTTCCTTTCGTTAGCAGGGATGCAAGGAGAATATTTTGGGCTTGGAGAATTCTTAGCCACTTGTGGTGGGGGCGGCCAGTTGCCATTCTGGGAGGAACGTGGAGATAAAGGCAGCATTGAAACTGGGAGATCTATTTTCCCTGGTCAGCACAAAATACCACCCTAGGCCTGGAGCCAGGGGCAGAGAGAAGAGAAGAAGGTTTGGGGCAAGAAGAAGGGATGGGCAGCCGGTTTCACAGCATCAGCTACTTGGAGCCAGACCCAGAGGCCTCAGCCTTGTCTAGGGTCTAAGTTTTTATTTTTAAAATATAATTTTATTGTTATCATTAAGGTGCTGTACAGAAGGGTTATGGTTAGGTAATGAGTACATTTCTTTTTGGACACTGTCACCCTTCCTTCACTTTTCCCCAGTTACCCTTTCCTGTCCCTGCCCACAAGGTACATGGTTCACTTTCTACCTAGTGTCTAATGAGTACCATGCCTACACTTGTTCATCCTTCCTCCCTCCATTTCTGTGACCCCCCCCATCCCCTCCATAGACAGAAGAAAAAGAACAAACAAATAAAAAAGCAAAAACAAATACTACCACACTACCACCATCAAAAACAGTTTTTCATTTCCTGAAGTTGATTTTGATAAATAGTATTTTAAATGTTCAGGAGCTTTATGTCTTTGGGTTCCTCTCCTACTAGTATCTTCCTTAGTTTCACTGTGCATTATGTGAATGCCTAGAGTCTTGTTTATTATATAGGGCCTAAGTTTTATGGCCAAATGTCCGTAGGCTGTGGACAGGAAGGGCGACAGCCCAGGTTTACATGACAGGTCAGTACCAGGCCCTCTTCAAAACATCATTGTTTCTAAAGTTCTCACCCAAGCCCCATGTTGCATGGGGCCATAAAATAGACAGCTGCCATATGTCACGTGCTGACAAGTTATATGATACTCATGTGGTAGTCAGTTGAGTTTCTAGAACAATCTCTCCAAAGGGGACTGGGAACATCCAACCCCTTGCTTAGTACCCCGCCCCGGCGGCGGCTTCCCACCACTGTTGGAACAGCACTTCTGACCATGCCTTGTGGGGAGACCTTGCACAGCCACCCTGCCCCCTTGTCTCTGTCCCTGTACCCACAGTGGAGCTTCTTCACTTGCTGTGGTAACAAAGCACTGTATTTTGAGAGGTTTAAACGGCATATGTTTTGACCTTCTAGTCTAGAACCCCAAAGTCAGATCAAGGTGTGAGCTGAGCCTTTCCTTCAGAGGCCAACGGAGAATCTGTTTCTGGCCTGTCCCCAAGCCCCTGGTGTTCTGCTAGTAGTCTTTGGCTTTTTTTTTTTTTTTGGTCAGTCTTGGGGCTTGAACTCTGGGCTTGGGCACTAGCTATCCCTGCACTCTTCAGCTCAAGGCGAGCGCTCTACCGCTTGAGCCACAGCACCACTTCCAGTTTTCTAGTGGTTAATTGGAGATAAAGAGTCTCACGGACTTTTCTGCCCAGGCTGGCTTTGAACTGTGATCCTCAGATCTCAGCCTTCTGAGTAGCTAGGATTACAGGCTTGAGCCACCAGCGCCCGGCTTCTTTGGCTTTCTTTAACGTGTACATGTCACCCTGATCTCCATCACGGGGTATTCTCCCTGTGTTCTGTCTGGTTCTAAATGCTGTTTTAACAGTGATACCAGTTATGTTGGATTGAGGGTCTAATCCAGCATGAGAGCATCTTAACTAAGGACATCTACAATGACCCTATTTCCAAATGAAGTTATCTCTAAGGTAACTTTTTCTGTGTGGGTCCATTTGGACCTGCAATAGACCTTAAATGATGCCCCCTCACCTCCAACCAAGTGCTCTGCACTTACTTCACGATGCGCTGACAGCTGAGCACTGCCTGATATTATTGTCTCCCCTTGCTTGAGTAGGAATCGTGAGTGCTAGGATCTTGGCTGCAGTCTTTCTTGTGTGCCTCTCAGTGGTTACTCACCGACAGATGACAGGAGCTCCACAGGTTTCAGGGTTCAGGAGAAGCAGAACAGAACAAAGAACTGTCTTTCAGGGTGATTTACAAAG
The DNA here is from genome assembly GCF_019054845.1 of Dipodomys spectabilis. Classification (NCBI taxonomy): domain Eukaryota; kingdom Metazoa; phylum Chordata; class Mammalia; order Rodentia; family Heteromyidae; genus Dipodomys; species Dipodomys spectabilis. The sequence continues at coordinate 5,702,236 of NW_024870834.1, forward strand.
CAGCAGTGGTTTCTTGTATTGAAATCCTAGATAAAGGGCAGAAGTGTGTGTTACTGCCTGCCTGTTGTTTTCCAAGCTTGTCACGTGGCTGCACATCCTCCAGCCTGCTTTGTGGAGTGTAAACACGCACCCTGCAGTGCAAGGGGTGTGTCCCCTTGTCCACAGGCCCCATGTCTGCCAAGGGGTAGTTTGTGTGGGACAGGCAGTCACACATTATGCCCTCCAGTTTGCCCTCTGGGGTGGGGGGTCGGGGAACATGGGATCCAATCCAGTCACCCTCATTAGAAGTCCCCCTGGGCAGGGCATGCAGGTAAATTGCTTTGTCTGGAAGGGGCCAGTTACCTATGAGTTCATGTGGTTGGGAGCTCAGCACCTTTGCCTCCCAGGATCACAGTACTAGCATGGCTGAGAACACAGCTGTGGAAAGCCCTTGAGCCTCTCAGATGCCCCACAGGCCTCACGTTATGCTTCCCCTCAGGAGCCATGTGCTGGGGCTACGATGGGCGCTGCTCTGGTGCCTTGCTTGCTCTGTGGCCCAAGGACTCTTGGCCTTTTCTTCCTCGAATGACCCAGAGTGTCTGCACTTACTCCTGGGCCACTTGGGACCTACAGAAGTTACGGACTAGTCACTTACCTAGTAGGCTCTGTGGAACATTCCTTCCCCACCCTCCTGCCCGCCAGTACAGGGGATCCAGACCTGGGGCTAGGGCAGAGAAAGCAGTATGCTGAAGACATATTTGTGGTGGTAGCTATAACAAGGAAGTGACAAGAGTTTATGGTCAGCAAATGTGGGCCTGCCCCTTCCCAGTAGGGACTTCAGTCTTCATTTTCTCAATGTAAGACAAGACTTTTGGAGGGGCAGTTGTGGAAGTGCTCAGTACATATTGTGTGAGTGAGTGAATGGGTAAAAAGATGAATGTGTGTGTGAGCAAATGGTATGTTTCTAACCCATTGTGTGTTTGCAGGTCCCTGGCATGATGGGGTGTGGCACCAGGCCATGCCAATCTGCAGGGAGGAACGGGACACAGTCCTGATTTTAGACAGTTGCAGAAGGAATGGCCAAGGAGAAGTCTCTGCAGCACCCAGTGGTGGACATGCTCAGCCAGGCAGGCCAGGCCAGGCCACATCAGGCAGCCCTGAGAAGTAGGAGCCTGAGGCATCAGTAAGGCCTTCCAGGTGAAGTGATAGTCTGGCATCACACTGGGGCCCAGAGTCTGAAGGATATTTTTGTTCGGCATTGGATGGAGAGGCTCCCCCAAGAACTGTGACTGGTAAAGTACTGGAGGGTCTGAATTCAGAGAAGCCCAGCGTAAGAGGGCTGGCGCTATGCGCAGTGCTGGGCTTGCTCTGGGCCAGGTTGACCACTGAGGCTCTGCCAACACAGCCCCACTCCACTGTCAGGTAGTGACAGAGAAGGTATCACGGCTCCAAGGTACACATAAGGACACAGAAGGCTGAAAGGCACTGACTGAAAGCCTGAACACTGCCCATAGCTCCCTGCACTCCTCCATCATTCCCACTTCTCAAGATCAGAGGGAGAAGTCGGGGGAAGCACAATGGCCAGGCATGGTGGTGTGTGTCTGCCATCTCAGCTCTGTGGGGAAGCACAAATAGGAGGGTTTGTACAATGCATAAAGAGCTGTGGGTGTGGCTCACATGGTAGAGCGCCTCCTCAGTAAACAATAGCCCCTAAGTTCAAACTTGAGTACCACCACCAACATGAAAAAGAATTAAGTTCAAGTGGCACAGCATGAGAAGCCCCCTGTGCTTTGCAAGCCCCTGGCTCCTCTCCTCCATGGACGCTGCCTATTGACCAGTTTTTCAGGAGTGTGCTGAGACTCATTGCACGTGTGTGTGCCAGCAGATGTTTATGTAGCCTTCCACCCCAGCACACAGCCTCTGACTGCCTCCTGGCGATCACTTTCCAAGTTTACCTGTGGTGCCTGGTGTCTCAGTGTGGATTATCATGAGTAAGCCAGCCTGCCCCTTCCTGATGAACTTGACCTGTTAGTTTTGGGTGACTACAACAGTGCCCCTTGTGCTGGCCAGCAGCACCACCCAGAAGCAGGATGTGCTCTAGGCGGCACACTTCCACAACTCCTATGCTTCCAGATACCAGTTCTGGAGATGCTGCTCTGGAGGAAGCTTCAGACCTTCTAGCTAGGGTTGTTTCAGAATCATTTCTTTTCTTAGAGCTTCAGTCGAGTCTAGCTGCAGACCCTGTATCAGAGGTGTCTTACTGGTTATCCAGCCTCAGTTCAGTTATTTTGCCTTCCAGAACCTTCCTTGTCTCATGTGTAAGTGGGCACAACAGCCCCAGCCTTCTTAGGGATGTGAGGATTCAGTGAAAGGATAGATGGTTCACTTAGTTCAGCACTGGTATGGGTAAGTTCCTGGCAGGTCTGAAGAAAGGGATTGTTGGAACACAACATAAAAGGCTTAAATTGAAGCTGGAGCAAATCCAGGCTCACGTGATCATGGATCCAATCCCGTTCTGACGTCCGTGCTGTGGGCTCACCTCCACTCGCAGATGCGGTGACTGATCCCTGGCCCTATGACACATTGGTGGTGTGGTGTGCTAGTGATCCAGGCTGTTTCCCTTACCCTGGCTTTGCAGGGAAGGAAGCGGGACCATGTAACCTCCCCAGTCCTGCACAGTGCACACTTAGCCCTGCCCTCTGACCCTCTGACCTCCTGCCTGGGAAGGGGCCCTCTCTGTTCTTAGGGTTCCTCAGGAAAGGAATTGGCACCATGAAGAAGGGCACTGAGGACACGAGGGCTCTGTGAGTTTCCTCTTCTGGCCTAGTGACCAGAGATTCCTCACCTCCCCCAACACAAAGTACAGCCAGACTTTATATTGTGGCCTTTGACTCCTCCTCCCAGTGGGTCCAGATTCCTAGCCCCTCTTCCTCCCCCCCCCCCCTTTTTTTGTTGTTGTTTTTTTCTCTGGTTTGTGACTTGTGCTTCCCCTCAGGACAGGAGGAGATGTGCCCGGTGATAGAGGGAGGGCTCTGTTCCCACTGCTTCATTTCTAGCTGGGCCCGAGGGCCCAAAGCACCAGGGTCTGGGGACTCAGCAGGCAGCTAGAGAGAGCTGGTACTGGAGAGCAGCCAGATTCACCATGTGGTTTGTTCAAAGTTTCTGTCTTAAGGAAGGGATTGGAGCCAGGCGCCAGTGGCGCATACCTGTAATTCTAGCTGAGGAGGCTGAGATCTGGTATCTTGGTTCTAAGCCAGCCTGAGCAGGAAAGTCTCATGAGACTCTTGTCTCCAATTAACCACCAAAATCCAGAAGTGGATCTGTGGATCAAGTGGTAGTGTGCTAGGCTTGAACAAAAACACACAGGGACAGCACCCAGGCTCTTAGTGTAAGCTCAAGGACCCACCAGGGGAAACAAGAAAGAAAGAAAGAAAGAAAAAGAAACAGATTGGGGCAGTAATCTTCCTCTCAGAGCATAAATCCCTGGTTTATCCAAATAGTAAGTGGTAAGTTATTTTTAAAAGTCTTTCAACTCTCTCACCCCATTCCTGGGGGCCCATTAACTATAATTTGCTTTGAATCCCTATTTCCTGTCGCATTCATACTTTGTTTCACCTAAAGGAGCAGAAACACTGGTGTGGGTGTCAGGATAGAAGACATGGCTCAGGTTCACACACACACACACACACCGCACACATGTGCACACACGGCTCGGTGGCCCAATCCTGTCACTTTTATGCTAACTCACAGGGGCCAGCAAGACTTCACCCTGGCCATCACAGTGAGCATTTGTCCCCTTGAAGGGCACTGCCACCCCCTCCCCCTGCGGCCAGGGGAAGAAAGCCCCATAGGCCGCCCCACTTGAAAGAAGTGCTCTGCCTGGGAAGGGACATGGGCCACTTTCTCCATAGGTCTCTGGTTTCTGGGGCACCAGGAAGTGCAGTGTTACCAAATGTCCAGAAAAGTGCCACGTCCCCACGGTGGTCCTGTGTTCACGTGTCATGAGTCCTCCCCCAGAGTTTTCCATAGCACATGCAATTTCTCACAGTTTAGTACAAGCACGAACCCTTGGTCAGCCCAGATCCCTTCACGGCCATCTCCCTGACTCCTTGGGTGTGCCCCTCACTGTGCGGCCTTCACTCTTGTACATGTGCATCCTCTCCTTACACCGACAGTTTCTGGGCCAGGGGCCGTGGGTATATTGATTCCTTCTGTCTGTTCTTGAACCTGGCTCTTTCGTGCTGGAGGCAGCCCTGGGCAGAATGTGGGATGAGCCCCCTTCTTAAGGACCTATACTAACTGGGTAGCTTTGCAGCTTTCTGAATGAAACTGGCTTGCACTTTTCCTGATACCAGAACTAAAGAGACTGTCATCATTGTGCTGAGTGGTCTCAGCCTCTGCCTCGAAGGGTGCGAGAGGGTCTGCTCTCTGTCTTTACCATGTTGCTGTCTTCCCATTCTCCTATGGTAAGTAGGAAACTGAGGAACGTGGTAAAGGAGTACTTGGGCCTCTTGAGTCTGTGGCAGAGGTCTCTGGGGTGACCCAGAATCACTGTTAGTGCAGCCTGCTGGTCTTGGTGGCTGGCTGACCTCACTGAGGGACAAGTGGTGCTCCTTTTGAGTGGGTTGCTTGCACGGAAGGCTTCCGTGTCCAAGGTATTGGTCCTCCTGCTGGAACCTCACATGGTTGGAAAGAGCATACCATCCCATGCATGAGCCTGGTCATCACTGATGCAGGCCATTTGTTTCATGCTTGGCTTAGGCTGAACTTTTATGTAGTGGCTACCATGCAGTTACAGCTAAAAATCGCCACCCCAAAGGGTGCATTGAGGGAGAGGGTGAAAAAAATCCCCAGGCTTCTGGGTGCCCTTTGGTGTAGGGGTTGGTTTTCTAGCTTTGGCAAAAGAGAGACTTGGGTTTCAACCTCTTTGTAATATAGTGACCTCTCCTGCATCCCATACTGTCTGGGCTTTAAGTTAGCACACCACATAACCCAAAGTAAGCATTCTGCCAAGGTTACCTGTCATCTTTAGCAGCAAGTTTAGGTGTGGCAGTGTAGACTTTGAAGATCTAATGTGAGTCAGTACAGGTGGCCTAGTTCTGCAGAATTCCAGTTTGGGCCTCTGTTGAGCTCTCATGACATGAAATACAATGAGATAGGAGTGACACCAAGGAATCCCACTGATCAGAAGTACCGCAAGGAGAGAGATTCAACAGAGAGCATTGATCAAGGTGGTGCTGTACTTGTAGAACAGAGGACATTGATTGAGGATGTGGTACTCAGGGGCAAAGTGTTGTTAATGTGGGTGTGAGGCTGTAAGGCCTCTGCAAGCCACTAAACCGCTCTATCACTTTGATCATCATGAGCATTGCATGAGTCTCTCCATGCAAAGTGCTCAGAATAGGGTGGTATAGAGTGTGTGTGCAAGAAGCTTGTGGTAGTGTAGAACTCTGGAAGTCAAGTTCCAGAGAGGGTGGTGGCCACGCAGGCCTTGCCTGCACCTGACTCACTCCAACTCTGCCTGCCTGTGAGCCTCAACATCAGCTACAACTTGTAGGGGCTGTGCAGGGAGCCTTAGGTTTTGCTCAGTATCCCTGTGCCTCTATGATCCAGTAGTGCCACGAAGCTGTGCATGAAATAAATTACTCCAAAGCCTGGAGCCAATGCCAGCCCTCAACCTGGGGCCCGGATACAATTACCACGGCCTATAGCATGGCAATCCTGAATGATTTCTCAAGGGTTCTGGGTACATAAGTGAGATACAGAAGTCATAACGTCATTCTGTTTGTGGCAGGGTGCTCTAGGACTTAAAATAACCCTGTGAGGTATAGCAACAAGTTTATAGCAATCCTTTTTTAATGGATGAGGAAACTAAGGGAACCAGGGTTTTGCTTTTGGTTTGTTTTTGTGCCAGTACTAGGGCTTGAACTCAGCCTGGGTGTTATCCCATTGTTGGTGTGCTCAAGGTGGGTACTCTACCACTTGAGTCACAAATCCACTGCTGGCTTTTGGTGGATAATTGGAGACTGAGTCTCTTGGACTTTCCGGACTGGTCTGGTTTTGAACCTCAATCCCCCTATCTCAGATAGTAATTCAGATGATAGCTACTAGCACCTAGCTTGGCGCATAGTAGTTAAATGACCTTCCCTACCCAGAGGCTGTGGAGCTCAGTCATTTTCTGGAACTGTCTGCCATGTCCACCCTACTCTGCAGTACAGGGCTGAGTTGGTAGGCATTATCAGGGCCTAGCTTAGATTGGCTACCAGTTGGGGCATGATTGGGTTAATCATTTTGGAAATCAAAGGTGACTCTGGGGCCTCTGGAGTTTTCAGACCTCTGTCCTATCTTCTCCTGGTCCTCTTTTCCTCCCCTCCCCCCACCTTGTTGCTTTTGTCTCTGAGGGAGACAGAGGCCCCTTGTCCTCTGAATTCTGAATCCTGAGCTCTACACAGAGCAGTGCCCAGTGCTGCTTCTGGGCACTTCTTCCCTGACATTAGCAGGCCACCTTTTCATGGAGAACTACATGCGACTTGCTAATAGGAACGAATCAAACCCTGTTGCAGAAGGGGACAAGTCCCTGGTCAGAAAAATAGAATAACAAGCTTGTACTTGGGCCTCTGTCTTATCCCATCTGGGAGGCCAAGCCTGTGGAGTCCTCTCCTAGATCATCCCTTCTCTGAGTTGTCCCCTCTCCTAAGAGACCACCTCCTCTTCAATGTCTCTGTCTCTGGTGCCAGCCTGCAGCAGCCAGGGAGAGACCTTCAGGGTGACTATGGCATATCTGGCCGTTTGAGGAACTATGGTGCCCATAGAACCTTGCTGGCCACCAGCAGCTGCACTTGTGCCCTGAAAAGATGCTGTAGCAGGAGAACCACTGGGCCCACTGTGTGTCCCATGTTGCTGCTCTTGTGAAAGGGCTTTACTGGCATAAAAATGCCTGGAAAATACACAAAGGAAGATGGCTGCCTTCCAGAACTCAACTGTTTACCTTCAGTGAAGCGGCCAGGGACACAGGGAGCTTATTTTCCAAACAGTCCGTGGTTGTCAGGTCTACAGTGTTCAGGCTGATGCCAGGGCATCCCCTCTGCCCGCTTCTTTTCCCAGTCCTCAGGAGACCGTTGGCCCCTGCAGGCTGGTGTCTGCCCCGTCATACTCCAGGGAGACTGGGAGGATTCTTTGGTGACGCGGGGCTGGACGCGGTAGTTCCGCCTGGCCCTGGGGAGTGTGCCAGCGTCACTCTCAGACTTAGTTCTCTTGTGCAGCTGTCTTGGTCTGAAAAAAAATGGCCTCTTGTTTGTGGCATCTGTCAAATGGAGCACAGAAGAAATGGACTGTCTGTGGCCCCGCAAGAGTCTCCTGTTCTCTTTTTCTGCTGGCTTCTCTACTCTTGAAATTATGCTTTTTCCCCGCCCCCCCCCCCCCTTCCCAAGAACCAGGCGCCAGTAGCTCACATCTATAATTCTAGCTACTCAATCTGAAGATTGAGGTTCAAAACCAGCCTGGGCAGGAAAGTCCGTGAGACTCTTATCTCCAATTAACCACCAAAAAAATGGAAGTGGAGCTGTGGATTAAAGTTCTAGCCTTCAGTGAAAAAGTTGAGCGAGAGTACCCAGGCCCTGAATTCAAGCCCCAATACCAGCACTAAATAAATAAATGCCTTGGGAAAGGAAGGATTGGATGGAAATGTGGCATGAAATGTGTAAATAGAGTCAGGAAGGTTTGTGGTTTCATCTCTTTATAAGAGGGAAACTGACCCAGAGGCATCGTGAGCCAGGTGGGTGGCTTGGCTGGCGGTTTTCCTTGCTAGGGTTTCTATGTTCTGGAGGTGGGAGGTGTACTCTTGGCTCCTGGACTTTCTGTGAGGATGAACATGTACTCAAGTCTCAGCAGACACTTGGGATGTGACCCTTCTCATTCTTGTCCAGCAGCCCCCGGAGATGGAGTTGATACCTTGGATGTCTGGGTCTTGCTTTATTTTGTTTTGTTTGGAATTGTATACAAGCTTGTCACCATGGGGAAGAGAAGTGTATTCCTTAATATTTTCTTATTGTGTGGTCTCTGGAATTTTTTTTTCAAATTTGAGGTGACCCCTTAACATCTCTCCTGGCAGACAGTTAAAAAGAGAAGTCAAGGAAAGAGCTGGCACATTCCAAAGATTTGTCTGAAAAGGAGTTAAATAAAGGACTGTATCTGACAGGTGGGGGCAGGCTTGAGGGATCAAGCAGCTCAGTGTGAACAGGTGTGGCAAGCTGTCACTACCCCTAGGCCTAGAGGGATAAGGGGGCCGAAGATGTAAGTAGAACTGCAAAGATAGTGGTTGCTCAGACAGGGGATGTGAATGCTGCTAGAAATAGGACCGGGGTGGGTGTGGGTGAGTCCCTGATCTCCTGCTCCTCGCTCTCCTCTTCTGCTGGTGTCCCTCATTATTCTGACTGGCCAGGTGGCAGTGGCTCAAGGACAGCAGCCCAGGGTCCAATGGGCATATACAGAGAAGAGATGGCAGAGTGGAAGGGCAGACTGAATGCTAGGTACCACTTAGGTCCAATATGTATCCTAGGCCCACCAAGATCCTGGGAAGGTTTTGGACATTTCTACCCTCCAATTTCCTCGTTTGCAAAATAATTTCCCTTAGTGGCTGGAAATAAAAGGAAACAAATGCATTGGAGCTGTGAGCATGGTGCTGACTTGGAACAATCGTTTGTTACTGATGTTCAGTGTCTTCACTAAGGATGTGGCAACAGCCTTAAGTTCTGGAGGAGCTGCACTGGGTTGAGGCAGGGGCAGGGCTTGTGGCCTTCTCTGGCCTCTGCTGGAGGCTGTGTGGGTCAACCAGGTGCTGGGCTGGCGCCACTGCTGTCAAGGGACTGGCTTTGCAGGTGGTGGTGGCCAAGGGCCGGTCGCAGACATCTGGCAGGTCAGGAAATGTGGTGTCAGGCTGCCCTGGCTGTTTGGCAGGTGCTCCTGGCGTGGAGTCAGGTGATGTCGACTGTCAGCCGGAGGGCACTGGCTCCCCTGGGCCCTGATCTTCCCAACCCTGTGTTCCTGAAAAAAATAAACACATTCCCCGGTGGAGCAGGGCAGGCCGAGCTCATCTGACCAGAGACAGCCCTGTGCTCCTCCGCGGTCGTGACAAGCTCCAGCTTTAGTGTGGAGCGCTAGTGGCAGCTTCTCAAGGCAGTTACTCCTGGCCAAAACACCACTCTACCAAGACTTCTTATACTCTCATGGAAAGAGTATCGGTGTAGATCTAAGTTCTGATCCGGCTGTGTGATGTTAATCGTTTTATTTAACCTCTCTCTGAGCCCTAGTTTCCCAAGGTTGTTGGGTAGATGAGATGTGTGTCCAAACAGCCAGCACACAGCAGCATCACTTGCTTGCATGATTTCTGACCCTGTGTGGCATAGGACTTGGGACCGAGAACTACCTATGCAGGGTCTGCCCTCAAGGTATTAGCAGCAGTGCTGATTTGGGGGTGCTCAGGGAGCTCATCTCATCTGTAGTCCAGTCTATAACCCCCTCTGGCAGTGTGCCCATAGGCAGTAAGTAGGAGGGGCAGTGGACTTGGGGCTAAAGTTGCCACTCTTGTGTGTTCCTGCCTTACAGCTGAACCTCAGCCAACCAATCGAGGAGCAGGGCCCCCTGGATGTGATCATCCACAAGCTGACCGATGTCATCCTGGAGGCTGACCAGAATGACAGCCAGTCCCTGGAGCTGGTGCACAGGTTCCAGGTGAGTGGGGGTCTGTGGGAGGGTGGGGAGGAGAGCGCAGACCTGTGGGCAGCCTGGAGATGTAGCAGCTGTCTTGTAGTGTCACTCACAGGCATGGCTCTGTGCTGGCAGGCCCTGAGTCCACAAGCAGGTGCTTCCTGGCAGTCTAGGCCTGTGTGGGTGTAACATGGGGACTGAGTAGACATGGAGGCTCCCGCCACCCCTGCTTGATCAAGATGTGACTTCCATGTCCTCAGAGATCCCTGTCCCCAGGGCCTTTGAACTAAAACCTATAGTGGTGATGAAGAGCCCTCCACTCTCCCCTCTAACCCAGAGTGCACCTTGTTGGGTAGAGCTTGAAATGGACTATCTCTTGTCGTTGTCCCGTTCCGCCCCTCCCCCCTCCCCTCCCCTCCCCCCAGTTTCCTAAGCAGCAACCTGTCCCTTGGTGATTACCCACCACTCTGCAGCTGCCTGACACCACTGACCTGCCCCCTTGTGGACAGATATGTTTTCTCTCTGGAAAGCAGTTTGGGGATCATGAAACAGTCATCTCTTAGCAAACACAGCCCCGGTAGTGGCTGTTCCCAGGCCTCCTTGGTAGATCACTGTGCTTGCATGTCTATCTCAGGACAAAGAGTCTCTTGTCACCCTGCAGCCACACTGCTGACAGTATTCTCTCCTACATGTTCAGGTCACTTCCCTGTGTCGGTACCCGCTTCCTGGTAACTCCCTGTCACAGTTATGTTTCCTGTGTTTCCCCATGGAGGGTGGTCCCCAGTGCAGTTGGGGTCTGTCCCCATGTCACACCCTCTGGGGCCTCTGCTCTGCTTGGGACTTGAAGCCCCTCCCACTTGCCAGTTCTCTCCTCTTTGAGGGCCGTGGCCAGCGAAAAGGTGTGCTCATAGCCTCCAGTCTCGTGGTAAAATGGTACCAGTCCCAGGAACCCCAGCTTGCTTAGAGGAGCAAGTAGGCGGTGAAATGAGGCACCCTCAGCAGGTGCGCTCACTGCAGGTCCCAAAGTCCTGCTGAGTTTGTTCCATGTGGTAGGTGCTCTGGTGGGGTGCAGACAAGACAGGAACCGTGTTTGCCCTGCAGATTGGATGCTTCTTGAGCCCTGCTCTGTGACAGGGCCAGGCCAAGAAATGCCCACCCTGTGCCTACGGAATCTCCGCAGCCCTCAGGCATGAGTCGCCAGCCCTGTTTTCTAACCTCAACAGAGGCCTGGAAGCATGTGGCGTGTCTGCCTGGCGTCAGTTTTGACCTTCTTAGGGGACCCACTGCCTCTTCCCAAAGCGCTTCTGCCACCTCTCCCCTGGCTCACTCCCAATTCCTTGTGTCCTCTGGAAGGCCAGTTAATGTGCCTGTGGTGCTGTATGGGAAGTTCCCTGGAAAGTACAGCTGAGTCTGGCCAGCTGTGTAGACCATTTGGTCTGGATCCTGCATGATCTAGAAGCATTGGGAAGGCAGGGCACCGTGCAATGAGAGCTGGTACTGCTATAACAGGAAGCATCTGCAAGGCAGCCACTACGTGCCAGGCTCTAACAGCATGTACTTACACGTGTTATACATATGAACTCACTTGCTCGTTTCCCACCCAGGTGAGGAAGCAGAGGCAGGGAGGATGGGTAGCTTGCTCAGGCCCCTCACAGTTACAGAGTGGTCAGATGAACCTGCTAGCCTATTCAGGCTCAACTTTGACCCCCCTGGGTGCAGTGTCCTCAACGTTAAGATAGGTACAGGGAGCACCTTGTTCCTGGGGTGGCTGACTGCTGGGTACATGGAATGTGGGATGTGCTGAGTGCTTGCTGCCCTGATGCTTCATGAGGCTGCCTGGTTACTCCTGTTAGGGCCAGCTTTCTGTAAAGGCATGGCTCCCAGCTGACCCTGGCCCCCAGTTACACATCACTGTCGTCCACAGCACGGAGCTCTCTGCCTAGGGCAGGTGGCTGCGGAACAGCAAGGAGAGCTGTTCCAAGTGCAGGAAGGCATACCATTCTCTCAAATGGGGACCTTGGGATGTATGTGTAGCTTCCCACTGCCAGCCACAAGAAGGGTCTTGGCTGGATCCCATCCAGGGTACACACACCCAGCTGGCCACCAGTCAAGGGCACTGACCCCAAAATAGCCTTCCAGGGGTTCTTCTAGGGTAAATTTTCATTATAGTCTGTTTCTGAAGGAAGCCGGATATCTGATAAGCCCAGGAAGTTTCTTCCTTTGTGAAGGGAACAAATATTTGGGGGACTGAGTACCAGGCTGTGCTTTTCAGAGGCCCTGGAAGGAGCAAGAGGGCAGGGTCAGCCTGGGGGACCTACGGAAGAAGCGCTCTGCCACTTGGTGGGGCCTGCAGCTTGACCCTCAGGTGCTCTTTGCTTTCATATTCTTGTTTGTTTGTTTGCCAGTCCTGGGATTTGAGCTCAAGGCCTGGCACTGTCCACGAGCTTCTTTGGCTCAAGGCTAGCACTCTACCACTTGAGCCACAGTGCCACTTCTGGCTTTTTCTGTTTATGTGGTCCTGAGGAATCGAACCCAGGTCTTCATGCATGCAAGGCAAGCACTCTACCACTAAGCCACCTTCCCAGCCCTCTTGTTTTAGTTTTTATCCACTGGATATTAGCAAGGGGCATTGGCCTGGTTTGGGAACTGAGAAGGACAGGGCTCACCGGCACATTCATTTGAGAGTCAGGAAGGCAGCACTCAGGGCTTTCCTTACAGGTCAGTCCCATTTTGCTGCGGCCTGAGACCCGTGAGGCAGGGCAGTGGGCTGCCTTAGAAGGGCTCACCTACAGGGCCTGCTCTGAAGCAGCGCTCACATTTCTGGAGAGGAATTTGGGACTGTATGTTTGGAGAAAGATAAGGAATGTTCTAACAGCTCCAGAACATTCTCCCCCCTTCTCTGTGCGATACTTCCATAAACCTCTGGCCCCCAGGGGTGGGAAGGGAGTCTGAACTGAAGCCAAGCTCTCCCAGCCTCCAGGTGGTCAGATTGGAGGGTGTGGACCTGGTGTACATTGCCGGTCATTCAAGCTTGTGGTCATAGAAACCAATCCCAGCCCCGCCCCCCCCCCCCTTTTTTTTGGACTAGCTTCACAATGGCTGGGCTTCGAGGATCATTGGGATGATTCAGTTGTTTTTCTGCTCCAAGGGTCATGGGGAGCCTGGTGCCACTGTGGCTCTGCCTGAGATTTAGTTATCAGTGTATGGACCTGGGTAAAGGTCCCTGGGGCCCTGCTTCTGTGTGGGCTGGGCAGTCACCTGTGCACAGGGACCCCAGCTCCTGGCCTCTCTCTCTGGGAATAGCTGAAGTCTTCTCCTCCCTGTGGCTCCTGGCACCTCCTGCTGAGTGTGGCTGCAGGGTGAGAGGGCGGCTCACCTCTTCTGCTTCCTCTTTGAGTCCAGAATTGCAATGGAAGGGCCTCGGTGATTGTGACCCTTTTTTATAATATATACTCTCTCCAGAATGAGCTTAGGGAAGGAGGCTGTGCCTCCACCCATCTGAATCAGCCTCAAGAATGTCATTTGTCTCCAGTGTGCCTGGACCCCAAGTATGGACAGAGTTCCACACAGAACTTTGCAGTGTCAGGGTGTTTGTTGAGCATGGTCCCTTGGGCTCCCAGCCAGGAGCAGAGGCCTGCAGCACACTGGGACCTGCTTGCAGCCCTCGGGGTGATTAGTTAGGGGAAGCGCAGCTTTGCACTCTAAAAACCAAAACTGTTAACACGGCTCATGAGCCCTGAGTGTCCTGGTCACCGTCTCTCTCCTCAGCCTACCCCTCCCACAGCAGCTGCTCAGGCATGGCCTTTTCCTCCCCTGTGCCTTTCCACTTCAGCCTCTTCTGAGGCAGTTAGACCCAGCTTGGGTCATCCGCCTCCTCACCTTGCTCCTTTCCTTCCTTGAAAGTCCATAATTCTTTTTCAGTTGCTGTTATGTGCCCTGTACTGGGACAGGGACCACATCTGCTCCTAGCATTGCGCATTCCTACTGCTGCCCTCCATGCCTGGCACTTAGGGAAAATGCCTGTGTGTCTGTCGGTGGACATTTTGGGGGAGGAGATGGCAATAGTCTTATGCTGGGTGAGCCTTGTACTGGGTACCTTGTGGGCAGCTGAGAATGGGGAGAAGACCAGGAAAGTTCACAGGCAGTGTTTTTTGGTGAGGATCCAGCAGGCTGGGGGTGGGGGAGGCGGGAGAAGGGGGCTGTGGAGCTTGGACTTTTTCCTGAAAAGGGTTCAGGGTCAGGCTGGCTGCTAGGAGTGGGTTAGTAGGTGGAAAGAGGCCCTACTCAGAACGGGGCATTGCCGGTGTGAGATGAACTGTGCACAGCCAAGGACCTTCATTAGTGTTGTAAGATGAAGGCCCCAGTGGAACCTCATCTTCATCCCTGGGCATCCCGTGACCCCTCAGCTGCTGAAGTTGGGATGTGTTACCTGGAACAAACAGTAGTCACCCTGCAGTGACCCCAGCCACAGGACTGGAGGCAGGTGGAGCCATGCCCAGGGGGGAGGATGGCATCTGTCTATGGAGGGAGGGGCCAGCAGGGGCATGGCCAATAGCTGGTCAGGTATGCCCAGGCTTCGCTGCTGGCCAAACCTCTGAGCCTCAGGTCAGCTGTCGCTCAGCTGGGCATTAGGGACCCAAGATGCTAGGGCAGTGATCTACTGTGGAGAGGGATGGGAAAGACATGAAGCTCACACTGGCTCTGGTTCTTTCCCACAGTAATGTAGGCCACCCCCTTCCTGGGCCCAATTGATGACAGGCAATAGGATCTCCCTGCCATCAAGGATCAGAGAGCACTATTGTCTTCTCAAGACAGTTGAAAAGCCCTGTAGGGTTATTGGGAGCATTAGACAAATAAGTATGTGCAAGGCCCTTGGTGCTGCCCTGGGTCCAGCACGAGTGAGTGCATGTGCACATGCACAAGTGTTGGCCATCCTCACTGTGGGTGCCTGGCTGTGGTAGTGCATCTGAGACCACCTGCCCCAGGCACTTGTGCACTTGGGAGCTCTCCGCCTCTGGAACATCACTGGGGCACCCACCCTGTGCCCTCCCAGCCTTCTCTGTGACCCCAGCTGGCTCGGAGTCACAGAGGCAGTGACTGTGAATGCATCCCCAGGTGGGAGGTTTGCCTGTGCGGACGCCATGGAAATGTGGCCTTACTTAGCCCAAGAGGCAGAGTGACAGGTCAGAGGGACTTGGCCACTGTCCCTACCTCCCACCCTTACCAGCCAGCCCATGTACTTGATGGCACAAAAGACCGAGAGTCCACTCCAGAGTCCCTGCCGAGCCTGGCTGTCACTTCCCAGGCACAGGTCCCTTGTGTCCCAGTGCTCCAGTTGCAGACATGATTGAACCAGTGGGTTCAATGAACCCTCGATGTCCTCAGTGCTCACTGAGCATCTGAAAGTGCAGGCTGTGTGCAGGGCTGGAGATGCAGAGGAAGGAGAAACAAAGGTTTCACTATTCCAGGCCTTTGAATCCATCAGGAGGCTGACATCGAAACCCATGAGAAGTGGAGTAGCTCTGTAAGTCTCAGTGGGCTCTGGCATTTTGCCTGTGGGCTGGTGGTGTTGCAGAGCTCCAGCAGAGACCATCTTTGGCCAGGCCAGTACCAGGAGGCTCACTCTGCCTGGGCCCTCCTCATCTTCATCTCCAGGATAATGGAAGTACTTCCTTCCTTTTCAGGCAAGGAAACTGAGGCTCAGAGATCTTAGAAGATGAAGCCAGCATTGTAGCTTATTTTCTTCTCAGATGTTCCCCCAGAGGGGCTTTGGCAAGGGCTGATGGACAGTAGCCCCCTCTACCAACCCATGTTGGTGTGAAGGTCATTGGGCCAGAGTCACCTGGGTTGTTACTGGGATGACCTTGGCACAGCTGGTGCCATGTGATGATGAAATGTTGGTTGGCAGATGCCAAGGCTGAGAAGCTGCCACATGCTCACCCCAGAGGAGCAGGCTCACTCCTGGGTGAGGTCAGCCTGGATGACCACAGCTCTGGGTCACAGGCCATTCCCTGCATGGTAGAGAAGGCCAGCTGCACAATCAGCCCATTGTGTAAGAGGGGCCAGGCAGTGGGGCCAGGCGTGGCTTTCTGCTGTGGGAGGGTGCCTTTCAGTGCCACTACCCGGTGGCTGGCATGTCCCCTGGTGGATGGGAAGCACGGGTCACCTGCCCAGGAGCAGAGCTGACACCATAGAGGTGTCAGGTGGGACAGGTGACCAGAGCGGTTCCCCAGTGCCTAATTCCTGAGCCCACACTCTTGCCTCTGGCCTTGCCCTTTGATGGGGGTGTGTAGTTTTACCAGTCAAGGTTTGGGGCATGGAGAGTTCTAGAAATACAAATGTTTATTGAGGACATTTTTTTCTGGGTATGGCAGCATATGACTGGGAGGCTGAGGCAGGGAAGATCACCAAAAATCAAAATAAATAAATAAAGCATTTCCCAAGGTTGTGCTAAGAACTTTGTGGGCATCATCATAGGGTTTTCTTAGCCTTAGCACAATTGACATTACAACTGGGTGTCATCTAGGCCTGTCTGGTGCACTCAGGGTGTCTAGTGACCCTTCCCCTTAGATATTATTAGTTCCCCCACTGCACCCCTGCATGGCCTCTGTCTCCCCTGTTGTCTGGAGGATCTAAGACTGTGGGACCTGGGACAAGTGACACCCATCAGCTGGCCAGCCCACCAGGCCAGGTGTTTTGTCTGCCTCCTGCTGAAACAAGAGGAAACTTCCAGGTTTGGTGCTGAAATTGAGATGAAAAGGGAGGTACCGTCTTCATGGGTACTGTGTGCAAGGGATGTAATCTTCTGACTCAAGGTAACAGCCTTTCCTCTGAGCATTCACCTCCGTTTGGTGCTGGAATGCTATTTTCACAGGCTTTTCCAGTAGGTCTGGAATGGCACTTTCTCCCAGAGCCACAGCTTTCCCTGCTCACGGTGGCTGAACGGGGTGTGTGACCCTGAGGCTGCAGCCACCTGGGAGGTATGCCATGTGGATGAGTGTGTGTGCCTTCTGTCTTCAGGATGAGGATGCCTGTGTCCTGGGTGCAGGACAATGCTAGAGTGGGGCGTCCAGCACCTCGTTGGGAGTGTGGGTTGTGTGCTGGGGCCTGGTGCTGACTCCCTCTGGGCCTTTGAACCCTGACTTACTACATGGCACCTCTGCTTACCAGAAGGGGGCAGAATTGCTGCTGGCTTGCTTTTTATTCCACAGAAATGCCTCTGCTCTTCCTGTGCTCCAGTGACTCCTTGGTCTCTCTGGCCTGGGTCTGTGGGTTTTTCCAAGCTGTACAGCCTCCAGGATCCCAGCATGTCATAGATGTGGCTTTCTACCAGCCCCAAGTTAGGCAACACCAGCTTCCGCTGCCCAGGCAGCCTATTCCTTCTAGAGTGGCCATTGGTTCCAGTGGCCCAAGCATTTTCAGGGGCTTCTGTGTACTGGGTGCAGGTGGTGTTCCTATGTCACAGATACTTTGTGCTGTTATGGACAGGCTTAAAACTGGATGCATGTAGAATCAAACTAGGTGCCTCTCATAGATGGTGCTTAGGACCATGTTTTTGACCACACTGGTCCATTTCCCCCCGCTGGTAACCAGTATTACTTTTGCCTGAAGCTACTGTGTGTTAGAAGTTCCAGAGTAGACCAATCTCTTCCTGCTTGTTGGATTTTTGCTTCCAAATGCTCAAGGCCCCGGGAAGGCCAGCCGCCGGTGGCCTGCCTTGCCTCTGACCAGGGTTTATATGTTCACCCCTGGGCCTTTCTCTTCTGTACTCCCTGTACAGCAGGGTCCCAGCAGCTCAGCATGAGCTCCTGGCTTTAAATAACAGGCCAAGAAGCACATAGATCTGGAACAAATCATGTTGGTGTTGTGCAAAGGGTCCAGGCAGCCTGTCGAACCTTCCTGAATAGTGAGATCCAGCTTGTGCACCTAAGGCCAACATTGTGTCTTGCATGTTCTCTTCCTAGCTCCATCCGTGGTCTTGCAAACTGCTGGACTGATCACTCTATAACTCAAATCCATCCTTATCATCCTCTGGCCAAACACGCTGTTGCTCTAGGATCAAGTCCAGATTCCTTAGCTAGTTCATCTCCAGCAGACTAGCTCCTACCTTTTTGGCCTTACCCTTTTTCTTGGAGGCTTATGGCCACCTCAAGCTCCTGGCATCCTTGGGGTGCTGGGCTCCCTCACCCCAGATCTGTTTTGGCTGCCTCCTCTTCCTAGAATACCCTTCTCCTCCTGGCCTATGTTCACGAGTCCTATGTTCATGAGCCAGTGTTCTCAGGACCTCCCCCCCCACAGCCCTCTTAGTGAAGTGAGGTAGCACATTTGCTGCCTAGAAGCCCCCCTCCCACACACTCTCACATGCATGTACACACCAACACATGCCCATACTCACATGTATAGACACACATACATTCATGTGGCTGCACATACTGACAATGCACTCATTCACACATAATACTAACAAGCGCTCACATGTACATACATGCCTGCACAGATACATGTACACTCACCCCAACACACACCACACACATTTATGTACATGCTATCACATGTATACATGTTTGTACACAGTGACATATACTAACAAAGATGCACACTCATACACATGCACACATGTATGGGCATGCATGCACATACTGACATATATACTGATTCATATGCATTCTTGCACATACACACCCACATGCATACACAGACATCCACACACAACACACAAGCACTCAAATGTGTTTACATATATGCACGCTGACATGTATAATCACACATGTTCGCATGTGCCTACTGCACAACACATGCATTCACATTCATGTGTGCATGGACATATGGACACAGGGACTTGTTCATACATACACATGCACCCACATGATCATTCATAATGCATGCATGGAACGTACTCATACAATTACATTCACATGTACATACATGTGTGGCATGTTCAGTGACACCTCATTCACACACTTGGACTCACTAGTGCACATATGCACAAGAGATACCATGCTCATACTCGTGTATGCACATGTGCACACATTCATACATTCACATGCACATAACATGCACAAGTCACAGACTCATACACATACTCATGCATACACACACACACATATATACAGACACACATGCACATTCCCACACATAATACACTTTACATCTATACCTCTGTGCACACTCACAGATACACACTCAGTTACACCCCCATATGTGCCCCCAGTTGTACACACACACACGTATGCACTCTTCCTAGGGGCTGGTCTCCTGTGCTCCTGGAGGCCCCAGGCTGAGTATTCAGACAGAGAGCTCTCCAGAATACAAATGAGAGTTGGTTAAGACCAAGGCATCTGCTGAAGGGAAGCCTGGCTCTCTCGAGGAGCTGTTTGGAAAAGGCAGACAGGAAGTAGTCAGTGAGGACGCAACCTCAGCATACCTAGGCTGACCAGAGGGGGCTGAGTCTACCTTTGTCCTGTCTGCCTCCGCCGTCGCTGTCTGGGCACAGGTCTTGTTGGCCCACAGGTGACAGGATGTGCAGTCACACGTGGGGTGCTCCAGGGGCAGCAGCCCAGGGATCCTATCCCACTGCTCAGGCCTGGCTCGGTAGGAGCACAAACGTCTCTTTTGTTCTGTTGGTCTCTTTGCAGTCAGAGCCCCTGAGTTGTAAGAGGTGTGGAGAATTATTCTCTTCATGTATCCCTGACAGGGCTGAGTTACAAGTCACTTAGATGGATTCATAAAGACTTTGACAAGGTACAGGACTTCAGCCTGTTCCTTCTGTTGGGAACACTTTCATCCCTGGTCTAAACCTTGTTGGCTCCAGCTTGTCAGATTGCCTCCTTTGGTTTCATGTGGCTTCTTTTCCTCATGAGTTTGGAAGTCCTCTCTCTAAATGACACTGCTGTGGTGCATGAACACAGGACCAGTGCCAGCATTATTTCTCAGCAGCTGGCACCCACGCCTTGGAGTGTAGAAAGGTATGTGTCCATGCTTTGAGCAGCTTCTCCCCTTTCCTGGACATCCATCCCAGCCCAGTGAGCATCTCTGACATTGCCTCCTTTGTGAAGGGGAGGGGGCAGGGGTGCGGGTAGCCTTGTGTCACCTGCAGTGACTCCAGAAAGTGACTGTCCCAGTCTGTCCCCCACCTACCCAACACACACAGCCCCATGTACTCTGAAGGCCTCCACAGAACTGCTTCACAGCATCTGCAGATCCAACTTACTTAAGGCTGTCTTCACAAGGACCTTTGAGGTTATATGAAATAACCCCTCAGAGACCCTGAGAAGGCTAGTGGCCCAGGAGGTGATATCTCCCCACTATACCAGGTCGAGGTTGGAGCTCTCAGTGGACGGCCATTTAGCACTAGGAGGGTGGGGCCGAGGATCATCTGCCTGTGGGAGCTGCAGGAGGAGGGGCTTGTGAATGATGAGCTCTTGTGGAAGCAGAGACTAGGTTTTCCATGGATCCACTCTGATAAAGGAATGGTGCCAGGAGGGCTACCTGCATGGGGGACCCCCACACAAGGGCCAGGGGCACAGGCAGTCATGTGGGTAAGGCTGCCCATGTCTGTGTGACCTGAGGGCACTCTGGATTAAGGCCTTCTTCTGAAGCCTCTGGGCTGTGACCCTGTGTCAGGCAGGCAGAGATGTTCCTCCATTGGTTGCCTGGCCCAGTCTGTACTAGCAGCTTGCTGATTGGGGCAGGTTGACCTCTGGATGGCCAGGTCTGTTCAGAGGAGGAAGTAGGAGAGCTAGTGTTCCACAGTCAGGCCTGCAGCACGACTTGTACAGAGGAGGGGACCGGACCACTGGGCATGCGGGTAGGGATGCTGAGGATGTGAGCAGGGGCAGGGCATTGTGGAGGCTTCCAGGTGGTACCCTGCTGCCACCTAGAGAGAGGGAGCCGTTAAACATCCAATGAGGAAGGACTAGAAGGAGCCACAACCAGAGCTCTGGTGTGGAATTCAAGGGGAGACAGATTTGAGACAAAAAGTGAATTGAATCTCTGGCTTTGCCTCAGCTGCTTTTAAAATGATTTCTAGGAAACAAATAGGTCCTTTTAAAATTATTTTTTCCCCAGAACTTCAAACAACTGTACAAACATGTCCACGTAAGTGTGCAGAGCTTTGTGTTCAGAGCCAACCCTTCCTTACTCTCCCCCATCCTTCTGTTCCTTCCCCCCAGACTCATTTCACATTTCCCACTTCCTCTGTCACATGGGTACACCGAGTGTTCTGGCTATATGTGTCCCCAGTTCCCTTTTTCTTTCCTCCTCCACTCTTCTGCAATCTCACTCTTCTTCCACAATCTCATTTCAGCCTCCTGATCCTCATTTTGTTAAACTGTCTGCTAATCGTTAGAAAGGTTTGGTCGGTGCAGTTTCATTCCTGTATATCCTATACTTTAGTCATCTAAATTGTGTTTATAAGTGTGTGCTATTATGTGTACTCACATGAGAGGTTCTATTCTTTTTTTTTCTTTTTCTTTTACTACCTTTTTTTCCCTTCTCATTCATAGGGCTTGAAATCTGGGCCTGGGCACTGTCCTTGCTCTATTTGCTCAAGGCTAGAGCATTGCCACAGCACCACTTCCAGTTTTCTGGTGGTCAGTTGGAAATAAGCGTCTCATGGACTTTCTTGCCTGGCTGGCTTCAAACCTGGATCCTCAGATCTCAGCCTCCTGAGTAGCTAGGCTTCCGGGTGTGAGCCACCAGTGCCTGGCTGGGCCAGCACTTTCATGGATCAGAGTCATCAGCTGTAATAGACATGTTTCTGGCAAGGCTTTAGCCAGGGTCAGAGGACCTGACCAGAACCCTGGTGGTGTTCCTCCATTCTGAGTACTGTTTCCTGAGCTCAGACCTTAGGCAAGCCTCTCCTTAAATCCCCATGGGCAGGAGGCAACAATGCTCAATAGGAAATGTTCTCATGACCTTGCTCATGTAACTGTAACCTCTCTGTACAACATTTTTACAATAAAAAACGCACCAAAAAAAAAAAAAACCCTGGTCACCGCTCACCACTGTTGGTTTAGTCTCCACACTTTCCTCCTCCGCCTCGGAGAGGCTGAGAATGTCCAGGTCCCAAGCATTCACAGGCAGGAGTCCTGAACCTGCCTCTGATTGGATGGGCTCAGGGTCACACAAGCTTTTCTGACCCAGCACCCTAATTGGTCTAGCCAGAGTTGTGTGATGTGGGGAGGGGTAAGAGAGGGATGGATGCATGAAGGACTGGAGGAACGAAATCTTGTCATCTCCCTTGTTTTGTCCACCAGTTTCCTCTCTCTAATCAGGAGTGGGCTTTTCTTGCAGGAGTATATAGATGCCCACCCTGAGACCATCGTCCTGGACCCCCTCCCTGCCATCAGGACCCTGCTTGACCGCTCCAAGTCCTATGAGCTCATCCGGAAGATTGAAGCCTACATGAAAGGTACACAGATACACGTGACTTGGCACCTGGTCACAGGTGGGCACTGTACAAGGCGAGCGTAGGGGTGTGTCCTTCTAAGTGCTTTGGCACAGGAAGTAATTGAGTTCATTTGGGGCAACCATTCTGGGGAGGTCCTTTCTTTGTCTGTGACCAGCAAGTTAGGAAATAAAAGCCTTGGGAGAGTGGCTCTGATCCCTGCAAGAAGGTTTTGTTTGGCTGTGCTAAATCCCCAGAGGGTGGAGAAGTTTCCCAGTAACAGCGGTTAGGGAACAGAGTGTGTGCAGAGCTGCCTGCAGCAGCAGGCAGGCAGGCAGGCCATGGACTTATGTAACTGGGTGAAGGAGACAAACAGAAATTAGGGCCTTTAATCAAACATACGGAACTAGGCTGCGCGGCAGCCGGCCTTGTGGGATATATGATGCTGTCCAGGTGGGGCCTCCTCCCAGCTGCAGAGCTTCTGCTGGCTATGGCCGTGTGTCCTCAGGACTTTTCTCCCAAACTTGGTCTCACCAAGGAGCAGGGCAGCCCCAGAGAAGTCCAGATACCGTTTCAAGGTATGTGTTTCTACAAAAGGGACTTTTGGGATGATCTGTGCCCATAGTGACCTCCTCCCTTTCTCGTTAAATTTTAAGCAAAAGTCCTGAGCCCTGAGGTTGTGGCTGTGTGAGAATTCATCCTAGGATCAGGAGAGGCCCCTCTGTACTGATTGTATGGTGGTCATTTCCTATGCTTGTGGGACCAAAGGGCACAGTTTGGCTGACAGGGCCAGAGGCAGCCATGGAAATGGAAACATGGGAACATCATTATTGGATAGGCATCATAGGCCTGCATTCGTTTGGGTTAAGCGTCTTATGTTCTCTCTTTCCATATTCTTTCTTGGTGGGTACATATGAGACACTGAGATGGTCTTCATCGACTTTTTGCTTCTATAACAAAATGCCCAAGACAGGCTATCTTTATTAAGTGAAGGGTGGTGTGTGTGTGTCTGCGTGTGTGTGTGTGTGTGTGTGTGTGTGTGTGTGTGTACACTAGTATTGGAGCTTGTGCTCAGAGCTTAGGTGCTGTACCTTAGTTTTTTCACTAAAGCACTCTCCTACTTGAGCCACTTGTAGCTTTTTGATGATTAATTGGAGATAGAAGTTTCATGGATTTTCCTGCCTGGGCTGGCTTCAAACTGCAATCCTCAGGTCTCAGCATTCTTAGTAGCTAGGATTAAGGCGTGAACCACCAGTGCCTGGCACTGTTTTTGTTTTGTTTTTACAACTGAAAGCATAGGCTTTGAGGGAAGAAAGACTAGGCTGCAGCTGGCCACGTGGTTCTGGGTTGCTTGGTCTGGGCTGCCTATGTGGTAGAAGATGTGGGAAACAAATGGCCTCTCCTGGGTTAGGATAGATCCTAGGTTAGGATACCTGGCAGAATGTCTGTAGAGACTTGGCACAATGCCCCACGGCCCAGTGGGTTACCCGGGAACCATGGTGTGGTGCCACTCCTGCTGCTATAGCAGGTCCTGGGCATGGGGATCAAGTCTTAGTGCCTATGCCAGCTTTCCCAAGGGAGAAACAAGGCTTGGAAGTAGAGGGTAGGCCGGGGCTTGCATGTGCAATGAGGTCAAGGGCAGCAGCCTGGCAATGAGGCAGTTCGGTGGTATGCATAGGAGATGGCATCCCAGGTGGTAGGTTAGGAGGCTGGTAGCCAGGAACTCTCACCCACCTGCCTGACTCTAAGGGCAACGAGAAGCCACGTTGGAGTGTGTAAGCAGAGATCACCACAGACGGGCCCCAGTGAAGTGGAGGAGACTCAGGGACACATCACAGAGGGAAGCACCTGGGCCCCCGTGCCTGCATGGAGGACATCCAAGCCCCAGGCAGGCCTGCCTCCCTCAGGTGCAGGGGTTGCTCTCTGGAGCTTTACCAAGTCCCATGAACGTCTGGCTTCCTTCACCGGGGGGCCTGGGCCACCCAACAGGCCCCACCAAATGGTGGTCTGTCCCCTGACTGCTTGAAGGAATGGGGAACCTTTATTCTGCTAACGTCCATTTGAATATTTATAACCATTACAGGGCACGCACAATTACCAATACAGGCAGATGGTTCTGACAAGGAGTATATGAGAAGCATCCATGCGTGCCCTGCCATGTGCCTGATGGGTTCATGGGCCTGCCTTGTACAGTAGACACCAAGCCAGGGGCCCCTCTGCACAGCACGGCTGGTGGGCTAGCAGCAGGTTCATCTGACTTGAGTCCCCTCCCTGAAGCCTCCCTGTCATGCTGGTTATTAGAGCCAGGCCTGGGCCTTCTTGATGTTCAGGGGTGGGGTTCTGGTTTCCATAGACTCAAAAGTAGAGCTGTGGGCCCTGTCTGTTCTGGGGTGTGGGTGAGACAGAGATTAGCTGACTGCGCTCCAGCGCAGTGTGACCGCAGCTGCAGCAGCAGTAAGCCATGAGGGCACTGCCTGCTGGGCGCCTTACCCCTCCCTTCCCCCGCTCCCCCAGTGTTCCTGGAGTAGGACCGTCCCTGGTGGGTAAGGATGGAAGGTGTGTCCTCATGGGCTGCAGATGGGACAGTAGAGGAAATCCAGCGGGAGAATCTGTGTGGCCACTTGTGTGGGATCCACAGTGTGAGACAGAGGCCATTCGAGTGGGTCCCGGTTGCCATCTGCCAGGAGCTCTGCACTGGAAGAGATAGGGGATCGCAGAGTGGGCCTGGGCCCCTCGTGCCAACCCGAGCCCCTTGTCTGAACTCTAAGGCAGGCTCGGCTCTGCGCCAGCAGGAACTGTTGGGTGGGGGCTGTGAAGGCTGCACTCTGGGTTTCCCTTACTGTGCATGCCAGGCTGGCTGGTATTCTGTCAGAAGGGCAGCCTGAGGCTGGGACTTCCTGAGCCCTTTCCTGCTCCCCCTCCCTTCACTGTGCAGGTGCAAAGACCCTCCAGGGAGGTGGGTCCTGGGTTTCCATGGCCCACCTGCTCCCTGTTGCTTTGGAGGCACATGGCCCTTTCAGGCGTCTGTCTGTGAATAGCCGTAATTACCCTCAGAGTTCCCTTGGATAATTATAGCGATGCAAGTGACACAGCTTTTGTTTGAGAGAAAGGGATGGGGAGCTTGGGGAGCCTTCCCCAGCTGCCAGACCCCCAGCTGAGGTGGCCTTCCCCATTGTCAGAGAACCTAGGCTGTGGGGAAGCAAAGCCGGGGGAGGCTGCTGTGAGGAGGCTCCGCTTCTACGTGACACAGCTGACCCAAACTCCTGACTGTCGTGCACATGGAGCGGGTCTCCCGGAAATAACAGGCATCTGCGCTCGGGTGCCATTGTCTCCTCGCAGAGCATTCCTGTGGAGGACTGTCCCCTCTGCATCAGCATCTGTTGAGTGCCTAGCAGCCTGAGTGTGGTCAGTGTGCTGCAGTCCCACCTTCCCAGAGCTCGTCTCCAGTACCTGGACAGAGAGGGAAGCAGGGCCCATGCTCTGCCTCATACTGGCCGCTGGGACAGCGGCTACAAGTTGGCTTCACAGAGCTAGGATGACCCTCTCTCTGATGTAAAGACCCAGAGGAAGGCCGCCTAGTTCTGGGGTACAACAGCAGGGACCCTGGCCACTTCTGAGTCGTCGTTCTCTGCTAGGATGGCCTTCTGGTCCACAGTGGTGGCTGAACATCTAGCGATCACATCCGAGATCTAGGTGCTGGGGAGGAGAGCAAGCAAAAGGGAGGAAGGTCTGTGTTGTATTCATAAACTCTTTTGTTAAATGACAACTCCTTTTTTTTTTTTTTTTTTTTTTAATTTGTGGGGCTTGAACTCTGGGCCTAGGCGCTGTCCCTGAACTCTTCAACTCAAGGCTAGCACTCTACCACTTGAGCCACAGCCCCACTTCCGGTTTTCTGGTTAATTGGACCCTCACGGACTTTCCTGCCCAGGCTGGCTTTGAACCATGATCCTCAGATCTCAGCCGCCTGAGTAGCCAGGATTATAGGTGTGAGCCACTGGTACCTGGCTCAGCTCCTTTCTTTATTCAATTACTTAAGGTAATGATAAAAGAAGAGGAAGAAGAAGGAGGAGCAGGAAGAGGAGGAGGAGGTGGTTGTTTGTTGAAGTTGTTACCCTGGAAGCTACAGCATCATGCTGTTCCCCTGTCATTGTCCAGAAGTAGCCACATGCCGAGCTGCAAGGGAGACAGGAAATGTAGCTCTTGGTCTGGGCAGGTGGGTGTCTAGCTGGAATTTGGAGATTTATCCCCAAAGAAAAAGAACTAAAGTAAGAGCCTAGTGTAGTGGCTCCTGCCTATAATCCTAGCTACTTAGGAGGCTGCGATCCGGGGAATTGTGACTCAAAGCCAGCCTGGGTAAAAAAATTTCACGAGACCCTTCTCAACCAGTTGATGGGCATGATTGTGCGTGTCTGTCATCCTAGTAATATGAGGCTGAGAAGCTCTCAGCTCCAGACCAGCCTGGACAAAACATTTTCAAGACTGACACCAAGTAAGGTGGGAGGCGCCTGTCATGTCAGCTACAGTAGGTTCAGGGTCTAGACATGGGCCCAGGCAAAAAGCAAGACCCTGTCTCAAAATAACCAGTGCAAAAAAGGACTGTAGGCCTGGCTCAGGTAGAGTGCCTGCCTTGGAAGCCTGAGGCCCCCAAAGAAGAGAAGGAGTTTGTTGTTGTTGTTTTCTTTTTTCTTTTTCTTTTTTTTTTTGGGTCTGGTCGTGGGGCCTGAACTCTGGGCCTGGGCGCTGTCCCTCAGCTCTTCAGCTCAAGGCTAGCGCTCTACCACTTGAGCCACAGCACCACTTCCGGTTTTTTTCTTTTTTCTTATGTGGTGCTGAGGAATCGAACCCAGGGCCTCTGGCATGCAAGGCAAGCGCTCTACCACTGAGCCACCTTCCCAGCCCTGTTGCATGTGCTGCAGCACATGCAAGAGAGGGGCTCCTGCTTTGGGCCCAGCGTGTTCACAGTGAATGGCATTTGGAGAGGAGCCCATTGCTGCTCTGGGCTGCCGCCTCAACCTGTGATCTCAGCAGCAGCCCCCTCCCGCACAGCAGCCTGAGCCTAGGATCAGCACGCCAGCCACACCCCGACCATGGCTCCCGCTGGCTTCTGGGCGGCTGGCACTTGCAGACAGGCCTGCACCTACACCCCTCAAGTGAAGAGGGTGGAAGCTGGGTGGAAGCTCCCAGAATCTCGGTGTTGCCTGGTGCAGGCATCGGGGGTGGGGGGAGGCCGTGGTGACACACCATGATTTGCCTTGCATGCAGTTTTAGGCAAGTTCTCACGGTGACAGCCCACTCTGCCATACAGGGCCAGGGCCAGAACACAGGCATGGCTCGTCTCAACCAAGCTGAGTGGTTTTGAGCATGGCTGTAGCCTGCTCCTGAACGGGCCAGAGCATGTGAGAGAAGGCATCCGGACTTCTCACAGCGGGGGTGGGGGCGTGGGGGGTGGCGGGGAAGGAATGGTGGGCTTTGGTTTGCGTTTGGCCCCGGGAGAACAGAAGTGAAGGGTCTCGGGCAGGAACAACAGCTCCATGGCTCCTTTCTGCTCTGCAACCTCTGCTCGCCTCTCCCAGAACCTCCCACACACCAACTCTAGGGTGACAGATGGCCTGTCCCAGATGCCAGGCCCCCTGGGGGAAGAGGGTGCACAGCACAGATCAAGTTTCTCTGCCTGTGGTTTTATGGGAATTTAATCAGGGTTCATCTTGGAGGTGATTGGAAGCTGGCTTGAAATTGAGTAATCTAGACAGCAAGGGAAGAGAAAAGAACATTCCTTAGAGCCCAGGAGAAATGATTGCCTGAAGGGCCCCTGTTGGGGGGAAGCGCTGCTGTCACTCCTGTTGGCCGTAGGGCTGGGGACCCAAGCTCAGGCCTCGGGCCGCACTTTCCCCCGAGCCTGAGGGCCTCACCAGCTGGCTCTCAGGTAGCTGCTGGGTGGTGGGTGCTTTGCACTGTGCTGCCACGGGGAAGCTGTGTTGCCACGCCGGTTTTAGGGCACGGAGGTGCGTTGATCTAAGTGGACTCAAGCCCACAGCTGCTGGCAGGTCTGGGTTGTACCCTCACTGTTTGACTCGATCTTAGCCAGATTCCTGAACCCAGTGCCTCATTCGTTATGCACAGCCTCTTGTCTCCCTGTCCAGGGCCAAAGGAGACAATGCTATGGGGACTCTGCCTCTGGCCCTCAGCCTAGGCCCTGGTTCCTGAGGTGCCCTCTGGTAGCCAGGAAATGACACTGGCCAGCGAGGTCCCTGCTGGCTACTAGCTGCTCTGCTTCAGATGGTCACCCGGTATTTCCCCCATGGGATCCCTCCCTGGAACACAGCCCTGTCTGTTCCCAAGAACAGCAGCGCGAGAAAGGGGGAAGGACACGGTGTGCGGACAGACCTGGCTCAGACCTGCAGTCCACTTGAGCAAGCCCCTGCCCCTCGGGGACATTTGTACATCTGCAAGCACGGTTGACATCACTTGTGTCCTGCTCGGGGGCCTCCTGAGATACTGTCCCACCTCAGATTGGGCAGAGGGACCCGGGGGCTCATCCAGCCAGCCTGTGTCTGCCCAGTCTGTGAGCCTGGGCTGCGGGGCCAGGTGCGAGGAGGACAAAGGCCCAGAGCCTGTGGCCGTGGGAGTGGAACCCAGACAGAGTAGCAGAGTAGGGAGTGTGGAGGCTCTTGCCTTCCCCTCCCAGGCAGGGGCCCCACACTGAAGTGCAAGAGTTGGGTCTACACAGCAAGCTTCATGTGACACCCCCCCTCCCTGTGCGACACACACACACACACACACACACACACACACACACACACACACACACACACACACACACACACACACACACACACACACACACACACACACACACTGTGGAGCAGCTGTGGGCCAAGCTAACTTCCCACTGTACTAGGAAATGGCCTGGGGCTTGGTGAACCCCCCTGTCTTGTGTCCTCACCTGCCTGGGAGCTGAGCATGGGTCCTGGCCAGCGCTGCAGCGGCTCCCTCCTGTTCTCATCCAGCAGCCCCTTTCCCATGAGGACGCAGGGCCTTGGAGGCAGGCCGTGGCTCCTTGAGGTTTCAGAGCTGAAGCCCGGCTTTGTGTGGACATCATGCTGCCCAGTGTGTGCCGGGCAGCCACTTCTCTGAAGTCAGGTCCCCCTGCCTTCCTGCCCTCTGCTGACCCCGTGGCAGGTCGGAGGCCACACCTCCGCAGGAGCCTAGAACCAGGGGGCACCTGGGCTGCCACGCAGCGACCCCACCCTTCAGGGAATTCCCCACCCTGTGCTGAGGCCCGTCGCCCTCACTCTTCTGGCCTCAGTGGAGGTAGGAATGCACTGAGCACAGATGGCCCTGAGCACCTCCCGCCGCCCCCTCCCCTTCCCCCCTCCCCTCTCCTGTCCTGCCCCCAGGCCTCTTGCAGCAGGGGACAGCCGTGCCAACGATTTGCCTTCTGCCACTCAACAGCAGTTACTTGGTTTTCCAGGGGAAATTTCCATTTTGCTCTTGGTAGTTGTCAAGCTCCTTCTGAGAAGAAGCCATGTTTTCTCTCATTTCCCGTGCTGCCCTTGCCCTGCTGCTTTAGTGCTCGGGTTCTCAGCCGCTCGCGGCTGTGGAACTGGCTGGTGACTCATGTGATGCCATCCTGTCCTTCTCCGCTCAGCTGCACGCCATTGACCAGGAGCACGGCCGTCCCCAGAGCCACAGGGCCCTGTGTGGCCCCTCACGGAGCCGCAGCGCAGGTTCACCTAAATAAAGGAAAGGCAGAAATGAGGAGTGGGAAACAGTCGGCTGTGTTGGAAATGGGTTAGATTATGGGCTTCTTTCGCTGCAGGACTTCTCAGAACCTCTAATGCTCTGTGTGAATCTTCAGTCCCGGGTAGGGGTGTGTGGCATTTTACCACCACTTGTAGGACACACTGATGATTTTATGGTTAGTAAGACATGGAAAATGGTAGCTACATTGTGCCCTGCCACCAGTTATGAGACCTATCAATTTCAAAGGTAGTAAAATTTTAAAAAATCATGGCCTTCTCCGTGTATTCAGCGGGGTCTGTTCCCTCTCTCTTTTTATAAGGTTTCTGGTGAGAGGCCTGTTCCACCCCACACACTCAGAAACCGCAGCCTGGGATGTCCCTGTGAGCGCCACACCCAGAGAGGGGCACATCTGCTCTTGAATCCTCTATCAACCTCTTGGACCTTTATTGCCAGTTATTCAGATCTTCAGTGGCAACTGTTTGCAGTTTGGAGTCTGGCCTAGAGCCTTTTTATACTTTACAGGAAGTATGTAGATGTGTACTTCTAAAGAAACAGAACCGAGGTCATCTCCAGTGTATTTTGGTACAGTTTGTGACCCCTTTATATATGTCTTGGCTTTGAACATCAGCCAAGAAAGATGAAGGAGATTATGCTTGCCTTTTCGATAGCAATATAATATTCCAAGGCATGTGTGAATCACAACTTACTTGACTGTTTGGGCTTATGGGGTTATTCCAGATTTGTTTGGATTTCTTGTTGTCTTAACAAACTGGGTTATGTTTCGGTGAAATGGCAGATCTTGCTGGCTTACCCTTCAAGGAGTTTGAACAATTTTACTCTAATCATGCCCATCTGCCTGAGGGAGTGACATCCACCTCATCTTAATCTATTGTGACGGGAAACCGAGCATTTCTCCGTCTATTTATTGGACACCTGCATTTCTCCTGTGAATGAATCTTTTCATGCTCTTTCCCCATCTCTATTGGGTTGTTATTCTTTTTTTTATTGATTGAATAGAGCCCTTTGTGTAGGAAGGAAATTGTCCCATTGTTAAAAAAAAAAAAAAAAGAAAGAAATATGGGGTTTGACCAGTGCAGGCATCATCTTCACCCTGGAGCCAATCTAACAGTTTCCTCTTCTTCTTTTAGTATTTATACTGCCCAAAAGAGCACTCCAAACATAATTTTATAAACGTGGAGACAAAGCATGGGAAACTGAAGCTGTGGGGGGGATGGAGAGCCCTGTCTGGGGTCGGGGGTGGGCACTGTAATCTGTGCGAACAGCTGCCACCCAGCTAATCCACATTTCCAGCCGCCGCTCGGGGCTCAGGAGCGTCTGTCTCCATCTGGGCTGGTGCCTGACTCCTCCGCGCCTGGCTTTGAACAGTGCACGCGGCTGTTAAGCCCCATGAGGTGACGTGGTCAGCAGCTAGCTCAGACGGGCTGGAGGAAAAGGACTCATTCTGCCAACCACGGCATGCTGGCTTCATCCAGCCACACCAGCCCTTGCTGGGGCATCACGCCCCGTCATTTGTTCCCGTCTGGCTTCCTGGCCAAGGGAGGGAGCTGCTGTAGCAAGACCGTGGGCTTCTGCAAAGTGTTCAGGTACCAAGGTGGGGGCTGCAGCTGCTGCTCCTCTTCCTCTCCCGTGGCTCCGCATGACCATTACCTTTCTGTCTTAGCTCCCTGTTGTGCAGAGCGAGGACAGCCACTGAGCAGCTGCTGATAGCCCTGGCCTTGTCTCACAGCCAAGTGGGTCAGAAGCACCATCGTGTGCCTGGGCTCCTGGCACAGAGGCCTGAATCAAGGGTAACCTGGGGAGCGTCACCCCCATGGGCACACAAGTGCACATGGCAGAAGTCAGTCCCTGTGGCTGTAGGACTGAGGTCCCCGTCCCTGCCACTGTCGGCTTCTGCGGTGCCACCATCCTTCACATCTGGCTGGTCACCTTCAGGCCACACCCAGGGATCAGTGGTCAGCTCTGAGCCCTGAGATGAAGCCAGGCCCCTCAGGCTACTTCTCTATTCCCAGGTCACCATCATACCAGAGCCAGCCGCCATGCAAGGCCACATGGTATCAACAGCCCAGCTGTCACGCAGAGCAGGGCCGGGCAAGTGCACCAGGGCACCTGGTGTCTTCCCCTTGTCTGTCAAGTCTCATGCCATCGCCTGTGGCATATGGCTCCTGCCCACCTTTGCTTTAGAATCTGTCTTGCCATGCTGACCCTCGCACTTCCTACTACAACCTTCCTGCACCACATGGGCCTGTCCTGGCCCCTCCCCCACCCTCCCCGCTTGATCCATGGTGTTCTGTCTGTTAATAATAACCTCAGTCCCCTTGACTGCCTCTAGCTTTGGTGGCTGAGGCAGGCCACCTCCTTGTAGAAGCCCACTTTGCTGCCTACTCCCTTCTCCTTGTGGAACTAGAGTCTTCTCCCTACCCCAGACCTTCAGTCACACAAAAATCCTGCTGCCCTCTCTGCTGGCTGCTGTCTTCTTGCTCCACTGATGGTGAGGCCTGAGCACAGGGAGCAAGCTTGTCTTTGGGGATTTGCAATCCCTAGGGCAGGGCTTGGGTGTGGTGCATGCCCAATAAATGTGTAATGAAGGAAGGATGACCTCAAGACTCAGATGCATAAGGAGTGGATGCTCTGACATGGTGACCTGGGTGGGGGACTTGGGGAGCTTGGGGCAGAGTAGGGACAGCCTGGACTTCTGTGGCCATAGGCTCTTGAGGAAGTAGTGTTTGAAGCATGGTAGCCTGAGAAAGGCAGAGCCAGTTCCTCCAGGGTCAGGAATCCAGCTTGAGTCAGACCTGTAGGTAAGGTTGGAGATGGCTCAGTACCAAAGGAGAGGTGCTTAGGGACCTGTTGAGGTGGCAGAAGGTGGGGTAAAGGGGACTGAGCCTAGAGATTGAAAGCCTTGCTCTGCTCTCTGGCTCTCAAGTACATTCCCACCCAGGGCCTCTGTTGCCACCTATGCAAGTGGAGGTGGTAACAGTAATCCACTCCCCTGCTCTGTTACAAGGTCTCTGGGAGCTGAGGTGCTCCAGATTCAGCACGGGGCTGGCTTGGAGCTGGGCTACCTGTGCCAATTGTTGTGGTTGCTAGCCCTGCCAGCCCCGTACAACATGGCCCAGGTGTCATCCGTAGCCTCTATTCTGCTTGTCTGTTACTGCAAAAACCTAAACAGCTGTTAAACAATAGTGGGAGCTTCTTTGCTCATGAATCTGGAGCTTGACTAGGCTCCACCAGGTCTCCAGGATGGAGAGGAACCATCTCCAGGACAGTCTCACCGGGCTATGACAGACGAGCTAGCCTGATGCTGTGAGCCTCAGGGAACAGGGATGTGTATTCCAGAAGAGCACTGTTTACCCCTACCTCCCAGAATGACATTCTACTTCTCTGTGGGGCCCCAGAGCCAACCCACCCACAGGGATGGCAGTCAGCATCCATTTTGTGACAAAAGGAGGCTTGCAAGACATTGGCTGACACAGTGATCAAGACTGAGAAGCCCTAGGACCTGCCACCTACAAACTAGAAATGAACCCCAGGAATGCCAATCGTGTGACTGCTAGTCCAAGACCAAAGTCTCAGCTGGGGAGCTGACTGTCTTAGGTTGCAGTCTGAGGACAGGGGTAGGACCTGAAAGCACTGAGACAGTAAATTCTCCCTCACCTCACCTTGGGAGGGCCATCTCCTCTACTCAGTGCACTGACTCCAGTGTTGGTCTCATCCAGACACAACCAGAACCATGTTTGACCAAATGCCTGGGCTCCCTGTGGCCCAGTCATGTTAATGCACAGTTACCATCTCAAGCTACAGGCCTGTTTTCTTCCAAGCTCCAGACCAGGCTTTGGGCATACTTAGCCTTGACTTAGTTCTGAGCCCTTCAGGCCCTTGGCACCAGTGGCTGCCTCAGCTTCAAGGATCGAGATCACAGTTCCTGGGAACTGAACGAGAGCTGCAGTAGATTTTCAAGCAGTGTCTGGGATGTTCCCACATTCCCCTGGGCAGGCTGGCTTCAGAGCCTGGAACTTCTAAATGTCTTAACAGACAAGACACAATATTTCAATTTTATCTCGCCCAGGATTATTAATAGGCCTAGAGATACACAGGATGACGTCACTGCCATCCCATTGTTTCCACTCCTTCTGAAGGGACACAGATCTAGTCCTGCTGGGTGCTGCCTAGCTCTGCCGGAGAGGAGAGACGAGTCACCTTTAATTACCGAGTGTGGGAGGAACCATCAGGAATAGGTGTTGGGTCATGCTCCACAGGCATGGAACAGTCAGATTCTCTGCCTCTCTGCGGGATTCCACGTGCCTGTGCTTCACTGCTGAGTATTGCCAGGTGCATGCCATCATCGTGGCTACTACAAAAGCAAGCTGTTTTGAGTTGCTTTCAGAGCTACTGTCATGCTGAAATGAGGTTTCCTAGAACGCACAGAACATCTTTCTCTATATCTATCTATAGTTCAAGCACATGTAGCTCTTGATTATGGATAACAGCACTAAATGAGTTGTGGGCACTTGAGCTCATAGACTGGCCCTTGGCAGAGCTGCCCCAGATCAACAGCGCTGCCTGGTGTCCAGATGGGGTGCTGCAGGATACCTCCTATCCTGGTTGCACTAGCTCCTGGCTCCTTTTCCATCTGTCATCCTGTTCCATCTGTTTATCTTCATGCACACACACTTGTCAAAGAGATGTTTGTTTGTTTGTTTTTACCAAAGCCTGCCTTTTCCTGTCCCCAAGGAGCAAACTACCTGGTTGCTGAGTCAGAACCCAAACATATTACTAACATTTAGGGGCACAAGAGAGGAACAAGGCAGGAGTGGGGAGGGAAATGGGAAGAGGTTGGGTGAGTACAGGTAAGGAGGCAGAATCATCAGTCTTCTTGCTCTGCAGAGCCTCAGGAAAGAGGTGGGACTCAGCAGGGCTTGAAAGAGCCCCGTTAATGCCACAAAAGTGAGGACCAGGAGTAGGGGGAGGAGGAAGCCAAGAAGGAGGAAGAAAACCCCAGAAATAGGATGTGGGGAACCTACTCTGTCTGGAGTTGGGATATGGCTGGAAGTACAAAACTACAGGTGAAGGCCTTTGTCAGCCAAAATCTCACCTTGCTGGAGGCCAGAAAATTCAAATCTGTGGGCTTGGTTGGTTTCTTCTTGGCTGGCTGATGTGTCTCCCTGTGTCGACACGTGTGTGTCTGTTCTAATCTCTCATAAGGATGCCAACATGGGACTAGGACCCACCCTAACGAACTCATTTCACATGAATTACGTCATTAAAAATGCTCTCTCCCTGTACAGTCCTGCTCTGAGGCTCAGAGATTCAGGTTGGAGTATGCATTTCAGCGAAGTTCACAGGATCAGGTTGGGAGGCCTGGGGAGGCTATGGGCTTCTTTCAAGGTGCTAGGCTCAGTGCTTAAGCTAGGAGGTACCTGAGCAGAGAGAGATGATGAGGCAGTCTGAGGCGGTGAGGAGGGGACAGGATGCCAGGGGTCTTCTGGGTTGGGAGCAGAGCACCCTATGTGGGGAAGTATTGTTAGGGTGAGGCTTCGTGGATTAAGACCCCAGGAACATGTAAGAAGCCAAGAGGAAGTCCCAGTGCCCTGTCCACTAGAGGCTGGTCTGTGTCCAAGAGCATAGGTCCAGAGGGATGGTGCTGGATGGGCGCCAGCCACTTCCTAGAGATTGCTGGGTCCCAAAAACCAGGGCTAGCTCCGGCTCTTGAGTCTGTCCTGCTCCAGTGTGGTCTCACTGAGTTCCAGCTGCAACTCGGGAAGTGGGTAGCAGTATTCCCCCATCTTACGCATGAGGCAGATCAGCTCAGACAGTATTAGTGGCTTGACCCACGGCCCGGGTGCTGTCAGCCAGGCTGGCTCTGGAGCCTCCAGTGTTATCCTCACTGTCCTCATTTTGCTTTCTGGGTTGGTCTCCGGCATGACGCTTTCCTTCCCACAATCGCCTTCGCTGTGAGCATGGGAGCAGGGTGCCAGGTGCGGCCAGTGTCCTTCCCTGCAGAACTTCCCAGTGTACCACACTTCTGCCTACACATGACAGTCCTGGGGTGAGAGGCCAGTGTGGCCAGCTGCTCAGACACCTGTCCCAGGGGACGGGACCTGAACCTGAGAGCTTCCTCAGCAATGTAGAAGGCAATGCCGCCCACCGCTCCCCCCCCCTCCCCACCATGAGGTAACAGGCCTGTCATGCCAGTAGCAGAACCTGGCTATACCTGCCACCGTTTATTTCTTGTTTTAAAAGGATCCAAAGCAAATATGGCAAGATGCACACATATGTTTCTTACACAGTTTAAGCGAATTCCTAACTTGAAAGTGCATCCTTGCCCTGCGCGTCCCCCCCACCCCCCACGTGGAGGGGAGTGGCCCGGATAGCACCGCTGTCCTCACCTTCCAGCCAGGAGACGAGGGCCCAGAGTGCAGGTACATGGCGGATGTGAGGTGGAGGTGGGATTCAGACCGGGTAGCTCAGGTGTTCTGCAGGACCACCAGCCAGGTAGAAAGGGAGCTGAGATGGGGTGGTGCGCACAGCAGAGGGAGCTCCTCCCGGATTGTGGGGGAGGGTGCTCCAAGAAGCTGCTTAGACCAGGGAAGTGGCCTGACCGGGGCAATCTCAAGGGAGAAGCAGGACTTTCCCAGGCCGCAAAGGGGGCAGAGGGAGGGCTACAGGGCGGGCAGGTCTGGCATGCTCAGGTTCTGCTCAGCTCTTGATTTTGGAAAGTTCAGTGAGAACCTGGATTATGTTGCCACACCCTGGGCACAATGGCCCCTGCTTGGCCCCCGCATGAATGAGGCTGCTTCCTGCCATACAGCAGGGCCCTGGGAACAGGGAATGGCCAAGAAAGCAAAACTGGGCCCAGCTCTGAGAGATGCAGCTGCGGCGCCCGGCACCGGAGGCCTGTGAGCGCCTCCTCTCTCTGAGCAGGGTAGGCAGCCGCCTGGCTGGTGCTTCATTCATGGTTTATTTACCCACCTGCCAGGGCCGCAGCCGTGACCGTGGCCATCATGCTTGTGCCTTCCTGACCCTCCGTTCTGCCGGAAGCCTGGGGAGACCCATATGGCTGTAGCAGCTGCAGCATGGGATTCATACAGACTGGAACCTGAACCTTACGCAAGCCTTTTCACCTTGCTCCCGCCCAAGGAGTCTTCCCTGGCCTCTCCAGGATGCTGTTAGAAGTGGTGCTGTAAGAGCAGGTGCAGTGGCTGGTGCTTTAATCCCAGCTCCCTGTGAGGTAGGGATTGGTTTGAGGCCAGCCTGGCCAAACTTTTGAAAAGACCAGTAACTGGGCCTGGTACCTGTCATCCAGCTACGCAGAAGACAGGCAAGAGAATTCCAGTGCACAGATGGAGATCAGAGCCTCACAGACTTTCCTGCCTAAGCTGGCTTCGAACCGTGACCCTCAGATCTCAGCCTCCTCAGTAGCTAGGATTACAGATGTGAGCCACCTGTGCTTGGCTCTTTTTGCTTTCTTGCAAATTCTGTGGCACCTGTAGAGTGAACGGGACAGCGGTTATCAAGTGTTTGTGGCATGGTAGTACAGTCTTCCCTGCTGTGAACTTGGGAGAGCACATGGTTGGGGCCTGGTCCTCTCCACAGGCCCTCTGGCTTCCTGCTCTCTGGTCCAGGCAGCAGAGAGGCAAGATGGAGCCTTGCTATTTCCCAGGGCTGATGTTACAGCTCTCAGAAGAACACAGTCCACCATCTGACCAAAAAAAGCCTCTTTCCACTCTCATCCAGAAATAAAGATGACAGTTAAATAAGCAACAGTAGCCTTTTTTCCAGGAACAGAAATAGCCTGGAGGGCTCCCAGCACTGCCTTATCAGAGGGGGGACAAGGTGCTGGCCGCGGCGGAGGCCGGCCTGAGCTGCCTGAGGTTGTTGCTGTCCTTGTGTGGGCAAGGCTGGTGTGTCTGCGGGAGGAAGATGGCAGGGTTGCACTGAGCACCTCTGGCCAGTGAAGGCAGCCACGGTACCCACCTGCGTGCTATAGGTCGTGGTCCTGCCCCCAGCCTCTGGTGACCTCTGTGCCTTCCGCCATATATGCTGCACTGAGCGTTGGGCCCTGGCCCTCGTTCCCTCTGCCTGGGGCCACTT
This sequence comes from Dipodomys spectabilis, assembly GCF_019054845.1. Taxonomy (NCBI): domain Eukaryota; kingdom Metazoa; phylum Chordata; class Mammalia; order Rodentia; family Heteromyidae; genus Dipodomys; species Dipodomys spectabilis. Next base: position 5,740,163 of record NW_024870834.1, read on the forward strand.
TCTCCCTGTGAAGGGGGGCTGATGGCTGGGTCGACATGAGTGGAGGCCAGAAATGGGCTCATGCAGCCTGGACACTGGGGTCAGAGGCCAGAGCAGTTGGGGCTCTTGTGGTCTGTGGCCTGGTAAGGCTTGAGTCTGCTCTGCAGGCTCCGGGCTGCCCTGGCTCAGTCCTGCTCCTGTGGCTCAGGCCAGGCCCTGAGCTTGAGATAGGAGCATCTCCCCGCTGGGCCGCTCAGTCTCATTGCCCTCTTCCCAAGTGAGGAGAGAGACTGGCAGCCAGAGGGGCTCAGCGTGTGGGCAGCCAGCACCAGATCAGGAGCTTGAGCAGGCGGATGTACCCTCTCTTTCCTGGCCCACTTGGCCACTGCAACCACCTAGGCTGCCGTCTTCCATTGGAGGCTCAGTGAAGGACGCTGCGAGTCCAGCTAGCGCTCCATGCAACCCATTCGTTTGGAAATGTCTTCAGAGCTGGGAAGGTGGCTCAGTGGAAATGTCTTCTTGTTCTTGAACTTTTCCCAGACATATCTGGGAAAAGATGGCTCCCTTTGTCCCTTCTGGGACTTCACCTCAGACTTAGATTGCTTTTACCAGAGAAGAGCATTAGAGTTTGTCAGATGCGCTGTGTGTGTGTGTGTGTGTGTGTGTGTGTGTGTGTACGTGTGTACGTGTGTACGTGCACGCATGCACATACACCTGTCCTGGAGCTTAAACTTAGCGCCTGAGTGCTGTCCTTGAGCTTTTTTGCTCAACGTTTGCAGTCTACCCGTTGAGCCACAGCTCCGTGTCTGGTTTGGTTTTGGTTTTCTTGTTGTTTGTTGTTGTTGTTTGGTGGTTAATTGGAGATAAGAATCTCTCAGCAGTTCCTGTCCAGGCTGGCTTTTGAACCAGATCTCAACTGTCTAGGATTACAGGTGTGAGCTACCAACACCTGGCTCAAATGTTTTTTGTACATTTGAGTTTGGTCCTTACGGTGAGGGATGTGTTTCCAACCTAGTGATTCCTAAAACTGAGAGCCAGGCTCTTGGTGGGCATGTTTCCTGATGGGGGCAGGGACTGTGGTCAGTAGTGTGCACTGAGGGTTAGCGTGCCCAGCAGGTACCCTAGCCACACCACTTGCCTCCATTTGCTCATCTGTAAAAGGGGGTGGCTGTGGGCTACGTCATGGGGCTCCTCAGAGGGCAGTGAGCTACAGTAGTTACGTGAACAGTGGCATGCAGGCAGTGGATTGAGATGTTGGTGGTAGTGTTACATTATATAAAAATTTGAGAGCTGGGAAGGTGGCTCAATGGTAGAGTGCTTGCCTTGCATGCATGAGGCCCTGGGTTCAATTCCTTAGCACCACATAAGCAGAGAAAGCTGAAAGTAGCACTGTAGCTCAAGTGGTAGAGCGCTAGCCTTGAGCTGAAGAGCTGAGGGACAGTGCCCAGGCCCAGAGTTCAGGCCCCACGACAATAAATAAATAAGAGGAGTTGTGAGGGGAGAGGTACTAAAATCTGAAAGGCCAGGAAGGCAGGCTAGTGTACCTGTTCTGATAATTCTGGTGTATGTGGGGGTTGTTCTAGAAGCTCTTACAGGAGCTGGCCTTTTCTCCAGCAGCTGTGGAATCTCCTGGGAGGGAGAGGTGGGCCAGGTCCTGTCCTGTTCCCTATGGGAGCCAGGATCTGCTGGGCTAGGGAGCTCTGGTCTTCAGCCTGCTTATTGCAGAATCCTGCAGTGGGTCTGGGCCTGAGCATGTGCCTGGGCAAGCATTTGCAGCAGTGAGCCTCCTGTATAAGCTGCTTCCTCCCTGGGAGGCTGTGCGAGGCTGTGCCAGCCCTCTCCAGCCTTTCTGCCCAGACCTTGCTTCTGGAGGGGATGCAGATGGGGCCCTTGTTTGGATAATGGCTCAAGCTGTGTATTAGGACCTGCTTCTCCCCCGCTTCCCCCACCTGGCTTTCCTGACTTCTCTTCTGCTGCCCTGCGAGGTCAGCCTGTGCCTGCCGTGCTGCGGACTGTTGGGTGACCTGGGCAGTGATGAATTTGTGCCACCAGGGGCTGTCATAGCACGTTGAGGGTGAAGTAACTGCTCCATGCAGAGAGCACACAATTGTTGGCTCCCGACCTCCTCCCAGGGCCTGGAGACATCCCAGCACCCCGAGATGTCGTGGCTGTTTGGAGCATGGACTTTGCAGGGTTGGGTGACGAGGGAAGCACAGACACTTTGATACGCCTATACAGGTCTTGCCATGGTTTTCAGAGCTAAGTAAGACCTCCCGGCTAGCCAAGCAGTTCAAAGCTCTGGGGACAGCACTCTACTGGTTCGCTTTGCGTTTGGGTTCCAAGTCTGTGGGTGGCAGGCCCCACTCATGCTCGGCCTTTCCTGACCTCTGTGCCCAGAAGCACAGGGTGGTCCCACCTCCTGGGAGCTCCTGGTCTTTTCAGGGAAGAGGACTATGCAGCAGCAATAGCACACCAGTAACAGTAGTGGTTGTCTTCGCCCCCTTCAGTACCCAGCCACAGGTACGCCATGATTATAAAGCAACCCGACTTCCACAACTTTCCCCAAAATTGAACCCAGTGTTGGATCCACGGGGTGGGCACCGAGGAAAGCATGAGGCAGGGGTGCAGCCTGCCCGATGTGTAGCTGCTGGAGGGATGTAGGGAGCAGGCCTGAGAGCGCTGGGAGTGGAAGGCTGAAGGGTTCCGCTGTCCGTGCCGGGGGATGCCCGTGATCAGGTGCCTGGCCCTCAGCGTAGGCTCCAAATCGGGTGTGATGGGCCTCAGCTGTACTTCAAGCACCTGGGAGGCTGAGACGGGAAGATTTCAAGTTTGAAACCAGCCTGGGCTACGTAGTTAGACCTTGTCTCACGAACCTCCCCTCAGTTAAAAAAAAAAAAAAAAAAGATGTCAAAATAGTACCCTGTTACACGGCCCCTCGATGTCTAAATATATGCGCATTTAAAATAAAGGCTGAGAAATTAGTTATGTATCTGTGATTATGACTTTCTGTATTTTTTCTATGCTTTTCAGATTTCCCAATTAGCATGTACAAATCTTGTAACTATTAACATATTTACTAGAAAGTGAAATGAAAGCCGGGCGCTGGGCTTCTGCATCTAATCCTAGCAACTATTCTCCAGAGGCTGAGATCTGAGCATTGCCACAGTTCAAAGCCAGCCGAGGCAGAGATGCCCAAGAGAATCTTATCCAGTTAACCACCAGAAAAACTGGAAGTGGTGCAGTGGCTCAAAGTAGTAGAGCACTAGCCTCGAGTAAAAAAGCTCAGGGACAGCTCCCAGGCCCTGAGTTCAAGCCCCATGACCAACCAAAACACACACACAGGATTGCAGAGCTCGGGCAGTCTGGCTGGGAGGGGCAGGGGCGGGCTTGTGGGTGACCCAGGAGGGTGCTGACCAGTCAACTTCCTTCTGCCCTAGACGAGCGGATCTGCTCACCACCCTTCATGGAGCTCACCAGCTTGTGCGGGGATGACACCATGAGGCTGCTGGAAGAGAACGGCCTGGCATTCCCCTTCAGTACGTACCGCATCTGCCTGGCGGGCATTGGAATGGGGAGGCGCCGGGTGCCATCTGCAGTCACACCGCTGAGGTCCTCACATGTAGACCGAGGACACACTTCCTGCCTGGCCTGTGCGCGTCTGTCCATAGGCGCTGAACGCAGACATTTGTCACCAGGGTATCTCGGCTCCCACCTGCCTCTTCCGCCTTTTGGCTGCAGGGATTCTAAGAATTTTCTGGAAGCACCCACTCCTGTTATATCTGCCCCGTGTCTGTATGGGTGAATGGTCCTCCTAATTTCTCTCTGTTTTTCTTTTTCCTCCTACAGTTTGCAAAACTAGAGTGGCCCATGGCACCAACTCTCACGAGGTGAGTGGAGGACTCGACTGTCTGCCCTGCTCCCCACCCCTGTCCGCCATTTCCTCCTGGGACCCTGCTGAGTTCTGCAGGCCGAGCCATGCCTAGCCTGCTGTAGTCATAGCTCCCTGGCGGGCAGGAGCCAAGCAGAGGCACCAGGAGACCCAAGAGCTTACTCTAAAGGCCCCCGAATCCACAGGGAGGGGCCCACCCCTGAGACCTCTCAGCCATCATTTACCTTCACATACCACCTCGCTAGGGTGAGGGGCTCAGCTTAGGGATTCGGGGGACACACACATCACCCAGGGAAGGCACAGCCATTCAGCTTGTCCCCGACTTTCTGTCCTTTGGTCATTGGCAGGCGGCTCTGGGCTGAGCCCAGGAAGGCTGCTGACAGGAAGCTCTGCTGGTGCTGCTGGCTCAGAGCAGCTGGAGAGGGCAGGCGGCCCCCCAGCCATGCTTGACCCCTCCCCGCTCCCCCCCCTGCACTCCCGCACAGGCACCAGGGAGCTGGTAAATCAGGTAGGGCCCTGCCTAGGAGCCCCTGCAGGATGTGCTGGAAGACAGCACGCATGTGAGGACTTTGGGACCGGAGGAGCAGCGGCGGCCATGTCGGGAGGGGAGGGGGCAGGGGGTTTCCCTGGACACAGTGCTGCTATCCCGCACAGCCCCGCCTAAGCCCCAGGAGGTATTTGTATGGGGTTCTTTTCCCCACAGGCTGGGGAAAGCTGGTCCCAGGGGAGTGTTGTGCTCCCCCAGTGAGGACTAAGCATGGAAACCTGGCCGCAGTGACCTTAGCAGATTTGGACTGCATTCTTGTCTCGGGCAGATATTTATGGGGAAACGTCTATAAACAGCAGTGTCAGAGTAGCAAGGGACAGGCTATGACAGGGCTGGCTCTGCCGTGGGAAGGAAGCCATCGCCTGCGGCAAAGGGCAGCTGTCTGCTGAGGTCAGAAGCCTCTGGCGTCCACTGTGGGCACTCTCTCCATGCCATGGCTGCCCAGGCTCTCTGCCACCCCGGCAGCCTGGAGCAGGCTGCATGAGCAGACCCAGGAGGAAGTAGCAGACTCCAGAGCAGCTACAGTCCCTACCCCGCCCACTCCCAACAGCTGCTACCCCAAATAACACTTGTGTTTCAGTGTGCAAGTGTGTGTGTGAATGCTGCTGTGCTTAGACCAGGATGGATAAGCTCAGTCACCCCTTTCCCTCCCTCCCTGTCTCCCTGTTCCCCTCAGCTCAGTGCACCCCACAGCCTCCCTGATAGCTGTGGGTGCTGTTGTACAGATGAGGACAGTGGGGCTCAGGCATGGCCTGTGCTGTGCACATAAACTGCCACAGAGTCCAGCGCCCTGGGTCCCTCCCTGCCCCTTACACAGGCTCAGGGTCATTTCCAGCCTTCCTCGCACATATGCTAAGCACTTTGTGCTTTCGCCACACAGCCCGGCTTTCGGTTACGTCCTGCCCAGCTGAGTGCCAGGCATGCAGGGTGGCACTCCATGCCTGCTGGCACCAGGGCAGCACCTAGTGTGAGTAGCCAGCCATCTAGGCTGCTCAGCAGCCTGAGACTATGCATGTGGCTGCTTTCTGTGCCCTGTAGGTTGGGGACTAGCGTGGCCTGGCACTGGCAGCTGGCCCCAAGGGGCACACCAGCCCCCCCGCCCCACCATTCTGCAGACCAGCCTCGGGGAGAGTGGAGAGGACGCAGCTGCGCCCCTGCCCGCCCTGTCTCAGTCCCACCCTGCCTTCCATCTGGCACATTTGTCCTCAGAGGAGCTGGGGACGGGGCTCACAAGAGCATGCTCCTCTTTTTTGATCATCTTGCGCGATCAGCAGGGCTGGGTGCTAGGCAGCCCCGATTCCCATCCCCGCACTGTCTTCAGCAGGAGCTGCTCGGGGCCTCAGTTTCTTCATTAGGGCATTGTGAGGGAGACCCAGGTGGCTCACAGAAGCCATTGATGACCAGCTGTACCCTGAGGGTCATGTGTGCTCAGCAAGAGGCAGTTTTGACTAAAGGCCTCCAACTCCTGGTCTATATTCTTCCACTTCCTGTCTTACTTCTTGGGTCTTTGTGGAAGAACCTCTGGAGTGTCATATGTATCACCCTAAGAAGGCCTCATTGCCTGGCCTAGAGAGAAGAATGCATTGTGCGACCTCTCAACTCTCCATGGCAGCCCAATGGATGTGGGGTTTCCCAGGGCCCGCAGCACAAATGAGTTGATCTACAGGTGCTTTCTTGCACCCCACTCCTCTCCCTCTGGCTTGAGACCCTTCCTGGGGGAGTCTTCAGCAGCAGAGCCAGGGACAGGCATTGCTGGAGGCGCCCTGGGTAGGTGACGAGCACTTGGATGGAGGCTGGAGGGCAATGGACTGCTGCAGCTTCTGGTTTCTGTCTCCCCAGATGGCCATCGTGTTCAACCAGGAGGGCTTGAGTGCCATCCAGCCACCCTGCGTGGTCCAGAACTTCATCAACCACAATGCTGTGCTCTACAAGGTGTTTGTGGTGGGCGAGTCATACACCGTGGTCCAGAGACCCTCACTCAAGAACTTCTCCGCAGGCACCTCAGGTAACGCCCCTTTGCTGGCCAGGGCTGTGCCAGATCCTGGGGCGGGGCTGGGTGGGCTACTCCTGGAGTGGTGGAGAGATGACTTCATGCTGAAGAAGTTGGGGACCCCTGTTCTAACCAGCCCACAATAAGCTGCAGCCGTCAGAGCCACTGGGAACTCCAGGTAGCCCCCAACAGCTCCCCACACTCAGGACCTTTTCTGGACCTTACAGGGATGAGAGGGCGTGGCTGGCCAGCTCTCTAGGGTCCTCGTGGGAGGAGAGCCGGTGTGCCCGCCACTCTGCCCTGCTGCCCTTTCCACATGAGTTCACCGAGTGTTAGTTAGCTGTGGCCCAAGGCACATCCACTCTGCATTTCCCCTTGGGGAGCCTCAGGCCAGTGAGTGGTATAGTCACCCTCCCGTGTCCTCACCCCTTGTCAGTGAGTGGGCTCTGAATCGATGTCACGTGGCGGTAGTGTTTTCCCAATGCTGTTATCCTTGAGGCCTTGGAGCTGGTTCTGTAGGAAACAGACTGTGGACCCCACTGAGGTTCAGCCATTTGCTCACTTTCATCCAGGCCAGCCACTAGTTGTCCTTGGCCATTTAAAAACTGACACCAGGCGCTAGTAGCTTATGCCTATAATCCTATCTACTTAAGAGGCCGAGTGCTGAGGATCATGATTCAGGCTCAGCCTGGGCAGAAAAGTTGGAGAGACACTCATCACCAAAAAATCCAGCAAAAAGCTAGTCTAGAGGCATAACCCAAGTAATAGAAGGCTGGCCAAGCAACTCAAGAGCCTGGGTTTAAACCTTGATTATGGCAAAAAGACTACTTAACTCTCAGTTAAAGATTTGCTGTGATGGGGTTCTTCAGAGCAATGCTGTGATGGCCCTGAAGCTTCTCTGAACAAGTTCCAAAGCTCTTTGGAACAAGATCGGTGCCTGGGGATGAATGTAGCTTTCCAGGGATCCTTGCATTGCCTGGTGCGGTGACTAAGCGAGTTGCCTACCCCTCCCTGCAAGGAAATGCCCTCTGTGAAGCCACTGGCTGGTCCAAGCGGCTCCGTCTCCATCTGAGCAAGCAGAGGTGCACCTCCCTCCCGTCCTGCCCGAGACTCCTGTCCTCACTCACGTCACATCCAGGCAGCTGCTCTTACTGTCCCCGCCCCACCATTCTTCCCTTGGGTCACTATTTTCTTTGCAGTAGCACTTTGGAAGTGAGCATCAATTTTCATTTCCCTTCTGAGTCCAGGTGGCCTTCTGAGACAGAGTTCAGGGCAGCCCACCCTGAAGCTGGCCCAGCACGGCTCACGGGGGCCGTGGAAGGATGGGAAAAGCACATGTGATGTGTGCTGCCAAGAGGCAGTTTCCAAATTGTAGATGGGGGAAAAAAAATGACATTTTTTACTATGTCATCTTTAGCGTTTTCCTGGTTTTTTTTTTTTTTTAATCCATGTTTTGGCCAGGTGCAGTGACTACTCAGGAGATGGAGATTGGGAGGGTCATGGTTCAAGACTAGCCCAGGCAAAAAGTTACTGAGAACCCATCTCAATAAAAAAGCCAGGTGGTGAATGCCTGCAGTTCCCAGTTCTAGGGTAGGAGGACCATGGTCTGATGCCAGCCCTGGGCAGAAACATGAGACCCTACCAAAGAAATGCCTGAAGCAAAAGGGCTGGAGGCATGGCTCAAGGGCTAGTGCCTGCCAAGGGAGAACAAGACTCCTGAGTTTAGACCCAAATTTATTGTTTTTTTTAACACCTTCTTTATGGCTATGAAAAGTGCAGTAAGCTAAGAATAGGGATAGGGCTGCAGCGTGGTGGTAGTGTGCAGGACACACTGAGTCCCAGTCCAGCACCAAATCACTTCATCTCTAAAAGGCTGAGCACCAGATTTCCATTCTTATTTACTGAAGTGTTTGTTTGCTTCTTTCTCTCCCTGCTTGTAAAGTGCTAGGCCAGTGTCTGCCCCGCACTGGGAGCTGGAGCACAAAGCCAGGACTCTTCACATACGGGTTTTCTCTCATGGCCATTTCTAGGCCCCAGAGTGCCACGTGAGGGCCTAGTAGCTTGTAGTGTGTGCTTCTTGTTCTGTGCCCACAGGGTTCTGGGGTAAAGTGGTGTGTTTTGGCTTTCCCGCGTGTGCTCTTTCTGGGGCAGATGCATGTAACCACACAGCCCCCAAGCTCTGGATGAGCTAGAAAGGGGGCGCCCCTGCCCAGTATGGCAGGTAGCAGCGTTCATTGCATCCACACTAGGACATGAGGCCCTTCTTGGGATAGAGCAGGGATTGTCTTCTCCACAGCTACCCTTCTCTCTCGCCTCTCAGACCCACTTCCATTTACTCTGTGTCAGCAGCTCCGAAGTCAGGTGTGCAGCTCGTACAGCCCCTGGCGTCTCGAGGGTGAAGCTCTTAGCAGGAGAGCTGAGGTCAGATGGGCTTGCGCCAACTGCCAAGGACGACGCGGGAATGCACTTGGATTCTCTGCCTGGGGTTCACATTCCAGGCTGCTCTCCTTGCTCCCCCTTTCTGCAGGGTGGGTCCCTTATTGCCCACCTTGACCTCTGACACAGCAATACACAGGAGCCTACTAGATGCTCCTCTTGGCAGGAGTGATACTTTCTAGTATACAGTGCAGGGTTAGCAGATTTCTGCAAAAGGCCAAACAGTAGTTATCCCCAGTGAGCTAGGAACTCTGCAGGTGCAGGTGACACGTCTTGAATTCTGTATCTTGCTTATCTTGACTCCAGATCCCCTTAAGCATCACAGAAGGCTGTTTTGACTGAGCCTACCACAGGCCCACAGTGCTGTGTGGGGTACTGGGGTCCAAGCAGGGGCCGTCAGCCAGATTCTCACCCTCTGACAGTGGGGAGAGAGAGCTCATAGAGGAAATGTCCGAAGGTCTGATGGTCCCCTGTGATGAGGACTCCTGGGGAAATAGACCTCTAGGTGAGAGCCACGCGGAGCTGTCCTCGGCATAGGTGCAACTTAGCAGTGGGGGGACGGGACAACATAGCCACCCTCGGCAGAGGCCGAAGCCCTAGCGGCCGTGCCAGAGAGCTGCCCTGCCACGTCGCTCCTTCCTTTGAGTCTGTTTTTCTCGTCTGTAGACTGAGAGCAAAGCTCTGTTACTCCTTTCCTTGCCAGCCCGGGCAGGAAAGTCTGTGAGACTCTTATCTCCAGTTAACCATCAGAAAACTTGAAGTGGCTCAAAGTGGTGAAACACTAGTCTTGAGAAGAAAAAAAAAAGAGCTCAAGAGCTCAGGGACAATATCCAGGCCCCGAGTTCAAGCCCTACAACCGACAACAAAAAATGATGAGCTTGACCTCCCCCCCACCCACCTCCCCAGTTACTTCGTGGTGACAGACAGTGCTAGGAGCTGTTTTCTATCCTCCACCCCCCGCCCCCCCGTCCCGCACTTGTGAGGTGCCAGGCCTGTGCAGACTATGCAGTGGGCAGCAAGTAGCCCCCGAGCAGTCCTCAGGCCAGAGCAGCACGGTAGTAGAGTTGGGGGTGGGGACCCCCCTGCAGATCTGTGTTCACGTGATCCTGCCACAAGAAGCTGAAGGGGATGTGGGCTGCCCAGTTCGGCGGGCACAGCAGGCTCCTGGTGCAGCTCATCGCTTCCGGATGCCCACCATGTATTCCCCCTACCAATTCCTCGCCTCCCTGAGCTTCACTGTGCAAGAAGGCCTGAGTTTGGGGCCGGGAGCATGTAGAACAGGAGAAGGAAGGCAGGGCCTGCAGAAGGCCGGAGCGAGCACCACAAGTGGGGAAGCTCTGCTCTAGCCTCTGACCTGTCGGGCTTGGCCACCCCACAAGGCTGGCTCTGGGCTGTCGCCCCGGGAGCGAGGTCAGTGGGATTGCCCGGCACAAGTCCCGCAGGGTGTTTATTTTTCCCAGGCTCCTCCCCAGGACCATCTCTCGTGCCCCCTGTCTGGACTGGCTCTGGTCGGAGCAGCGGGAGGACTGTCGGGCACACCCGGGTGGCCAGGGGCCTGTGTGCCCCACTAGCGGGAAAGATGCCAGGTACACCTCAGCGCTTGCCTGCTTGGCCTCTGCCCGAATCACTTCCTCATGCATGATTGGTGCGGCGCCCAACAGTGCCTGGGCTTCTGGGGCCTGGCGATCGGAGCAGGCTCCCTAGTGCTGGCACACAGGCCCTTACCAGTGCCCTTCCCTAGGGGTCGGGTCCTAGGGATGGTCACTGTGTCTTGGGATGAAATCCACCCTACTCTGCAAAAACTGGAGCCCAGCCAGCAGGGTCCCTTGGGGGGCTTCCTAGCCCAGAATGGTCCTGTGCTGTTCTTGGAGGGGACGCTGACCAGGAGATGCTTCGCCAGAACTGAGACTTGGGCTCGTAGCTTTGTGATCCCTGCCTGCCCTCTGTATGCCCCCAAGTGGGCTTGAACCTTTTCTGCCCGTCCCCCAGAGTGACCTTGGCTCACTCCTCTCCAAGAACATGTGTCCACCGTGGATGAGCACTTGGGCATTCCTGGAATGGGTCTGCCTCTCTGGGTGCCCCAGTGAGGCACAGAGGAACAGGGGTGCTGGCAGCAGGGGTGGGGGTGTTTTCAGGGGACGGAAGTCATTCTGTGTCTTTTCTGGGGTGGGCCTTCCAGAAGCTCTTGTTCTCATCTCCAATTTGTTTTTTTTTCTCTAAAATGTGGGAAAACATCAGAAAACTGTATCTTTAGCTCTCACACTAGTGGTACCTGAGTCCGTGCGCATGGGGGTTCTGGACCAAATGGCATTTACTAGACCTCTTCCCTTTGGACTTTGTCTCACTTACGTAGCCCCCTCCTCCCAGCCCCCTTTGGTGACATTTCTGTGTACACATAAGGCTGGGCCTTACGTGTATGACACCTGGGTCAGATACTGTAAGACTATAATGAAGAGGGCCTAGTAAACCATTTTATGTGGGCAGAGAAATTAAAATGGGAGCCTCAAATGGACACATGTCCATTCAGGGCACAACTGGGGGCTCCCAACTACCTAGAGCCCCGGGTGCTGCCACTGGACACAGCCTGACACATGATCGCTCCTGGCTGGTGTGGTGCTGTCCTCTAGTGTTCAGTGGTGGTATTGCATTCCTACCTAATTCTGTCTACCTCTCTGCCATTTCAGATCGAGAGTCCATCTTCTTCAACAGCCACAATGTGTCAAAGCCAGAGTCATCGTCCGTCCTCACCGAGGTATGTCTCTTCTGAGCTACACCTGTCCAGGCTTAGGAATGGGGGTGCTGTTTGCCGATCATTCTAGCAAGCGAAGGTGGGAAGGAGGGCCCAGGGCCCAGGTAGCTTCCAGAGCTCCTCTCAGGCCCTTGTGCTGGTGGGCATTGCTCTGTGCACACGACTGGCAGTGAGTGGTGAGCACACAGGGTCTGGTGGAAAATCTTCCTTCCCTTGATCTCCAGATGGGGCCAAGGCAACACCACTGCCCCTTCCCTCCCGACTCTGTGATTACTGAGGTGGCGTGAGACATCCTGGCTGGGGGTCAGTAATGTCCCTGTGTGCCAGGCCGCAGCCCAGGTGCCCAGAAGCCTTAAGCCTCCTAGGAAAAGCGAGCCTCTCAAAGAGACTTAGTCACTTCCTTCGCCTTCAGAGGCACAATTCACCTGAGGGCCGCAGTCGAGCATAGGTCTAGTTTTGCCACCATGGCTAAAGTCAGAGCCCTCTGCCACATTGCTTCCATCCTGTGTCCTGGGAGGCGTGGCTCTCCCCTTCTTCCTCCCCCTGCTGGACTCACCAGTGAGAGCCGCCACCCACCCAGTGTCCAGCCTGGCTCCTCCGTGTTTCCTGCCAGGGACCTGCCCTGGTCTCCTGCTCTGCTGGAACCAGATGGCCTGTCCATCCCGAGAGGCTCTAGTTCCTTTGAGGAGCCAGGATGTGCTGCAGAGTCGATAGAGCAGCGTGGACAGGGACGTAGGCGCCATCCCCCCCCCCCCCAGGAACAAGTCAGAAAAGCTTTGGCAGCAACCTGTAAACGTCTAGATCTTTGAGGCTTTCCTCTCACTCTGGCTCGAGGCTTGCTCGTGAGGGCGGTCAGTGGGAGCCAGTATTTGGCAGCTTTCCATGAAGCTGCCACTGCAAAGATACCCATGTGCTCAGTGCCACCTTTATCCCTGGGGATGGCAGTCTGCTGGATGCTCACCGGTGGGCCCAACAGCTCCATTCTCCAGACACTTGTAACCAAAAGCATGCCCACATTCATCTTTCTACCCCACACCCCCTGGGGCCGTTGGGAGAGCAAGACAAGAACCCCACTGGCCTTGAAATCTCACCTCTTTCCTCAGCTGGTACCCTTGATAAGGACTTAGCTCCACCTGAGCCTGCGGACCACGCTCCTGGTCCCCTTCTGAGTCACAGCGGGGGTGCTGAATGGCACCTGGGCTCTCACTGGGGTGTGGCTCAGGGGAGAGCTCTTGCTTAACACGCTGGAGGCCCTGGATCCATCTCCAGTGCTGGCAGGAGAACCACCACCAAAGGCATGGGCCCTGACTGGATCCACTGCCATCCATGGCCCTGAGCCTCAGTTTCCTCATCCTGCCCCAGAGTGTCTCTGTGAGACTCACTGGCACATGTCAGCCAGGATAGGGGCCAGGGGCCATCTGGGGCCCTGTGTGATATGTGTTTAGCCCCTCCCTCCCTTCACTGGAGTTCAACCCACAGGCAGGATTTCTGTGCCTTTCTCTGGTCCCAGGCTGGCTGTTCAGGTTGGGATAATCAAATGCTTTCGAGAGGATTTCTGAGATTCCTCAGCACTGAGCTGAGAAGTGCTTTTGTAAACAGCGCATCAGGAGATGGAAAGAGCTGCCTCTCTGCCAGGCCTCGGGGCCTGCGCCTCACCCAGCAGCGGGCTGCCTCCGTCCCCTGGATCTCCCAGTTTCTTGGCCTAGGTGTTTTTGTTACCCCATGTGCTGGGGTGAGAAAACGAGGTCTAGGAGGTTGCTGTGCAGCTCAGGCGTGCAGTGGGGCCAGGCTCTGCCCTGTTCTTGGACTTAGTGAAGACGCTGGGCTGGGTGACCAGCAGCTTTCCCCACAGGTGACACAGCAGGCATGTGCCCAGGAGTAGACCTGGTCCTGTTCAAAGAATGGCGGCAGTGGCTTGAGGAACACATGCCAGGAAGTCCTTGTTGTCCAGTTCAAGTCAAAGGCCATTTGTCTTGGTGACCATTTGTCTTGTCCCTCCTGACCCAGCTTTGAGGTCTTTAAAAAGTTGAGATGAGATTAAGATTGGTAAAATTAACCCATTTTTTTCTGTTGTTTTTTTTTTCTCAGTGCTTTTACTGGGGCTTGAACTAAGGGTCTTGCTTTGCTTAGTTGTCTTTGTTCAAGGCTGGTGCTCTGCCACTTGAGCCACTTTGAAAAATTTGACCATTTTATTTAACTTTTATTTTTTCTGTCAGTCAAGGATAGTGCTCTACCTCTTTGAGCCACACAGTTCCACTTGTGGTTTTCTGGCGGTTAATTGGAGATAAGAGTCTCAGAGAAGCCGGGCGCTGGTGGCTCACACCTGTAATCCTAGCTACCTGAGATCTGAGGATTGCGGTTCAAAGCCAGCCTGGGCAGGAAAGTCTGTGAGACTCTTATCTCCAATAAACCACTAGAAAACCAGATGTGGGGCTCTGGCTCAAGTAGTAGAATGCTAGCCTTGAGCTGAAGAGCTGAGGGACAGCGTCCAAGCCCAGAGTTCAAGCCCCACGACCGACCAAAAAAAAAGTCTCAGGGACTTTCCTGCCCACCCTACCTCCTGAGTAGTAGGATTATAGGTGTGAGCAACCAGTGCCCAGCTATAAATTTAACCATTTTAAAGCCAACAGTGCACATTGGCATCCACATCGCATAGCTGCCCCTGTCTAGCTCCAAACCTTTTCTCTCCTTGTTCCTGTGAGCACTCTGCCCGTTCCTTCTACTCCCAGCACCCAGCAGCCCTGATCTGTGTGTTGGCCTGCTTCTGACATTTGTATAAATGGAACACAGCTTCTCTCCCTTCCCAGGGTTCTTCATAGTCTGTCCTTCCTGTGGTCAGACACTATTTCCTGACCACAGGTCCCCGAGCTGTCCATTCACTCGTTGATGGACACTGGTTGCTGGCACCTTGGACCATTGGGAATAGTGCTGCAGTGAGCACTGGGGTCAGCGTCTCTGTGAGTCCCGATATCGGGCCCCGGACGGAAGCCTGCCAGGACCAGGACTTGCTGGGGCATGTGGGAGTTTTCACTGTAACCTTGTAGTCCAGCTGCATTTCCTCTTTGATCCTCAGAGAACCACTGCAAGATCTCCAGTAATGATCAGGCACTTCATATGTGCCTTGTTGTTTTCCCCAGGATTTAGGGGTACCCCTCAGGTCTCACTGTCCCTACCATGTCACAGACCTCCTTATTCCTAAGTCCCAGAACTGGGGAGATGCTACCAGCATTTGAATCCCGATCCCCTGACTCCTCCTCCTCCACACCTGTCCCTAGTCAGGCTAGAGCAGAAAGCAAGTGGGCTGGGTGTCTTTGGGGGCAGGGTAGAAAGTAGGGGGCCTTTCGCTGCGGGCTGGACATGGACCCCAGAGTCGAGTGGGCACAGCAGCGAGCAGCCCCTTTGGCAAAGGCCAGCTGGCGAGATGGGAGCTTCCCTTAGTTCACGCTGGTTAGGAAGACAGACGTGCCTGCCTCCCAGTTCTGTGAGGACTGACAGCCGCTCCTCAAAACCCTAAACTTCACGCCCTCAGTCCACCAGTAAAGGTAGGCGGGGGTAGTGGTGGTCAGGACGTCTATCCATACCCGTGCCTGGCTCTGCACCCCGCCGTTCCCAGCCATCTCCCGCAGACTCTCAACCTGTGTGCTCTGCTCTGCTGGGCCCTGCCCAGGGCCTAATCCTCCCACCTTCAAAGCCCAGCTCACTGTCTAGGTAGTCTCTAGAGGTTGGAAAATCTGGCTCCAAATCCCTGTGCTTCAGGCTGTGTGACCCTGGATCCACTCTAGGCCCTCTCTGAGCCCATTTCCCTGTATGTAAAGTGCAGACGCCAACACTGCCCCCAGGTAGTGCTGCCACCACCCACCAGCGCATGCCCGGTCCTGGCGGGACATGGACAGCGGTGGTCCTGGGTCTGCCCTGCCTCCTGGCTTCGAGGATGGCAGCTCATATCCGGGTGTGTCTGCGCGGCAGGGCATGGCCCCTCCTCCCCCCAGCCTGACCTCTGTGTGTGTTGGCAGCTGGACAAGATCGAAGGCGTATTCGAGCGGCCAAGCGACGAGGTGATCCGAGCGCTGTCCAGCGCCCTGCGGCAGGCGCTGGGCGTGTCGCTCTTCGGGATAGACATCATCATCAACAACCAGACGGGGCAGCACGCCATCATCGACATCAACGCCTTCCCAGGTGAGAGCGGCCCGGCGCCCCTGCACTCGGCCTCAGGTGCCCCCCCCCCCCGTGCGGTCAGGCTGCTGTTCCCTCTGGGCAGCCCCAGCCCAGCCTGTAGCATGGGGGCGAAGCCAGTGTGTGAGCCCTGCCACACAGGTAGGGCTTGCCAGTCCTGGGCAGGGTGGAGGAACCCTGGGCATCGAGCCCCTAGGGAGCTCCAGGCCCACACAGCCTGAGCACTGGTTCTTGCACCAGCATTAACTGATTGGCCAAATTATTCCATCTCTTGGATCCTCCAGACCTAAGGAGCTGGAAGGACTTCGAAGGGGACACAAGCCCCCACCGTTGGCATGCTGGGAAACGAAGGCTCCTGAAGTGGAGGAATTGCCCAGATCACAGAGCACATGAATGACCAGGACAGGCACCCCGGGCTGGCGCTGCTGCCACTGCCCTGAGCTCTGGGGCGCTTGGCCGTTATCCCCAGCCGAGCCCCAGCCTGGGACCATTGGCTGGCAGGGACAATGGGGGTCGCATATGTGGCGTGGCTGGGGTTCACCAGGTGCGTGTAGAGCGCCTTGGCCCTGCGGCCTGTGCATCCTTACTGAGATTAGAGGCGAATGAGCTTTGGTTGCACATGGCAGAAACAGGCCCTTGTACTTGCTCATTGCCACCAACCTGCTGCGCTCCATCGATCCTCCTGACTCAGCCTCCCAGGCAGCGGGGATCTCCTTGGCTTGACGCTTGCCTTTCCTTAGTGCTGGCTGAGGAGGAGAGCAAACCCAAAGCACTGTGTGAACCTTCCAAAAGCCATTCCTCCCTCCGCCAGGCCGCCCTTGCCAGGGGGCAGAGAGCCACTGCTGCCAGCATCACAGTCTGAGGTGGAAAAACCCAGGCTCGGAGGAGCCCACCCGCGCCTTTAGCCGTTCAGCTGGCATTTTCCAGGCAGGGCTGCTGGTTCCACTCTCCTGACACTCCTCCGGGAGGCAGCACCGCCACAGCCCAGCCCAACGAGGAGGGAGGAGGCGCCACCCAAGAGGGCGCAGCGGGACCTCCAGGGGCTGGAGAGGGGCCTTCTGTGATCGGGCAAGGACCGTCAGACTCCCGGGAGGGTGCTTTGCTTCCCCGGTCGCCTGGGTGTTTTGGGGGTGGTTTTGGTGGCGGTATAGAATGGGGGAATGAAGGCCTTGTGGGTGCTCAGATCACAGATGAAGCAGGAGCCACACCAGAGGAGAGTCTGCAGCTGCAGGGGTGAGGCTGAGCCCCGCAGAGGCCCCAAGCTCAGTGCTAAGAGACGGCCCCACAGCCCCAGGCAGCTGGCAACTGGTACCTGGGAGATAGCTTTGTGAGCAGGCCTAGGGGGACAGTGCCTCAGGCCCACTACTCCCCTCCTTCCCGCCCCAAGGGCTGCCTCAGCCTCTTGGGGGTAGAGGCCCAGTTCTGGGGCCTGGAAAGGAGGAACAGCAGTAGCAGCATGCTTGATTCCCACCATGCACCAGGCCTGCCCTGAGAGCTGGGGTAGCCTCGTCTCGTCCTCACAGCTGCAGGCCGGCACTAGACTGCCACCCGCTCTGCTCACCCGTGGTGTGGGGCCGGGGCTGGCAGACCTGTCTTCAGTTTAGGAGAACCCCAGTCGCAGGGCCAGGACTGAAGCCTCGCAGCCCCCAGCCTCGTCTCTGACCTTGAGGTCAAATCCTGGCCCTGCATTTTCCGTCTGTGATGGTTCAGGGCCCCTCACTTCAGCCCTGTGCGCACTTCCTGCGGACACGGCAGGATGGCTTATATGGTGCACAGCGGGTTTCCAGCCCTGGGTGGCTGCTCCGCCCCACTCTGGAAGCACATGGCCGCCCTGGTGTGCGCGGCCTCACCTGCCATGAAGTAGTTGCAGGGAAACGGCCTGCCTGGTTTCCTGGTGGCCTGGCCCAGCACAGCCCGGCCCCCAGGACCCTTCCCCTGCCAGCATCTGCCCCACACCGCCAGCCACAGCGGTGGTCACAGCCCTGTGGGGGCCTGTGCCCAGAGCCTCCCCACGCCTGCGCACCTCTCTCTCACCTGCTTGCTCTGGGTACTGTTCTCAACCCCACAAAGTTGCGCAGTGGGGAAAGAGGGGCACCCTGGATTCTGGGTCTTTGTTCGGTGTCAGCAAGATCCTCACCCTCAGTGTGGAACCTGCTGACATTTGCGTCTATGTGTGGTGTTCCTATTCCAGAGACCCAGGCCTGGCCGGGTCGGTCTGCTCCTGGGTGCTGACGCTCAGATCACGGGGCCCAGAGGGCTGCCTGTGGTGCTGCTGGGTGGGAACAAACTCAGTTTGGGTCGTGGCTACGGGGGGGGGGGGGGGGGGGGGGGATCGGACACCACCCAGGTATGGGACTCTCTGTGATGGCCTTGGAGGCAGAGTGCTCTCAACATACAAGCAAGGGAGCGGAGGCTGGGAACAGACACAGTGGCCACCAGTCAGGCCTGAAGCTAGACTCGGCTGGGTCCCCGGTCCCGGGTCCCAGGGCGCCCATCTGTTCATCATCCCAAGCAGGAGGACCAGGCCTTGGCTCTGCTGCATCTTGCCACATTGGCGCATGTTAACCAGCCTTGTTACTGTACCTGAATTCCTGGGGTGGGGCTGGGGACCAGCAGGAGGGGTTGGGCCAACACGGAGGATGAAAGAGGACGAAATCGGTTGCAATCACGAGAAAAGAACAGTGAAACCTGTTCAGGTTGTTTGGGGAGGGGGAAGAGGAGAAAGGAGAGTGAGGAGAGGCTGAGACTGATTGGAATACATTGTAAATATCCAGAAATGTAGCAGTGCCATCTCCTATACAGCTAACGTAAGCCAAGAATAAGAATAATAATAAGAGATACTAGAGAACAAAAACATTGCTTTCTGATATCCCAAGAGAACAATTTTGAACTGCTTACAAAAGAAATTTTCCCTGTCTAAGGCTGTCTTCCCCTGCTGAGAAAATACAAGGAAGGAAATGAACTATGCTTATGCTACAAGCCCTACCTTCCCTATTCTTCACTGCCACCAGGCATTTACCAGCAGCCTTTTACAGTGGTGTTTTGTTTAAAACTTGGAATTCTGAGATGTAAATTTTTCGTTTGGTGGCCACTAAGTTTTAACTTTGGAAATGGAACTCCAAGATCCACGATTTTGGGGGAAGGGATCAAATTAATGTTCGACAGAAAAAACAACTCTAAATCGGTGAGTAATAAATTGAAAGCCGCGGAATCTTTGTTTCAAAGTCAGCCAGTGCCGCCCGCAGTTTCTGAGCTCATTACTTCCTCTTCCTCTCTCGTCTTCCCGGCTAACACCCCATGTCTCTGTCTCCCCCACCGCAGGCTACGAGGGTGTGAGTGAGTTCTTCACGGACCTCCTGAACCACATCGCCAGCGTCCTGCAGGCCCAGAGCACCGCCGCCACTGCCGCCACCCGCCACGGGGGATGTGGCCCCGCTGAGGCACAGCCGGCTCCTGGCGGAGCAGGCAGGCAGCCTGGCGGGCGAGCGGACGTGCAGCGCCAGCCCCGGCTGCTGCAGCAGCATGATGGGCCAGGACGCGCCCTGGAAGGGAGAGGCCGAGGCCGGCGGAGTGGGCGCAGGCGGCTCTGCGAAGCTGCCGCACCAGAGACTCAGCTGCACCACGGGGGTGTCGCCCAGCTTCCAGCAGCACTGCGTGGCCTCGCTGGCCACCAAGGCCTCCTCGCAGTAGCCACGGAGCCGGGACCCAGAGGGGCAGCACGGAGCACGGAGCGCGCCCGCTGGGCCAGCGGCTCCCATCGAGGACGCTACTAAGAATTCCCGAAGATCTGATGCTTCTTTGTTTTAATTGTTAACCTGATTCTCTGATGTTGGGGTCTGGATGGGGGGTGGGGATGGAGAAGAGCGCTCCTGCTGTGCAGAACCCCCACTGAGTTTACACACGCTCGCGTTTTCAACACTAGGTCTGCATGGGGGGGAGGGGGGGTTGCGCGTGTGCGAGTGGTTGCCCTGCAAGTGTGAGTGCACGTCTGTGTCCGTCTCCGTGGCTGCCGTGGGGATCCGGGAGGGAGGCCTTCTGCGGCTCCTCCCCGCAGGGCAGGCTGTGTGGCTGAGCAAGCAGTGAACGGTTCCTCCCCCTCCAGCCCACACCTGGACCCGGCCCTTCTTTTCCCTCCTGCAGTCTCCACGGCTGGCTGGCTGGCTGCCCGCTGAGGCTGCAGCCTCAGCCGACAGCTGACTTCTTCCTCCCCAGAGGCGGGGAGGAGGCTGAGGGCCCCTTCGCGCGGGGAACAAGGCGCTGTGGGACTTGGGTTGTGCTGTGGGACTTGGGTTGTGCTCGCAACCTGAGAGACAAGAGGAGGGAAGCTTCCCAGGGGTGGAGGCCGTGGTCCTGGCCGCTGTCACCTGCTAGAGCGCACAGGCCCCTCCCAGCGGCAGGGCTGCTCCCTGGGACCCAGGAGGGAGGAGGCCTGACAGCCCGGGCTCAGCCGCCCATGCCAGCCTCTGCCCAGGTTTCTGCCAAGGCTTTGAACAAATCCTCCCAGGAGTCGGGGCCTCTATCTCATCATCGTCTGTCATGAGTGGTCAGACCAGAGATCCGAAGGGCTGGCCAAGTGCTCCAGCCCAGAGAGCCTGCTTCTCCAAGGCCACCTCCTGGATGAGGACCTCCTGTGCTGGACACCAGGGTCATCTGGGCCCCTCCTGGCCAGCGACTCGCTCCTGCTCACCCCTACCTGGTCCAGCAGGTCCAAGGCCATCCGTCTGTACTCATCACAAGCCCAGGCAGCAAGCGCTAAGCCAGGCCGCCCAGGAGCGGCAGCCCCGCCTCACGTTCACCGCGTCTCTACCACAGCAGGAGAGCTTGGCCAGCCCCGAGCTCCACAGGAAGGGAGGACAGAGAACCTCCTCTACCCCACAGCATGTGGAGCCAGCACTCCCCTGTGAGTCTACCTTGTCTGCTCACTTTAAAAAGAGAAAACGGCCCCTGAGCTGTCCCGCAGATACAAGGGCAAGGACAGGCTGGTGGGCGAGAGCAGAGGCTGCCGGGACTAAGCGAGTTCACAGGAGGCCAGTGCTGATCCTGATCTGTGTCTGTGTCACCTTTCCCAGGTCCAGCCCTGAGCCCCGGAGGCAGGGAAGCGGCTGGGCCTCTTGCACTGCTTCGTCTCCAAAATAAACTACTGAAATCAAACTGAATTTCACGTGTTTACAAAAAAATCACTCCCTCTCTTCTGTTGACAGTCTTGAGAAAGATGTTCAGTGAAACCAGTCTACCTTTTAATAATAATAAAAAAAATCCTAGGGGCTGGGAAGGTGGCTCAGTGGTAGAGCGCTTGCCTTGCATGCATGAGGCCCTGGGCTCTATTCCTCAGTACCACATAAGCAGAAAAAGCTGGAAGTGGTGCTGTGGCTCAAGTGGTAGAGCACTAGCCTTGAGCTGAAGAGCTGAGGGGCAGTGCCCAGGCCCAGAGTTCAGGCACCATGACTGGCAAATAAAAAATAAAAAATCCTCGCTGCTCAGTGGGCTGAGATCCAAAGGATCCCAATTCAGGACTAGCCTGGGCAGGAACTAGCAAAAATCTGGGCTGGAGGCATGACTCAAGTGGTAGAACACCAGCTGAGGACCTGAGATCAAGTCCCAGATAAATTACAATCCCAGTCTGCCCAAAAGCAGTCGGGGGTTTTGGTGTGATCCAGGTGCTTATTCCTTAGTGGCTTATTACTTACTGTCAGGTCATGTGTGGTGGTACCCAGGCCTTACCAATGTGGCATTTAACTCAGGCCTGCACGGTGATGATGGGTGACAGTCGCATTTTCTAGGGTGGAAATCGGGATGGATTTGTGTCTTGCCAAGGCCTGGTGGCTGTGAGGTCCTGTCCAGAAAGCAGGAACGAAGTATCGGCTGCCCATTGGGGGAGATTTAAGTAACCAGGATGAGAGAAGCCTGTCTTCTGAATGTCCACCTGTCCCCAGACATCAGCCATGGTTGGCATCCCCAGGGCCTCAGTGGGCACTGTGCCTGGTTGAGGTCTGCTCAGGTGTGGCCGTGCTGCCTCTGGTTGGAGCCACCTCCATGGCCCCACTGGGTCACTTGCTTCTGCTCCATGGCCTGGCCCTGCATGTTCAGTGGGTGTGACTCACGGCTGAGGCGGTCCAGGGGCTCACGTTCTCCTACGCCTTGGGCCTAGTCTGAGGATCCCTTGCAGCCCTGCCTGGGGACAGAAGTGGGTTCCCTTCTGCTCCGGGATACTTGAGTATCAGCTCTCTGCGGCTGTCCTCACCCAGAGAACCAAGGAAGGGGTCCACCCCGCGCCAGTCTCTTTTCTGCTGGTGTCATGGAAGGGTCTGGGTTTGCTGTAGCAAACTGACAGCTGCTCTGATGTCACCAGTGTCACTTCTGGAAGTCGGATGCTGCCAAAGCCTCTGGTGGTTACAGGGGTCACCCTGCACATGGGCCTGCTGGCCTGCCTTTAATCCTGCCAGTGAGGGAGAAAATGACCTTGAGCAAGCCTTGCGTGCCCCAGAGACCTGCCGAGTGGGCTTCAGAGCAAACCCAAACACCCTGGCCCGAAGCTGGATTCCTGCCAGCTGAGGAAAGTTCCCATTGTCTGCTAGCACGCTGTGTCCTTTGTCCAGCCTGGAACACTGGTCCTCGGCTCTTCGATCATGACACAGGCTGTCTGGCCACAGCCATCGAGGCCCTCGCTGATGTCCCTGGGGCTTGCGTCTGCCCTCCCCCTGTTCCCTAGAAACAGAGCATGGCTCTGTGGATCGCCATAGCCCCTCCTCTTCCCTGAACCTTGGCTTGCTCTCCCTGAGGCTCCGGCTGGGCCCTGTGCTGGGTTGTGCCCAGCGAGGGTCTGCAGCACAGGCTAGCATGGAGGCAGACGGGTGCAGCGGCCTCATCCAGAGTACCTGAGGCCAGGGAGCCCGGCGTCCTCGATGGCTCTGCTTCCTGCACCTGCTGCCAGCTGTGCTCATCTGCCCCGCCCCCCCCCCCAATAGAAGATGGAGCAGGGCTGCTCTGTAGCTATGGGGTCGGGGAGTGGATGTCCCATACGCTGCAAAGGACAGCTAGTTTCCATGGGGGCCCGGCCTCGGCTGCTCCGGCCCTCTGCTGATTGTGGCCAGCAGCTGTGGCTTGGAGAGCCTGGCCAGGGTGTGCGGAGCTCACCGCCCGCAGGCTGGCCGGAGAACCTGCTTAAGGAGCACTTTCACCGGACCGCCCACTAGTTCAACTCCACCCTGTCCTGTTCAGCATCTCTCCCAGAATTCCACGCTGAGTATTTCCTTTATCTACTTCCATGCGTGTATAAGTGACCCCACAGGCAGTCTAAAGCCATGGCCCTGTCGTCAGCTTTGGAGGGGTCACATGTTTGCTCCATGTACTTAGGACAACTCAGGCGGCTG
This sequence comes from Dipodomys spectabilis, assembly GCF_019054845.1. NCBI lineage: Eukaryota > Metazoa > Chordata > Mammalia > Rodentia > Heteromyidae > Dipodomys > Dipodomys spectabilis. Next base: position 5,763,296 of record NW_024870834.1, read on the forward strand.
TCTCTGCGGTGGTTGTTTGGGGGATGAGGGGTACCTGTGTTCGTTTACCAACTTGTCTTGGAGGAGGACGTTCTGCAGCCTAGTGCAGCCTCACTGGTTGTTCTGGGGCTGTTGGGGGGGGGGGGGGGGGAACTAAACCTGCCTGTGTGAAAGGTGAAGAAATAAACACCTTACAGCCGAGCCTGGAGGCTCACACCTGTAATCCTAGCTAACTCAGGAGGCTGAGATCTGAGGATCCCCATGTGAAGCCGGCTGGGGTAGAAAAGTCCATGAGACTCTTACCTCCAAATAACCAGCCAACAGCCAGAAGTGTATGTATGGCGGAGGTGACGGGACCAGCCTTGAGCAAAAAAGCCACTTAAGTTCAAGTTCCAGTGCAGGTACGAAAGTAAACACTTACACTCTGTACAACACCTTTATCGTAACAATAAATGAAAATAGACTTCCAGCAGTGGGCAGCCGTTGGGAGGGACTGCAGCAGGAGGCAGCCAGCCTCATCTGCAAGGCCCAGGCTGCAATCCCTAAACTGGTCTCCTACCAGAGCACTGGTTTTCTAGGGCCCTGCCTCCTTCACCTGCTAGGGAGAGGTAGCAAGTATTATTCCCATTCCCTAGATGAGGAAACTGAGGCTCTGAGAGCCTCAAGAAGGCCTGCTAGGCCCTTCAACCGAGAATGGCTGGGCAGGCCTCCAGCCTACCTGCTCACATGCACCAGGCAGGACCTGGACTCTCGGGAACTTGATTCTCAAATCCCATCGGGCCCTGTCCGGCTCTGTCTGCATCCCCAGGGGGTGGCAGGCCTCTGCTCCTGCCCACGATGCTCATGCGGACCCGGTCCGGAAGTACCAGGCAGGCAGCCGCTAAGGCTGAGTCCTAGCCACGCATCATTCTCACCACTGCTGGGGGTGGGGGGTGGGGGGGTCATCCTCTTCATCTTGATTTTAGCTGAGAGGCACTGGCCAGGAATATCAGCCCCAGGCTGTCCTCTGAACCCCCTGAGCCCCCTGGACCCCCTGGTCCAGGCTGCAGCCAGCCCAGGGAGCCTGTGAGGTGCAGGCTCTGAGTGCCTGGCTGAGAACACGGCTCCTGCGGCTGCTTTGGCCGGTGAGGACCCAGGCTCTCCCACGGAGGGGAGGGAAAACACACGCAGGGGCTCGTGTCAGGAAAGCCAGGGCAGGCCTGGGCCCCGGGCCCCGGCTGGCACTGTCCTGCCCAGTCTCGCGGAGGGCCAGGCAGGGTCAGTGTCTGCTGAAGCTGTGCCAGCCCAGCTCCCACATGGCTGGAACGAAGAGAAGGTGCAGCAGAGGCCTGTTCCCACGCTGCCACCCACCAGGACAGGCTGGTCCCCCATCCTACAGAGGAGGAAATGGGGGCTCAAGGTCAAAGCCACCTGTGGTTAGGTGGCTGAAAGGCGTTCCTCGGAAAGCCAGCGCCTCCACCCGCCCAGAGTGAAGGGGAGAAAAACTCCAAGAGAAATGTGAGCCCAGACAGAGCACGTTTATTCTTCCTTAGATCAACTTCATCTGGAATATGTTACAGTTGGAAAGTTCTCAGCTGTCACCCAAAGATCAGATGTTATTGCAGTTGTGTCCAGTGGATTAGAAGGTTGAAAGGAAACTTCTAGAAAGCTGCCTGTGTTAAGAGGAGTGATCCGGATTGGAGGTGGAGGCCCCCCTGCAGGGGCGTCCAGGGCGGGCGCTGAGATCAGAGGGGCGCGAAGGGCAGCGGGCTGGCCGGGGGAGGGCCCGCAGAGGGGGCAGCAGGGCCAGGGCCGTGGGGCCCCTCCGGCCAGCGCCTCAGCCCTGCCGCAGCGCCTGCAGTTGGTGGGCCACCTTCTCCAGCTCTGCCTCGATGGCCGACAGGCTCTCCAGTTCTTGGTCCTGGGAGAGAGGAGTGAGGATCACCTGGAGGCGGACGGTGCCAGGGCACGGAGGGAGGGGAGGGCCGGCCAGCACGTCAGCTGTGGGGCCGTGACGGGGCGCTGCCCCTCTCAGCCGGTCATCTCGTGTGTCTAGAGACAGCGCGGCCACTGCGAGGCCGTGGGAGGACTGGGCGCGGGGTGGGGGCAGGGCCTGGCCACGCTCACCCCAGCCTCCTCCTCAGCCCGCGTTGCCTCCTGGTTCTTGACAGCGCGAATATGGGGAAAAAACAACACTGCTGCCTCCCTGGCTCGTTCCCCAGGGAGGGTTCCAGGGCGCAGCGGGCTGGGGGCGGGGCGGGAGGCTGGCCGCCATACTTGCAGGAACCTCAGGACTACAGCACAGGCTAGCTGTTGGGCCTTCATCCTTGGGACCCGAACCCTTTGCTGCAAAGGTGGTCAGGGGAGCAGGGGACCCCCTACCCCCAGCCTTGCTCTGTGACCCAGGCCCCCGGACTTGACACCATGAGAATGGACGAGAGAGTTGAAGGAGGCCACCTCCTGTCTTCTACCTGCATGCCAGGGAGCCCAGCAGGGCCGGACGCTGGTGGCCTGGGAGCTGCAGGCTCCAGGGCCTCCCTGCTGGCCCTTGGGCATGGGGAGGGGCACCCACAAGCCTGGGGTCCCCCTTTCACCATTTGCCACCCAGACTCCCTCTGCCTGTGAGAAAGGAAGCTGCAGCTCCACGGGTACCTCGCTCCCCAGTTGGCCTGTGCCCATCCCCTGGGCCGAGCCCTGGGCCTGCAGCGGCCGAGTGGCCCTGGGCAGGCCAGGTCTTGGAAGCCCATGTGTTCCAACCATAATAAGGGGGTGAGTAGAAAAGACTCTGTACCCCTATTTCAGAAATTGGGGAAAACTAGGGGCTGGGAAGGTGGCTTAGGGGTAGAGTGCACATGAATCCCTGGGTTCGAATCCTCAGTACCACATACACAGAAAAAGCCGAAAGTGGTGCTGTGGTTCAAGTGGTAGAGTGCTAGCCATGAGCAAAAGAAGCTCAAGGACAGGGCCCAGGCCCTGAGTTCAAGCCCCAGGACTGGCAAAAACAAATGCGGTGGGGGGGGGGGAGGGGGAGAATAATATGGCTCAGAGAGGAACAATGACATGCCCCATGTCACACAGCCAAGAGCAGACAGTGGTGGCCACTGCCCGCGCGCAGGGGCCCAGGGCCAGCAGGCCTCCCTGTTGCTATGGGGGGATGGCTGCAGGAGTGAATCTGGAAAGGGGCACGGAGGCTCCCTGGGGACCAGGAGGCCATGGACACCGACCAAAGTCTCCCTAGGTCATGACTGTCCCTTGCTGCCCCCCCCCCGCCCCCCCCCCCCCCCCGCTTCTCCTGGCCTTAAGTGCTCAGGGCCATGGGTGCCCTGGACCCCCAGGTCCATCTTGCCACGCGGTGTCCACGCAAAGCACCGTGTCCCCACACGCCCCGTCCTGCTGTGGCCCACAGAGGCTCGTCCAGCGTGGCTAGCACTGCCCCGGGCGCCCCGGCCTCTGAGGGCCTCCTGCCCGGCACACCCCAGCCGTGCACCGTCCCCACCGAGACCCGCCCGGAGCCCCTGCCGCCCCACCTCGGCTCTGCGGTTGGCGCTGCCCTCCTCCTCCTTCTTCTCCTCGCCGCTGTCGTCCCTGGAGGGCAGCCTCCAGCCCCGCCGCAGCTGAGGCCCGGGGAAGCCCGAGGCCCGGGCCCGGAAGGAGAGCCTCATGGAGCGGTCGGGGTCGTCGTCCTGGGCCGGCCGGTCCGGCCGCTTGTCCGCCCTCAGCGCCTTGGCCAGCTGGTCCATCTTGCTCCATCGCTTGGCGTCCTCCCACTCCCCGGGGAACCGCGGGCCGCTCTCCCCGCCTTGGAAGAGGCCTGGAGGGGCCCGGGCCATCGCCGCCGCCTCCTCCTCCTCCATCGTCCGCGGCTCGCCCTGCCCCGCGGGGCCCCGGGCCTGCTCTGCCCCTGGCATCCCAGCGCCATCTGTGGCCAGCGCGTCCTGCCCACCTGCGGCAGGGGAGACAAGACCCAAGACTTCCCCACGACTCTGCCCGTCCCTGGGGACCTGGCATGTTTCCCCCCCCCCCCCCCCCCCCCCCCGCCCCCGGGCCCAGCCAGTCACCCCCACAACGGGTCCACTTGGAATAGAACCGTCTTGAACCTCTCAAAGCTCAAAGGGAGGGCTTGGCCTCTGGCCCGCTCACCCCTGGAGCTCTGACGCAGCTTAGGGTGCCCCCCCCATCAGTCTGCTCCCCATCCGTGTGCTGTTACTTTCTTGCCTCCCAGGTTGGAAGGTACTGTGTGGAAGAGTGGGCGGTGCAGGGCCTGGAGTCAGGCAGCCAGGGGAGGAAGTTGCTTTACTACAAAGGAGCTGTGTGGCCTTGGACAGGTTACCTAACCTCTCTGAGCCTCAGCTGCCCTCTGGAAGATGGACCTGACGGCCATGTTTCAGGACTGGTATGAAGGCAGAGTGAGCTCATGGAATGAGGTCTCCCCCATCCATGTTGTGGCAGGGGTGGGGTGGGGGTACCCATCACCATACATGCTCTCACCTTTCTGGATGTTCTTGGAGCCCAGGCTGGGGTGGGAGTCAAACGCTGCAGTGGGGTCTTCATCCTCAGCAACTGCCTTCTCCCCAGCCTCGGCCTCGGCCTCCACCTCCTCCTCCCGGTCCCGGGCCTGTGCCTGCGGCCTCTGCTCCGGGCTTAGGGCCCGCTCTCCCTCCCCCGGGCCCTGTGAGGGGTCCTCCCGGCTCCCCGCGGGGAGGCTGGCTGGTGCCCGGGGGCTGGGGCCCTGGCCGTCCTCGGCAGCCTGGGACTCCTGCCCGGGCTCTGGGGAGGCCGGGGGCTTGGCCTCCTGGGTGGCCCCGCCGGGCTTCGGCTCAGCTGCGTCCTCCCTCTTCTGCTCGGCATCCCCCGGGGCTGCCTCTGCCGTCACCGTCACCGCTGCAGAGAGCGCAGGGGGAGTCAGGCCCTGGGCCAGGCTGCCCGCGGGGCTCCAGCCCAGGCTCAGAGTCAGCCAGGCTCAGCCTCTGCGAAGTCCAGCCCAGCACAAGCGCTGGGGTCTCTCTTCCTCCTCCGGCCTTGACCAGCGCACACCTGTACTGTGTTCCTGCACTTCTGCCTCTTAGAACAAGATGTAGCTTAGAGCCAGTGCCTGAGGCTCACGCCTGTCACCCAACTACTCAGGAGGCTGAGATTTGAGGATCATGGTTCAAAGCCAGTGTGGGCAGGAGACTCTTATCTCCAACGAACCACCAAAAAGCCTGACATGGAGCTGTGGCTCAGGTGGTAGAGCCCTAGCTTTGAGTGAGAAAAGCTCAGAGGCAGAAACAACAACAAAAATAATCAGACCTTGAAAAAGCACCCCGAACCCTGGAGCAAACTGGGACGAGAGCTGAACTGCTGTGTGGTTCTGGGCAACGCCTGAACGTTTCTGTGTAGGAGCACCTCCACATGGGGCTCCTCTGTCCTCAGCATTTGGTGAGCGTGCTCTGCTCCTTGGTATTTTAGATTTTCATTAAAAGAGTTTTAATCGGTTTAGTTTGTTTAGATTTTGTTTTTAGGCAGAGGCTTGAACCCGGGGCCTCTTGCTTGCCAGGAAGCACTCTGCAAATTGATCTTTCCAATTTTAGCCCTTTTGTGTGTGCTCTCTGGAGATGGGGTCTCCCTGACTTTCCTCAGGTGGATCCTTCTGCTTTCTTCTCCTGAGTAGCTGGGATTATAGACATGCACAACAGCACCCAGCCTTCTGATGGTTGAACTTGCTGTCACTGAGTGACACAGAGGAGACACTGCCGGACACATGCCACCACCTGTGCCCCACTGACTGCGCCTTGGCGGGCTGCTCCATGCCACCGCCAGACGTGCAGGAACGTGAGGCCACTGGTCCCCGCAGTGCAGGCAGCAGAGGCAGAGTTGAGCCCCATCCCAGGCCTCCACTGCCAAGGGCAGAGTCTCTTTTAAAGCCCTGCCTCTCCCTCCCCCGCTCCTCTCTCAAACACACACGCGCGCGCACACACACACACACACACACACACACACACACACACACACACGGTCCTACGCTGCCCCCACCCCCAGTCCATGGAAGGTACCACAGTGGTCCAGACACTGGCCCCATGGAGGCTGGGTGCGGGGGTCTCCCAGTGTCCCACAGCAAAGCCAGTGTGCAGTTGGCCACCCCCACCTGGGGTGCCCCACTGAACCCCCTTGGAGCCTCACGGCTAGCTCCTGGGAACCGTCTCATCCACCAACCTCTGGCACCACAGCGCCAGGCTGCGCAGGTGCCATTTGTAGCTTTTCCTAAACAGGAGGATGAGCCGCAGCACCTGCTGGCCAGACGCATGGGCTTTTCCACACTTAGGCCACAGGAACACAGGGCTCCACCCCAGGGGCTCCAGGAGATGCTGAGACCTTGTATTTACAGCGCCAGCTGGGGGGAGGCGGGGGGGAGGAGCAGACGAGGCTTCCCAGTGGGACAGGCCCAGATGTAAACCAGGGACTCAACTGTCTGGTCCTATTTCCCCATGGATAAAAGGAAGGAACTGGGGCTGGGAAGGTGGCTCAGTGGTAGAGTGCTTGCGTAGCATGCATGAAGCCCTGGGTTCAATTCCTCAGTACCACATACACAGAAAAGCCCGAAGGTGGCACTGTGGTTCAAGTGGTAGAGTGCTAGCCTTGGGCAAAAGCAGCTCAGGGACAGTGCCCAGGTACTGAGTTCAAGCCCCAGGACTGGCAAAGAAAGAAAAAGAAAAAAAAGGGAGGGGGAGGAAATTACAGCAATCTTCCAGGGCCTTGAGTTGTGACCACTTAGCTACATACACATGCATGTGCATGCGCATACACACAGGCACACGCGCGCGCGCGCACACACACACACACACACACGTGTGCCTGTGTGCACTGTGTCAGCCAGGCTACACCCACCTTGCACCCCAGCTGCGTTGCTGGGGCCCTGGAGCACCTCGGAGAGCTCCTCCTCAAAGCTGCTGGGCCTCTTCTGCTGCTGGGCCCGCTCCTTGGCTCCTGTGGCAGGAGAGGAAGAACGGGGCCTTGGGATAGTCCTGACATGCCAGTCCCCAGGGCTGAGCCCTGCTCCCTGTCCGGGGGCCGGGCGAGGAGCTCCAGGCCTGCCAGGCTCCTCCAAGTCACCTCCCCAGACGCAAGCTTCTCCACTGGGGAAGGAAGAAGGGGGGTGAGCCCTGCCTGACAGAGCCTCACACAGCAGGAAGGTCTGAAGGGAGCAGAGGGTGGGGGCAGGAGGGGTGGGTGCGGTGCCCTTGAGACCCGGTTGGCAGCTGGGACCCCTGGGCAGGAGGAAACAGTGACTCTGGTCCTAACGACTCAGAGTTGATCGTGGTTCAGGCCTCAGCGTGGTGGTGGAGGGGGTGGGGTATCTATCAAGCCAGGAAGGAGCCTGGGGGGCGGGGGGCAGGAACAACAGCAGCAAACCCTCCATCCTAGTGTGCTGCCCATCTCTGCTCCACTGCCCCAACGACACACACTCCATTCCCAACCGCATCTGGGTGTGTGGAAGGTCAGGCAGGGCGCTGCCTCTTCCAATGCCCCTGGAGTCGTCAGGAGGGGACAGGGCCCCTCCTCTCCCTGTGATCAAGAGGGAATCCTGTCTGCATTCTCATCTTGAAAACACCTCCCTGGCACCGCAGAGCTCCAGAGGCCCTGGGGCCTTCGGGGAGCTATGTGGGATCCTGGCATTCTCCCACTCACTGTATGACCTTGGGAAAGTCACCCAACCTCTCTGAGCCATGATCTCCTTAACAACATCCGTAGCCAGTGGAGCCAGGTGCACGGAGGACCCCGCTTTCTCTCGCAGGTAGCTGACAGGAGCCTGCTCCATCTTCCACCCTGGCTTTCTGACTCTGCTACTGGCATCTACCCAGAATCAAGCACAGTGGTGGCAATACCTTGGAGAGCGAGGTCTTGGAGCTCTTTCAGCAAATTCTGGTGTCGCAGGATGGAAAGAATGCGTTCATCTGCAGAGGGACAGACACGGGGCCGTTTCCAGAGGAGGGCAGAGAGAAATGGGAGGGGAAGGGAACAAAAGGGCGGGGGAGAGCGCACGCTCCAGGCTTTTTTTCTGAACACTCAGTCCTGGAGTGGTACCGTGAGCCTCGAAACGCTTGCCCCTGGTGTCTGCCGCTGTTTTGCAGCCACTGACCCCCACAGCAGACCTCCAGGAAGGGGCTGCAACGAGGCTCCCTAACAGCCTCCCACCTGCAGGTCTTATTTGAGCTCTGCTCCACCACCCAGCCCCCTGCTTCCCCGCATGGCCATCCTCACCCAGTGTCTGAGCCCAGCTCACATTTGCCTCCCTGCTGGTCAGTGAGATTCAGGGACATGGGAGCTGGCACCCCTCCCATCGCCTATGCCCCTCACCCCCAGCAGTGCTGGTCTGGGTTGGTACTTGGTCAGGGTCTGCTGGATTAAAGGAGGAAGCTGACTAGCCACGCGCCCATCTCCTGGCCTCCCGGCCCTCCCCGCCACCGGCCCCTACCTCCTTGCAGGGTCTCCAGACACTCGTGGCTGACAGGCTTGGGGCTGGGTTTGGACAGCGAGTCGGAGATGACCTCCACAATGCACCGCATTACCTGGGAAGACAGCAGGGCGGGCTGTGCCTTAGCGATAGTTGCCCTGCACCCCCTCCCCGCTCTGGGCTCATTGGGTGCCCAGTGCAGGAGGGCCAGCAGCACACAGCCAAGTCTTCCTGTAGTCCAGCAAGGTGCTGTGGATAAGCCAGGTGCCCAATAAAAATGAATCATCATGGAAGATGGCGCCAACTGGATACCATCAGGGAAGATGGTATGCCAGCTGTGTGACTTGGGCAAACCACAACCTCTCTGCACCTCAGTTTCCTCTTTTGTAAAATGGGAGTGGGATATCTTCCCAAATGCCCTCCTAAGGTAATGAGATACCGATGAGAAGACACGCCATAAAGCATGAAGTGTGTCTCACACACACATACACACACACACACAGGGACTCACACCTTCAGGCGGCTTCCACAGTGCAGAGCGGGAAGGGAGCAGAACGTGTCAGACATCACCAGGCTGTGCTGGTGGGGAGCGAGGGGGTGGAAGGCTGCCACTGTGGGATGCCAAGGCAACCAACCGATCCGCAGAGCCAGAGTGGCAAACTGGCAGACGCTCTCTCTGTGTAGCCCCAGCCTCAGGATGACCCCAGACTGCTGGGCAGGACATGGGGACCAGAGACATTCCTCTAAAGGACCCGGTAAGCAGCACTCAGCAGCCTGCACCTGGATCTCCTGGCATCTACCCGCTGCGCCCCAGCGAGTATCAGATTCTGGGAGACAGGAACTGGAGAGGGGTCCTGGGATAGTTAGAGAGATCAGGGGGACCTCCAGGAAAATCAGTGTTGCCAACTAAGGACCTACTATGTGCAAGGCATTCCCCATCCATTGTTCCTTCTCCTCATGTCTCCCCAGAGGGAGAGGGGAAGCTGGAAGGAATCTTGTTAAGGTTGCATGGCTTAGAATGAAAGGCGGAGGTTTCAATCCTGGCCTGGATGCATTGGTTAAGTAGGAAACATCAAGCAAATTGAGGCTGAAATCTCTTAGGTGAGCTTTGTTTTTCTTGTTGCCTCCAACAGAAGAAACCACTCTTGAGTTGTCAGAAATCTCTCCATCACTCAGGTTGATTCTCTCTCTCTCTCTCTCTCTCTCTCTCTCTCTCTCTCTGAGAGAGAGAGAGAGAGAGAGAGAGAGAGAGAGAGAGAGAGGAGTGCCACAGCATGGGAAAACAGCCCTACCTCAGAAGAGAACAAATTCCAGGTGTGTGTCTGGCGTGTGTTACCCCCACAGGAACTGCTAAGAGTATCCTAACCCCCTTTCCCGAGTGACTGCATCATCAGGCTCCGACTGTCTGGGACTTAGGGTGAAGGGCTGAAAACTTGGGGGGGAGCAGGGATTATTGCCAGCAGAAACTGGTGGAGAGGCCAGGGGGGAGCCCAGCACCCAGGCAGGATTAGGAACAACCATAGGCAAAGAGTAGCCACCCCTTCCTGCCTCTGGAGTGACAGGGACAGCGGCCTGGCCCTGGCCCAGGCAGGCGACACCCGGGCCCCTTTGGGCTGCAGGCGGAGCTCACGGAAGCCCAGAGAAGTCCACAGGGGGACAGCTCGCGTGTTTGAGAGCTTATTTTTCAGACTGGGCGGCCACGCTGGGGCTTTGGCTTTCTGCCAGAGTCACCCCTGCAGCTGCCCGAGAACTGGCTGTGAGGTGTCCACGGGAGCCTCCCCCTAACCAGGGACCCCCCCCACGCCCCTTCTTACCTTGGCATCCCCTTTATTCATAGGGCTGTTCACGGGAAGGGCAGAGACTAGAAGAAAAGGACAGGACGGGGGTCAGCGCACGGCGGGGCTCCCCATCCAGCTGTCCCCTGCTGGGAGCTGGCCCTAACCCTGCCCCGTGGGGCACGGGGTGTGAGTCCCAGAGCCCAGCGCGAGGAGAGCAAGGCCGGCGTGCAGCGGGGCGCGGTGGGGGCAGAAGGGGGGTACCCCGAGCCGAAGGGGGGAGGACGGGGAGCAGCTCCCCTCTCCCCATGACCTTGGCCGGCCCGGCGCGGAGCCGGTGCTGGCACCGAGTCCGGGCAAGGGGGGCCCCCAGCCTGCGAGTTTGGGGGTCGGGGCCCAGCTGCCCCGCGGGGCCGGGCCGGGGCGCTGTCCGCGGTGCTGAAGCCGAGCGCGGGCGGGGACGGCCGCGGGGCGCCGGGGCCTCGCTCGCTCACCTTGGCCCGCGCAGAGCAGCAGCGCCAGCAGGGCGGCGGCGCGCATGGCGAGCCCGGGGCTGCGGGCCGGGCTGCGGGCGGCGGGGGCGCGGGCTGGGCGCGGGCCGGGCGCGCGTCGTCTGCGGTCCGCCCCGGGGTCTCTCGCGCCGCGCTCGAGCCACTGCAGTGGCGGCCGCGCGCCGGTGCCCCGCGTTTATACCCCGGCCCCGGAAATGACGTCATCGGGCCGCCCCCGCCCCACCCCGCTCGCTCCGCCCCCAGCCTCACCTCGGGCCGCCTCCGTCCCCTCTCCCGCACCCCGCCGCCGTAGCCGGGGGCTGCTAACGTAGTCGGCCGGTCCCAGGCGGGGGCACCGAGGCCCAGCTGAATCTCCACAAGTCGCTCCCGGTCTCTGCGCCTCGCCTCCTCCTCCACGGCGCCTCCCCTCCGCTGTCCCACGCCCGCAAGCGTGCTCCCTGCACGGCCCTCGCCCTGCCAGCCAGTTCGCGGCCACTGTACTGACTCCGTGCTAGGAGCGCGGGGCGCGGATGCGCGCGCACTGCGCCCGCCCCCGCGGAGGGCTCCCTCCCACCGGGGCTTTGTTCTGAGTGTTCTCAGAACCTGGTGTGGTGTGTGCGTGTGTGTGTGCGCGTGTGTGTGCGCGTGTGTGTGTGCGCGTGTTCACCGGTACTGGGGCTTGAACTCAGGGCCTGGGCGCTGTCTCTTAGCTCCTTCCTGCACTCTACCACTTAAGCCATAGCTCTGCTAACGCGTCTTGTGTCTTGTGAAGTCTGCCTCTGGTTGCTTCCGCCCTGAGGCCCATCTCCCCCCTCCCTGGGGACTTGGCCAGAACCCCTCTGCTAGAGTGGCATCTGGGTAACCTCTTGGCACTGAGTGGCATCCTCCAGGCCCCGCCTTCTGCCTATCTTCATTGCTGTCTATCTCCTGCCTACACTGTGCCTCCTCCTGTCCCTACGTGAGAAACTGCAGTGATGTGCGCCACCCATCCATCCATCCATGCACCTAACAACCACTGGTTAAGGTTCAGCTACCATGCACAACAGTGAACAGAACAGCAAAGGCCCAGTCCTTACATAGCCCATGTCCTAGAGGGTGAAGCCAGAGGGGATAAGGAAAGAAGCCAAATGCACAGTGTATCAGGTGGCGGTGATGCTGTGCTGGCCAGGGGCAGGGTTATGCTGAAGGAGAGTGGGTCTGAGGAGGTGTCGTTGGCAGCAGGTGAGGGCGTGGCCAGCCAGGGGTGGGGCATGTGCCTGACACAGCCAATAAAAAGCAAGGGAGTGGGTGGGGGATCCAGGGAACACAGCAGAAGGGAAATACAGAGCTCATCTCGTTCTTGGGGAAGCACAGAACGTGACTGAGCGCCTACCACCAGACAGGGGTCAATCACGTCGAAGCTCTTCTCTTATTGTGTGTTGAGGCCGCTGCTTTCATTCCAGGTTGGTTTCCAGCCCGGCTTCAGCTGTGTGCTGAAAGACTCAGTACCCAGGGCCTATGACATTGGGTCACAGTGACATGTCAACTTGGTGACTCGCCTCCTGCGTGCTGGGGCATAACTGTGTTCCAGCATCTTAAGCACCATCATCTACTCGCTTTCTTTAGGTCTGTTTTATCTGCAGACAGTTGGGCTGACTTTTGTCTCTGCTGCTATAAAGAAGAATCTGTGGCATTTCTAATGATTTCAGGCATAAATGAGAGATGTGTGAGACTCAGGTCAGGAGTCCGTGAGCCCACCTGGAGCAGGGAGGGGAGAGAGGGGACATCACGCTGAGACTTGAAAAACCACACCAACCAATCACGGGGATAGAACGGGGCCTGCCTGGGGCTGGGTTGAGAGCATTTTGTGGATACAGAACCGGAGCGCAGGGTGGAGACAGATGTGGTGGCAGCCATCATGTCTCCCTCTCCTCTCCCAGCATGCTCTGCAGTCTGCTCAAGCTCACACCCAGACCAGCACTTGCTTTGTGTCGAGGCATGGAAGTCCAACAGGATCCTCACTCTTCCCTTCTCTACCCTTGATTCTGAGTGTTCTTGGGTCCTAATTTGGAGGGGATTCATCTGCCTGACCCCCTTAGGAAGGGCCTTGTTCATGGCAGGCCACTTCAGTACCTGTGGCCAAGATGGAGGCTAATTGGGGGCCTGGGGCTGAGGATGGAGTCCTCTGGAACAGGAAAAGGAACAAGGCTTTGAATCAGCTGGACTCTAGTGACAAGGCTGATGGAGGGTGAGAAAAGCCCTGGGGCCTGGGGTCACCCCAACATGGAGACCACTTGCAGCTGCTGGCCTCCACCCAGGGACCTCTGCTAGATGCTTCCCACAGTCCTCCAAAGGAGGAAAATGACAGCCACGCCCTCACAAGGGAGCCAAGAGCAAAGGTTGCTCACTTGTGGATCAGGAGGAGGAGGCTCAGAGATGTTGCCTGCGCTGCCTAGTGCCACACAGCTAGTAAGTGGAGCGGATGGGACAAGCCTTGAGCTCAGGCTGTCAGCCCCCTAAGTGGCCATGTGAGAGCATGTTGTGTTTGGATGAAGAAAGTCAATGGTATTATCATCTGCCAAAAGGGAACATTGGGGCTCCATCCCGAGTCACACACACATTGAAGAGTGGGGTGAGAGCCCCCTTCCCCTCACACTTTCCCAGTGCTCAGCCTTGGGTTTTCCTCCAGGAGGAGTCTGCCCTCTTCCAGAGGAGGGTGGGGTGGTAGAGATGGGCAGTGTGGGGGGGCAGCCGTAGATCCTGGGCCTAGATTCCTTTTTCAGTTCTACCAAAGCTGTTTGGGCGCTGAGAAGGGGAGATGTTTCTTCATTCAACGAACACTTGTTGAGTAGCTACTGTGTCTCTGGCTCTGCTCCTGATTCCTGGAATACGCTAGCAAGAAAGAGACAAGACCCTCTTGGAGATTGTACTTTGGGTTAAGGACACAGATGATGAGCACTGAGCCAGAATAGATGAGTGCATCGCTGACTAGGTTCTGCAGGCTGCAGGACTTTGGGGAAAGGAGGCAGCTGAGCAGGGTAAGGGGCCTTGGAGCATCAAGGAATGGGGTGTGGGGAGGCTGTTTGGTAGTCAGGGCAGGCCTCAGGCAGCGATATCTTGGCAAGGACTTGAAAGAGTCGAGGGAGAGAGCCAGGCAGACACACAGCAGAACAGACAGCCAATGCAAAGGCCCTGGGATCCTAGGAAACAGCTCTGCCTCCATCCCCTCTTACCCCCCCACTCCCTCCACCCCCAGGAAAGTAGCAGCTGCATATCTGATCGGGGAGCCTGTGGCGTTGGACAGCAAAGTCAACATACCCTCAGCCTTGCTTACAAAATCATATTTTCCAAACACACAGCTCTGCCAAGCCCCTTATCAGACCTGCAGGTGGAAAAGCCCAGCTGGTTGCCTGGCAATGTGGCTTTATCTCTGCGGTCTGTGCCGAGGGCCACGCGAGGCGATTTCATTAGTTCCCCTCCCGGCTGCCTCAGCAAGCATCCCTGGGGGCTTCCAATTAAGGTCTGGCTTTTCTTCAGCAGATGTTTGCTTTAATCCAATGAAGAGGCTTACAGGCTCCTCAGTGCATGATGAGGGCTTTGGGAGGCCCCAGCCGGAGAAGGGGGTGATGATGGGAGATGTGGAGGGAGGGCACTGTTCACTCCAAGCTGTGGACCCCTAGATTGAATCACTAAGGATGAGCCCAGCTGACTGACAAGAAGGACGGGGCAGGGCAGAGGGGAAGCAGCCATCTCCTCTGGGCCTTCCTCCCCCGATTGCAGGCCAGGTTCCCACAGGGGTCCATGGTGGGACCCCTCCCCCCATCCTATCAGAGCAGACACCTGGCAGCTCTGCAGGGGCTCCGCAAACCAGGACTTTCAGGTGATGTTTGGGCTCCAAAGTCATACACGTGGACCAGAGTGGGGACGCTGTAGAACCTGTGGGAGGGAGGAGGCTGAGAGTGAAGGGCAGAGGCTGTGGGGGTGGGAGGAGGGAGCAGCACCCCAGCCTTGTCAAAGCAACCCATTGAGGGGCTAAGAAAGGGCCAGGTAGGTAGGCCTCTGAGGGACGGGGGAGGGAGAGGGAGAGGCCTTTCACTCTGAGCCCTCAAAGGCTAACTTAGGCTCTCAGCTATTTTTTTTTTTTTCCTGCTCAAGGCGAGTGCTCTACCGCTGAGCCACGCCTCCACTCCTGAACTTTTTGCTGGTTAATTGCAGACAAGAGTGCTTGTCCTAAGTGTCAGCTCAGGGGGATGGCTGCTGTCCGTGGTGCTGAACTGTCGTTTGCCAGCGAGTGTGCAGGGCACTGGTTAACGATTCTTGTCAAAGAGGTCTCAAGGATTATAGATTTAAGATACGGCTTTCTCCTTAGATGTTTAAACTTAAAAAAATCATAACAGAATAATTTAAATCATGGCTATTTTTCTTCAAAATGTATGGAATTTTATCGCATTTCCAAGACTTAGACATTTTCTACCTCATGGGAATTGGAAGAGAGAGGCACTTTGCATGTCCTCATGTCCTTCCCAGGGATGTTTGCATGACTTCACCCATGGATGTGTGCTGCAGCAATGTGAACGCATGGTCTCAGCCCTACACTGAGATGAACTTGACACGTCAAGTCACTCATCTGGCCTGCAGTTGTCTCCTTTTCCTTCCTTCCTTCCTTCCTTCCTTCCTTCCTTCCTCCCTCCCTCCCTCCCTCCCTCCCTTCCTTCCTTCCTTCCTTCCTTTCTTTCCCTTCCTTCCTTGCTCCTTCCCTCCCTCTCTCTCTTCTTTCTTTCTTTCCTTCTTTCCTTCCTTCCTTCCTTCCTTCTCTCTCTCTTTCTTTCTTTCTTTCTTTTCTTTCTTTTCTTTCTTTCTTTCTTTCTTTCTTTCTTTCTTTCTTTCTTTCTTTCTTTCTTTCTTTCTTTCTTTCTTTCTTTCTTTCTTTCTTTCTTTCTTTCTTTCTTTCTTTCTTTCTTTCTTTCTTTCTTTCTTTCTTTATCATGGGGCTTGAACTCAAGGCTTATGCACTGTCCCTGAGCTTTTCTGCTCAAGGCTAGTGTTCTACCACTTTAAGCCACAGTGCCATTTCCAGTTGGAGATGAGTCTCGCAGAGTTTCCTGCCCAGGCTGGTTTTGAGGCACGATCCTCAGACCTCAGACTCTTAATTAGCTAGGATTACAGGTGAGAGCCAACAGCATCTGGGTAGCTGTCTCCTTCTAACATAGAAGTGACAGCAGAATGGGCTGGGAAGGTGGCTCAGTGGTAGAGCACTTGCCTTGCATGCATGAGGCCCTGGGTTCGATTCCTCCCATGACTGGACCCCCCCCCCCAAAAAAAAAAGAAGTGACAGCAGAAGAGCCCTTGGCTGGATTACCTCATGGATCCTTCTCTCTCTGCGCACAGTGGCTTCTGGTTCACTGGCCCTGTCTCTCATATCCCTACCTGCAGTTTCCCAGAAGCATTGGAAAATAAAGAAAACCTGACACCTTTCCCACATCAAATTCAAAAGACAGTTTCTCACGAGAGGTCATACATCTAATTGTTAGTAATATTCTAAGGCCTTTTCCTCTGATCTCCACTCCTGAGACCTCTCAGGAAAATAGCCAAACGCTCCCTTTTCTGCTTTTATGCAGATGCAATAGCTCAGCCTTCTATGGAGGTGGAAACCCACTGCACTGAGAAACATTTGGTCCCAGATGCAAACAGGAAATGGTATTCTCTTCTGGAGAGAAGATCAACGCCTTAACAGGAGGGCTGAGCACAGCACATGCTACTGCATTTGCCCCTCAGCCTGAACAAGCCAGGAGGTTTGCAGCTGCTGCACGCCCCTGAGGAGGGGGCTCAGGAGGAGCTACAGCACCCCCTCTCCCTGCCAGCCCCCTCGGTTCTCAGCTCCAGGCTTGTGGCTCAGGGCCAGGGCTCAGATGAGGCTCAAGTCTGGACCTTCTGGAAACCCAACTACCTCACTTTGTGCCATATCCCTGAATTAGTGAATGAAAAAATTACCAGTTGAGTACTGGTGGCTCATGCCTATAATTCTAGGTATTCAGCAGGCTGGGGTCTGTGGATTGTGGTTCGAAGCCAAACTAGGCAGGAAAGTCCATGTGACTCCTGTCTTCAATGAACCACCAGAAAACCAGAAATGGAGCTGTGGATGGTGATAGAGTGCTAGCCTGGAATGCAAAAGCTCAGGGATAGTGCCTAGGCTCAGAGTTCAAGTCCCAGAACTGCACACACACACACACACACACACACACACACAAACACACACACTTACCAAAGTGAACCCAGGCCCATGGTCCTGAGAGATCAGAAACCTTTTACACAACACAAGGGCTGAGTCTCAACTGCTTTTGTCCTGGAATCACAGGCCTAGACAGGTCCTGGAAGGTTACCTTGTGCCTCAGAGCCTCTGATAATGCCAAGTCCCCATAAAGAAGGCAAAGAGCTTGAATGGTCATTCATTGCTGGTGGTAATGTAAAATAGCACAGTCACTTTGGAAACCAATTTGCCAGTATCTTTTTTTTTTTTTTTTTGTCAGTTGTGGGTCTTGAACTCTGGGCCTGGGCGCTGTCCCTGAGCTCTTCAGCAAGGCAAGTGCTCTGCTATTTGAGCCAAAGCACCACTGCTCATTTTCTGGTGGTTTATTGGAGATTAGAGTCTCAGGGATTTTCCTTCCTGGCCTGGCTTTGAACTGCAATCCTCAGATCTCAGCCTCCTGAGTAGCTAGGATTACAGGAATGAGCCACTGGTGCCCAACACCAGTATTTTAATAACTAAATATATGCCTACCATAGGACCAAGCCATTCAACACTTACAAACTTACCCAAGATAAATGAAAGCATTATGAACATGAATGGCCATACAAATTTTATTTGCAATGCTCACAATAGGAAACAATGCAAATATCTACCAACAGGTGAGTAAATAAACAAGCTGTAGTATGTTCATATATTGAGATATTACAGTATTGCAATAAAAGGAAATGAAGCATAGATACACACAACAACATGGATAAATCTCAAAATAGAAGCCAGACTCAGAGAGAGAAAGAACTGTATAGCTCCATTTACATAAAATTCTGGGCCATGCATATACATCTAGAGTAACTGACAGCTGTTTATGGTTGCCTGGGGTGAGGATGGGAAGACATGAGGGAGAGAGTGAGCTAAGGAGGGAGGGAGGGAAGGAAGGGAAGGAGGGAGAGAAGGAAGGGAGGGAAGGAGGAAGTTTTGGGAAGTGGTGGATCTGTTCCCTAGTTTGATTGTGGTGATGACTTTCCTGTTGTATCCATATGTCAAAACTCACCAAATTATGCGATTTAAATATGCACAAATGCATGTCAACAAAGCTGTTTTAAAAAAGAGGCCACCGCAAAAACACAAGGATGCTGTGTAGGTGTCTCCTGGTCGCATGCCAGTGTGATTGTCAGGGAAGGTTAGTGTCCCCACCTGACCCACGCAGACCCTCAGCAAGAAGCAAATCCGGGGCCGGGCCCATGGTGAGACCACACTTCCTCTTCTGGGCCCAGCACTTCCTCCCAGGTCCTGGCCGTGCTCCCAGGAGTTACCCAGGGCCGGTCAGCACACCCTGAGCAGAGGCACGGGCGCCTCTGCCACCCGGAGATGCAATCTCCCCTCCTCTCCACACTTCCCCCCTGGCAGCAGCCCTTCGGATCGCACTGCTTGTTCAGAGAGAGAGAGGCCGGGCTCGGGCATCTCCCCAGGGAAGTAATAGAGCAGGAGAGTGAGATAAGGGACCTGTGCAATTGCCTGACCATGCCTGACCTGCACAGAGACGGATCAGCTGACCTGGTCATTCTTGCACCTGGGTCTCAGAGAGGCTGCAAGGGCCACCGGCTCAGGACTGGACCCAGGGGTGAGGGGTCATAGTGCAGGGCAGAGGGGTGGGAGATAGGAACTGGAATGGGCAGGGTGGAGTGGACAAGCGTGGGAGGACACCCACCCTTCTCCCCTCCTCTCCTCCCCTCCCCTGTCTTCCCCTCTCCTCTTCCTTTTCCCTCTTCTTTTCTGAGTTCAAACTGAGGTTTACCAAACTTGGGAGTGGCTGAGCCAGTGCTTCCTCCTTGATTTGATCTGATCCCACCGACATTTTGGAATTGCTCAGAGCTACAGGGAAGTCTGCCTTCCCCAGGCTCCTCCAGGTCCTTAGTCGGCAGCTTGTCTTCCATGCCTGATTTGCTCAAAAATGGCCATCTGTTCCTTTTTAGTCATTCGCTCTTTCCACAAAAGATTCTTCTCTTCCTCCACCTCCTCTTCCTCCTCCTCCTCTTCTTCCTCCTCCTCTTCCTCCTCCTCCTGCTCCTCTTCCTCCTCCTCCTCCTCCTCCTCTTCCTCCTCCTCCTCTACCTCCTCCTCCTGCTCCTCTTCCTCCTCCTCCTCCTTCTCCACCTCCTTTTCCTCCTCCTCCTCTTCTTCCTCCTCCTGCTCCTCTTCCTCCTCCTCCTCCTCTTCCTCCTTCCCCGTCTACTTCTCCTCCTCCCCTTCTTTTTCTCCTTCTTGGTGTACTGAGGCTTGCACCCCTGCTTGGCTCTTTTGCTCAAGGCTGGTACTCTGTCACTTGAGCCACATCTCTGCTTCCAACATTTTGCTGGTTAATTGGAGATTGGAATCTCTTGGACTTGTCTGCTTGGGCTGGCTTTGAACCTTGTTCCTCAGATCTCAGCCTCCTGAGTAGTTAGGATTACAGGTATGAGCCACCGGTGCCCAGCTAAGGGACATGTGGGTCCTGAAGGTCCATCGATCATGGGCCTTGCCATGAAGTCGAGTTGGGTGAGAAACCCACTCTCCAAGCATAGCGAGTGCAGAGGCCCCACGCAGTCCATGCGAGAGAGAGAGGGGGGGGGAGCTTGTCTATTTCAAGTATCAATAGTCAGCAGTTTCCATGGATACCATATCATAATAACTAGATGGAATCAGGGGCAAATCAAGTATTTATTTCACTCTTTGATGTCATCCACTTTCAACCTTTTATCTGCTTGTACGTCGTGTGTTTCAATCCATTCAACACTCTGAGGCGGAGGGGTGCTATGCTTGAATGCATCAATTAGTAGGAACCATCGGAATGACATCTAAACATAACTAACATTTGTTGGGAAATTATCTCTAACACAAAATGGTAACAAATGGAAATGGCCTTCCTGAGACTCAGCAGCAAGGACCTCCTCCTTCTGCCGCTGGATGAGCAATGCTCCACTGCTCCTGCCCGGCTGGGTTTTCCTGCCATTCGCCCCTTGTGCAGGGTCTTGACTTCACAGTTATAGGGATGTGCTGGGGTGGGTGGTGGGCGGGGCTGGGGTAGGCGAGGAAGGAGGCATGTGTTCACCCCTGTGCTCCTCAGGGACCCTTCTGTGAGTGGGGACAGGATCACAGGCAACAGGACCCCGTGTACTTCAGTTCTGAGCAGGGCTTGGGACCTGGAGCCAGCCTGGGACCTGTGATCCTGGACTCGTTTTTTTCTTTTTCTTTTGTGTCGGTTGTGGGGCTTGAATTCTGGGCCTTGGCGCTGTCCCTGAACTCCTCAGCTCAAGGCTAGTGTTCTACCACTTGAGCCACAGCACCACTTCTGGTTTTCTGGTGGTTAATTGGAGTTAAGAGTCCCAAGGACTTAATCTGCCTGGGCTGGCTTTGAACCTGGATCCTCAGATCTCAGCCTCCTGAGTACCTAAGATTACAGGCATGAGCCAATAGCGAGCCTGGCTCCTGTACTCATTTTTTTTTTTTCCTGTACTCATTTTTATGAATTCTTTATCTAAAAGTCCCAGAAAGCCAGGCACTAGTAGCTAATGCCTGTCATCCTAGCTATTCAAGAAGCTGAGATTTGAGGATCATGGTTCAAAGCCAGCCCAGGCAGGAAAAGTCTGTGAGACCATTATCTCCACTAAACTACCACAAAAGCTGGAAGTGGAAGTGTGGCTCAAGTGGTAGAGCACTAGCCTTGAGCAAAAGAAGCTCAGGGACAGTGGCTGGGCCCTGAGTTCAAGCCCCGGGACTGGCAAAAAAAAATTTGATGATGTTGATGATGATGATGATGATGATAAAAGGCCCAGAGATGTGAAAGCCAGAGGATTGATTCAGTCAGGGAGGGGTGTGTCCACCTGGGAGGAAAGTCTTCACTCTCAGATGTGGTTATATTTACCATTCTGAGTGAGAATCATATGAAATAGGAATCACCCCCACTGGGCAAAATCCTGGCCTTGTTTCTAGTTCAGTACATGCACTTATCTATCTTCTACGGGACGCAACCTGGCTCATAAAAAGTTGTGTGAGTGTGGGCTGGGAAGGTGGCTCAGTGGAAGAGCACTTGCCTTGCATGCCAGAGGCCCTGGGTTCGATTCCTCAGCACCACATAAGCAAAAAGAAAAAAGCCAGAAGTGGTGCTGTGGCTCAAGTGGTAGAGCGCTAGCCTTGAGCTGAAGAGGTGAGGGACAGTGCCCAGGCCCAGAGTTCAGGCCCCACAACTGGACCTCCCCCCCCCCAAAAAAGGTGTGTGTGTGTGTGTGTGTGTGTGTGTGTGTGGTGTGTGTGTGTGTGTGTGGTGTGTGTGTGTGGTGTGTGTGTGTGGTGTGTGTGTGTGTGTGTGTGTGTGTGTGGTGTGTGTGTGTGTGGTGTGTGTGTGTGTGTGTGGTGTGTGTGTACTTGAACTCAGGGCCTGGATGCTCCTGCTTGGCTTTTTTGCCCAAGGCCATCACTCTACCACTTGAACCACAGCTCCACTTCTGGTGTTTTGCTGGTTTATTGGAGATTAAGAGTCTCATGAACTTTCCTGCCTGGGCTGAGTCTCATTACCATTATGAGCCACAGGTGCCTGGTGGTCGTGGTGGACTTCACAGCCCTCCTGGACAGAACAGACCACCCTGATGGGAAGCCAAGGGCATTTAGAATTTGGCTCCTCCTGCCCGTTGACCTTAACCTCTACGCCCTTCCTCCTCCAGGTGCCTGTATCTGAGCAGGCTGCACGGGAGCCCAAAGACACCCACGGGTGCCGCCACCCCCTTCCCACCCCCGGGTGCCGCCACCCCCTTCCCACCCCCGGGTGCCGCCACCCCCTTCCCACCCCCGGGCGGCGGGCACCCACAGGCTCTTGTTTTCCCTCGGTGTTTCTCGTGGAGGAAGAACCTCCTCCCAGCTCTGGAAAGGAGGTTAGAAGGAAATAGCTCGGCAGCTGTCTTGAGATGGGCTCGCCTCCACTGTTTAGCCAATGCCAGGCAGCTTGGGTTGGAATTTCCATATGGGCCGTGACAGCCCGTGTGTCTCCTGCAGCATCTCTGTGAGGTGCCGTTGGCGCCCCGCACCTTGGGGTCCCCCTCATCCCTTCGGACGTGAGCTGCAGTCTTGGGGCTCAGTCCTTAGGCTTGCTGGTGGCTTCCCAGCTCAAAGGCTTCCCGTGTGACCCACTTTGCTTTGAAGGATGGTGGAAGTTTGCATCCTCAGGGACAATCTTCAGTCAAGGGTCAGGGGCCAGAGGGGTCAGGGGTCAGGAAGCACAACCCCAGCCTCCCTGTCATGCAGGACAATTCTGCCATCATTCGGGACATTTTACATGGTTCCTTAGAGAGTCCTGGATGGAACCAAGTTCCAGTTGTTCACAGCAGGGTCCAGTTCAGTGATGCACCTCGGGTGGCTGTCTCCTTCCGGGTCATACTGCTTCAGGCTTAGCCCCTCAGGGACAGCCTCCACCCCCACCCCCCAGGTACATTTCCCAGAACTGAGTCATTGTCTCAGGCTCTGCTTTTGGGAGCGCCCAAACAAGAACCAAATACAAACCAGGCTGCCAAAGAGCTTGAGCAAGGCAGCCAGGCCCAGCTAAGTACTCAGCCCTGTGCACGTCAAAACGAACGGATCAAATGCCAGGATGTCTGGATGGTGGAAGGAACGTGGGAGATAGGATTTGGCTAGCTTCATAGAATTAGAGACTGGTTGGCATTCCCAGTGCTCACTGATTTTGAGATCACTATTTTCATCTTTGGGTACCAGTCCCCGCCCCCCTCCCCCCGACATACACACACCCTGACTTTTAAGGGTAATCGTGTGATTTTCTTTAACCAATAACTTGTGAGCAGAAGCAATGTGTTTTGCATCTGGATGAGAATGGTTAGGAGATTGTGTGCAGTGCTCCCTGCTCCCCTCCTCCCTGCTCCCCTCCTCCCTGCTCCCCTCCTCCCTGCTCCCCTCACCCACTCTGACAGCCATGATGAAGTGTGAGTAGATTGGTTGATCCATTGCTGGGGCACCTCATAGAAGACAGGACTCTAGAGTTGTCTGGATCAGCAATAATGGAAGTTGTGTGTGTGTGTGTGTGTGCGCATGTGCGTATGTGTGTGTGATAGACAGACAGACAGACAAAAGGGGGGGGGTAACTTTTGTTGTCCTGAGACACAGAGCTGAGAGGGATACTTGTTACTGTAGCATAACTTAGCTCATCCTGACCCATACACAAGCGAAGCCCCACGGGGGCTGACTGCGGTGCTTAGCTGGGTATTTCCCTTCAGCTCAGGTGGCTTCTGCCATTGACGCAGGACTCTGCTCAGTTCCCTACCCAGGGAAGCAAGGTGGTGCGATCAAGGGTGGCCATTTCCATTTGATCTCATTTAACCAACTTCTAGTGAGCTTCTTAAATGTTCCGTTTCTAACTCACTGTCTGTCCTGTTTGCTTAGGAAGAGATGGACTAAGGTCAGGGGTTTGGGGGCTTCCTTGGAAGCACCATGGATTGGGCCGGAGGTGCCCGCACCCCTTTTTTTTTTGTCGGTCGTGGGGCTTGAACTCTGGGCCTGGGCACTGTCCCTCAGCTCTTCAGCTCAAGGCGAGCGCTCTACCACTTGAGCTACAGCGCCACTCCCGCACCCCTTTTTGCACTTAGGGATTCTCATAGAAGAGGCCCACTGAGTGCCAGCTGGGAGGTCTGTGACTTTTAAGATGGGAGCCTTTGTGAAATGCCAAATACATAAATCCCGGGATTTGCATCTCTGACTCACAGCTACCCCAGAAAGCCTCGGTTCCTTGTAGGAGTTGCCCGCAGAGCCCTCTGCGTGCCTGGGGGGTGAAGGGCACTGCTTCCCACCTGGCTCAGATCAGCCAGGATTACAGGCGTGAGCCACCAGCTCCCCGCATCCCCATCCTTTGCTGTCCCATTCCTGACGGGAGAAGGGGAGGGGCCTACCCACCACGGCACTGAGGCAGAGGAGAAACAATGAACACCCTGAAAGACACAGGGTGCCATCCCCAACTCCTAAGCTTCGCCTGGAAAAGTGATGTGTGAATAGGCCTGACCCAGGTATGGATACTGCACACAGCTCCATGGCTGCTTCCCCCTCCCCCCCCCCCAGTCACAGATCCAGGACGGCTGCTGAGCCCCTCGGATAGGACAGGGCTCTGACACTGGAATCCCTGACTTCCACTTCTAGGGTGGCCAGGACAGGAAGCTGGGCTGAAAGAAGTCAAAGCTGGGGGTGGCTCTGCAGTGGGGTGCTCATTACTTAGAAGCACAAGGTCCCCAGAGGAGAGGCCTGGGTTCCGGGGTAGGAGCAGAAGCTATGGTTTGCTAGCGCCTACGCCCACAGCCTCATTTACAGGTTGCCTGGCAACCATTGTTCATTTAATCACCCTTGGCTTTGAAAATAAAAATCAATTTCCTTTATGATATGAGCCAGAGGGCCTCGGGAGCCCACGTGTTTAAGTAGTCCAAGTTTTTTGCTCAAAGGTTTACGAACGAGAGTGTTCTCGGAACCAAAGCTGGAAGGTGAGGAGGGAATGAAAAGTGTCAGAGGTGATTAAATGGAGGCCTTTAGCCACAACAGAATATTCTGCAGGAAATGGGGATGATGGAGACCCGGATGGGCTGGCAGGGAAACCATCTCACAACAGAAGTGAAATGCAAGTGGGTTATAAAACGGCATGCACAGACATTGCCCTTTTTAGTTACTACTACGACTATTATTATTATTTTGCCAGTCCTGGAGCCTGAACTCAGAGCCTGGGCACCATCCCTAAGTCCCTTTTGCTCAAGACTAGCATTCAACCACTTGAGCCACAGTGCCACTTCCAGCGTTTTCTGTATATGCGGTACTGAGGAATTGAACCCAAGGCTTCATGGGTGCTAGGCAAGCACTCTACCACTAAGCCACATTCCCAGTCCTGCCCTTTTTATTTTACATCAAGGAAGTGTGTGCGAGTTCCTGGTGGGCCTGTTCATGCAGACATCTGGGTAGAATGCACACCAAAATATGATTTTTCACTGGGGACAGAGAATGCAAATCGTTTCACTATGACCTAATGTAAAAATAGAAGACAAGCCAGGTACTGGTAGCTCACGCCTGTAATCCTAGCTACTCAGGAGGCTGAGATATGAGGATTGCAGTTCAAAGCCAGCCTGGGCAGGAAAGTCTCTGAGACTCTTATCTCCAATAAACTACCAGAAAACCGGAAGTGGCGCTGTAGCTCAACTGGTAGAGTGCTAGCCTTGAGTTGAAGAGCTGAGGGACAGGGCCTAGGCCCAGAGTTCAAGACCCACAACGGACCAAAAACACCAACAAAACAAAACAAAAACCCAAATCAAATCCCAAAAGACGTATGCTACTCTTTCAGCCTTCAAAAGCAATGCTATTTCTTTCTGCAGGTGAGAGCTCCAGCTTTGGGGACCCAGGGAAGAGCCCCTCAAGAGCAGTGGGGGTTGAGCCTTGGCTGTAACAACATGTCACCAAACCAGGTGGCTTACAAACACCGCCACGTGTCCTTGGCCACCCTGGGTCTGTTGAGGCCCCACTTCCAGTTTATAGAGGGAACCTTCTTCCTTGTGTGGAGATAAGTCAGCTCTCTGGGGAATCTCTCATCATCCCATTCCTTTGCTGGTGAGCTCATCACCCTCCAGAGGCCTCCACCTCCTAATTCCATCAGCCTACAACTTTTCAGGGGCATGAACATTCAGTCCATAGCAGTGGAGGAGGCCAGCTGGGCTGACTAGAAGGAAGACAAGCAGGAGTAGAGGGGGGAAGCAGAGACTTGCAGGACAACAGGTGTTCTGGCACCGTGACTGCTCCTCCCCAGGATCATGAGTGTGTAGGCAGAAGCTGAGCTCTGAGGTCCTGCTGGCAGGAGCTGGGCCAGCTAGCTGCCTTTTGGTAAGCCGGGGAGATTGAGCCAGATCAATGGCGGAGAGGGGAGGTTGGACAGGGACATTTGGCTAAGACCAGCTGGACCAGGGCTGGAGGCAGCAGAGAGACCACCGCCATTGCTGCTCTCCTCCCTTACCCTCTCTCTCCAGGCTGCTGTTCCCTCAGCCTCACTCTTCCCTTCATGATCTGTCCCCTCCTTCTAGATCTTGTTCATGGCCAGGCTACGGTCACCACCTTGACCCTGACCGCAGCCTGGAGTCCTCATCTGAACCCAACCTCCAGCTGCCCCTAGACACACTTGCTATACTACTCTCTTCCCCAAGATTTCCTTGGGCTTCATTGTGTCAACAAGGAAAGAATACAAGGCTTTTAAACCAGACTCCAGCCCTGGTTCTCCCGACCGCATGCTTCTGTGTCTTTGTGTGTGTGGCTGAGTCGCACAGCCCTCCTTCCCACATATGCAGTGCAGACTCTTCAATGCCCAGCTCAAAGACCAGCCTCCGTTGTTAGCCTCTGAGCTCCCATCATCCTCTGTACACCCCTGACCACAGCACTGCTCCACTCCTACTCTCAGCTTGGGAGCTCCCTCAGCAGTTTGTGTATCCCACTCCTATACTTGTCTGGCAAATGAGAAATAGGGGGGATGGGGAGTAGGAAGCATGGAATAAATGGATGGATGAATGGATGGGTTGGTGGGTGGGTGCATAGCTGTGTAGGTAAGTAGATGGATGGATAGTTGGGTAGATGAAGATGGATGGATAGGCAGATAGATAGGTAAGCAGAAGGATAGATGAGTAGGTGCGTGGATAGATGGATGGGTGGAGGTACATAGGTAAAGGAATAAGAAAATGGATATATGGGTGAACAGGTAGAAGGATGGATGGACAGGTAGGTGGATGACAGGTGGGTGGATTGGTAAGTGGATGGATAAATTGGTAGGTTGGATGAAAAGATGGATGGATAGATAGACAGGTAGATGGGTAGATGGATGGGTGGATGAATGACTAGATGGATAAGTGGAAGGATGGATAGATGGATGGATAGATGGACTGATGGGTAGATGAATTGATAGGTAGGTAGATGTATAAATGGATCGGTAGAAAAGAGAATGGATAGAAATTTGATGTGTGTGTGTGTGTGTGTGTGTGTGTGTGTGTGTGTGTGTGTGTAAATGAATAGGTAGATGGATAGATGGATAGGTGGGTGGATGGGTGGATGGATGGATGGATGGATGGATGAGTAGGTGGATAGATCAATGGGATGCATTGATGGGTACCACTGTTCCCATCGATATGTCAAGCATGTCATTTCTCCCATTAAATAAAAATCCTCCTTCGAGGAAGTGGTGCTGTGGCTCAAAGTGGTAGAGCTGTTGCCTTGAGCTCAAGAGCTCAGGACAGTGCCTAGGCCCAGAGTTCAAGCCTCACAACTGACAAAAAGAAAAAACGGAAAAAAAAAAATCCTCCTTCGATGCCACACTCTTCCTTTTACAGAAAGGCTCCTCAGAGTTGTTGGCCACACCGCTCCCCATTTCCTTTATCCCAGAGTTCTTGCGCTCACTCCTGCCCCAACCAGGGTTTCATAGCATCACCCAAACTGTGCTGGGTAGTGTCTCCAGTGACTGCTGTGTGGCTAAATCTAGTGGAAAATCTCAGTCAACAGCTTACTGGAAATTTGGCAACAGTCCTTTCTTGGAAACACATTCTTCTGTTAGATGTCCAGGAATCTTACTCTCCTGGTTTTCCCTATACCTCCATTGCTGGCCTTTGCTTATCCCCCAACCTCACACCTCAGATGCCTCTGTATCTGTTAGGACAGATGACATCATTAGGTTCATGACACTAGGTTCACTCCCCCGCCCCAGGTGATCCCCTGGAAACCCACCCCATCTGAAGAATCCGCAACCTCATCCATCCATCCATCTTCCCACCTGTCTGTCCCCTTACCTACCATAGAGCCAAGGCTCTATCCATCCATCCATCCACCTGTACATGCAGCCACTTGCCCTTCCATCCATCTGTCTATCATCCTTCTGTCTATTCATCCGCCCATCCATCCATCCATCCATCCGTCCATCCATCCATCCATCCATCCATCCATCTATCTGTCCGTCCATGTCCACTTAGGGGCTCAGGCCATGATCCCACTCGATCCTGTCATCTATCACCCACATATCTCCTCAGCAGCCTGGAGGTTCCACATTTAAAAGGTGTTCCGGGCCAGGTGCCGGTGGCTCATGCCTGTCATCCTAGCTACTCAGGAGGCTGAGATCTGAGGATTGCAGTTCAAAGCCAGCAGGGGCAGGAAGGTCTGTGAGACTGTTATCTCCAATAAACCACCAGAAAACCAGAAGTGGTGCTGTGGCTGAAGTGGTAGAGCGCTCGCCTTGAGCTGAAGAGTGGAGGGACAGTGCCCAGGCCCAGAGTTCAAGACCCAGGACTGACAAAAAAAAAGGTGTTCAGAATCCAAGCCCCCCCACCCCATAGCTGCCACGCTGGCTCAAGGCACAGGCAACCCTCCCCATACTGAGCTTGGATTGTGCCACGCTGTGTGTAAACCTTCCAGGGCCTTCTTACCTCACTCGCAGTGGACTCTGACGTCCTCCCAAGGCTCACAAGGTCACATCTCTGACCTTGCCTCTCATTTCTTCCGGCACACCCTTGCTGCTCCTCAGACACCTTTGCTTTGGTCTTTCACATCCTTTCTTCTGCCTGAATGCAGCTCACAAGCCCAGTGTCACCTCCTGGTGAGGCCTGGCCTGGTCCCTGTAGGTGAGACTGCAGCCCCAGCCTCCTTCTGTGTTCATCATTTACAGCGCTGACAGCAGCTGGGGCAGCAGAGCTCACCTGTCACGATTCATAGCTACTCTATCAGCGTTTGCCCCATAAGAGGTGTGGCACAGACAGTCCATCCTTTTTGTATCTTTGGTGGCTAGAACAGTAAGGTTCCTCACTCTGTGTGTGTGTGTGTGTAAATGTGCGTGCTACAACTTACTCATCAAGGAGACTCCACGGCCGAATCCTCACGGTATCTGGAGCTCTGTGCTGCTGCTGGTGGCCATGCAGGGACAGGTAGGGAAGGGCCAGTGGGCTGGATGCCAGCTGACAGGAAGCGGTGGGGGGGGGGAGCAGTTAATTCATTAGTCACACAGACCAGCCACGCTTCTTCCATTATCCCTTTATCTCCCTGCCGCTGCATCCGATCAAGGCAATAGAAAGCAATTTGGTAAGTGGCAAATTTAATCACACTGCAGCCGCTCAGAGGGCACTTAGCGCCTCTGATTGCATGTGGCGGTTAGCTCTCTGATCACCTGGAAAGCAGGCCTCTTCCACCCTCAGGGCTTCTGGGCTCCCCACAGCTTGATCTGGAGAGCACTGGAAATTTCAGCATGTCCTCGTGGCTCAGCCCTCTCATCTGGAAGAGCACAGAGAGAGAGGAGAGGGGACAGGAGGCTGGGAGTCTCCTGTGACCTCTCCCAATGGTGCAGGCATGCCTTCACCTGCCTAGCAGGAACTTCCCTAGGAAGAAGAGCTTCTTTGCTTGGATTCACCTACAACAGCTTATTTCTGAGGCTTTATTTTTTATTTTGTTTATTTTTATTTTATTTTTTTGTCGGTTGTGGGGCTTGAACTCTGGGCCTGGGCGCTGTCCCTCAGCTCTTCAGCTCAAGGTGAGAGCTCTACCACTTGAGCCACAGCGCCACTTCTAGTTTTCTGGTGGTTTATTAGAGATCAGAGTCTCACAGACTTTCCTGCCCGGGCTGGCTTTGAACCCCAATCCTCAGATCTCAGCCTCCTGAGTAGTTAGGATTATAGGTGTGAGCCACCAACACCCAGCTATTTTTTATTCTTTTGTGTCAATACTAGGTCTTGAACTCAGAGGCTTGGCACTGTCCTTTAGCTTTTTCACTCAAGACTGGCACTCTACCACTTGAGTCATAGCTCCATTTTTGGCTTTTTGATTTGTCTGCCCAGGCTGGCTTTGAGCCATGATCCTCAGATCTCAGCCTCCTGAGTTGCTGGGATTACAGGCGTGAGCCACTGGTACCCGGCAGGCTTTCGTTTCCATTTCTATCACCCAGCCTCGTGAGTTTTCCATTACATTTTCTGTTCTCTCTGAGCAGTCTGCCCTTGTCTCGAGTGCAGGGCCACCAGGTTCAGACCCGTATCACTTTGTGTCACAATCCTTGCCCCCACCAGCACTGCCCTCCCCCCACTCTGCCCCTATGCCCCCAGGATCTCTGCCTCCGATCTTGATGTCCTCTACTTTCTGCTGCTGGAGCATCTTTCTAGAGAGCAAATCTAGCCAAATCTCTCCTGTGCTGAGAACCGCAGTGGCTCCTGGGAACCCTGTCTAGACACTCGATGGTGGAGAATACAAAGTGACCAGGGAGGCATCAGGACTGTGATTCTATCAGATTTACCCGAGAAAGCCGCTCTCAGGTCACCATGTTGGACATCACCATTGTTTTGCCTTCTCTGCCCAAAACCCTTCTGAGCACGACATATGCACAGCGATTCAAGTTTCAGTTCTAACCACACACCTGGCCAACCCATCGTCTCCTAAACAAAACACACTGCCAAGCCTCGGCGTGAACAAGCTTCTTCTTACCACAGGACTCTGTCTGGATCCCATTCTTCACACTCTTTCCCCAAGTATAACCCACTCACCTTGCAGGGGCGGTGTGTCTGTGTCTCCGGGCCAGGGAAGATGGCTTTCTTGGGGAAAATATAGCCAACGTGTTACAGAATAGCATTCCCAAGCCTGGATGTTTAACCTCAATTAGCCTGAACAAATGGCATTTCTCAAGCTCTCAAGCTGAGAGGAAAGCAGTCTCCTAAAGAGGAATGTTATCAGTTGGGCATTGGTGGCTTACGCCTGTAATCCTAGCTACTCGAGAGGCTGAGATCTGAGGATCAAGGTTCAAAGCCAGCCCGTGAGACTCTTACCTCCCATTAACCACCAGAAAGCTGGAAGTAGCACTGTGGTTCAACTGGTAGAGTGCTGGCCTTGAGCTGCAGAGCTAAGGGACAGTGCCCATGAACAACCATAAAAAGAGTAATATCAAGTGCTGGGTCTGTACAGAGAGTGAGGTAGGGCCTCTCTGATTCCCTGCACTCTGAAGGAAACTCAGAGAGGCTGGGCAACCTGTCCAAGTTTACCTAGCACGTAAGTGTTTAGAGTTGGGCTTTGGAGCCACAGGTCCAGCTCACTCCTCCTGCAGCAGGCCCACAGTGGATGAAGGAGCCCTTCCATCTGGGTGGCAAGGCTGGGCCTTGAACCCAGACATCCCAACCCCCTCTCATGTCTGTCACGTTGGGTAGAGATGGCTTCGCTTTGTGTAACTCCTCTACAACCCAGTCCTCTCCCAGGGGACAAAGGCCACTATCTGGCTCTTTGTGGGCAGTGCTCCGGCAGGTTTTGTTACATAGCAGCTCCCCCTAGTGCACCGG